>NC_054606.1:2465000-3081250 GCF_004785595.1 Juglans microcarpa x Juglans regia | reverse complement strand
GTATGGATCAATATTAATTTCAAACACTTTGAAAGAAAATGATTGCGATGGTAATTAATTTGCTGGGATTTCAGCGATATTGAAAGATCATTCCCTCACTTTTCAGGATTTCAATAACCAAAACTCAAAAATGCCACTGCCATGCTTGCTAAAGGAACTGATATGTTGTCATCTACTACATCTGTGGTTGAAAGGGACTCCACCACTGTTGCAACCAAGGATACTAGAGCCACTTTTTGCACTGTTGTTCCCCAATCCAATTGGAAATATCCCAGAACTGAATAGTAATACAGCATCCTACATTGCAAAGATAATTTTCATGTCAATACCTAAATCCATATATAGCAAGTTAAATTTCAATAACTCATATTTGGTTGGCCACAATGGTAGTTTCAAACGAACCCGATGGAAATCAGGAATCCACAACCAAACATGGATATGCTACCCGCCCAACTCTTCTGTTGATTATAAGGAAGCTTCATCGATCCAAATCTTCTGCCTATGATATCAGCAACACCTATAATCGCCACCAAGTTGAAAGTTAGTAATTGGAACGACCCGGGCATAGCTCCCAGCTGACCTTGGATAAGACAGAGATACAACCATCACCACCGCACATCATTGCAAGTGAGATCAGTCCAACTGGAGACTCACGCCAAAAAACAAGAACACATACGATCAATACCAGGACATAGTACAAAGGACCTCGAAGCAACTCCCTGAAAGCATGAACATATTAAAAGCAAAAGTGCTTAAGAATAATCCTAGTATCACAAAGAGAAGAAATCTGAATCGCTCGATTTTGATGATTGGCAAACGTACTCTGGCTTTCCTTCTCGAGTAACTGATTTTATGAGCTTTTCATCAGAAGCCAATGAGAAGCCATGGACGACAAGCCTCAAGCAATTCACGAGAGGAACAAAAGAAGCAAAGTAGCGAGCCTCAGTTGAGGTGCTATCCTAGGATAAGAATGGCCCGCCAAAGTAGATAAGTAGAATGAACAGTGGTATTAACATGAATAAACCTTTTATGATTTGAAATACAAGGAAAGGGATACCTGAAAATCGGCCAAGAAACCATGAAAAGCAGACCAGACAATACATGGACCATCTTTCTGCTTAAACTCTGCCTCAATCAGTAGAAAAAGAAGTTATGGGAGAGAAGAAAAGCTTTGTGTATTACAAGGAAATAATATTTAATCTCTTGAAAGAACCATTGGATCTCTTGATTTTGATTTGATTAAGATTTACTTGGCTATATAAACACATCTTTTCTGCAGAATGTAGTGGCATTAACAAGTAAGTACAGACAGTTTCACCCAGAGCTTGTTTCCAAAAGCTTTGCCTACGTACGCTGTCACTCTCAATTCATTAATGCCCCTGCAACCTTGTCCATTATTTCCATTTACATCTTCTTTTATTTTAGCAGAACATTTTTCCTTCCATATTCATTTCATGTCATAGGACATAGGACCAACCAAGTTCAGTTTATAATAAACAGCCACCTTGCATCAGGTTCAAATTTCAAAGTAAATGTTTGGCTATGATCAAACACCACATCATGTACTAATCGTACTCCTCCACCCACACTATATGTGAGAAATGTTTGTGGAGGATAGTCCTAAGATGAGCTTGAGATTAGGTTTTAAGATGCTTGATAATAATAATAATAATAATAATAATAATAAATATTAATATAATTATATTATTAAAAATTACTATAAAACTGGTTGAAATCTGGTGGCGGCCACCGTGGAGTAGCCACTGGTGGCTAGGTGTAGTTTATCATTTTCCTTTTCAAATCCATTTAAATATTACGTTATTATTACTCTGACACTGATCGGTGACCAACACTAAACATTTTCAAATCCCTTCAGCTATTCCGTTATGCAACCAGCAAGAATTTTGGCTCAACGAGTGGTGCTAGTCTGCCGTCCTGTGTGCCCACTCTGTGTCCCGCTCAGTATAAATTGTTTTTTAATTTTTTAAATATTTTTTAAAACATATTTAAATATTTTTAAAAAATAAAAAAATACCAATACATTAATATTTACTTATTTAACCATTTAAAAAAAATTAAATATATAAAGTGGAGGGGAGGGGACAAAATTGGAGGCATATAGCATTATTCTTTGCTCAACATGCAATCAGACGAAGAGTATTCTACTGCTCAAACAATGCCAAAAATGAAAAAAAAAACAAAAAACAAAGAAATTTGAATTAATTTACTCCTCGGATTTTGTTCCAAACATGAGTTAGTACCAGAGAGAGAAAGAGAGAGAACCTGTTGGATGAGGTTTCTCCGAGTGAGGTTATCAAAGTAGAAGACGAGGGCGTAAGCGCCGGCGAGGACAGCAGCGGTGGCTCCGGAATCTCTCAGGAAATCTCCAGCTGCAGCTCGTGGGGTGCAGGGAGAAGAAGAGGGAGGGTGCAGGGGAGCGCACGGCGCAGGATGGAGAAGGTGGACACGGAGGAAGGGAGGAGCAAGCTTCGGAGTGAGCGAAGCGGAGGAGGAGAGAGTGAGGCCAGTGGGGACGGGGGTGCACACGTGGCGGCGTAGAGGATGGAGATTGCAGCGGAGAGCGGATGGGCTACAAAACAAGAGGCTCATCGTCATGAATTTGTTAATCTATTGTCCACTCTGTTTGTTTGTATGTAGTTGCTTTGAACATTGAGAAATGTATTGGTAGTTGTGCAGTGTATAAACAAGTGAGTAAGAATGAGATTGATATAATAAAAATTAATTTTTTAATAATAATATAAATATATATTTTTTTCAAAAAAATTATAGGATGTACACGATTATATTTATCATTATTTATATAATCATAATTTAAAATAAATATATTTATAAGGGTAGCCCGCCCACCTGCCGTGGTAAATGCTTGGGGCCGTCTATGCGAGGGGTGGGACCCCTGCTCGAATAGCAAATGAATAAAGGGAGCTCATGTCACGGTTCAATTCTCCCGGTCACTCTTTCAATCTATACCATGCCGATTATGTGTGTGCATGTATATGTTTATATTATACACTTTTTATAATTATAAAAAAAAAAACACATTATAGATGCAATTTCATTTCTTTTTCTTTCAATTTATAAATAACTTTTTTTTTTATTTATCGAACTCGGTCATATTAAAATTTTTAATTCAAATAAAATAAGAAATTAAACTATTTATTTTTGTTCATGTAGTTTTCATTATAAAAGATTGATTGTTTAAAGGTTTTAAAAAACTACACTTTAATTTTTTTAAAAATGAATGACTTTTGAATTTTATAAAAGAAATATATATGAACGCATATAGATATATAAATTCATAATTTAGCAACCGGATTTTGATTTTTTTTTTTTTTAAACTCATATCTTCGAGTTTTTAAAATTTTGGAGGTATATTTTTTAGTTTTTCAGATATGTATACTCATTTTTATATTTTGAAGGCAAAATTTATGGACTTAAATCAAATGTAGAAACTGTTTTTTTCATACTTTTAAGAAGATTCAAGAATTTTAGATGAGATCAGAAGAAATTTTTCATATATTTGAAAGATTTTAAGAAGTTTTCAAATTTTTTGGGATCGATATTTTTTTTATCAAATTTTATTTAAATCTAAATATCAAATATTAATTATTTTTTGAAAGCTTAGGAGGACACCAAGGCCCCTCTAGGTTAAATGTGATTATGATTCCGTCATTATTGTAAGTACATATAACAATACTCATAATTAATAATTCTTCATATCATTTACTTGAAAACGTATTGAAATTCTCTTTCACTGGATGGTCATAATTATGATTATCACTCCAAATTACGAAGGAACGAAGAAATAATATCATCAACAAGTGCTAAAAAAGTAAAATTTTACTTTTTCTTTTAAATTGTCAATTTTCATGTAACCATAAACTATCTAAATTTTGTATTTTATTCACAAACTATCATTTATTTTAATATTTATCCATTCATTTAAAATCCAATCATTAAAATTTGATACACGTAGTTTTGCCTTAATCTTAAAAGTTGTTAAATTATAAAATTAGAATTTATATTTTAAATTTAATATAGACAATAACTTTGGGTAATTTGAGAATTATATTGTAAGTGGAAAGATAATTATATAAATTTAACTTATCTTTAATAAAATGATATAATTATATTAGTTTAATTTGGTGGTGGGGGGTGACCCAATGGCATGTTAAATAGGAAAACTCAATTTGGCACAAAAATCTTAGACCTAATGCCTGTTAGAATTTGTTTACGATTATGAATTAAAATAATATATTTTTTAAAAAAATTTAAGTTTAACTTTTATTTTCATTTGATTTTATAAATATTAACAAAAATATTATTTTATTAAGAATGGTAAATTAATTGAGAAATATTTTAAGCACAAAAATATTATACAAAAATAATCATATAAATTGATGTAATTATATATAATTCGTTATACTGTAAAATTATTTATATTATAAAATAGATGTAACAAAATATATGAAAGATAGTCAACCTGCACAATTACTTTTACATTATAATTTTGTTGCTATAACCGTTATCTTCATAAATAAATTGATATGGTTCTTTCCAAGTTGCTACTTGATGAGACACATAACTACTTTTGTTACTGTAATCGTTATCTTCATAAATAAATTGAGATGGTTCATTCATGTTGCTAGTTGATGAGACACATAACCACTTTTGTTGCTGAAATCGTTATCTTCATAAATAAATTGACGAGGCACATGTTGATGAGACATGAAACTCCCTAAATAAACATAGGGTAATTTTCCCTCTATTCTACAATTGGTCTACAATTGGCTGATGTTTCCTCTATTTTCTAATATATAAAAGTTATTCTTTCTTAAATTCAAACAAAATCTCAAATTCCTTTAAAGAAAAGAAACAACCTCATCTGATCCTCTCCCCTCTACTGCCACGGCTCCATCTACTGTTTGTCTTGGGTGTGGATCTCGTCTGATCTCTCTCTCTCTCTCTCTCTCTCTCATTTGGTCGAAAATCCAATGTTTATACTGCAATTGCTACCATTGGAGGAGGAAGCATAAGTGCAGGGATGACCATTGCTATTAAAGGAGCAGTTTCATAGTGAGCTTAATATTAAACCAACACAATCAGCAACAACCCACCGTGGCGTTGATGGCATGAGCTAAGGATGCTTTCCAGATCCATGAAAAGAAGTTGAAAGAAAGAGAGTTAGATGGGCTCTGGTCCTTGTTTGTCTCAAGGAGTGAAATTTCTCATTAAATATTATATTTAAAAAAATTAGAATCGAGTATAGATGTAGGCAATGGAAGTGTAAATCCGCATGATATGAAGAAATTGCCTACAACATGTTAGCAATGTTGGTAAATAGAGAAACAAACTAGCTTGGATCTCTCAATTTCGTATTTGTTGTCTCGAGCTATTAACAACCACATGTTATCTGAGCCTCAATCTTAACCCCGACCATTAATGTTTTCTTTTGTCCTTATTTTTTCTACTTATTTTCTCTCTGCCTTACTACTTGAAGACCCCAAGACTCAAACCAGTCGAAGAATAAGGCCAGAGTTAGTGGGACAACATCGTTGAACAATGGGTGGAGCTATGGGACGTGCAACACGAGAGGGAGATCGGGAGAGAAAGTCTGGGTGGGAAGGGCCGTTTCTTCCCAAGACAAACATTGGGTTTTCGGCCAAACGAGAGAGAGAGAGGGAGAGGCGAAGAAGGGAGATCATGAGAGGTCCACACCCAAGACATATAGTGGATGAAGCCGCGACAGGAGATGGGAGAAGATCCGAACGGATGAGGTTGTTTCTTTTCGTAAGGGATTTGAAAAGGCCAGAGTTAATGGGACAGTGCCGTTGAACAATGGGTGGAGCTATGGGACGTGCGACGTGGGAGGGAGATCGGGAGAGAACGTCTGGGTGGGAAATGGCGTTTCTTCCCAAGACAAACATTGGGTTTTCGGCCAAACTCGTGAGAGGGAGAGAGAGAGGTAGTGGGGGAGAGAGGCGAATGAGGGAGCTCAGGAGAGGTTCACACCCAAGACAACCAGTGGACGGAGCCGCGATAGGAGATGAGAGAAGATCCAAACGGATGAGGTTGTTTCTTTTCCAAGGGATTTGAAATTTTGTTTGAATTTAAGAAAGAACAACTTTTGTGTATTAAAAACTAGAGGACACATCAATCAATTGTAGACCGATTGTAGAGCAGAGGAAAGAGTATCATTACCCATAAACATATATGCAAAGTTCCATAGTTTCCAACTTTTTGCCATCATTGCCATGGACTCAATTTGGTTTCAGAGAAATCAGATTATTCATAACCTTCAGTGTCAACCTCCCATTATCTTCTCCAGAACAGTGACCAATTTTTTCAATGAACATCTCCAAATGTAGAGCAAAAAGTTACAGATTCAACCTCCCCCACCTGAATGGTCCCCACCCCCACAAGGTCATCACTCTCTCTCCTATGATGTAGCAGTCAGAAATGAGGACTCTACTGCAGCTGCAATATGTAGATCTCATGAGGGAGATATCATCTTTGCACTTACCAAACATATTGCCTCAATCAATCCAACCTTTGGAGATGCAATGGTTGCAAAACTTGCAATTGAATAAGCTGCCTCAGAAAGATTCCCAACATTATCATCGAAGGAGACAACCAAAAAATCACAGATGCCATGGCCAATCCATCCTCCTCCCCGGACTGGTCCATCCTCAACGTTCTAACCGATATAAGCTACATGTTACAGTCCTTCCAAAATTGTTCTCCTATTAAGATTCATTGACACCAAAATCGATAGACGCATAATTTGATGCAATGGGCCGTTACAAACAAGTTGTTTGGATGCATACCTCTTATAAAGCTACCCCAATGTTTATTAGATTTTCACAATGGAAAAGACCCACCTGGTTGTAATGTTCATTATTTATGTTTATATTTTATGCCTCTAGTTTGTTGCAAGACCTATTCAGTTTTCTATAATATGATCAAAGCTTGATTAGAAAAAATATATATATACGCGAAGGTTGTAAGCATATTATGAAGAGAAGTGCTACATATATAAAGAGAGTACAAAAAAAGAAACTCATAAATTAATGTGATTTCATGTGATTGGTTAGATCTACTTTATAATAAAAATAAATTTATAATTTGAAGTGCTGCATCAAACCACATTAATTTGTGGATTTATTTTTATATAATCTATTTATAGATAAATTATTTCTCTATCGTAAATAGTTGAAAATGACAATATCTTTGAGATGTGTTTGGTAAGTGAATTAGTTTTAAATTATTTTATTACTACTCATTATTTTTTATTGTAATTTAAAGCCCATCTGAGATCTCCTTAATATTTAAACGTAACCTTAATTTATTATGCCTAGAACCTCAACACGAGGGATGATAAAGAAATGCAATGGAATTTCGGCTCATACATCTTGGAGTACAAAAAAGTAATGATGTATTTTTTAAGAGTAATGTTAAAAAAAATTTTAAATATTATTTCTCATTTTTCAATTATGAATTCTCTTAAAATAATACTATATGAAAAATAAATATAAAAAGTATTTTGAGTCCAAAGGAGATAACGTCAACGAAGCTCTTAAGCCTTGTTTGTTTTCGAAAAACATCTCATCTCATCTCATCTCATCTCATCTCATCATTACAACTTTTTCAAATCCTCACAAAAAATAAAATAAAAAATTTAGCTTTTTCAAATCCCAAAACAAAAATAATATTAAAAAATATATTCTAATATTATATTATTCTAACTTTTTAACTTTAATCTCATCTCATCTCATCTCATCTCTGAAAACAAACGGGCCCTTAGCTCCGCCGCGGGTATCCATACGGAATATGCTAAAAACCCCCAAAGTCGCATAAGAGTTGACGTTCCTCTTCTTATCATTGTTACTGCGACGGTGTTTCCCAAAGCAGGACCCA
Organism: Juglans microcarpa x Juglans regia; assembly: GCF_004785595.1. Classification (NCBI taxonomy): domain Eukaryota; kingdom Viridiplantae; phylum Streptophyta; class Magnoliopsida; order Fagales; family Juglandaceae; genus Juglans; species Juglans microcarpa x Juglans regia. The sequence continues at coordinate 3,073,315 of NC_054606.1, read as the reverse complement.
CCCATATTCCCAATTGAAAGCAAGTAACAAATAGGAAATCCAGGCGTGGTTTGCATCGCGCTCTGCACAGAATGCCTCTGCACCTTCCTGTTATAAAAACATTGAACCTGAATTTTGTCAAAAATAAATAAAAGACTCAGAGCAGTATTCTGATTTTTTCTCTCCCTGTTTTCCAACCACAACGTCAACGGTTTCTCTCTTTCACTTTGGAAAATTTGATCGATGGACGGTGGCGGGTCGAACCAGGGTCCGGTTACGTGTGGTTCGTGGATTCGGAGGCCCGATAAAGTGAATCTGGTGGTGCTGGGCAGGTCGAGGCTTGGGGATGCCTCTCCTTCTCAGCTCGAGATCTTCTCCTTCGATCCCAAGACCACTTCTCTCTCTTCCTCTCCCCTGGTATGTGTATGTGTGTGTGTGTGTGTCTCTCTCTCTCTCTCTCTCTCTCTAAAATCCAAATTTAAACGGTTTTCAAGTTTGTGAATCAGTTTCCGTTTCTGGAAGCATGGAAAACAGATATTCGATGTTTTTCTGAATTTTTTTGGGGGTAATTCCTTAATTGGGAGTTTTTAACGAAGTCTTTGACTGAAGCGGTTCCCAAAGGGCCAAAGCGAACTAATTTTTTCATTAAGAGTTTATTAATTTCAACTCGGCCTTTTTAAAATTATTTAATAAGCTTTATTAGTGTCGCTCTCATGTTCGTTTAAATAACAGTTTTCTTTACTTTCTCAGCAACCAGAGGAACATAATTATGAGATTTATCTCACTTGGTGTTTGTTTGTTTTTCTCTTGTTCCTCCTTTAGACCACCTATGTTCTTGAACATGTGGATGGCGATCTCGTTTCAATTGCGGTGCACCCCAGCGGGGAAGACATTGTTTGCTCTACCACTATGGGTGGCTGCAAGTGAGTCTCTTTGTTATTAATTTTCACAATTTGTGATATCCCTTCATTTGTTTTTGTTTTTGTTTCCTGTAACTGATGCTGGCGGAAAAAAATTATGATTGTTACCCTCTGAATACGATCTGCATGAACTACTTGAACCCCCCGGGGGGGGGGGGGTGTTGAGTGGAAGGCATTCAGGACATTTTCTTATTGAGGCTTTCTATCTGTCCATTCATTCAACAAATGTCTTTTATGACATGCAGATTGTTTGAGTTTTATGGTGGAGAATCAGACGCAAGGCTGTTGGCTAAGGAACTATCTCCTCTCCAAGATGTTGGTCCACAGAAATGCATAGCTTTTAGTGTTGATGGATCTAGAATTGCGACTGGGGGGCTGGTGAGTAAATGACTCATATTCCAATCAATCATTATCATGTGCTTTCTGGCACTATTGATTTTGAAATGTTTTTTGTATTCTGATATATATCATCTCAATCAAGTATAGGATGGGCATCTCAGAATCTTTGAGTTGCCAAGCTTGCGCATTATTTTAGATGAACCAAAAGCACATAAATCTGTACGGGATATGGACTTCAGGTAACTCAAGCTTATACGTTTTGGTATTGCGTCTGTGTAGTTGTCAAATATATATTTTTTAATGTTAGTTAAATCGTGCCAAGACACTACAAATGTTCCATGCGAAGCATGCTCAAATTAATAATGCATTTGGTTAGATTGGGTTACATATTTATGGACAGTTTCCTTATTGGTAGTTTTGGCCAAACTAATCTCTTGGAAGCGGGTCTTGCCTTAATCTTTTACGTGTTTTTTTATAAGGGAGGAGTGTGTGGGAATTTAGTTTTTATTTTTAAAGGGAGGAGTGTGTGGGATTTGAAATTTGAAAGGAAATTATTCATAAATGGAGGAGAATTTCTAGGAAAAGGTCATTTTAGTCCCTTTACTTTGCTTTAAAAATGTTACTTGAGAGGCAAAATACTCATGGTTAAGAGACCAACCGAAGATGCTGACTTCATATGTTGGTATAGATTTATAATTTGATGGTCTATGAACATATAATTTTTTTTTCCTTTCTAACTGTTGGCTAATTTTTTTTAAGGGAGTTGGAGATATATTGGGCCTAGATTCTGAATTTCTCAACCTTTTTTGTTTATCATATACTAGCCTAGACTCGGAGTTTTTAGCTTCAACATCTACTGATGGTTCGGCAAGAATATGGAAGACGGAAGATGGTGTTCCCTTGACTACTTTGACTCGCAACTCGGTATGCTTTATTAAATTTAACAGCCTGTTGTAGTATTATGCAATATGCAGAGATGATTATATTATAGTGCCTTGTTTGATGTCCCTTTCCTGCAGGATGAAAATATTGAATTATGTCGGTTTTCTAGGGATGGAACAAAACCTTTTTTATTCTGCACTGTTCAGAAAGGTAAATGATCTCATGTTTTCAGTTCAAAATATTTTATCCTAATTTCTCAGCAACTTAGAGTGTAATTGTATTAAATGAACAGGTGATAAGTGCGTAACGGCAGTCTGGGACATAAGTACATGGAATAGAATTGGACATAAGAGGCTGCTTAGAAAACCTGTCTCTATCATGTCCACAAGCCTGGATGGGAAATATCTTGCTTTGTAAGCACTTAACCTTGTAATTTAGACTTGATTATTGAGTTTAGTTTAGATTTGACCTTACAATAAACAGATGCCTAAGCCTAGTTACCAAATATACATGTATTTGTTTTACTGATCACAGATAAAACAGATGCCTAATCCTAGTTACCAAATATGTATGTATTTTTTTACTGATCACAAATAAAACAAAAACTATTTGGTAACTAGGCTTAGGCATTTGTTAATTGCAGGGCAGGAAACTTGATTGTACTGTTATATGAGTTTGCACTTTCAACATAGCCTATAATTATTCACTTTCATCAATATTATTGCATAGAGGAAACTATTCACGTGGAACAATTTTATTGAAAAACTAGACCACTCATAATATGTTAAGAAAGAAAGCCGATTTCATCCATTGCTTTTTTTACAAAACCTCACCACTTTTTATTCTCTTTCATTATAGGATGATAGTGGATACACAAAAAAAAGTAAGCTAATAGCTAAAAGAGAGGAAAGATACAGAATGAGAGAAGCTGCACATGCTTACCATGTCCGTCCAACCTTTTAGCTATCAATGTTCTTGACTATTAGATCAGGTGGAAGTGGTTGTGTTGTGTGGTATTATTGCAAACTGGTTCTATTGATAGGAACATAATTTTTCAATGATGAAAATGGTGTTCATATACCGTACATGACTTCAAAAGTCGTGATGATTTGTTGAGGAATGTATTTATTAACATATTTTTGCTTTGGCAATTAGCAATAATTTATCAGTGGACTTCCGGTAGGAAGGGATAATTGAGGGCATTTGTGGTATTGTGTGTTTATAGGTTCATGGAGAGAGAGAGAGAGAGAGGAAATATAAGTACTTTGCTATGTGTTTAAGTGTAAAGTACATTGTGTACAAAGTGTACACATAGTACTTTAAGTGTACAAAGAGGAAATACAAGTTCTATGTGTTTCATGGATGAAAAATGGTGCTTTGATTCTTAGAGAGAAGTGATATTTGAAGGCCTTTACACCAAACACCATCCGCATGGTATAATTTGATTTGTAAGATTCAAATTTTAAAATTATCTTTGAAATCAAATTATGCAACATGGAGGAATCAAATTATGCAACATGGAGGGTGTGTGGTGTAAAGGCTTTTAAATAGAATTATTCTTAGATTTGTATTGCAGAACTTCATGATATTTCTCCGTAGAATATGTTAAATCTTTCTTCCTGTAGGGGAAGCAAGGATGGAGATATCTGTGTGGCTGAGGTAAAGAAAATGGAGATCAGTCACTATAGTAAGAGGTTGCACCTGGGTGCATCTATTGCGGTACTAGAGTTTTGTCCCACTGAAAGGTAAGGTCCACCAATCAAACTTTATTATTAGTTTTTTAATATTGACGGAGAAGTTTCTTCCTTACTTGTCGAGCTAAAAATATATATATATATATATACATATTTCATCTTCTTAGTAATCAGTAGAATGGCCCTTGATGATCTGCTTAATGTTTTCGATGGGCTATATAAGATGGAAATTGAATAAGAAACCAGCTAAATTTCTTCCTTGTCCATCAAATAGATTGTTAATACAGATAAATGATCTGCTTAAAGTTTTGAATGGGCTCTGTATCAAAACTTTTGCTTGGCGTGTAGAATGTTGGACTTTTTTCCTGTTTTTTCGGGGTGTCTATCCTTTATTTTTCATTTCCAGGATTTAAACTAGGCACAATGAAAGAGATGAAGCTTCATAGGTTTTTATTTGGTTACTTCATCCTAATTCAGAACTCCAACATTAATTTTGCTCTACCAAGAATGTGAAGCACATTTTTTGAAAAAAAAAAAAAAAAATTATGGATGACCTGTGTCAGTTGCGTCCTGATGCTTTGGTTATGAGCAATTTTTGTCTACTACCTGAAAGTTCTGACCTTCAATTACACTGCCTGGACTTCTTTAGAGCTCGCTGGAGTGCTATCAATCTTATACATCTCTCTCTCTCTCTCTCTCTCTGTGCACATGAGCATGTGTTTTTCTATGATCTGTTAGTGCCATAGCTACTTTAAAAACAACGGATTTACTGAAAATATGACCTTGTAGTGTTCTTACGTCTGTTTTCTTTTTCCCCATTTTGGTCAGTTGAACTTTTGTTGCATCTGAATACAATTTTTGTCAATGTTATTGGACGCTGTTCCTGGACACCCGGAGCCAATCAAATTTTTTTTTTTTTTTTTTTTTGTCAATGTTAATATAGTTTTTTGACAAATTGGAGGTCCATGTTGACTTGAGTGTTGCCAGGACAACAAAGTTGCAAACGATGGCTGTGTTGATGTGGGGCATTCTTTAGTGTCAATTTCCCAGGTCCAGATCTGGTAGTTTATGCGAGTACTTTAGATCTATTTCTTTGCGGCTCTCATCAACAAGAAATCCTGATCTGTTTATAAACCCAGTTACCCTATCTTTGTAGCCATAGGATTTTCTGTAGTTATGCGTCCCTTACCTAAAGGAAATTAAACACTCTTCAAGTCTCTTAGAGCAACGATCATGAGGTGGTGGAAAGAACTTCACGGAATTAGCAACATATCTGCAGCATAATCAAGTGAATTACAGATGACTTGGGCCCTTTGTCTTTCCATCAAAAAGATTTATCACTCTAGTTTGTTCTTTTATTGATCTTGATGAATAGTTGCTTCAGAGTTCTTTGGCTAGAGAAGCTAAAGTTTGAGGGTCTTTGATGACATTCGCTTTGTCAACAACAAAAGTTAGGCAAACATGATGGTTTCTCAAGTTTTTTTGTGTCAATTTTATGGTTTGGTGAGACTCATGCATTTCAATGGTTTTTCTCATTCTGAAGGTTTAAGTCATTCTCTTATAGTCCTAGTTTTCTAATTATTTCTTTTTAATTTTGGTCATAGCATGTCATCTCAAAGAAAACAAAATCAAGAGAGTTCATTGCAATAGAAAGTCGTTTATAACTAATTTTGGAGGAGATATATTGCATGGAAACTCTCTTGGAATAAGCCTATTGTCATCAGTCTAGATGCTTTACGGTTTTTCCTTCTGGTTTTGGCTACTCCATTTTATGTGGGTGGGATGTATTGCAGGGTTGTGCTTACCACTACAACTGAATGGGGAGCTGTCATGACTAAGCTAAATGTTCCTGCAGATTGGAAAGGTCTCTCTCTCTCTTTCTCTCTGTCTCTCTCTAAATGTTTTGGATATTGCACTTCCAAGTTCTAAATTCGATTTCTGTCTAAACATGCAGAGTGGCAGATATATGCACTACTTGTAGGAATGTTTTTGGCATCGGCTGTTGCATTTTACATATTCTTTCAGAACTCTGATTCATTTTGGAAGGTCCCTGTTAGAAATCAACCAGCAAGACCTAATATTGATGCTGTTATAGGAGATCCACAATCTTCTGATGATCAAACCGTTTGGGGTTCATTCGGAGCATTGGATATGTGAGGGATACAGACTCGCACGAAGTAGCATCAGCATACATGATTATTAGCTTTTTCAGTCTTCCAGATATTATTGATTTAGACTAGTCATTTGAACGTGGTAACAAGCAGGTCAAGTACTTAAACGCAAGAAGAAAAAAGAAAAATGAACAATATAAAGCTTATTCCTTTGTTTTGGGCTAATTCCTTTTTTTATTTAATTGAATTTACTTGACACTGACAAATAATATATTTAATTGGATTTTTTTTTTTTTTTTTTTTGGGTTGTTAAATGGTAAGTCACACGTCCAATGGGTTTTGAAACTATTTTGAAACTTTATAGAGGGAGGAGGTGTGCTTTAATGGAATCGGGGTCAGAATTAATTAGCAATTAGGTAACCATTCCTGATTCTCGAGCGGCGGGAAAAATAATGGAAAAAGAAAGAAGAGAAGCTTTTGTATGATACATTACCTGCTGTTTCAATTTAGTTTTTACAAAAGCTCGAACAAAAATAATGCCCCAATTCATGAATTCGTGCACAAGATTCTTAATGAACACCAAACTTAAACATGATAGCATAAACTTTTGTCTTGTGGAATTTCTCAAGACAAAATATTTAACATTTTGTTAATATCAATTAACGTTCTTAATTAATTATTTCTCGACAAATGATACTATATATTTATAAGAAAATTAATACAAAAGGATGGAGATATTGAAACCAAGTTATAAACAAGAAGTAGTAAAACTCCAACAATATAAGGTGGATAACAAAATTAATTGAATGTTCATGACTAAAATCTTGGCTGCAGGCTCCGCCATTGGCACAAATTTTAAATCAATCTGAAAATGGGACACTTAATTCATCGTTGAATGATTAATACAATTTTCATTGAATGAAAAGATAAAGAAACTTATGAATGTTTTTCTAAAATTAATTTACATTATTAGTTATATATGAACAATAAAAGATATAATGCTAAGTATGTACAAGTTTAAAGTGTGTAAATCTCGCTCAAATTCTTTGTAAAAAAATGGGTCCAACTAGAAAATGTAACCTTTTTTAACACTTTTGATGTTTTGCATGGTGGAACCTACTTTAAAAAAAAAAAAATGCATGAAAATTGTATACGGCCTCATTTGGTTAAACAGATGAGAAAAAAATAATAAATTTATGAATAATAGTGAGATAATTTGTGAATGGTCATGAAATGGTTTGAGTTAACATTTTTATGGGGTTTTGGGAAAGGAGAGAAAACAAGTCCAACAAAAAAAATATAAAATTAAAAGAGAGTTAGAATATAATTTTTGTTAAGATTGAATTGTTTTCATGTTTTGAAGTTTGGAAAAGTTGTAATGATTAGATAAGAAAGTTGAAATTTTGAAATTAAGAAATATTTGTATTTGAATAGTATTTGGATGTTAAAATGAGATGTGATGATTTTAAAAGTTTGTGAAACCAAACCAGGGCTTAGAGGTTGTTGAAATCATTCACAATAAAAAAACAAGGACTTGGATAGTCGGATTCTCAGACAAATCAGCCATCCGTGATATTGAAGTGAGTTGGGAATTACTCGCATATTCATGAATATGTACATTGGGCAGCCATTTATCTTGTGTTGATCATATCTGGGAAAAATTACATTTTATCCTTTCTTTTTCTTCTTCTTTAAGCAACATTGCATTAAAATTCTGAAGGAATTAAGCAAGCCTAAGGGACAGGAGGCCGGAATCTCAACAAAAGTCCTCATTCTACTCAATGTACTGGAAGGAATTAAAGTAGAAAACAAAAAATGAACAGAGCATTCTAGCTCCAATCCGGGACCCAATGCCTTGCATGGACGACAGACAGTAATTTCTTTCTTTCTCTGCGCGCAAGCTCAACCAATCTGGGTTTCTTTTGTTGCAGGTTTCGATATATACAATTTCAGAGAGACCATGTTTAATGATTCTTTAGTGCTTCTTTTGGATCTTGAGAATCACATGCTTAGAAACAGTTACATATATATAGGTGGTTGATTGGTAGAATTAAGGAAGTACTGATCATCATCTTTAAACGATAACTCTTTTAAAAATATCCAAAAATTGAAAAGCATTAGAAAGTGACCTAGGAACTGTCTGCAAATTAACAACTCAAAAGGAAAAAAAGTACTTTGAAGAAAGAAAACAGACTTTTCCACTCAACCACGACTTCAAATTTAAGATCTTGACCAAAAAAAACTCGTAAATTGCACGTAGAAACAACGTCATTAATGATGTTTCATGCGACCCGACCGGCCCACCCGGCCTGATCCCATATGTCGAAATCCAGCATTAATATAAATGCATCGAAGTATTAATGCTCCACCACATGAAGCAATGATTTTTTAATAAATAGTATCTTTCTGGGAAAAAAAAAATTCTCATCTTCAAATATAAGTGAAAGTTTGCATTGTCATTAATGTATTTACCAGTATAATTTGGTCGATACTAAAAGACTAATTAACACGAGATAACTGCATGCATTAATGTCAAACTGATCGATCGTAAGTAATCCGATATTAGTACGTAAGCGTACTACAGCCAGCACGTACATTATCATGATGATGAACTGATCATGTGCAAATCTTCATAGTATTTGTGAATCCACCCATTGATGATCTCAGCCTCTTTCTTTCGCTGCGCAACCAACCAATCTGGGTCATCTTTTGTTGAAGGCATTATGTCTAAGCAATGAGATCCTGCTTGCAGAATCAACTTTTCGTCATTAAAAATTGGAAACGCAATTCATGATTTTTAAGTGATTTAATTATCTGAAATTAATCATCATCTGAAATTGATGTATATAATATGTACCTTCTTTAGTATACAAGGCAACTATGCTGTCTGATATGTTTTCCAATACCCTAAATTATAAGCAGATAAAAAGATTATTAATTATAAGCACAAGCTGCGTATATGAATGGCAACTAATTAAAATACCTAATATTAGGATCGATATATCAAAAAGAGTGAATCATGTTTTGATGAAATTCTTCTTTGGGTCGTGTGTGTGTGTGTGTGTGCATATATATTTGGAAGTTACCCGGCTCTGCTAAAGGGGTCACGAAGGCCGTTGGAAAAGATGATGTTGCTTCCAAACTTCTTGAGAATCATTTTTATATTCTGCAATTTCACAATCAAGGAACAGAATTAAAATGTACATTATTTTTTAATCGCTTACACATTACGCAATAAATTCATGCACAGAGAGAGAAAGAGAGAGAGAGAGAGAGAGAGAGAGAGAAACCCTACTTGACCACCGTAGTAAGTTGTGACCCAATGGGGCCTAGGGGCAACTCCAAACTTTTTTATGCAGTAATCTTTATAGTCGTTGTAATCAAATGGTTGAGCATAAAACATAGTGTCATTTGCGCCACAGCCAATCGGTTGGACCAATTCACTACATGTCTGAAGACAAGAAGAGGATGAAAATGATTTTTTTTTTTTTTTTAAATGCTGAATCTCATGTGCTTCTCTAGTTGACCTGTGATTTTGTGAATTGTAACTTAATTACTGATAACAAATAATGATAAGAATATGTGCATATAATTACCTGCCAGTCCCAACCCTCAAGTGTTTCTGAAGAATAGAACTCTCCCAAGTCATTGCACTTCTTCTTTTGTCCTCCTCCATAAGCAACAATTCCAGAGACAATTCGGCCAAGAATGTCGGTTCCTTGGGATCCTTTGTCAATACCCTGGCAGACTCTATTCACCGGATAATCTGGAGGGCTATCATACTGAGCCGAGACTGAATACAGGCTGTTTAAGTAATCAAATAGTTCGGTTCGCTTCTTCAATGGCCTGATCACGTCAAATAAAGATCGAGCATTAATATATAGTCGAGAACTTTCTTAATTCAAGTGTGAATTATTATGAGATGAAAGCAATAACTCTTTTTCCTCCAAAAAAAAAAAAAGGGTTTTCCAATGAATCGCTATTAATATCATAATCAAGGTTAGCAAAGAAATCAGCTTTATTACTTGCAAGTATTGAATTTGTTGCTGAGGATGGAAAGACCATTGGGCTTAGCGGCAATTTTAGTGATCTCAGCCCATGATTGCTTTATGGTATTGTAGCAGCTAACGCTAGCATCCTGCATGCATTAATACCCATATAGAGTTCATACGAACGAAGCTACCTTCAGTTATATTATGATATAGATTTCGAAGTAATTAACAGATCAATCGAGCTAGGCATGCATAAAAAGGGTTTGATTATGATCACCTTAAAGTCGTCCGTGACAGTGGCATAATATGTATTCGATGGCGTAAGGTTATCGAAGTACAGAATGGGGGCTGAAGAGGCTAATGCTCCGATGGCAATGTGCGGATATTTTAGGCGGAACCACGCCGCAAGCACTGTTAGATCGAGCCAAAAAAAAAAAAAAAGGTGAGAGATTAGGAAGTGATCATGAGATTTAGGTATGGAGTAGTGATGATCAAGTGAGATTCAATATCTGCAAATATATATAAAAATGACTCACTTCCACCATAAGAGCCTCCGGAAACTATAACTGGAGATGCCTCAGCTGATAAATTTTTCTTCAAGTGCAGGATTATTTCTGCATAATCTGCAAGAGCTTGGGCAGAGTTGAAGTACCCTCGAAGGGTGGCATTTTTCCATGCTTCTTCTCTTGGCAGTCCAAATGGTATCGACTTTCCGTAGAAGCGATGCTGCACAAAAGTTCAAGCTGGCACGTACGTATAATTTTGGTTTATGTTCAAATTCGAAATATAACCCTAAAATTAAATTTTTATATATATTAAGAAATCATGGCAAGTAATCTTTCTTTATTATCTTTTGTTCTTTTTTATTTTGTTCAATTAATTCCCTGCAAGAATCTCATATTTTTCTAATTAACACTGAACATATTAATTTTTTTGGTTTAATATGGAAAAAACTTGTTGTAATTTGTAATATTTCATTATAGTAATTTGTAAGAATTTTAGATCTTGAATTATGTTTATAATATTTTTTTTAGCATTAATGCTATATTTATATATTACACTAGTAATTAATATCCCGTTTTCATCTTATATTGTGAATTCGACAGACTTGCCATCATAAATGATTCATTAATATGAAATAAAAATAAGACGAACTGTGTGTATATATATATATATATATATATATATATATATATATATGTACGTATTAATATTTGCCGTTAATTAGTAGATCGTCTTAATTTCTACGTACGTACGTACATACTAAGAATTACCTCAATGTAAACCTCCAAAGCACCCAAAGGGCCAACATTATCCAAAATGAATCCTATGGAACCAACATCTCCGTCGACGGTAGACTCATCGCCAAGGTATGCAAGTATGGGGGCGGCCGCATGAGCTCCACGCCAATGCTTAAAGTTCACAACGTATCTTTGCTGGAAAGTAGCGTAACTTTGCGGCTGATAATTGAAGTGATCCAGCGTTTGGTCGTAATGGAAAGTTTGATAATCATGATTAATATAATCGAAGCTGGCCGCAAGAGATTGGCTGAAGAGATCGCTTTTTTGCTTGTTGTGCCCTCGTCGAACACCCAGCCTTGGTCGACTTCCCTGTAGTGAAGCAGAATCGCTAAGCGAAATGCAGAGAGAAATAAGCAGCAGCCATGAAAGAGTACTTAGAGCTCGAGATCTTGGGGCTGGAATGGCCATGTCCATGTTTCAGAGGAGAGCAGAAGCAGTGCATGAAAGACGAGGTACGTCCTATATATATACAATTTGAAATCCAAATACGTTGGTGTGTGTTATTATTAGCATATTGACCTTGTCAATAATCTTTTTACTTTCTTTCTTTAGTTCCTAGAATGCGGGATCGTGATCATATATACTACGTTAAATACACGCACAAGGAAAAAAGAATCAAATATTAATTGGCCTCATTAATTATGAATATCCCATGTCTAGGAAAATATGGCTCACTTGTCGAAGCAATTAAATTAGAATAAATTTTTACAACCTTCTCACACTCTACACTTCATATTTTTTTTTAATTTTTATTATTTTTTTCTTTTATCAAATATTTATTATATGAATAATGAATAGAAAATTTGAAATAATTTAAAAAGAATAAATTCAAAAAATATTTTAAAAAAAATATTAAAAAATTTTAAAAAGTGTGAAGTATAGAGTGTGATGGAGGTTGTATAGCAAAACTCATTAAATTATGGCGATTTGTTATGTATGATTTTGGAATTGATTCTGTATTAAAAATATTGATTCATGTTTATTTTAAAAAAAATAAAATAAAAAAATGATTCGTTTTTATTTCGGTATATATATATTTATATCATCGGGACGTTCGAAAAAAGTGACATCCATCTCGAGTTGGTGAAAAAGGATGTAGATTGAGAAATCAAATCTCTGTTTCTTGAAGTTTTGATAAGTTATTTTATAATTCATCCAATTTATATTGGTTTTTTATCTAATTCCCACACGCGTGGTGACGAGTATGCTTGTAACCAATCAGAAGTTGATTAGTGGCGTCATTTTAGTTCCATGTTAGTTATGTTATTAAAACTCTAAAAAGTATTTATAAAAAGTCCCAAGAATTTTCTAAAAAATAACAAAAATTAAAAACAAGGAATGAAAATAAGAGCCTAAAATACTCTAAAAATTAAACAAATTACAAAATTAACTTAGATTATATATAATTTAAATAAATATTAAACCAAAACAGAGAATCCAAAATTAAAATGAATGAATGAATAAATAATTAAAAATGAAAAGAGAACAATTAATTAAAAAAAAAAAAACTGCAGCTTTACAATGATCTTATGACTCTTATCCACCTGATCTCTAGCTAGCTGTTATTACTTGCATGCATGCTTGACGGTCAACACCAGATCATCTGGATACATTATAAGGTGGTCTTATTTTAGTTTCAAGCCAGATCACCTTATAACTACAAACCACCTTACTCAAAATAGAAAAGGACTAATTAACTAAAGAAGAAAATTTAGTTAAAAATACAATTGGATATATATATATGTGTGTGTGTGTGTGTGTGTGTAACTAATTTGAAGCAAAAACTAAATATTCGGAAACTATTTCACTTTTTTATTTTTTTGGAATATATATACAAAATTATATGGTTAGTACTAGAAGATAAAATTTTTAGCACGTATATATAAATATGAAGTAATTTCACATACAATCGTGAAGTGCGTAAACATTGTATAATCGCTTTGAAAAAAAGTAGAGTCTACTATTAAAAAAATTAATTTTTTTCATGTGGGTCCTATGTTTTATTTACTTTTTTCAAAGCGATTAGGCGGTTGCACAATTCACAATTGCAAATATATTTTCTCATAAATATGGGATGGTTTTTTGTTTATCGTATCAAGAAGATAATATAAATGGCAAAGTTAGCTAAGGTGTATTAGATGGAGTTTGACAATATATAGAGTAAGACTAAATACAATTATGAGTTGTACAAGCACTTCGTACTTCTTTTGAAAAAGAATAAAATCTATGAGTAAAAAAATTCATTTTTCATATAGATCTCATATTTTACTTATTATTTTTAAAAAAGTAATACTTGCACTCTATCACTGTCAATAGACAATATAATACATTAAGATCATATATGTCTCATAGGGACACAGTCACATACCGTTTTCGGCTCTCGCTGGCCAATAACTGGTATTGCAATTGCCAACTCATGATCGAGGATAAGCTGAAAATAATAAAGCATTCTATTCGGCAAACCAACCAAATATTAATATTTAATAATTTATCATTCTTGCCTGGCTTGTAAATTAACCGCAGTCGATCGAAGTGGCCCGTGCCAATTTCTATGGGCATGGAACTCTAGACTCTGAATTAATATTTCCTCTAATTTTAATCCGAATTTCAAGATTTTAAGTGAGAAATAGATAAATGAAGTGAACCATATATAATTTGCAGGAAGTCACACAAATAATAATAATAAATATTATAAAACTCACTTCATGTGTTTATCTCTCTTATTTGAAGAGCCTCACACTTGAACTTGATAGGACACTTTTCTCTTAGATTTTATATATTCGCGTCAAATACCTCTCACACTAGCTACTAACTAGATAATAGCTCTACGTCTCCACTCTCCTGGTAATGTTAAAAGAAACAGCTAAATTTGAGCTCATTTGATCCATGGGATCTTGGAATTGCGTAGTACAGTCATCGAAGTTCGAATTTCACTACGAATTTAGTCGCATCTGTTGCATTGATCTAATGCGTGGGAGCTTCTTATCTTAATTTGTTCTAAGCTCAAGAGTAAAAAAGAATGTAGCTTGAGTCTTTGACCCTTCAGATTTAAAAAAAATCTTCATAAATGTTAGGAACATTTTTAGGTTCTATTATGTATGTAGAAAATAAAAAAGGGCAAGAAGGGTCATCAAGATGTGAAACACCAAAGCACACTTCTGCACCTTTCGCATCAATTTAAGGTATTTATGCAGTCAGTCGCAAACATCACTAGCGAAAAAGTAAAAAGTAATATGTCCTCAATGATTTGCGATAGTTTAGGGATGGTGTCATTGGGAGATGATTCGCTTGTATTGTATCCACTATCTGGCTTCACCACAGACAATCACCGATGTTATGCATTTAGCCAAGGAAACACACGAGGGGAGGAAGGCAATCGCGCTGTTAGAACCTCGACTCCGGTCTCTGTCACCTAAAGGAGGATAACAAGGAAAGTAAATATCGTTTGCTAAATCAAACACAACCGGTTGTCTGGTCAATATCTTACGAGAGCTTCAAGCATAACTGAGGTCATAAACATCAATACAGAGACCATGGTGAATGGTGATTCATCTACATACGCAACAAATCTTTTTTTTAAAGAAATACTGATCCATATCCTAAATTTATCATCCCCAGTCATACTTATTATATGGCACATGCTAGTGATTACCAAGTGTATGACGTATAAAGCCACGTACGTGTGACAAAGGATGGCATGATTTTAGGTGGAATATAGCATTGCACCTTTTTTTTTTTTTAATATTCTAATCACGGCATGTATGGTATTGAATGTTCATTTAATTCCTTGATATGCTCAGAGGTTAATCAAATTTATAACTCAAATCATAGAAACAATGTTAAAATTAAGCTAGGTAGTGCAGGACATCAGGCTAACTTCAAAAGATCAATCACCAGAATATTCCAGGCTAGTTTTTCAAGAGTTTGCATCAGCCATGGACATGTTAACATCCTACCGTGTAAACAATAACACATTTTGTCTTGTCTTCCTAGCATTTCTGAGTTAGAGAGTTTCAACCGAAACAATGGAATTGATTTACAAACTTAAACTACAGCCTCTCAAGGATTGTTGTGAGTGGTTCCTAAGATGAACGACTGACTTCAGAAGAAGTCGGGAATATCACACGCTAAGTATAAATTATCAACGATCATGTTTAACAGGTATGCATTTTCTCAAAGAGGGTGGGAGGTCATGGAGAAATATGGGCAGTGCACCCAAATCAAAATGATAGACTGTGGTCTAGTAGTAGTCTCAGATTATATGCTTCGAGGACCACTTCAAACCAATTACAGTAACATTGACCAACTTAACCCAATAACAATGCCAAAAGAAGCTGGAAATGTGCAGTTACCAAAAGGGTGTGCTCAAACTGAGCACTGCGTTTGCCATCAGCAGTGACAGCAGTCCATCCATCAGGCCACATCCGATCACGCCAAACCCCTATTCAGAACAGTTATTGAGATGTCACTAGCAGATAAATAATCAATTCAACTAGTACATATTTATATAATATGCAAATACCAGCGTTGATCATTGGTTCAATTGTAAAGGTTTGTCCAGCCTTCATCACACCAACGGCTTTATTTCCTGCTTGCGTTAAGGTCACTGATGCATAAATGAGGCAAGCAAAAAGTAATAGAACTTTTTTCACAGTATTATCAAAGAGTGCATTTGTTATACTCCACCGTTAATTTCCCATGAAAAGAATGAAGTAATTTAATACTATAAAAAATGTGGGGTTTAAAAAGCCACAGCTTAATTTAGGATACGTCCATAGTGTGGAATATTGGGTGCACAATGAAAGAGCTCTCCAATACCATGACCACAATATGATTTTACCTACTTGCGCAACAGAAATAGAGAAGAGTTTCCAAAGACCATCAGTCATATGATAGAATGAAAGATGCTTACAATTGCAGATCAGTGTTAAACATTACCACAGAAAGCCCCGACATTGAAGCATGACGATTAATGACCTCCCCAATTTCGCGGAATCGAACTCCAGGTTTCACTGATTTTGACAAAAAAAGCAGAAAACAAATTTTATATTTCAAGTCCTTAAAACTCAATACAAGATTGAAAGTCTTCAAATTATTATACTACAATAAATTCTGCAAATTTCAGATAAAACAGGAAGATATCAATAAAGCATGATAGTGACATTTTAACACTCTGCAAACTAGAGGTATATCCAGAACAAGGACAATTTGCATTATCCCATCCATAGAAGTGATCTACCAGTGACTCATGCATACTCCGTGTACTTGGGCTTTGCCTACTTCTATGAATAAAACTTCTTGATTACCTATCAAAAACATAAAAAAAAAAAGAAGAAGAAGAAGAAGAAGAAGAAGTGATCTGCCAGTGCAATGCACATGTGGGGCAGATATTATTGTGAAAAATCACAAGCTTAACTTCGACCAAATGGTTAAAGGTGGCAATGTCAAGTATAAATAAATAAACTTTTAAACACATAATCAGAGTCCGCATGGTGCCACCAAAATGTGAGAAGCTAACCAATAATGGTCAGTGCAGTGTACTTTCATTGGTTTTAAGTACTAGGGTCACCAACCAAAACAGCACTACAAACTCAGAGAGGTCACATACAGTTCAGAGATCACTTAACTGACATATCCAACACATACCAATAGATATTGCTTTCTCCAAGCACTCATATGTACACCGGACCAGCCGTTGAGACTCTTCATCAACATTACCCACAAAGTACGTTTCATTGAGATCACCTACATGATGAATCAACCATTGGTTAAATAAGGAGCTTCTTTGGAAATATAGAAATTCATAATACAAGTAAAAAGCTTCGTACCATGAACACCTTTGTAGTACACAGTCACATCCACATTAACAATATCACCATCCTCTAATGTCCTGCAGCAAATAGAATAGTATCTGGTGAGGAAAGTTTTCTCCAGGATTAACCTTGACGTTTATAGATACTGAAAACAAAAATATTAATAACTTGCAGAACTCATTATATTAACATAATCATGGCTCATTAGATCACACAAAAGGAAAGTACAGGCAAAAGCCCAGTTCTCGGATCCAACTAGAATCACTCTGAATGGAATAGAAAATGAGGTGACTTATATAACACGTAGCCCATACCTGAAATCCTAGAAGTTATCATTGCTGACTAAAAGCTCTAAACCTTTAACTGTTGGACAACTTAAATTATTGATGTTTTAATTTAGAATTATAGCATAATCTGATAACCCAAAACGAAAACATATCTGAAGCAAAGAATCGAGAATAGTGTTCAAACTTTGGTTTGGAGAGAGTGGCAGAGCTAACAATGTACATGAAGTAACTCATGACTAAAAAAGGACAATAACCCAATTTTTTAAGGAATTGGTTTGACAAAATACCTAGCATCTGGAATTCCATGGCAAATTACTTCATTAACTGACCTGCAACAAAGAGACAGGTTGAAGCAGATATACCTGATCAATACCATACCATCTTAAGAAAAGTAAAAAAAAAAAAAGTACACATAGAAGTACCTACGTGCAGCAAGACTTGGGGAAGAAATGATAATTGAGAGGAGATGGATATCCTCCTGCATTGACGTAGAATTTCAAGAAAGCACAATTTATTAATTATAGGCTAGAAATGCATGCTGCCATGATCTAGAACTCAAAAAAGCTGAAGATACAGCATCACCAATGGCCATGTAAATAAACAAATCACATTAAGGCATATGGTTTAACATGATTAGCAGAGTATAAGAAAGAATAGCTACCCTCAGTTTCTCTTTAGAATCTTACCTTAATATATATTTCTCCAAACATGCATAAAAAACCCTTTAAAGTGGTATAAGTACTGTCTTTCTTCTAATCCAAACCACCATAGAAAATAAGTTCATGGAAACCAATAAGCACCCCCGATGGTTAATTAAGAAATGAAAACTTTTTTGATCAGTGATTTAGAAATGAAAACTGACAACAATATGGCAGTCGCAAGCAGATATCAGTGTCTAACACAGCATCATGTGTCACTGTACCCCATGAAAATCACAGTTTACCATAAGTGGACCAGCATGGCAATTGGACTAAGTAACATAGACACAATTCTCTGGTTTGCTACAACTAAAATATAAGACAAGCAAGAAAACAAGTTAAAACCAGGAAAAATTCAGTAAAATTGATGGGTTTCGCATAACACCCCTCCAAGACCCATTGGCTCAACCAATTCTAGAGAGCAAGTGATGTGCATAAGTGTTTCGAAAGTTCAAATGTTTGCTGCCACCATGTATTAAACCCATTTCCGTTACTATGGCAATGAGTGCAACACATTAGGCTAAGGCCCCGTTTGGATACACAGTTGGTCTCATCTCATTCCATCTCATCTCAACATCTAAACACTCAAACACAAAACACTTTTCAATTTCTCTTTCATACTTATTCATCAAATCATTACAACTTTCTCAAACTTCCATATAAAACACAAAAAACAATTAAACTTTTTCAAATCCCAAAACAAAAATTATATTAAAAAATTATATTTAACAATATTTTAACTTTATAATATTTTTATTCAACTTTTTCTTTCCTTTCCCGAAACTCAATAAAAATCTTAACTCAAAACTGTTTCACGACTATTTACAAACAATCTCATTACTATTCACAAATTTCTCATATCATCTCATTTGACTATCCAAACGAGGCCTAAATCATTTTTTTTGTTTCTTCCTACCAAAACTTTTATACTCATGCCGATCTTTTCTTATCATACATACATACATATATATATATATTTTAAAAAAACTGAACTGTGAAAATAGGCCAGTGGTCTGAACGGGCTAGCCAGTAACCTAATCCCATGTGTTGATCTCTGGGTACTCACACTGACAAATATGGTACAAACAAATTAGTGTCTAATCAGCAAAAAGTTTAAATGTAACAATAGCAAACTCAATTCAAGAGACAAACAAGTTTATTGTACTCTCGTCATGTGGAATCTAGGCCATTACAGATTGCTTCCTATTCCCCTTGATTCTTCATCACTAAATCAACCCATCTGGTCATATATTGCACGCTTAAATGTAAAATTTGATCAAGAGTTTAAAAAGGAATAAAATTCTCTCTTATGAACTCCATGTGTGCTGAAGTGGTGCCTTTTGTGCTTATTAATTACTTACAAAGAAAACAGGAATAAGACTTAGTAAGTATTACTATATTCTGGAGAATGGAAAACCCATACCAGCTGCAATAGTTGCATCATGAACCACCCGATCGATCTCATCAGTTGTCACGCCAGGTCGAATTACATGAGCAGCTGCATCTAGAACTTCCCTTGCAATCTGAGAGTAATGGTTGTAAAACAGGAACTTCAGAATCTATGCCAATGAACAGAACTTACTAAATTTACCCCAGTTCCATCCCAAACCTTTTTTTTGATAAGTAATAATCTTTATTGATGTGAATGAAATTAGGCAGTGCCCAAGTACACAGGAAATATACTAAGAGAGGCACCTAATTACATTCTAATAGACTAGAAAGAAGATAAGAACTCATGAACATTCCCTCCCCTCAATACAATAGCAGAAAACCACTGGAAAATAGAGAATACAAAAAAGTTCCAGATTTCCCCCATTGCACGCTCCTTGTTATTAAAACATCTGTCATTCCTTTCCAACCATAAACACCACATTAAGCACAAAGGAATCATCCACCACACGGCTGCTAATTGGGCACTACTATGAGACCTATTCCAGCACGCTAATAGGTCCACCACACTCTTGGGCATAGCCCAACTTAGCCCAGCTCTACTAAGAATACCAGCCCAAAGCTCCCCAGCCACCTCACAATGTAAGAGCAAGTGATCTACCGATTCTCCACTTTTTTTACACATGTAGCACCACTCCATGATCACCATACCTCGTTTTCTTAAATTGTCAACCGTCAATATCTTCCCATGAGCAGCTGTCCAAGTGAAAAAAGCAACTTTAGAAGGCAATAACACCTTCCATATACTCTTCCATGGAAAGAAAGTGGGCTGTAGGACTGTCAACGCCTTATAGAAAGATTTAACAGTAAACTTCTCTTTCCTCGTGTGAGTCCACAACATACGGTCTCCCCCATTGACCCCTAGCTTTGCTGAATATAAGTAACTGTAAAACTCTGCCAGCTCTTCTAATTCCCAGTCCTGAGCATTTATTGTAAAAGTGACATTCCAAGTGACCATCCCATTGGCACGACATAGAACTTCGGAAACTGGAGCTTGCTGATTTCCAGCCAAATTAAAAGCACCTGGGAAAGCCAGGCAAAGAGGACTCTCCCCACTCCATACATCGAACCAAAAGCGGGTACGTGTTCCATCACCCACCTCAAACTTAAGATGTTTTTCAAAGGTATTCCACCCCTTCCTTATGAATTTCCACAGGCTTACTTCGTAAGTCCCCCTACCCTCCTTAGAGCACCATTCCCCCCACTCACAACCATACTTATGATCAATAACCTCTCTCCACAGCGAATTCCCTTCCTTATGATACCTCCACAGCCACTTCCCTAAGAGTGCCTTGTTGAAAACACACAAGTTTCGTACCCCTAACCCCCCATTCGCCAATGGACAGCTCACCCTTTGCCAACTCACAAGGTGAAATTTGGATTCCTCCCCCATACCACCCCACAAAAAAGCTCTAAACAACTTTTGTAACCGGTTTGCCACACCCACCGGTAATGGAAATAGAGAAAGATAGTAAGTGGGAAGGTTGGAAAGAGTGCTTTTAATAAGGGTTAATCTCCCCCTCTCAATAGATATAGCCGTTTCCATCCTGAAAGTCGTTGCTCAACCTTCTCTACCACCCCATCCCAAATGCTCTTTGCTTTGAAAGACGCCCCTAAGGGGAGTCCAAGATATGTCATAGGGAGAGAGGCAATTTTGCAACCTAGTAACTCCGCTAAAGAGGCTATATTGTTCACCTCCCCCACCGGAACCAGCTCCGACTTCCCCAAGTTCACCTTGAGTCCCGAAACAGCTTCAAAACACAACAAAACTGCCCTTAAAGCTTGAATCTGGCCACTTACAGCATCACAAAAAATGAGCGTATCATCTGCAAAGAGTAAATGCGAAATGGAGCTGGTATTACTATTGCTGTCCACTGAAAAACCAGCAAGAATTCCCCCCCTTACAGCAGCCTCCACATACGACTCAATGCCTCCATTACAATGACAAAAAGGAAAGGGGATAGTGGATCCCCTTGTCTCAAACCCCTGGAAGATTGAAAAAAACCACAAGGTCTTCCATTGACTAGGACCGAAAATCAAGCGGTTGAGAGACAATGTTTAATCCAAGCACACCATCTATCCCCAAAACCACATCTTCTAAGCATATAAAGGAGAAAATCCCAACATACATGGTCATAAGCTTTCTCCATATCGAGCTTGCAAAGAACCCCCGGGGTGCCCTCTCGCAACCGACTATCCAAGCACTCATTTGCTATCAACACTGAGTCCAGGATTTGCCGCCCTTTACAAATGCATTTTGAGGTTTGGAAATGAGTTTGTCCATAACCAAACTCATACGATTAGCTAACACCTTTGATATGATTTTATAAATCCCCCCTACCAAACTAATAGGCCGGAAGTCTTTCAATTCATATGCACCGGCTATTTTCGGAATGAGAGCAATGAAAGTAGCGTTTAGTGACTTCTCAAACTTTTGACTAGAATGAAAAGTATGGAAAATCTGCATCACTTCCTCCTTCACAATGTCCCAACTCTCCTGAAAGAAAGCCAAAGAGAAACCATCCGGACCGGGTGCTTTGTCTCTGCACATACTTTTCACCACGAGATGCACCTCCTCTTCATCAAAAGGCCTCTCCAACCATCCAGCTACATCCAAATCCAATTGAGCAAAGGGTAAACCATCTAGTTTGGGGCGCCATTCTTCTTTTTCAGCAAGGAGATCCTCATAATACTGCACTATGTGGTCTTGGATTTCTTCAGAAGAATGTAACACACTAGGACCAGAATGGAGTACTTCAATGGCATTGTTGCGCCTATGTGAATTAGCCACCTTGTGGAAAAACTTAGTACATTTATCCCCCTCCTTCAACCAAAGTGCCCTTGATTTTTGCCTCCAAGATATTTCTTCTAGCAACAATACTTTCTCAATTTCTGTCACCACCACTTTCTTCCATAATAAAGAGTCCGCATTAACTACCCCTTCCTCCAAAGCCTGCAGCTCATCCCAAAGGATATTTTTCTGCACTTCCGTATGTCTAAATTCTTCTTCATTCCACTTCATCAGGTCATACTTGAGAGCTTTAAGTCCCGCCACTATGAAACTAGGGGTACCCTCAAAAGAATAACTGTCCCACCAAACCTTTACCTTATCCGCAAATCCTTCAACTTCCATCCACATATTCTCAAATTTGAAGGAGCGTCTACCCCCACGAATACCACCACAATCAAGCAAAATTGGGAAATGATCGGAACAAACACGTGGCAGCCTTTTCTGACATAGGTCCGGAAAATGCGTCTCCCAAGAAAAGGAGACTAGAAATCTGTCCAGCCGGGACCCCCCTCGGCTATTGGACCAAGTGTAGGCCCCCCCAACCAGCGGAAGATCCACAAGATTCAGATCAAAGATCAACTCTGAAAAGGCTTCCATTGCCCCTGACGACGTAGAGGCCCCTGCCCTCTCACTAGGGAACCGAACAATATTAAAATTTCCGCAAAAAACCCAGGGTAAATCCCATAAGGAGTGAAGACCTACCAATTCCTCCCACAAAAAGCATCTATCTCTTTCTACATTGGGCCCATACACACACAACCACCCATCCTCAGTGTTCCTAAAAGATACAGCCATTGTGAATTTCCCCATGCAATTCTCGACCATCTCCACCACACGCTTATCCCACATTACCAACACCCCTCCCGAAGCCCCCGATGAGGGTAGAGAACACCACCCCACAAAGGAACAGCCCCACAAGCTTCGAATTATGTATCTACCAACGCCACACAACTTAGTCTCTTGAAGGCATACAATGTCAGCCTTCCAACTCCGAATGAGGGATCTAATACGGAGACGTTTATTCACGTCATTGATCCCCCTTACATTCCATGAGAGGATTTTAGGTTTCATTAAATAACGAAATGCCCTTACCCTTCAACCTCTCCCTCCCCACACTTCCCTCCTTGTTGTCGTAATTAATAGAGCATTTGAGACGTTTCAACTCCCGGTCCCGTTTCACTGCTGATTTCAGAACCGTAGGTCTCCCTGCCTCCATTGCAATCAACAGGGCCTTAAATTGTTCTTCATACCCAGCAAACGAAATTCCCACACACTCTTGAACTTCCTCTACTTTTTTTAACAGCCAATCGTCTGTTATATTGTACACTGGCTTTGGAGAAATAATACGTAATGGGATAGGACTTTCCAACTCATCCTTATCGCCCTCAAAGCCGCTGCCCATGAGCTGATCCGTTGGTTGGACCATAGAATCAGCCTCCTTCAACACCACTGACCCAGTGCCCCCATCGATCCCCCCTTCCATATCCTCCACCCACAAGTTCCGAGTGTTACACCCCTCATCCACCTCCCCATCCTCCAAAGTTTTCCCAACAGGCTCATCATTTTCGACCTCCACTACCTTCAGAGCCTCTTCCTCCACTTCCGCCAACATGGGCAGTACCTGAGCTACTCCTGAGCCTTCGACGGTGGTCGGCGACATGATCTGGGCGTACCCCGACGTCGCAGGGGCATCGGCTACCTCTGTCGCACCCATCATTGCAGGTCCCGAAATTAGATCCATGACCATCGCCCCTGAAACTTCACTCCCCAGTGGACAGAACTGTTGCAATAACGTCAGAGAGACCTCAGAGCCTCCGTCGCAACTTTCTGTGCTAGTTCTGATGAGTGAGCACCTCGACATCCTCCGTCAACCTCCATCGCACCTTTCTCCCCTGTTTCTCGGAGCTCTGCCACTGTTTCCAGCACCCCAGGTGACGACGGGAGACCCACCCCCTCTGACGGCGGCCCCTGGTCCATTGTCGGCGGTGGGTGTTGAGGCCCACCCGACGACGAAGGAGTTTCGGCCCTTGGAGGCCGACGTCTCCAAGCAGTCTCCACGGCCTGTCACTTGACAGGCTGGGCCTGTTGAGCCACGCAGGGGGCTTGCTGGGCCTGCTGGGCGTATCCTAGCCCATATGCAGAGTGGCCTTTCCCTTTGGAACAATCCAGCCCCAAGCCCAACTCCCTCCAATCCCCCTCCACAACACTGCGTTTCACTTTCTCCAAATTACTCTGCAGAGTACTAATTTGAGCCTGCATATCTGACAAGAGACGAACCATACCTTCCTTGTCAAGGCCATCACGTCCCCTACCATCCTCCCCACTACTCTGCACCCCAACCAAACCACCATCCCTCCCATGCATGTCAGGACTAGAGTCCAGTCTAACAGTACCTCTAGTAATGTCCAGATAACTTGGTTTCTGTAAAGCATCCATGCTGCCGCTGGAATGAGGCAGCACTGCCGTCGACTGGAGTTGTTGAGGCAGCACCTCCCTCAACACCTCCAACATCCTCCTCCATCCCGCTCCCTCACGATCCTCAGGAATGAAAATACAGTTCCGACGGCCCCCCTGTTTATATTCCACCAATGCCATGAATGCTCCTTGAGGATTGGAACATCGTTGAGCTATGAATCCCCTATCTCCTTCCCGATGAGCTGTGTAGAACTCTCTTCTCCTTAACTTCAAGCAGTCGTCCAGTGCCTTGATAAACCAACTTGTTGCAGCTGAACCCAAGTGCAGTTTTTTTACAAACTTCCAATCACGTTCAGTGATAAGCACCCCAGAACCATCCCTCACCACCACAAAAGACTTAAATTCACTGAAAACAACATTCGAAGCTATCTTCTTCCTATTCATACCCTCACCCATCTTTCCATCCCAAACCTTGCCTAAGAAGTACCAAAAAAATGTAGACAACTACAATAAGGAGCATTATTATTTTCACAGAAAATATTGAATTTGTGTTTTCAATATAGGCTCTTTAATTATTTTTACTCAAATCATCGAGTATGCTCTAACTATCCAAAAAAATCATTGACTATACTCACAAATAGAATCAGCAACAGAAGAAACCCAAGGGAAAATTAAAAATAAAAGTGAAAACTTTTGAACAATGTTCAAGAATTTTTGCAAAAATCATCTTCCTAGGATAGCCTTAGATGAGCCAGTGTTACCAGATTCACTATCCTACCCTCTGCAAAACACTAGAGATCATGCGACACCACTGTAACATGAGTAAGAGAATGCAGTAATATGTTACTATATGTGCATACAGTTGGCAATTAATGCATAGTTAAAGGAAGACCACGGATGAAAGAATGAGATGTCATACAATAATTGCTTGAATTATAGAACCTGCTCTTATAACATAAACTTACAAATAGAACTTACTTTGCAAGTCTCTCTCATTCTCTCAATTTGGTCCACGGTTTTGATCTTCAAAACAAATACATCAATTAGAAAGGAAAAAAAAGAAAAGAAAAGAGGCCCAAATTATAGCCATAACTAGACAACACTGAAAGAGTGAGTGCACGTGTACCTCAACGACATGCTGCAGATCACTATTGGGCTCAATTTTTGGGATACCCTACAAGTTAAATGGCAAGGAAAGTCGCATGAAAACTCCATCAAACACCATAGACGTGAGAGAGAGAAACAGAGAGGACTGTTCCTCAGAACTTTTGTGAGAAGAGAACAACAACAACACAGCTTAAGCATATTTCTTTTTCGATAAGTCAGTAAAGACAATGTCCATTTAAAATTTTTCTGTGTATCCATATTTGTTGATTGAAAATGCATTAGTGAGAGGCCAGGACACACGTGTATAGAAACTGATAAAGACATGTAAAAAAACAAATGATTCCAACTACAGAATAAGTAAAAATAACTCACATCAACTGCCCAGTCAGGATGCTCAATATGGGCTGGTACAGCACGTCTACCAGCTATTGGATATGGCCTTAGTGTCCTGAATAAGAACAGATAGTAATCATGGTTTGACAATAAAAAGAAATTAATATGCAAAGCAACAGGCATCAAGAAAATGATAGAAGCTAGAAATTTTTTTTTTTGATTGGTACGAGTGTCTGAGAACAAAGTCCCAACTAATTCTAGAGGTGCACAGGCCCTCGGCAAGGAGTTTCCTACAAGTGCATCTCGGGTAATTCAAGGGGAAGTTCCCCTAGTCCAATGGCCCCTAGAAATTGTTTGCACGCAAGAAGATTTGAACCTTAGACTCTAGGAAGCATACCACCAAGACCAAGGCTTTTAGCACTTGAGCCAACCCCTAGGGGTTAAAGCTAGAAAAAATCATACTTATTAAAAAAAACATATACTCATAAATGATATTAGGGTGGGAAAGTCGAATGACTACCAATAAGGTTCATAATAAGAACACGGCCCCAATAAAAGAATAGCTCCGAGCTGGTTCTTCCCCTATTCAAGATTGTTTTTGCTGCAGGCATACTTTTCCATCTTCAACCAATCATAATGGCACAATTTTCTATGCTTTTTCCCCAGCTATTATTAATCGGGCAGATGGTTGATATCAGTCCTAATATTTTAAATCAATCAAGGAAATCTTATGTCTATTTCTAATATTGCATTTATAGCCCTGAACATTTCTACAAAAGATTTTCATCATTGAAAAAGAGAGATCCCTATGATACCCCATATGATAAGAGTATGTGGTGTATGAGATCCCATATTGTTTGTGAATCAGAAGTTATAGCTCCTTATAAGATTCCAATGGGGGCTCCAATTGCATCATTGACTAGTCTTTTTAGAGTATAGGTCATGTGGTTTGGGCCTTCCATTTGGGTGTTATAAATAGTAGATTGTGACACTTCATATGACAATGATAAGGGTAGATGGTGTATGAGATTCCATGTTACTTGGGAAAGAGAAATTCTTGCTCTTTATAACGTTCTAATGAGCTCCAATTATATCAGTGACTAGTCATTTTGAAGTACAAGCCATGTGGTTTGGACTTTCCATAGGGGCGTTACATCCCCCCACCCAAAAATAAAGAAAAAAAAAATATGAAGAGGAAAAATAAAATGAGGAGGCGTAGGAATGAACCAAAGGTCCTGCAGAGACCAAAAAAGAAGAAATATCTAAATTAAAACCATCAGACATAAATGTCTGACTAAGATAAACAGAAGGGTAAGATATATCAATATGAAGGCAGCAAAAATCCTTGAGTAATACCCAGTCCAATCAAAATGGGGAAGTTTTGGTGTTCGAGCCTGTCCTTTCTTCAAGCAATATAGCCAACCTTCATTAAGTAAGTCTGAATTTTGTTCATGCGGAGTACCTGTCCCAAGTGAGGACAGCTTTGCCTTCAAATGCACTGATTTATGAGAGCTCCAAGAAGCCTTGAAACAATCCTGAGTGCTGTCAAGAAATAAATCATATGCGAACTGGAAAAAATAAAAAAGCATAGCTCACTCCAAATTTCAAAGACCAAATACAATTCAAGTTGTCATCCAAAGCCCAATGTGCGAACTATGATGAAGGAAGTTAAAAAGAAATCATTCTCCCTGTGTCCACACAGTATGTATAAAATTTAGTACACATAATGTGTTCTAGAAATATCTCCTTGATAGCCTAGGGCACGAACCATTCTGCCAGCTTCCTCAAGCAGTAAGATCAAATACATAATGCATATATTTGTCCAAATTGAAAACGCGAAGCAGGGAAAGATTACAAACCAGAAAGAAGCACCTTCACGAGGAAGCTTTAATTCCATGCACTTGGGACACCTACAAACGAAACAAATTGGATCCGAGACAGTGAGGCGAACATTCAACAACATCAAGAAAATTAATAGACCATCCTAAACCAGCTCTGGTACAGCCATGAACCTAACGTTGAGCAAAACGTTCGTGCGTTATGTGTGCAAATAGCTTACTTTTCAAGTTTCTCTACGTATTTTCTTCAGCACTACCATAAAAACCACAAACGGATAAGTTTCAATCAATTTTTAGACTTTTTCATTAACATCCTCAATTTATATCAATTCTCTCTAATAACAGAAATTCAGCGAAATACTTATTTTTTCGATAGGTAATTCAGCTAAATACTTATTATAGCAACAGAATCACATTTGATCAAGAAAGACAGAGAAAGAGATAATTTTTAATCCTTTTTTCAGTTGAGAAAACAGAAAAGCGAAAAATAAACATACTGAAGATGCGCAGGGTTGCCACATCGAGCGCAGGAGAGAGTAGTAGTAGTCGTCGTCGTCTCCGCCATCGAGCACTGGGTTTCCAAATTACAGTGGTTTTATGATTACCAGTAGAAAAAACGCAGAGTATTCGATCAGGTGTATAACTTGAAGTACCAAACTCGCAGAGAACCGTACGATACGATGATGTAAAAGGTCAAAAGCTTAGATTTTCACGGTTACAGAGGCACAGACAGAGGGAGAGGGCTAGGGTTCTCTCTGAAGAAAGAGAGAGGGAAAGGATGGGTTTCAATATTTATATTTAATTTTCTTTTAAAGATCATTTTATTTGGATTCATGACGTAAAAATTGTGGAAACAATTAAAATATTAAGTACTATAGCTTCAAAGCAAAGAGTTGCGCCTGTAGCTCAGTGGATAGAGCGTCTGTTTCCTAAGCAGAAAGTCGTAGGTTCGACCCCTACCTGGCGCGTCCTTTATTTGTATCCATGATTCTATATTCTTATTTTTTAGTTTAATTTAAAGACAAGGCATGAGATTATCAATTTACAAAATTGTGGGCTAAACATGGGTAGATGCTAAAGTTCGAAAAGCCTGAATTTGGCTGCTGGGCTTCAAAGTAAATGAGAATGTCTTATTTTGGGCCAGCCGGCGTTATTTCTAATACAATTCTGTTACAGGTACCCGCCGTTAGGTATCTGTTGCGGAATCGTGTAACCACGTCACATTTATATTATTATTTTAATATATATTAAAAAAAAACTCGATGACTAATCTGCAAATAAAGCGTGTATTGAAAAACCATTATATATTTCTCTCGATCTACTGTTCCTGCGAATCATATTTTTCCCAACACTTTCTCTGCCAGGCACGCTTTTCACCTACCTCAAATTCTAGCCCCTTGCAAAAGTCTCCATCTTGATCGAAAGTTTATGTTATTTTCAGGGAAACTTAGATCAATTTGGCTCTTGCAGAAGCTGTAAAGTACCAGAAAGTAGGTTATGTCGGCTTCAAGATCAGGTTTTTCTTTGTTCTGGTATTCCCGTTGGAACTTCTCGCAGGTTTTCCCCAATTCCCAAGCGCCAAACTCGTCCCTGTTTTGCATCTCAAAACTTTTCTTCATCCTCTTCATTCCTTGGCCATCTAAGCAACGGGCATCAACCATCTCGTCTTCGTGCCGTCGAAACTGCACCGCTGCGCTAGAAGCCGTTGTGCCGTTGAACCCCCATCTCGTTTTCATCCTCTTCATTTTCCTCCTCGTCGTGGGTATGAGCAGCTCTGTTTTATGTAGTTTTTTTTTTCTATTTGTCTATATCTTTAGCCACCCATTAGTACAGTTTTACCTTTCTGCAACCAACGACGGGTACCTAGTAAAATAGTTGGTTAAAATACTGGATTTTTATGGTGGTATTGGTTTGGTATTTGGCTTTGGTTCTGGTGGCGAAGCTTCTTCACTTGGGATGGGTACATTCTTCGCCTATAAAAATGAATGCAGAGAGATGGAAGCAGAGATGTGCTTTGTGTTGCGTCGAAGGAAAGGAAATCTGCAGTTGAAACGCAGGGAAGGGAATTTGCAAATGAAACGTAGCGTTTCATTTATCCACGTGGAGGCCCGTGTACGCGGGGGGTCCTCCTCCAGGGTGCAAATAGACTTTTTGTTTCTAATATAATAGGACTTTCATTCGAATTTTTCATCCTTCTAATAAAAGAATAAACTGATTTGGAACAAAAGAAAGCGAGAAATAGCTTTGCAACTTGCCATTGGGTCATGCATAATTTCTGACATTCGGTTTGGGTTGGATGTAGGCTTTTTCTTGGTACGGTTTGTTTGTGCTCAATCCAAGAGGCCCAAAAACGAAAGCCCAACTCACTGCCTTTAGATTAATGTTCGTCTTATTCCCTTTGGTAGAATAAATTAAGAATTAAATTCATCTATTTCCCATAGTATCAGAAAATATTTCAACTTAAGTCTTGACTCCTCGTGTTATTTTTATTTTAATTAAATATTTTGTTGAATATACTTATTAAGAGAGAATTTAACTTAATAACCCGTGCCTCTACCGTGTAGGCGTAGATAGATCGATTCGTAATATTGTTTAACATTATTCCTTTTTGAAAAAAAAAATCCATAAGGGTTAAATTACTAAAATGATTGATGGTAAATGTATAAGATTATTTTACATAAATATCATACGTACCAGATATGATATATACTTCCAACTAACAAAATTGCCAACTAATTTCAAAAGCTTATTTTATATATTTATAATTAAAGTGTCAACTTTTCAAGAATCCATATTGCTGTTGATAGGCATTATGAAAGCTGATTTTTCATGCCATCGTACGTAGTGGGTGGGGGGTTGATCTGGCGGCATGGCCGGGAAACGTAAACCAAGGAAGTACTTCAAGATCGAGCGTTAGATTCCAAAGTCAAACACAAAATTTAGTTGTTGGTGAGCTACCTGCTGCATGCATCCATGGTTTTGATTCTTCATTCTCGAATATTGGTTTAAAGTCCAAAGTCCAAACCAAATTAAGTTAATGTCTCTAGTTTTAATAGCAGTCAATAAGACGAAAGGTATGTACTCATGGTCGTATATATATATATATATAATAACAGTATTAACGACGTGATCATCAGATCAGCGATGATGTTCTTTAACTTTCCTTGTCTTTTTCTTGCTTTGAATGATAATGTCTGTTTCCATTACGTCAAAGCTGTCTTCGGGTCAAAACTAACGTCAGATAGCAGTGAATTTCCATATTTGTTAATTATACGTACTGTGAACATTTTTGGTGGGCTTTTATAAGCTGCTTAAGGAATAGGGTAAATCAAAATAATTTAAGAGCCGAAGTCGAGAGATTAATGCTTGGTTTGGTTATTAAAGATGAGATGAGACTTTTCAAATTTTTATATAAAATATAATAAATAATTTAATTTTTTTAAATTTTAAAATAAAAATTATATTAAAAAATTAATTTCTAACAATATTTTATTAAACTTTTATCTCATCTTTATAAACAAATAAGGCTATTAAAATCCCAGGAAAATACTGGTAATTCAATCAAATTAAATAATGTAATATTCTAGTTTTTGGCGGATATACATGCAGGCCGATCGAGGTAGTACTTCTATTTTATTAACAAATTAAGAATATATATATATATATATATATATATATATATATATTGGACTTATAATTTTGTTACACGATTAGTATTCAATTAAATTTTAAAAATGAATGCATGTTTTTACTCAAATTGGACTTCTCAAGAGCTTTTTCCCCCATGAAGGATCATCTGAAAATTAAAAGTTAAAGTTGAGATTGAATCATCGTTTGTTTTCACAAATGCTCACTCATATTGTTATAAATATGAGTTGAGATTAATGTTAAAAATTGAATAAAATATTATTAGAATATATTTTTTAATATAATTTTTGTTTTGAGATTTGAAAATGTTGAATTATTTATTTTATTTTATGTGGACATTTGATAAAATTGTAATGATTAGATTAGATAAGTTGAGAGGAGTTATAAAAATAAACGAGACTTAAGTATATGTAGTTTATACGAGGATGTAAATGATAATTTTTGGTGCCATTATTGTGTTCAATTATCATTGCTATATATATTTTGGACAATGCGAGGGTGTACACCAAATGTGCACCCAAATATGCACACTAATGTAAATGAGCTTTTTTGTTTTTGTTTTAAACATTTTTTAAACATTCTTAATCATTACGAAAAAATAAAATATAAATATAAATTCACTAATAATCACTTCTTTAACCGTTAAAAAAATAAAAAAATAAGAGTGGACATATTTGAAAATCATACTATCATTTTCCATATATTTTATCCACACAAATTAAAAATCACATCTAGCTTCATGATAAGATAAGATAGTGACAATTAGCTTTATTTTAGCATGACTAAATTTTCGTACTAGTCATTTGGGCAACCGTATTTTAGTTATAGAAAATTAAGGATTATGCATGCGTAGAATTACACACAATCGAATGGCCAATAGCCGAACGGCTAATCAGATAGACACGAATAATTGCTGATTATTCATGCCCTTAAGTCGAATTTTCAATGGAATTAGTTATTATTTTCCAGTATCATTGCCAAGTGGTTCGGCCTTAT
The DNA here is from genome assembly GCF_004785595.1 of Juglans microcarpa x Juglans regia. Lineage (NCBI taxonomy): Eukaryota > Viridiplantae > Streptophyta > Magnoliopsida > Fagales > Juglandaceae > Juglans > Juglans microcarpa x Juglans regia. The sequence goes on along the minus strand of NC_054606.1, from coordinate 3,040,722 downwards.
GTTCAACCAAGCCGGTTAAGGTTTCCCACTGGCAATATTTATGTGTAAATAGACATATAATTTTATCGAACATCATTTTCTTTGATTGTTATATATATATATATATATATATATATCTATATATATATAACTAGCGCCTATCCCTACACAAATTATAGTTACTTGATTTTTAATTTTATATTCCAACTTATTTTTGTTTTTTTATAAGAATCTTATACTAATATATATTATATCCTAATTAAGTGACATTAATTTTGTTTGACCTTAATTTCATTCTGGCTTCTGTAGTTTTATATGAGATAGATTAGGCATGCATGCATGGAATTGGGCGTTCTCTGACAGTCCGGTCAGAACCACACCTTATATATATATATATATATACACATCATGTATACGTATATAAAATTAGATGATTTTTTTTTTTCTTTGAGAAAGATCAGAGAATTTTTTGGTAGGTAAAAGGTGTTGGATTAATATTGAAAAGGTTTGCATGCACGAGATAAACCTGCATGCAAGGGCCGAGTTCCATCTGGACCAAATTCTAGAGCATATATATTCTTTTGTTGACCGATGACGTTTCGAGCATTTCAATTTATAATATTCTTCAAGACAACGTAAAGCTGGATTAGTTCAGTTAATTATTTTCTCTTATTTTTTTTCTTTCTTTGAGTTTTGGGGGGAGGTTGAAATTAGATTCAAATGTTGCATGCAGAACATAAACGAGTCATGCTCCAACGCAAGCCCTAGCTAGCTAGGTTTGGTGATCACCTGATTTTCAAATATATATTAAGATAACGTAATGCATACATATTATTACTAATCAAACAGCGTTGACAAGTGGATCGAATTCTAGTTATAAGGTAGGCCGCATTTTTATTTAATGAGTTAGCAAATTATTTAGAAATGCATGGTCAAGCTGTTTGAAACATTTTGATAAAAATAGATCAACTTTTTTATCTAGTCTATTAATATAAAGCAAACATATATATATATATATATATAGTGTGTGTATATATATATATATATATATATATATATATATGTTTTGGACAATTTTTAGCCACAAATTAATTAATTAGAACACGTACGTTGCAGCCACATGTAGATCTAACTACCAAAGCTAAGTATTTAGGATTTTCTTTGACAATTATATATACCTACATGACTAGATTTCATGATCATCATTTTTTTTAAAATTTTTAAAACCGACAATTTAGAAATAATTGTAGAGATTGAGGAATATATATATATATATATATATATATATATATATAGCACTAATAAGGAAGTGGCAACTAGCTAGCTGGAAAGTACGAAGGAAGACATGACTAGAGAAATAACTAATTCATGATTGAAAAGCAGTGGTTCTACCAATCACTACACCTAGAGGGGGTGAATAAGTGTATTCCAATTTTGATCGTCTTTTCAATATTAGAAACAAATAAACAGTTAATCAATGGACCAAAACAATTAACACAATGATTTTGGTCACGAAATGGAAACTCATTTGAAGAACTTCTTCAAATTCTAAAACCACTCCGGGTGTAAGGTATCACCTAAAATCCACTATAGAAAAAGTTTATTACAACCAATTTAGAGACACTCACAAAACCTTTGTAGTTCCTAAACTTGGCTTGCAACATCACGAATGACCCACTCGATCTCTACACGCATGTAATGTCGGAACTCCGACCTTCTATAGCTTTCCACGAGAACCTCTCGATCTCTGCATCACAGCAGCTCCGGAAACCTTCTGGCCAACAACACGTCCATTTCAATGGACTTTGAATGAGATTTTATCTTGAGTGTGGTGTGGTGGATATGTGTTTATCCAAGAGAGATTCACAAGGTGAGAAATAGGTTTCTCTCTTTGGCTCTTGAAACACTTAGGATTTTTCTCTATTTTTCCACACCTCAGAACAGAATTGATCTGTTCTATTTATAGTCCCAGCAAGTCACGGCGCTCAAAACATGAATCTTTAGGTTGTCTTGAACATTGGCTCGAGCGAGGTGTCGAGCGAAGGTCGAGCGCACGTTATCTTCTGAAACCGCTCGAGCGAGGTGTCGAGCGAAGGTCGAGCGAACGTCTCTGGATGAGTTCTGCTCGCGCGCAACATCGAGAGCACATCGAGCGAACCACTCTGGATGGGTTCTGCTCGAGCGCCACGTCAAGCTCACCTCGAGCGAACCACTCTGTTTGGGTTCCGCTCGAGCGCTTAGTCGAGCGCACATCGAGCGAACCACTCTGGATGGGTTCTGCTCGAGCGTTACGTCAAGCTCACCTCGAGCGAACCACTCTGCCTGGGTTCCGCTCGAGCGCTAAGTCGAGCTCACCTCGAGCGAACCACTCTGCCTGGTTCCGCTCGAGCGCCAGGTCGAGCGCCCATCGAGCAAACCTCTCTGGAAGATTCCGCTCGAGCGCCAGTCGAGCGCCAGTCGAGCCATGTTGAGCACACTTCAATCTTTTTCATGTACCAATGCATCAACACTTGTTACAACTCAACTTTACATAGGTTTTCACAAGAATATGCCAATTAACTCATTTTTCCCTCAACAATGATCATGTCAAAGACAAAAACACTGTTCCTACTAAAAAGGGAAGACACACCTTCTGTTGGAGAATTTAAAAGGAGTACTTCTGGTGTTCAAGTTTGAAGTTTAATCTCAATTCTTGCCAGATCATGATCATGTTCTTTATAACTATATATAAATATATATCTTATAAAATATCTTTTAGATTGATACATGAATTACTTATTAAATCTGTGTCTCGATCCATGCAGTACTTAGCGTTGATCCAAAAGGATTAACTTAATTAATTATCTGTCCTTAAATAAATTGTATCCAAAATTAAAGTGCACAAAGAATTAGGCACTGCAATTTTGAGGGATGCAGACAGATCATGGTATCAAGCTATATATAGCTAATTTTCTTTTAAGCAATAACTACGTATAACGTACGTAGTACCATTAATGGGAGTTTAAATTTGATTACAAAAGAAAAAAGAAAAAGAGAAACGTATTAATAAAACAATGTTAAGGTTTTCAAAATCCAATTAATACATCATGACCTTGTCATCCCGAATTGTACGTACATTCCTTATCGATCACCATATATAATGTCTTTATCCGTGTGTGGCATTAATTTAACCTCATATATATGATGGTTGTTTATACCTGGTGACATCTAATAATAAAATTAAGCCTATACTAGTTTTACATTAAACTTCGCCTATGAAATCAGCTCAATAAGTCAACCTAAACTTGAAGACATGATTACCAATAAGGTGAGACCAAATAAGCACGTACGCTAGCTATCAACAATATTCTAATGAGCAGATTAATGCAGACAATAATTCATCACTCACCCGACACGCGGCTTATTTATATATAATATTAACGTCAAGTCTCACGAACTATACACATATTAAAAAGAAAAGCACAACCTGCACATAAAAAATGACGAAGATCGATGCATATTCAGTCAAAAAGAAAGCAAACAATTATTACCATTCAAATGGAATAATCATGTACATGAGTATGTGACGCGTGACGCGGCATGCAGCAGCTCTTATAAGAGGATTTTATCTACGTATGGTACGTATAAAATGAAGATACAATATAGCAAACTGTATTATCTGATTATTTTTTGTGCTCTCAAGGGAGACATATATATATATATATATATATATATATATATATATGCACTCCGAAGGAATTAAGGAGTTTGTACATGCATGGGCCTTATGCCTAGCTAGCTAGACCAAATTAAGGATCATCGAGTCTTCATTAATAAACATTACCAATTAGGAATTTGAGTTTTTTTTTTTTTTCCTTAATTTGTATCATTTAAAAAATAAAGTAAAAATGCATGTATAATTATTGATATTTGAAGAATTGAAGAATTATACAAGGCCCTTAGTCAAAGAAAATAAAAAGGAATAGGCAGGTAGAGTTGCAGACCTGTATATATATATATAAAGACAATTATATTAATATAAAGCTAATTCATCATCATGCGCGCACCTCCATTCTTACTTGTCTATATATGAGTCTTAATTAACCTAAGGGAATGAAATCGATTTGGATTTTGCCATGGACCAAAGCCACCCAGTTCAACATTCGAAAGTTCAATGGAAAATTAGAGCCCTAACCATATAGTTTAGACGCGCATCGTGATCGATCATCAGTGGCTGGTTTAATTTGATGTGATCTAATATTGACTAGTGTGTGTGTATATATATATATATATATATATATATATATATATAGAGAGAGAGAGAGAGAGAGAGAGAGAGAGAAAGAGAGAGAGAGAGTTCTAGAAATTGATAATTGTCAAAGAGTTTCAGCTTTAAACTCATGTTTTAATAATTTGGGGGAAAATACGATCTTTTCCGATTCATGAATCCAAAAGTCGTCCAGCTTTCGTTATAATTAGTTCATGATAATAAGTACGTACTGATCATCTAGAGTACCTAGTATTAATGGGCATGCAATAATTCGAATATATATATATATATTATACAATATTCCAATAATTTAAAAAAATAAGTACTAATTAGCTAGGAATTAAGAAATTATTTTGGTAAGTTCAGTTGATCGATAACATACATCCTAATCCGGCACGCTAGCTAGCTATTGATTGTTGCGTGTATATCTATGGGTCATCAGCAAGCTGTTTCATGCCTCCAACCATATTGTGACATAATTTTCAGGTCAACATATATAAAGTTAGAGTCAAAATTATTTATTTTTTATTTTATAGAAAATAACATCAACAATATTAATTGCAAATCAATATAGTGTACGTACGTGCTATAAAAAGTTGCATCATGTCGGCAGATGTTATTTCAGCTCATAAAATTTAAAATGGTAATTTTAGCGTATGATCGATCTTAATTTTCTTTCGGATCATGACGTGGCACATGCAAGTCCCACAACGTGCATTAGGGATGAGGGCAAACAAATTAATTAAAATTAATTAATTGGGATATATAAGACCGCATGATAAGATCAGCTAGCTAGCTAGAGGAAACGCTAGTAGAAAGATCGAATTTTCGGATCTCCTGAAAATTAAGAATGCCCCCCTCCCCCCAATTAATTAATTAATGTTGCGTGCTATAATTAACGTGACGTTTAGAAAATATATGGAATTATTTAAAAAAAAATAGGGAAAAGATTAATACGGGAATTAATAACAAATTAGAGGTTGTGATCAATAATGCCACGGACAGTAACCCAACTTATTTCAACGGGTACTACTGATTCCTGATCTTCTATATAAGTAGCCCTTTGGGGGACATGAAGCCTACACAAACCCCCAAAATCCCTCTCGATATCGTCCCATTACTTAAGCACATCTATCTATTGTTTATTTAAACAATCGATCCAATACCTATCGAAAGGCCAACATGAATATTATGGCACTTCGAGTATTCGTCACACTTTTATTTTTGCCAACAATTTTTTGCTACTCTTCAGAAGATGTGAAAAAATGGTGCAGCCAAACCCCACACCCTCAGCCGTGTGAGTATTTCTTAACCCATAAGCCCAGCCATATCCCCATACATCAAAAGTCCGATTTCCTCAAGATTTCAAAGCAACTAGCCCTTGAACGTACCCTCAAAGCCAAAAGCAACGTGCTTTCACTAGGCACCAAGTGCCGGAACGCTCTCGAAAAGGCTGCATGGAATGATTGTCTTGAGCTCTATGAGCACACCATTCTCCGGCTTAACTACACTGTAGACCCTGGCACCAAGTGCACTAAAACTGATGCTCAAACATGGCTCAGCACTGCTCTGACCAACCTCGAGACGTGCCGAGCCGGGTTCCTTGAGCTTGGGGTCTCCGACTATATCTTTCCCTTGATGTCCAACAATGTTTCCAAGTTAATCAGCAACGTTTTGGCTACCAACAATGTTCCGTATTCTGAGCCAGAGTATAAAGATGGGTTCCCAACTTGGGTCAAGGGCGGGGACCGGAAACTCCTGCAATCTTCTTCTCCGGCATCTCAGGCCAACATCGTTGTGGCCAAAGATGGGTCGGGGAATTATCAGACGATACAGGAGGCGATAACCGCAGCGTCGAAGCGATCGGGAAGTGGGAGGTATGTGATATACGTGAAGCAAGGGACGTACAAAGAAAACGTTCAGATAAATCTGAACAACATTATGTTGGTGGGAGATGGCATGGGAAAGACCATAGTCACAGGGAGCAAAAGTGTTGGCGGAGGTTCTACAACTTTCAACTCAGCCACTGTTGGTAAGCAAATTCAATTAATTTACTTCGGTAATTAATTAATTAATTAATTAGAAGTTGTGTGCTGGATAATTTGGATTCGTCCTGGTCATGAAAAATTATATAGTTTAAAGCTAATTGGGTATCACCTAAAATATTAATTTAGAGAATCTCTACGAGAGAGACGAAAGATGTGGAACTAGATACGTTCAAAAAGATGCATGAAAGCAACTCACGCAAGAAATTAAGCAGTGATTTTTTGGGATCACTACTAATTAAACCCGAAATTCTTGTAATACGATGATTTGCTGTGTTAACTGACCTATTTGAAATTGAATTCGGCATATATACGTAACGCAACTGGCATGGGTTCTTCATCATGAGTGGATAATAAGGAATTAAGTGAGATCATGATTTGTGGAATAATCTGAATTTGAGATGCTAAAATATTATTTGTTGACGATGCATGATGATCCTTTCAGGTCTCTGATATCCGCGAGGTCTTCATGTACTTGTTTAGGTAGCTGTATCTTGCTAGGATTGGTTTCTTATCATAATTATCTTGTTTTATTTTGGGTATTATGATCACCTTCGGATTTCTAGATTGGACAAAAGGAAATTTCATTTAATGTCACCATGAAAATTGATTTTAGAATTTAAGGAGTACTTAATTAAAGAATGGGGACCATGATTCATGATCTACATATATATAGTTTTGATCATATTTTATAGAGTTATTCTATTCTCAAGTTGATGTGTAGAGCATATCACTCACATTATATAAATAATAAGATTTAATTTGTAAGATTTGAATTTTAAAATTTTTATCTTCTAAATCAAATTAAGTCACGTAAGCATCGATCTTAAAATAGTAGCACTCTTTTATAAATTTACACGATATGACCATTTTTGGAGTTGAACATATTGGAATTATATATGGCATCAATGTTCTAAAATAATGGAAAGTGTTATAGTCACAAAAATAACTCACAAACTGATATGATTTCATATGATACGTTAGAACTATTTTATAACAAAAGTAAATTTACAATCTAACGTATGTAACATATCAAATCATGTCAATTTATAAATTCGTGACTAAATCATTTTTCTTAAAATAATACCAATTGGGGCATATATAGTTGGTTGCACAGGACTAGAGGTATTTCTTCGTAAAAAGACGGCAGCTTTAATTTATTGATTATTACCCTGCAGATTTTTCTTCATGGAAGTCGACAGTTTATAATTTTTAACCATTTAAAATTAGTAAATGAGACCGATGGGTAGAATTTTTTATGGCTGGGTTTTAAGTATTACTTCGAAGATCAAAATTACCTGGGCAATAGATTATAGTATATGCAAGTGCTGTACGTCTGTAATTGGTCAAAAAAGTCGAAGACGTGTCTAGCCATGCATGTCATCTACCAAATGACAAGATTAACCCAGTTTGAACTTCTTTGTAGCTCATGGACCAGACAGTCTGTATCTACAAATTAATCTTGGATGGTCCTCTGGCAACCAATAGGGCTCCATTAATTTGCTAATTTGAAGAAAGGAAAACATATATATCATTAAAAAATTGGTGCAAGTCTTTAGGTATGGCCCGCCTGGAGAAAGTTTCAAGGTTTGATTTTTGTGGCTTAAGATCAAGTGCAGTTATCTTAAAGGTGGCCATCATAGATTGCTTTGTCTAATCAAGATTTTGGGCTAAATTTAATTAAGATATATCATTGGTTTGACATAAAAAAAAATGTTTGTTTGGAACTTGCAGCTGTGGTGGGAGACGGATTCATCGCCCGAGATATCACATTCCAGAATACTGCCGGAGCAGCAAATCATCAGGCCGTGGCTCTGCGTTCAGGGTCCGATCTCTCAGTATTTTACAAGTGCAGCTTTGAAGGGTATCAAGACACTCTCTATGTGCATTCCGAGAGGCAATTCTATAGGGAATGTGACATATATGGCACGGTGGACTTTATCTTTGGCAATGCGGCTGTTGTTCTGCAAAACTGCAACATTTACGCACGTTATCCTCCAAACAAGACCAATACTATCACTGCACAAGGAAGGACAGATCCTAACCAAAACACTGGGATTTCCATTCACGCTAGCAGAGTCACGGCTGCTTCTGATTTAAAATCTTCCCAAAGCTCTGTCAATACATACCTAGGGAGGCCATGGCAGAAGTATTCACGCACAGTTTTCATGAAAACGTACCTAGACAGTTTGATTGACCCTGCTGGATGGATGGAATGGAGCGGTGATTTTGCCCTCGAGACATTGTACTATGGGGAGTATGCCAACACAGGGCCTGGCTCCTCGACCGCCAATAGGGTCAATTGGCCTGGTTATCATGTCATTACTAGTGCATCCACAGCTGCCCAATTCACCGTCGCAAACTTCATCGGTGGCGGTTCTTGGTTGCCGGCTACCAACGTGCCTTACACGTCTGGTCTCTAGTTTATTTCTTTACAAAGAAATTGTCGTTGCCTTCAAATTTATAATTAATAATTTGAATTGGTTATTAAATGTACTTTAATTTGCAATAGCCAGGTAGCAGCTAGCTAGAGAGGTTCTACATGATCGGTTCCTCCTGTGATAATTAAATGCAGATTCATGTTGTCCAAAAACCAAAATAAGGAATATAAATTTGAGCATATATATAATAAATATTTACATCGTTGTGTCATATTCGATCGTAGCTACTGTTTCATTTCATTTATAAGTAATAGCAAAGTGTTAATATATATACAAGTTGTAATCTTAATTTTCGCCCTTTTTGATGAGGTCATGAACTTATAAGTTGCAAATCGATTGAGCAAGTGGCAATATGGCTGGGAAATATTTTATGGACAAGCTGAGAATAATTGAACTGTTTCGTGCGTAAGTGTGTGTGTGTGTATATATATATATATATATATATATATATAATAGCAGTTGCTAATAATTAAATAATTAATTGCTTATAATTAGTCTCAAACCCTTTTGGAAGGGACAAAAACACCTGTGTTCTCCCCGTGGAACACAGTAGTACAGTTGTACATACATTCCTCCCTACTTATACATTACCGTGCTAATTGAGACTCTGATCATGATGTCTTTATCGGTGCGTGGCATTTTAACCTGATCATCGTCGTTCAATTTATAAGTACTTGTGATCATACACACACACACACACACCCCTAATAATTATTATACCCATGTAGGTACATCGAAACGGGGCCTCGTCGAGGAGTTTAGAAACGCGGTCTTGGAGCTTGCGGCACTTCTTCTCGGAGAGCTTGAACTCTCGGAGCTGGTCCTTAGACATCATGTCGTAGAGGGTTTGGGAGTGAGGCAGCCGCGTCAGAGTGGAAGTGGACAAGGAGAATGGGGATGGAGGAGGGGAAGACTAGAGGGTTTTGGAGTTGGGGGAGGAAGCGGGAGAGTAAACCCTAGAAAGGGTTGCCAAAGCCGTCGTTGCAGGTGTTCTTGAGGGTGAAAAGGATAGCATTGGGACAAAGATGAAGCCCTGCTTTATCATCGTCGAGACCTCATAGCATTCCAATTTTGAGAATGCAGAGGATAACTTTTCACTCAATAAACACCCCATTTTATAATGGCCTTCCTGACTAACATGTAGAAAGTAACAACTTAAGAGTATTAATAGTGAACACAATAAAGCTTGACCAAAATTTAGTTAGAGAATTAACTTTTATAAATTTAGCTATATACTTTTTAACAATACTAAATAGCAGACTTTTAAAATCTATCATTATTCTATTAAAATATTAATTTTGATATTTTTATTTATTTTAATTATAATTATAATTTAAATATTTATTCGTTATTAAAAAAGTACACATCAATTTTCTAACGTTGATATTAGATTTTAAAAGAAAAAATTAGCATCAACTAATAATAATATTGCAGAACTATAACTTGAAGCACTCTAACAAGATGATGCCAAGTCATTAAAATGATGACTGATGGAGATAGGTCGCCTTCTATAGTTGAGTTTGGGATTGGGGCACTTCGTGCTTTTGAGACGAAGATGAATTTTCTGGAGTTGTGAGCTCGCGCAAAACAAATAGCATGTGGGAAAGATAATTTTTTATGCCAAAATAATATTTGGCCAGCAACTTCGACTCAACGGATTTGGCTAGTAAAAATAATCAAAGTTAAAAGTATTGTACCTTTGTTGAGTCCACTACAGTGAATTTTTATGCAATCTAATTAAATTTTGGTCAAAATATAACTTTATTGAGTCCACTACTAGTGCTTTTTTTTAAGGAAGAGAACAATATCCTAATTGTATTGATAGTCTTCATGTATGACGAAAGAAAATCGTAGTTACATCTAGATACTTGGGGGTTACACATAAGCAAAACACAAAAACCCAGGTATCAAAACTAAGACCCAAAACAAACTAAAAATTCTGAAAAATTACAAGCTCAATAGAAAAACCCTCCTAATAGATAAAACAAAATAATTAAACTCTGAGATACGGGAGTCCAAGCTTATCCAGCCGAAGTACTCCTTTCAGCTTGGTGGGAAGAGGAACATTTCTTGAGTATCATATTGCAATACCATTTTCCGCTTGTCTTGCCAATAAATTAGCCGCCTGGTTTGCCTCCTTAAATTGATGCGAAATGATAACATTAATACTCTTATGTGTTGCCTACAACTCATCCCAAAAATCTCAAAAATACCAAATAGTGCAACACCGTCGAATGTCCCAATTAAAAACCACAGAGGAATCACTTTCTATCTCAACGATGAGAAATCCCAACGACTTACATATGCTCACGCTGGTAGACAAAGCTCGTAACTTAGCTTCATTGTTAGTACCGAATCCATAATATTCTGAGAAAGCAGCTAGCAATTGTCCATTAGCATCATAGACCACCCCACCCCTGCCACAATGTTCAGGATTCCCTTTACAGCTACCATCTATATTCAACTTTACTCAACCCGCTGCTGGCTTCTCCCACTTGAGCAACCTCGGAGGTATCTGTTTTATAGAACCAATGGGCACATCCAACGCATTAAGCAATTTTTGGTCTGAGGGTGATAACCTGGTAAGCTTTGACAACGTTTTCGATATATGGCATAACCAGAATGTTAACTTCAGCCACATCGAAGCAACCAAAGACTCAATACCGTCATTCCATAAGACCCATATCTTACCACCCATAGACTCATTAGCACAAAAGTTTGAAAAACCCAGAGCTTTGAAGAGGCAGCCGAGCCTCACCTTGAAAAGGCTCCAAAATCCCCACAATCTGAATATTATGTTTCCTCACCAGACTCTTCAACTGACTCCTGGACGTGTCAATCCCTCGCACGTTCCATACTAATAAGGGACAAATCATAGATTAAGTTTGTTAGGGCGGGATATCACCCACTGAGAAACTCGCACATTGTGATTTACCTGACCAATATTCATAGAGCCCCGAACATCATTATCCGAACCATATCCCTTTTCTTTAGAGGGCACTTGCAAATCAACATGCTCCTCCCTATCCTAGAAATGTTGACTATCTTCTCCCAACACTTGATCATCATCAGTCTCATGCTCAATTATCTGCTCTCTTGCTCTAACACTTTAGTAACCATATCATAATGCCCACCCCAAGTAATCATGTACCACGATGCCTCCATCAAAAGCAGATCCTCACGCATCACCTTTGATGTCTCAAAATGTTTAGAAAACAGATCCTCCTGCATTGGTTCTATCTCCATAATCACCTGTCTGGCCACAAGATCATCTTGTGAACCTATCAGAATCCCCAAACGATGGTCTAGTGCCACTGGAACCACATTCTCCCTTTCTTGTTCATGAACCCTGACAACCCTAGTTGCCTCCGCAAACCCTCCAATGGCCCCCTCTCATTGCCCTTTCGTAACTTGCATTTCCTGATCCCTTTGCACTGGCCTTGTAACCTTATCTTCTTGTACAGTACCAGAATCCTCCCCATTATTAGGTTGTCCAACCTTTACTACATGTGGTAATTCCTCTACAACAGTTTCTTGAACACCCTCATTTTGTAAATCATGATGTCTTTCACACCAAACCTTCCAGGGACCATCTATCTCATAACGTCGTTCATCCTTCCCCCTCAACTATTTCTTTTCTCCCGCTCTACATACCACAAAAGAATGTCCTTGCCTATTGCACTTGGTACAGTAAAACCACTGCTTCTCATACTTAGCCTCCTACCAAAATCTCCTAGTGGCCACAATGATAGGGAATCCTTAGATCGGTTCTTCTGTGAGATCCACCTCCATACAAATGCATGCCCCTATCGCTCTAGTTCGACTTAAAGTTGCATTATCAGTGCCCAAATAACGCCCAAACCTTGCAACCAAGATCTGCAAACAATCTGGTCGATACATGTGTAAGGGAAGGCCAAGCAGGAAGATTCATTGAGGAGCAAAAGAAGGCTCCTTCCTGAGATCAAAATCCTTTGTCCAACAAAAAAGTCGAAAAATACATCCCTCCATAACACGGCTTTCTCTAGCCCAACCATGGTTGAAGTCCCGTTCATTGGTCATCTGAAAAAGAATTCTATTACTAGTGCTCTTAACATCAAAAGTGGCAGAAATATATATCCAATCAAAAGACACAGAAAACAATTACTATTCAAACGGAATCAATCCCTCTAATATTGCAACACAGTATGATAATAAGTACTGGATCTATTATTTTTCACACAATTATTTTCAGAGAAAAAGACGCGACTCTTTTTTTTATTTATTGATAGCCTCTCATTTGTGACGAAACAATATGGTACCTACATCCTTAATTATATTGGCCCAAGTACACCTTAATGGGTATATATAGACAATATATATATATAGCACATATTGTGCAATCTAATAATTATAAAAATAGGTACTGTATAATATAGTTGATCCAGGAGGTTAATTTAGGATTATAGAATTCAGTTTAACCGGGAAGATCGATACTGAAAAGATTCTGACTGTAAATGAACAATCAAAATTAGATAATATTGCATCTATCGATGATCGGACGGTGATGATCCAGTCATGTGCCTTAACCATGATAAATATAATTCACAAATACAAGTTCGCAATTCGCATTAAAGAGCAAAGAGGCCGCCGAGTTCATAACACAGGCAGCTTGCACCTACGCATGCATGTACTCCCTAGCCTCCATTAATATAACATTCTAATCCTATTTTATCATTGACACAATTCTAGCTACATGATGCATGCATATATATATATATATATATATATATATATATATCAACGCGTTTCTTGCCTCCAACCATGTCCATGTTCTCATATCAACATATATATATATATATATATATATATATATATAGAATTAAGTTTTTCAATAATAGAAAATAATTACATCAACATGAATTGCTAATCAATAATACTGTACTATATATAAAAAGTTTGTTGGCAGATGCTATTAATTCAGCTCACACATCGGTTTCTACTGTATCTCTCCTGGCCTAGTTTAATTCTGACGAGAAGATCAGATGGAGGCAAACAAATTAATTAGTAAATTAAAAATTGGAATAAGTTAGCTGAAATAAGATCACCACAAAAAATGTCACCACCACATATAAGATCGATATATAAAGCGTGCTATAAAGTGACGTTTTGAGAATTTATGGAGTTCTTTATTATTTTAAAAAAATAGGACAGGAACTGCATAACAAGGGAATAATAAAAAGATGTGAATGCTGCGTGCCACGTACAATATATATATAGTACCCATATTTTGACGACTTCCGCTTACTACAACAAAAATATCTTTTTTTCACTAGAATTTTTGTCAGAAATAGTCGGCATTATTGCCACAAATGACCATTTCCTGCTATTTCGACTCGTAAGAGACTCCCTAGAAATAACTGACAAAGGATGCTGTCAATAGCCGCGAATTTAATTGCTGTCCCAAATACTGTTATTTTTGGCATATGATGGTCGTTGGAAATATAAAATTTTTGTGGGAAATGTCACACACAAGTGGAGCTTGCTCGCAAGAAAAGTTTTTTGTGACGAATGATATTGCCGGAAATGCCTATTTCAGACAATAAATATGGCAGGAAATAAGCACAAGTACTAAATCATGAAAAAATGAACTGAATGAGCAAATGAGCAAAAGGGAAAACTTCTAAGTAAAAGAACCAAATGCACTTGACAATAATTAAGCACCAAGCAAAATCTCTAGAATGACAAGTGAATGGTTTTGTAGGATCTGTGTTCATTAGGCATTTAGCTTTAGAATGTGAACGTAGTTACACAGCAGAAAAAGAAATCATGATTGGTTACCTATCAATGATCTCACTTGGAAAGAGCCCATGCAGTCAAATATAGAAGATTTGTTTTTTATCAGTCCATCAAGTCCAATACAGAAGATGAAAGCAAAAAACTTTCTGATGACGCTAACCCTTATGCAGACAAAAAGTTTGGACAGATATAGCAAACATCAGCCTCCTTCAAAATTGTTCCCTGCATTTAATCACAAAAAAAGTAAGGTGCTAGAAAAAAAGATATTGCAGACTCACACCTAAAACTTGCACAAATGTTAAGGACAAAGCACAGGTACCAAGCCTCATCCAGATTCAAACACTAGAAACATAATCAGAAGCACACATTCACACTTCTAATCTAATTTATATATAATGTGATTCTTTCACAACTCCTAAAAGCACCACATTCCACATTCCACAACAAAAAAGTGCTTCTGCCAAACATTGACAGTTGGAACTCCATAGCTTCTAGCCGATAATAACTCTTCACATAATTTTTTTTTGATAACCAATAACTCTTCACATAATTCACAGTACCATGGCCCAGTAGATTCTTTAACACTACGATAGCAACTCAAGTGAACAGCAACCTGTAAAAAAAGATATCATTAAAACTCGAGCAGAGAGAACACCAAGTTTTTCAAAGAGTAATTTGTGGCTAAGGCTAGAAAACCTTGCAACTTGAACAGACTAATATGGGATTTAATAATGTCTCAGACCGATGGCAGACATCACACGATCTAGGATGTTCCTTAGAAAGATCAGATGTTGAATTAACAAAATCAGTCTATTTGTCTAATGAAATCCTTGGGGCAGCAAGCCTTGAAAGCATCGCATCAACTGCGGGCTGATATACTAGACATCCAAACCACATCCAATGAAGTTAGCCTAAGATATACTAGCTTTAGAATAAGTAATCCAATGAAGTTAAGTTTCAGACAGCAACAAACTATATCAAGTATCTTCTCAGTCCACAATGCATCAAAATCAAAACTAAAATATTTGGAGGTTTATCAAAAGTCACATTGAATGCCTAATGCTGGCCTGTTGGGTTGCTTGTAAATGTAAAATGGAATGGATTACAGTGGAGTGGAACACTGTAAAATGGCACCAGTGTATGCAAGGAAGGTGTTTGTGAAAAAGAAACTGTGAAGTGTGAATTGTGAAATGTTTGTGAAGTGTGAATTGAAACTTACAATATTGATGCTTTTATGGTTACAATCATAGGGAGAATTTCAGTCTTGCTCTCCCCGTTTACCCACTAATTTATTAAAAAGAAAATAAGAAAATACAATGTTTTGTTTTCCCCCTGTGAACACCGAGTATAACACCCAGCCTCCATCCCAACTAGACAAATGCCTTGAATTTAACAAGCTTAAATCCCTGCCCCATTGGCTGAACAACTTAAAACTTGTCTTTGATGGACAGAAGTTCATTAGAAGCTACTCCTACAACTCAGACTAGTCCAGCAGTCAGAAGAATCAGAGCTAGACAGAAGTATGTTTAAACCTAAAACACTCGGTTTAAACATAATCCTATGTTTTGTGAATTTGAGGACTTTGAAGGTAGTCAAATAAAAGCCAAATTGCGTATGAATCGGAGCTAGACATAAGTATGATCTAGAAAGCCACACATATCAACTACTAAAGCTCTTTTTTTTTTTGTTACCTCGACCATGAGAGCCCCTGTACCCGGAGTTGTGGTTCCTGGTGCACCAATGAACATGGGTCCAATGGCATATCCAATGCCGCATGTTTCTGCACATAGGTAATGTGCAATTTAGGTGCTACAGCAGCAACACGAGCATGCCTTTTTTTTTTTTGCTTATTTAGCGCAAGCTGTTTAATGTTTAACTGTCATTTTTCTATTTTTGCATTAGTTATAACAAACAAAACTGATCACAAAGAAATTAATTAAGTAAAGTATCTGATTGTGAAGCATCCTCGAGAAATTCATCTGCATAATGCCCACACAAACCCAGAAATCCCAAAAACCTCATATAAGAAATCCCCTGCAAACAATAATCAAGACATGCTCTCGAATATAAACAAAAACACAACTTTAACAAATTAAAAACAGCAAAAAAGTAACAAAAAAAAATTAAGAGAAAACAAAGAAATGCACCGTCAGAAAGAACAAAGAACAAAAATCATCTTCCAAACTGTAGATCAGGGCCCAGGTCGCCGAACCGCTGCAACCCATGGCATTCCACCACCTCCTCTAACTGGTCCCGATTTCCGTAAGCTCTCGTTCTCTCTTTTTCTCCATTTCAGCTTCTATCCTTTTTCTATTTCTAAAAGAACTATAAGGTGTTCACCGCAAGACATTATGATTTGTTTGGACGTTGAAGTGAATTGAGAGAGTAAAATATTTTATTATTATTTTAAAATTTAAAAAAATTAAATTATTTATTATATTTTAAATTAAAATTTAAAAAATTTATAATAATAAATTGAGATAAATTTATCATTTAAATATATCCAAAACTTGTCATAATAAATAATGATTATTTTTTTGCGATAAATTATAACTCGTGACAAATAAAATTGTCAAAGATAAATATTTCAAGTCAAAATTTTTTCTGACGATGTGAATTTAATAATTAAAAATACTTATGTGCCATAAAATAAAACTCTTTAGAAAAAATTATGTCCCAAATACTTATTTGCTACCAAATACTTACCTGATACTCACTGCAAAAATATTTATTAGCGATACTTTCTTATTAGTAAGAAATAGATCATAAAAATTAATTTTTTACGATAAAAATATTTTCACTACAAATAATTGGTCGCAAAATGTTACTATTTACCATCACATAAAACTCACATGTATTTTGCATGTCCCTTCTTCTATATATATTGCACGTACTAGGCGAGATTTACATTTATATATATATATATATATATACACACTATATATATATAATAAGCGTGGATAGTTGTGAAAGTAGTTTTTGTCGTCCTCCATGTTGCAATCTATTTTTTGTATATTTTTTCCTTTTGTTCCTTCTATTTTAGTGTTTTGTGTCCATTTAATTAGGGATATTTTAGTCTTTTGCTTTTCATTCGAGATATATGCTGCAGTTTTAACTCTCTTTCTGCTTTTATTCTTCTGTTTTAACTCTCTCTACCTTTTTCCCTTCTTGAAAAGCTCTATCTTCTCTCTTCTCCGAAAGCAATGCTCTATCTTCTCTCTCTGCATCTGCAAATGCTTTTTCTTCTCTCTTTTTTGAAAGCGACGCTCTCTCTTCTCTCTCTGCATCTGCGTTGTCTTCTCACAACTTCTCTCTCTGGTTTTTATCTCCGAAAGCAACACTCTCTCTGGCTTCTCTCTCTTTTTTTTTTTTTTGCATTTTTTTTCCTTTTTGGTGCTATTGGTTTGGAGATTTTACGTGGATTTGTATGTTCAGGTATCATTCGTTTGCGAAAAAATAAATTTTTCTCTCCACATTTGCATGTTGTGGGTTTGGATGTTGTGAATTTTTTGTATTTTTTTATTTTTTGAGAAAAAATTAATTTTTTTCTTCAGATTTGCATGTTGTGGGTTTGTATGTTGTGGGATTTTGTGTTTTTTTTGTAAAAAAATATATTTTTTTGTGGGTTTGTTAGGTTTTTTTTTTTTTTTTTGTGTTGTTTGCTATTTATTTTTTCGTGTTTTCCGTTTCATTGATGGTTTTTTCTCTGGCTTCTCTCTGGCTTTTTTTTTTTGCATCTTTTTCCTTTTCGGTGTTGTTGGTTTGGGGATTTTACAATAGTTTGTTGAGTTTTTTTTTTTTTGTGCCATTCGTTTAGAGATTTTACATAGGTTTACATGTTTGAGTATCGTTCGTTTGCGAAGAAATAAACCTTTCTCTCCACATTTGCATGTTGTGGTTTGAATGTTGTGAGTTTTTTGTATTTTTTATTTTTTGCAAAAAAATTAACTTTTTTCTTCAGATTTGCATATTGTGGGTTTTTGTGTTTTTTTGTAAAAAAATATATTTTTTCGTAGGTTTGTTAGGTTTTTTTTTTTGTTTTTTTTTTCATGTTTTCCGTTTTATTGACGGTTTTTTTTTTCTCATTTTTTTTTCGATGTAGATTTGCATGTTGTGCGTCGGAGGTTTTTTTTGGTTGTGTAGTTAGATGGAAGTCAGTTTATGTTTTGTTATTTTGTTTCTTTTTGTATGTTATTTGCTTGTATGTTGTGGTTTTTCTAGCTTTTTCTGCACTTCATGTAAATTTCTTAAGTTGTTATTTTTAAAATTTTGCTCTATCTTCTCTCTTTGCATCTGCGTCGTCTTCTCATGACTTCTCTATCTGGTTTTTATCTCTAAAAGCGATACTCTCTCTGGCTTCTCTCTCTAGTTTATTTTTTGCAGTTTTTTATAATGCAATTATGTTATTTTTATTTCTATCTATATATATTTCATATATATATATATATATATAAAATGACCATATATATTTTGCTCTAGTGGGCAAAAGTTTCTTGGAGGTTTCATCGCTACTCGTGTGTGTGTGTATATATATATATATATATATATGTGTGTGTGTGTATATATGGGTCGTGATGCATGGGCGATGAGGTTAGCAAGTTTGATGGTATTAATCACTTTTTATCTTCTTGGTTTCTGTGGAAAGCTCCGGTACAGATATTATTAATCACTTTATATCTTCTTGTCTATTAAAAGATGACTCACAAGTCACTACCAAAGGTCTAAAAGAGTCCTCTTTCAGATATAGCTCTCGAAAATTTTAATTGAAAGCCGCAGTGATCTCCTTATAAACAGTATTATCATTAAAAAATTTCCTCTATTGTTTCTTCGGCCATAATATGAGCCTCTTCCCTCAATGGCAGATCTATATGAACGATCGAGCTTGATTATAACCAGATCAATGACACATGAAGAATACTCTTAATTACCAGCAGAATTGCTCAACTCGGTATAAAACATGGCTTCAGAAAATTAGTAGTGGTTTAAAAACGTTATTATTTTATTATATTGAAAGGGACTGATGAGGCCATGGGGATTTTGTTGGATAGCATGAAGGGAATGGAATCCGCAGCCCTTTCTTTTTAAGATGATGGAGCTAATTAGAGTACTGCTACTTTATGCCAGAATATATATATATATATATATATATATATATTCTGGCATAAAGTAGCAGTACTCTAATTAGCTCCATCATCTTAAAAAGAAAGATTAACACATTTAAATTAAACTTAGAAACATATTAATTTTTAAGGAAATCAAACAAAAGTATGTGCTTCTATACGGCATTCTTTTTTCTTTCTATTTCCTTTTAACATAGAAAAAGTAGTACGGTAATTAGATTTTCTCTTATCATTATTTTTAACAGAACTATATTCATTATATAAAGCAATTAAACCAATTTCAAAAAGCTCTATTAATCACAATAAGCTAGATGTGATGAATAAAAGAAACTATATCTGAAGCTGTTGGAAATAAAGATGAAACTTCTTTGACGCTGGACAGAATAGTGATTATTTTGCAGACTAGTTTCAACAAATAATTAGCACAGAGAAGACAAAAGATTTGCCCAAAACACAGAGAAAACTCTGAATAATATTGATTAATAGTAAAATTTGAAATTATTTTATGAAACCCACAAGCCGGACTTAAATATCTGCAAAATTTGAAATTATAAAAATTTTTCCAAAATTGAAAAAATCTAAATTATTGTATGAGAAATTAATACATGAATAAACAAGGATTCTACCAAAATTTGGTCAAAATCAAAATAAGAATTATTTCCAAACTTGAGACCAAATATTTACTAACAAAGCAAGAATGATCATAAATATATGATCTGAAAGAAAATAACTAATATTGTCCTTAGTCCAAGGGAGATATTAAGTTTTTCTTTCCATATTTGTACAGATTCATCTTCTTAAGGTAGTACTTCAATACAATCAACGTAGAATCTGGACTTAGATCCCTCATATCTATTTAAGTTTGCATCATTCTCATCGGGTTGAAGAGAACTCGTCCTTGAATTCTAAGCTTTCTTGCGTCGATCTTTTGGATGTCCAATTAGACTAATATTTCTCTCCCTTTGTTGTATCGTCTCAATGATCATGAAAAATTTAAAATTGATTTTATAGGCTCGAAATAAAATAATATTCAGCATCTTATATTCCAAAATTAAGTTTCTTTCTCACATCTCAAATCCAAAAAAAATATTTTGCATAGGAGGATTTGAAAAAAAAAATCTCAACTCCAAGAAAATCAACAAAGTTAGTTGTCTCAAAGGTTGTTTCATGATCTTCAAATTTCAAAACTTCGCCACCATTTTCTTTTTCCAAATATTCTATGTTTTCAATAAAAAAAATAGTTACCTTATCCACTAGATCATCTTCATCAGGATAGGTATTGTAGATTGGTATAGCATTCCACCCTATAGAAGAATATTCATCCTTAAACTCTTCTTCCTCAAAGTAGTAAATCCACTCAACTTCTTGCAATAAATCAACGAAACATTCAACTTGAAGAATACCAGAAAATTCTGGTAAATCAACTCTGAAACCAAAGTCCCCATGATGCACCTCCTTACCACCGTACTCCCAAAATAGAGCACGCTTGTGATACGAGTTCTCAAAACTAGAATCGGAATCATGATCTTCCATCTCACAATCACCGATATCCTGCGCCGTTAGACGCTGGGTTAACTCTACAACCTGTCTCTACAAATCCTTAATCATCACATCTTGAACGTTACGATCACGATGTGGGACTTCCTAGTTCGAAACCTGCCCCGTGATGACTACGACTACCAGCCATGGAAACTGATGAGATATAACCCCAAGAAAGATGCTTAAACTCTGATGCCAACTGATGCCGGATAGAATAGTGATTATTCTTATGACTAGTATAACAGATGATCAACACAAAGAAGACAAGAGATTCACCCAAAATACAGAGAAAACAAGTATGAATAATGCTGATTAATAGTAAATTTCAAAATTATTTCATGAAGCCCACAAGCCGGACTTAAATAGCTGCAAAATTAGAAATTATGAAGATTTTTCAAAAAATGAAAAAACCTAAATTATTGTATGAGAAATTAATACATAAATAAACAAGAATCCTACTAAAAATCTGGTCAAAATCAAAATCAAAATCATTTTCAAACTTGAAACTAAATATTCACTAACAAAGCAATAATGATCATAAATATATGATTTGAAGGAAAATAACTAATATTGCCCTCAGTCCAAGGAAGATATTATGTTTTTCCTTCCATGTTTGTACAGATTCATCTTCTTAAGGTAGTACTTCAATGCAATCAACGTAGAATTTGGACCTAGACACCCCATATCAATTTGGGTTTGCATCAATCTTCTTTTTCTTTATTAGCTTCTTCCTTTATGGCTTTACGTTTAGATACGTCAGTATCCTTGGTAGTGTAATAGATATAAGTGACATGAGAAGAGGTAGAAATACTTTTCAGTTTTAAATCAGGTTTAGTAGTTTGGCTTTAATACCATCTATAATCAAATTGTCAAAAATACCCCCCAGTGAATTCCAAATGCCAACTTTGTCAGTCATATTTTTAACAAGAAAGAATTTTTAAATAAACATTATTATGGTAAACATGAGGAGTATTGAGCTCATAATACTTGAACTCCATATGAGATCCATTAGTCGAGAATAATTTTTCAGTAAATTTTTCATAATATTTATTAGGTAATATTCTTTCCTGGATACAATTAATATCTAATCCGGAATCAGTCATAACAATCATTGTAAATTCATATTCATGACAAATAATAGTAGTAACTTCAAAAAATCACTTGGGAATAGTATGATGGATCAAGCAGATTTGATTGTTGTCAGTGATAAAATACATTTGAACGGTAATCCACGAGTCATTAATTGACGAGATATTTTTTCATCACTGCAATAAACAGTTCGAACGGTGAACAATACATTCAAATGGTAACCCACAAGTCATTAATTGGCGGAATATTTTTTCACCATTGCAATAAACCGTTCGAATGGTTTTTTCATATGTTCAAACGCAATTTTAGCCTTCGAACAGTTAATGGATACAGTTTGAATGTATCACCTTAATGTTTAAATATATTTATTTCCATCATTATACATATTAAATAATAATATACTATAAAGTAACAACAATATTATACTATACTAAAATATAAAGGAAAATATAAGATCATATATATTAGTAATATATACTATCATATATATAGTATCATATATATTATACTATACTAAAGTATAAAGGAAAATATAAGATCATATGTATTAGTAATATATACTCACATATATATACCCTCAAATATACTAAGATCATATAGTAAAGTATAGAAAAATTTAGAAGATCATATATACTCGTAATCTATACTCTCATATATATAGAACCATATATAGCATAGTAAAATATAATGGAATATATAGTATGATATATATTAGTTAAGTATAAACTCATATATATAGTACTATATACTATCATATATATATTTTATCATATATAATACTTTGATACTAAAGTATTATAATATATTACTATTATACTATAATATTACATATATATTACAGTATATATAATCTACTATATATTACCCCGTCCATGCAGGGGCGGGGTACTCAGTCCACTGCACGAGGTGCGGGGGTGGACTTCTATCCCTCCTCTCCCCTCCCATTCCCAATCGATTATTACTGTGTCCAACGTCCACCATTTTTACAACCACAACAACAAACCATTAAAACCAAACCCAACAACTTGCCGACAGAATCAAACGATTCAAACCCCCTAAAAGAAAATGAAAGTGAAAATCTGGTTTGAAGATCGAGAGAGAAGAGGTACTGGGTCTTAGCACAGAGTGAACTCGAAGGGGAGCGAAACAACCTCATTTGAAGATTTGGAAACAGGCTCTGCCCTCTGTAGTCTGTGGAGCTCGCAGACGTGTTTGGAAAACAAAAACTTCAAGAACTTGCAAAATAAAGAGTCCTGCACACAAAACTGGTCAGAGGAAGGAGATTTTGAGGAAGAAGACGAAGAGGGTTGAAGCAATGGATTCATCTACATAAGAGGGGTAGAGGCTCAAAGACAAGAGAGATCGAGAGAGATCATGTGCGAACTACAAAGAGGATTTTGATCGAGAGAAACAAAGACTAGAGATCGGGAGAAGAGGGACTGAGTTGTTGAAGAAGATTCCGGAAAAGTAAAACTGTAAAAGTCAAAAGCTAAAAACTTGGGGGGCGAGGCGAGGGATTTACGGAGAGGGGCTGAGCCCCCTCCGTCCCCCGCCTCCGCATCTCCCCTTTCATATGGGCGGGGCCCCCGCCTGTGCGGGGCTGATCCCCCATCCCGGCCAGGCGGGGGCGGGGCGAACGGGGCGGTGCAGCGGGTAGTGAGCACCCATTTTTACTAAATTTGAAACAAATACTGTTTGATCGGTAAATACTACCGTTCGAACAGTATCTTACAATCGTTAGAATGGTTAAATATAGTGTTCGAACAGTTCTGCACATATAAGATATCGCGAACGAATGTATTTCAATGTCGCCATCCCTAACCGTTTGAAAACGAGAGAAACTCACTGAATCGATGTATTTTTAAGTGTTTTCATAGCCGTTGAGTTGACTCAGCCATGGGTGAGCTCGATCTGTTTTCCGTTCGAATGCGTTTAAGCTGTCCAATTGAACAATTTTTTGACGTTTGAACGGTTTGAACCGAAAAGATGTTTTCCGTTCGACTACATTTTTCTCTGCTCAAACATTATAATGTTCGTTCGACAACTACAAATTCCGTTCAAACCAATTATTTTATATTAGCTTATTAATTTATTTTCATCTTTTCATTAAATTGTTCTATCAATTAATTTATTAAATTGCTATTAGTATATAATTTTGTGAATATTTTCTCATATTAGATTTTATTACTAATGCTGAATATCTATTTATTTTTTAAATTTCAAGTTCATAATAATATCTTATAGGGGTAGTAAACGTGGCAGATCAAGCGAACCTTCCATCCAAACAATTTGAGAGTGGACTATTTTACTAGAGCAATAGGTAAAATTATCTGATTTTATGACTATATGGGAGGGTCATTCCCTCCTATCAGTAGTCAACGATTGTGGTTGGGCACCAATCTTAGATCAACGAGAAGAAGAAATGTAGCTCATTTCCTATAGTGATATCATTGTTGAGTTCTATAAATAGCTAGGTGGTACCAGTCCAGACGATGGAGGGGCATACATGATTTATGTTTGCGGAGCTCCTGTTATATTTTAGTATTCCTAGGCTGGTTGATGCTTATCCGAACCTGCTGCTTAGAGAGTCTGATCCTTCAGGTGATGCAGAGACCGTTTAGGATGACGGACCAATTTACACAGATCAGGTCGATACACTCGCTGATCATGAGGTCAAAGACCCGATTGTTGGTCCAGATGCTCTAGTGTACAATGAGACGAAAAGCATTAGGCAGGCAGATTTATCTTCTTTCTTCAAGATCATGAATCTGATAATCGTCAGTAATATTGACCATCGGTAGCACAAGACCGAGGTTGGCATGAATCGAGTGAAATTTATGATACGGGTTGCTCATAGCATTCTGAACGACCTCGTGGGGTATAAATTTGAGAGGATCCAGTTAGAGACTCGGTACATTACGACATATATACTGTCGTTCGGGATCTTGATTA
This sequence comes from Juglans microcarpa x Juglans regia, assembly GCF_004785595.1. Classification (NCBI taxonomy): domain Eukaryota; kingdom Viridiplantae; phylum Streptophyta; class Magnoliopsida; order Fagales; family Juglandaceae; genus Juglans; species Juglans microcarpa x Juglans regia. The sequence goes on along the minus strand of NC_054606.1, from coordinate 3,015,533 downwards.
CTTGATTTTTGCTACATTCCAGGTAGTGCTAGAAGTTGCTGAGCGTGCACGGAAGCCGATGAGACTGATCAACAGCACCACCATGTCACGGAGCACGGACACTCATGACTCCATTTTCGTGGACATGTTTCTGACAGGACTTATATTCAGAGAGATGCACAGGCCGAGGCATCACACACATCTACTCACGAGGAGATGGCTGACATACTGCATGTTGAGATCGGCATACACACATCAGCATTGATCGATGTAGTGCATATTGCCATGTCTAAGTTGCGTACAGAGATTACTGCTAGTATCTTTGAGTTACGTGCATATATTAATGCTAACAACTTTGAGTTATGTGTAGATATTCATGCCAGTAATGCAACTTAGGTCACGATCAGTACTCGACTGGCCAGATTGAGAGATGATTTACTGCAGTCGAGGATATGTGCAGAGACCTCGCATCACAATAGTTTCTATTTTCAATTTATATATATTTTGTCATAGTTATGGACAATATATAGTGTTTTGATAATTTGCTTTAGTTATAAATTAAATATGTTTTTTCTGTTCTGGATTAATTACTGATTTATATTATGTCGTGTATAGCTGATAATATTTATTTAACTAAAAATCTTATTTAACATAAAAGAAATTATTAAAATATTTTTAAATTAATTACATAAAATTAATTTATGAATTCGTATATATGATATATATATATTTTATATTTTGAGTTATATACCGAGATTAATATTATACGTTCGAATGTATAAATGTGGTGTTTTAATATTTTTAAACTAAATATGTTCTGTTCAAACCGTCTAAACACCTTCCCGCCAGGTTTTGCCACCAAATATTTTCCCTTCGAACAACAACATTTACGTTCGAACGGTTTTAAACTTTTCCCGGCATAATAAATTACTTTACCGCCAAAATTTTTCTGTTCGAACAGACAAAAATTTTGGAGACAATCTAATTCGTCACAGAAGATCCTGTTTGAATGGATATTTATTTGGTCGAACGGTTCTGTAATGTTAAGACATTGATTGTTTTACCTAAAGGTTTGCAATAAGAATCATTACAACCAAACTTAATATTGGAAGAATCAAATGATTCAGTTTCTGAGAATTACTCAAAATCACTTGAATTCAATTTATTAATGTCAGATGATGCAGAAGATTTTGTTTCTAAGAGTCGAAATAGATCATCTTGATCATTATCATTAATGTTTAACTGATTAAACTTTTTTTCAAACTTATTAGGCTTTTTGGTACATTTATAAGCAAAATGTTCAGATTTGCCACAATTAAAACATTTTCCTTTTGAAGGATTTTGAAAACTCTTTTTCTTACCAAAATGTTTTTTCTTGTAAAAATTATAAGGTGTTTTTATAAAAATCATCACGGTTACTACTTCTTTTCTTGGCGTAAGGTTTAGCAAATTTATCAGAGTATTTGTGTTTCTAACTAGAAAGAGCAATCGGAGGAAGGTCAAATTGTTGATATATATATATATATATATATATATATATATATATATATAACATCTACCATCTTTTGTGCAAAACAATTTTGTATGAAAATTACGAGAAAAGTACAATATTGACTTATAAGCTGTTACAAGAGTATCAGAACAAACATTTGCAAACCTTTTAAACCATGACCAGCTTCTACTTACGGATCAAATTAAGGAATTAAGCTCATCTTGATCTATATATTTCCTTAACCTGTACATGATCAGAATATTTGTTGATCATTACCGTGATTCCATGAATAATTAAACTGATAATTGTAAGCAACACATGTAAAAAAAAAATTAATTAATTACCCATTGTTCTTCGGCAAATTGAGAGAAGAACGATCAGAACGGCTACACCTGCTAGTACCCCAACAATAATTGCTACTGTTTTCCCCGCTTGATCCTCGTTAGAGGAATCTACAGAGGTGTTCAATGCAAAAGGTAGTGGGAATAATTAGTACCATATAACATAATTAATTCCATACATAATTAAGAGATTATAGAAGATTAGTCACGGCAGCCCCTATATATCATAACTCATGTTCCATAAATTAGGCTTTCTTTCTAAACATTTTTTATATATTTTGTTTGATCCATTCCATAAGCACAGAGAATCTGAGGAAGATTGGAAGAATATATATATATATATATATATTATCTTTTAAGTACTTGGGTTGGAATGATTGTCTTGGAATCGCATGCAGCTTATCATGATCTTTTTCTTCCATCATTTGACAATTTGAATAAGCTTTGTCGCAAATTATATTGCGAATTAAGGCTGTGTTTGGCAAGTGAGAGTACTTGAGGTACTCTCACTATTATTCTTTACTTTATTATTACTTTTTACCTACTTTTCTACTATTCATTACTTTTTACTTACTTTTTAATATTTTATTATTATTTTTTCATTATTTTTTCACTACTATTCATAAACATTCTCAATACTTATCAGGTATTCTCACTATCCAAACGTAGCCTAAGAGGGCCGGGAAATTCACTCATTCATGATAGTCTAATAATTAATAGAATTACACCTTTTGCAACCAAAAGAATGGATTACTTTGATTGAAACAAAAAGAAAAATATTGAAGATATTGTTTAAAGCATAAAGATGAAAGCTGGCATGGGGGGGGGGGGGGGGGGGGGGGGAAGGGATCAGTGGCACTCAGAATGGAGGTCGCCAAAAGCAGCAGCTGTCCTGAGTACTAGTGCCCCTTAATTCTTTACTTTTAGAAAGATTACATTTTGAAGATTGGATTTCAAAAAATAAAGATCATGTCTCCCTCTCTCCAATAAAGAAATAAATTAAAGAACTGAAGTGGTCAGTATGCTTTGCACTAAACTAATTAGGAATTAATGATGCGAAAGGCTTGCAATGACCTAATTCGTGGCTCTAATTAATATAACCAGGATAAAAGACAGCATGCACAAACTTCGATCTTTAATTTTTTATTATTATTATTATTTTGGGAGAAATGAGTAGTATTACCTGAAGCAGAATTATAGTAGCCAGAAGCCCAGTACCGAGCATAACACTGCGCCAAAAACACGTCGGCTGCGGCAGCTGATCCACATACATTCTTCAACTTTCCAACAGCATCCGCAAGGCAAGAAGCGCAATCAGTTGGGTTCAAATCCCCCGCACACTGCGCAAAACCTTGTACTAATCCTGAACTGCTGACTCGAAAGCCAATTGCCCCTTGCAAGTCAGCAAGAACATCATCTCTACGCCTAAAGAACTCAACATCATCGCTTACACTTTTACTGCACTTAGTATGCGTAAGACTTGTGTCAAGCTTCCCCAAGAAATCAACATGCTCGTATCTTACGTAGCAGCCCTCGAGTTGCAAAGAAGCGCCATAAGAATATGGGCAGACTAATCCTATTTGATTAGCTGCACTTTCAATGCATTTCGAACAGTCAAAAATCTTCAAATCTCCCCTGCACTGGTATAAGCCATATATGGTGCCTTCCGGGGAGGTAGAACTTCCATTTCCTACAGCGAAGCTGTTGTAAGACACTTGAGAAGACGAGCTAACAACCGATGTTAGAAAAGAGTTGAGGTTTCCTTCAAAGGGTGAATTGGGTTGGGATTTTTCTTGAGAGCAGCCTGCATAGATGAACACGTTGATGGGATATCCATGGCTACTAAGACAAAATAAGAGAAAGAAAAGAGAAGAAAGTTTCAGAGCCAAGACGGTTTGGCGAGTGGAGTATAACTGAAGCCTTCTCAACATTTTTTCAGTTGTTTTGTTTTTTTTCCTTAATCTGGCCTGCCTTCTCTTTTGTTTTTGTTCTGCTTTGGTGGTGATTGTGAGAGAGCCGAGAGAGTAGTGGCCGGTTGCTTTTTGGTTTTTCTTGAAATCTATAGCGGAGCATTTCCTATTAAGAAAAGGCCCCAGCTATAGTTGGTCTTCATGGACCCCATGTATTCATATAGTAGCAGCATCTTTTCTATATATGCATTCTACTTTCTCCCGAGTTTTAGTCATAAAGATTATCAACCACAACATGACTACTTTTAACTTTGGCCAGGAAATCAATATGGCCTTGGATGATTTGAATTGCAAGGCGGTTGTAGACATGGCTATTCAGCTGGTTTTGGTTGATGCCAGCCTCCTTTATGCCTAAAGTAAAAGGCGAGATCAGTATATATAAATGCTAATTGGAAGTAGGGCAAATGCTCTAGTACGTACAACCCATAAAATGACGAGATGGCTTTCGCTTTGGAAAAACAAGGAACATCTTAAGGAGTCATAAATCAAAAGAAAGAAACACCTGGTTTGGACGTTAGTGTTCCAAAGCAAACACGTACAGAAATTAAATCAATATATATATATATATATATATATATATATATATATTATAAAGCAGTTACTTCTGCCGAAAATAAGGAATGGAATTAAGCCCCCCGCCGCCCAAAACAAGATAAAAACGATATTAAGAACCAAGTTTGGGAACAAAGTTTTGATCGGGAAGGTTATGGTGACCTGGCCTCGTACAACAAAGCAACAACTTGATCATGATGTGGAATCAGTGGAAAAGGATCAAAGTTCAAGTAATTGATAATTTGAAGGGTTGCATGTAAAGCTATTGGTGAAGATGATATAGACAACGTCGGCAATAATACGATCGAGAGATTCCTAGTGATCGGTGACAAGCCATGCACACTCTCTGGTTGCTAATGCATGGTTTGTATATATATAATTGTTGTTTGAGAGATAATTTTACTTCCATCAACTCAATTCAAGCTTTTGAAACAAGCTGGGCACGTATTTATTAAAGAAAAATCTGACGGCCTGGAGAAAATGTACGTCAGTGGTATGATATAATATAATATAAATAATTAAATATATCTATTCCATCAACTTTAAGCTTAATTATAGGCCTGATCTGTACAAGTGCTGAAAATTGCTACGAGGAATGCCAGCCTTAATTATATTTTATATATCTAGCTAGCTAGGCCGGGTGCTGATCAGCCGGAGCCATCAAGTAGATCATTATATATATACTTCTGATGATTCGGATTTGACCATTTTAAGCGAGTTGAAATTTGAATCATCAAGTAGCGACCGGCCAGTGGCTCCGTGCGCCCTGTCCAGCAAGTTGTGATCCGAGGCGACCCATGATGTCCGCTCCCGACTATTTTTCAAACCAGACCTAAAAATAGCTTTAATACATGTCAACGTTGCGTATATATACGTGACAAAATTATGAACGTTTAATTGGGCAAAATTAACCAAAACAGACCCCCCCCTCTCTCTCTCTCTCTCTCTCTCTCTCTCTCTCTATATATATATATATATATATCATGTATAGTTTGAGAAATATTTTATGCAAAAATCAACATTTGCATATATTATAAATTACTAAAGATAAAAGATATTTACAACCGTGAATTGTACAATTCTCACGTAATCGTTTTGAAAAAAGTGAATAAAATATAAGATTCACATGAAAAAAATTAATTTTTTAATAATAAATCTCACTCTTTTTTAAAATAATTACGCGGCGTTTACGTATAATTACTCGTTACTAAAAATGATAGGCAAATAATTATCAGTGCCTGCATGCATGGCCTGGACGGCCATTTCAAAAGGTCAAGTCTAGCTACCACTAATGCATGGCTTCATTATGGCAATTTATTATACGCATATTGTACGTGATTGCAACTTGATTACGACCCACATCCTAATATTTCCCCCAAATGCTAGAAAATTTAATTTCTAAGATCATCGTATGGATCAAGTAATTATTGATCAGCTTACTTTTGACCGGCAGAGTTATTTTCATTTATATATACAGTTCCTACTATATATGACAAAGCTTATTATTCTAATGTTTGCCAATCGATCGGTAAAATACACTTAAAAAGCCCCCGGGGGGGGTACCTTTCGTTTTCTGATCCAGTGCTATATACCCAACTTCATTAATAATAGGCTTGACTGTGAACCCTTCAACCAACGCTTTCCGGCGAAATTATTCGAGTTTTCCGATCATTATTCTTGCAGGACCATGCAATTGGTCGTTATAAACAAGTTGTGGGAGAGGAAGAGCACTTAATTAATTATGTCGCGTTTCTTATACATTGAATGATGTGCTTCGATTTAGACTAAGGCTTGAGAGAGGAGAACTTGGGTCCATACAACTTTAAATATATGGCACACCCATTCCGACTGACTAATCGACCCATTTTTTTTCATAGGAAAAAAGATCGTCCAATTTTCGCCCCCACCAACTTCAATTTGCCACACATCAACCCTGAGACCATTACAGATTTATAATATATTCTGCACTGCCACCACCATCATGGATGATACGGACTCCTATGGACAACATGAAAGAAAAGTAGGACATCAGAAAAAAAAAAATATCAAAATATGCATGGTATATTACGACACGCGCAATCAAGAAGGACAAGATTCTCTTTAAATTAATATGTGGTCGATATTGTGGTTACATTTGGTGTTATTACTTTTAAATAAATATACTAAATATCGAGAGATCACTAATTTTAATCGACAACTATTTAATTAGTTGGTTTCCCATATTCCTTAACTTCATACACATTAATGTTATTATTTAAGAGGGGAAAAAAAAAAAAAGACACTGCGTAGTACTATGTTTGGTCGTTTTTATATATATTTGCTATAGAATTGCGTTGTTCCTTTTATGGTTGAGGAATTGAAATATTGGGTGTTGATGTTTTCATCAAGGTGACAACAACAGCAACTCCAACGTGGACATTTCTAACATTTCAGCTTAAATGATTCCTCCAATATGTCATTTAAATCAATCAGGCGTAGATCCGGAAGATATATATATAGAAAATGCTACTCTTCTCGCTGATTCTTCCTGCTGGTACTTTTTATTCTTTTTATTATTTTTTTTACTTAATGATTAAGTAAGTATTTTTTAATAATATTATAATTTTTTTATTTTTTTAAAAATATTTAAAAGTATTAAAAAATACATGTAAAAAAAATCATAAAAAAAATACACAAAACAACTAGCAAGAGCCCCCAGCGGTGGGAGTAGCACCACCCTATATATATACACGTACAATTTGACTAGACTCCATCAAATTTAATTACATTATCAAAAATACTCCATCTTGATCTATAATACTTTAGCAACAAAGAAATTATACAAAATAAATCTATAAAGTGACATGGTTTGATGTAGTACATGATTAGAATGTAAATTTATTTTTACCTTAAAATAGATCTAATGAATCACATAAAACTACGTTAGTTTATGAGTTTACTTTTGTATAATTTTTTTGTGTATGTGCAAATACAAATTATATGAACTACTACTTTATATATCCATAATTCATCCCTCCTTCCACTCAAAATTAAAAAATCTCGATACTCGTACCCATTAGGCCAATGACTAGAGATGATAAAAATCATAAAAAATGATATTTATAATTTTGAAATATGCAAGTGTTGTGCAATCTCTTTAAAAAAGTGAGTAAATTTAGAACTTATATGAAAAAAATTTTAATAGTGGACTCTACTATTTTTCAAAACGATATTGCGATACTTGCGTACTCCACACTGTATGTAGTATTACTCAAAAATCGTTGTAATTAGTAGTTGAAAGTCTATTATATTGGTGGTGATCACCTATATATGCACATTCGACCACTTAAATTAAAATAATTAGTTTTAACTATTCAATAGGCAAATACTTTATAATTATCAATTTAATAGTGTTATGCGCATACGCACAATATATTTTGCTAGTCATATAAATGTCTATAATTTCTAGAGAAAAAGAACAAAAGAAACAAAAACAATATAGGGAAAAAATCATGTATTTACTTACATCTAAAATTCAGTCCGTCACTCAGTTATAAAAAAAAAAATATATATATAGTTCATCACACCACGTATGAAAAAGATTAAAAAGAAAACAAAGGAAAAGCAAAACAAAGAAAGTCTAAAGATCGTTCTTTCGAATAAAAAAAAACAAAGTCTAAAGATCGAAAGAAGCGAAGCACTAGTACCGTAACAAACAAAATTCAAAAACATCATCTTCACAATCAATTTGGAATCTTTTATCGTCGTCATCATAACTCAGTTCAACCACCGCACAATCTATCTCGCTATCTCTCTTTCAATGGTGGCGCTTCCAGGTTAGCCGCCGGGCACCACCGCAGCCGGCGGCTATACGAGTCTGGACCCTCTCGAACTCCGCCATCCGGCACGGGATCGTAATCCCACCCTCGTGCTGAAATCCGTACTCCTCCTCGGCCTCCCTCAGAAGCTCACCAAACAGAGGATGGTTGAAGTAAATCACAGGAACTAAAACCCTGCGAAAGTCGCCGTCTTCCTGGCCAACGTAGACCGCCAGGTGCCCCTTCGGCACCGTCACCTCCTTCTCTTGGACCGGGTCAAGCCCTACGGGTATATAACTCGAACCGGGTCTGCTACAACACAGAGTCCTCGCCCCGCAAGTTAACCGCCGGCCCCAGGTGATAAGTTTGGAGATGTGCTTCAGTTTGGGTTTATTCGACGTTGCTGGGGGAGGAGGCGGATTCAGACGGTGGTATTTAGGTCGGATCCGGGATTTGTGAACGATCCATTTAGAGGCCTGGACCAGGCGTTTCCCGAGCTTGAATCCTCTGAACTTTCTCATCGTACGTACTTACACAGTACGCTCTGGGTGACGGTGAATATAATGAAATGGGTGTTTTGTCTGTTCTGTTTTGTTTTTCTGAAGGAGAAGTGTTTCTCTAGCCGTCGACGGGGTTCAAGAAAAAGGCCATGGGTCGGCGACGGACATGGTGAGACGGGAGAGAGTGAGGCAGATTTCAGAGAGTGATGTTGGTATATTTGACATCCTGGAGAACTCTACTCCGGCAAGATTCTTTCATCCGAAAATAAAAACCTCCCTGGTAGTGGCTTTAATTTTGATGGTGGAAAATATAGTACTAGTATTCTTTCGGCGATGGGTGTTAAGTGGAAAACCTTGAAGACTCGGCAAAAACCAGAAAAAAAAAAAAAAAAAACGGCCAGAAAGGTAGGAAGGAGTAGGAGGATGAGAAACCAGTACGTCTGTGAGGTACTTTCGTCGCAGCAGTTTTGGGAAGAAAAACGAGTGTTATATAGCGAGCGTAGGAGCGAGGAAGTCAAGAGTCAGATGAAGGAACGGTCAGATCATAACTGGCTGCGGCGAGGTTTAAACGGTGCGTGCGATTGAAACGCGTATATGAATGCGTATTTCCATATAATATATATACATATATATATATATATTTGTGTATAATTTAAGAAATACTAAAAACTAAGATTTTATATTCTCATTTTACGTGTTAATTAATAGATTAAACACGTAAATATAAGTATTGGGAAATATTATATATCAACTCATTTTAATTATTATATATATTTCTCCTAATGATTAAAAAACTATTTATTAATTTCATTATTTGCTAATTATTTAACGTGTACATAAAAACACCAAAGAATGAAAGATAAAAGAGATACAAATAATAGTGAATTGATTATCGTCAGATCCGGCAGGTAGTCTCTTGAGTTGAGGGCGGAAATTGGTGGGTGATTTCGGAGTTTGACTTTGGATGTGTGGAGTACTGCATGTCTGGAATGGCAGAGTCAGGCGCATGTTCGTTCGTACTAAGCTATCCTTGCCGACAGCAACTAGAAGGCAACAAAAGCAAGAATATGTCTTCACCCACGTTGACCAGAGAGTTTGGCATGCAATAAAATATTATTTAAATTTGAATTTTACTAATCGTTATCTTACTACATTATACATTATATATATATATTTTTATATTCTAAGTTATTAAATTTTTGTACTTATTAAATTTTTGTACTCATCATTCATATATCACACATTTAATAAGAGAATAAAATAAAATAAAAAAAGTTTGATGCATAGGGACAATAAATAGAATTTTTCTTTAAATTTACATGATATAGACCGACGGATATGATTATTTAATATTCATATCCTATTTTTTAGAATTGTAACCTTCCACGATGAAAGTCTTTTCTAAGATCTATGTATTCGTAAATGATAATGTGCTATTAAGGTCACGCTCAAATAAATAAAAAAGAAACCCAACCACGTACGTTGTGTCGCAGAAGAAATTGGTAGAATGGGACACGCACGCGCCTTTAGAATACCAAACCAAACACAAGTACCTTGAAAGAGTAAAGACTAAACACAAAAGGACCAAGTCTCTGGTTTACCCACCATGGGTGATGCATGCGCGGTACGAGTCTACGTGACAATTTTATTATCCTGCTAATGGAGCCTAAGCCACGCGGCAACGACCACATCTGCATGTTCCTTCCCAGCAGCTTCAAATGCTGGTTCTACTTCGCACTTGGGGGCCAACTCATTTCATCCAAAGCTCCTTGTTATTTTTTGTTTTCATTTTTCCTCCCTCCTTCATAGTATTTTTTAACTTAATTTGGTTCAATTTCTAAAATCTAACGGTACTATATTAAATAAAAAAAAAAGTAGTAAAATAAAATTATTAGGCCTCGTTTGTTTTCACAAATGAGATAAGATGATATGTTATGAAAATTAAATAAAATGTTGTTAGAATATTTTTTTTAATATTATTCTTGTTTTGGGATTTGAAAAAGTTGAATTGTTTATTTTATTTTGTGTATAAATTTAAAAAAGTTGTAATGATAAGATGAGATTAGACGAAAATAATTGTGAAAGCAAATGAGACCATAATGAAAAAATAGACTTCAAATCCAGTTTCTTTTTAATGTTTTTAGCTAGGTACAATAGCACATGTGAAAATTGAAAAAGGTTCAATGTAAACGTACTAATAAAAATACTCAATAAGTAGATATTGGCCCAAATTTCCTCACTTTTAGTTCCAAGGCTTGCATCATTAAAGTGTTACATTTCCTATAAACCGGTCATGTATAATATCATATATTGTACGACCAGTTATAATTATAGAAGAAATTTAAGAATTCATATTTTTTTATGATAATTATTGTAAAATAATTTTACATCACTTATATATTGAATATGAATAATGCTAAATACAATCATATAGTGTGTAAGCAATAAACAATATTTCATTTGAAAAAAGAATTAGGATTTACTATTAAAAAAATAATTTTTCATGTGGATGTTATATTTATCCACTTCTTTTAAAGAGAGTGCAAGAGACATACACATATTAAAATAGCAAATATAATTCTCATTAAGTATATCAACAAACATGCTTATAAATTTAATAAGTTATATAATTATTGGATGTGAAAACTTTAATCAATGTGACCTTCCCATTTCTTTTATCTCAAAAATATATTTTCTTGTCTATAAGAACATGATGGAATAAAATATTTATTCGGTTGTTTGGGTAGTTTTAATTGTGGCCATTTTCAAATTTAGTTATCAAGATGATTTTAAATGACTATCACATAAGTCAAGTGGGAGAATGAAAGAACACGTATCCTTGTGGGAGACTTAAAGGTGGCTTACGTGCCACGCCTTTTTAAATATATTATATATTTATTTATTTTTAAAAGATTCTCTATTGATATTAAACTCTAGGTAATTAAAATAAAGAAATTACTCATTTGAAGACGATCAGTTCTATTTCTTGATGGAAAAAAGTAACAATTAGAAAGTTGTGAATAAGGGTCTTGGCTTTTATATATATATATATATATATATATATATATATATCTGTGATTCTCCATCAGTCACATTCATTAATGCAAATAATTAAGATAGGTTGAAAACTCCTATCCAATACTTTTCATATAGAAATTTATGAGAGTTCACAATCTAAAAATAATCAATTCGAATACTTGATCAACAATGACCAAAAGTTAGTATTCTGACGATTCTTTGTCATTAGATTTTTAGATTTCCCCCCAAATCTTACAATAGTGGTATCTAAGACAGACAAACTTTTGATTTGAAAAGTTTCACCAATCTAAGCAAATATTAGTGGAATTGGTTTTGGTTCAGGATATATAATAATATTCGTTTATTTAGGAGATCAAATAAAGTTTGATTTGCTTATATAACTATAATTTATCATGGTTGATTAATTATGAAAAAGATAACACGGTATACCCTCCATCTTAATTATTATAATAAGTTTTAATTTTGATAAATCAATAAGAATGATTTTGAAAAAAAAATCACACATCAGTAATATGATTTAATTTAGAATATAAATTTTAAAACTTAAATTTACAAATTAAATTATGTAATATAAATAATATGTAGTATAAAAACTTTTAAATAATACCATTCAATAAATAAATTGGGAATCAGAACTTTGAACAAATGCACTTAATTTTTTTTTTTTTTTTTTTTTCGCTGTAAAATAGTATAAATGGTCTTTTTGACTTGAGCGATTGATTGTCTACTTCTGTTCCCTGACTGCCACGTGTTTGATTCAGTATAAATTATCATGCAGACACGTCTTTGGTCCACCTCAGATACATAGTAGGTTTCCCTGTTGCCAAGAAAAGATCGTGGTGTGGCATTGACCATTACGGCCAAGGGAGGACGTCGAACCTTCATTCTCCGTACGATGTACGGGGGAGCGTACTCTATTGGCGCCATCTGGAGTTAAACGGCTCTGACATTTCCGAAAATGGTGGTATCGGTTGCACCACGTGAACCAATCAGTTACAGTTAGCGTAACTCCTACGATTTTCTCTAAAGCGGTGGGCCTCGAGGCACCGGCTCTCTCTTTCTTGTCTGACCCTAATTAAACTTTGAGAGGTCCAAACTACTTCCCAAAATCAAAATGTAATAAATTTTAGAAAAATCAGGACAATACTTTCTTTGAAGTAACTATTTTCTAGAGTTTTCATTTCCCTTTTTTTTTGGTCCTTCACATTATTTAATCAATTTTTGGTTGGCGTATGTATTTAAAAATTATATCGTCTACATATTTAATAAAATGATTATATATTATAATTTGATTTAAAAAATAAATTTTAGAATTAAAATCTTACAAATTTAAATAATATGAATGATGTGTTCTACATATCGATTTAAAAATAAAATACCTTTTTAAGATAATTTATATTTCTATTATTCATTAACAAACGAGACTTTAACGAAGAAAAATGATTGAAACACTTGAGCACGAGGACTTTTTTTTCAAAGTTTTAATAGCGACTTATGTGACTATTTGATACAATATGAGTTTTTTTCGATGTCAGAGACCAATTCTGATTTTGAGAATGTAAAAACGACATGAATTTCAAAGACTGAAGGAATTTGAATAAAGAAAAAAGAGGGATTAATGGTAAGTACCTAGTTATGTACCTATATATTGGGAATTTGAACGTTTCCATACTCTATGTTATTTAAGATCCATGCCGAGAGTCGCATAATGTTAATCTTCGATATCATGTCTGTCACATTAACAATATTAAACATGTTTTTTTTTTTTTTTTTCTTTTGAGACATTAAACATGTTACGTTATGGGTGCAGTTATAAGTAATATCACTTCTCTCTCTCTCTCTTTTTTTAATTAAAAAAAATATATCAAAGTAAAAAGAACAAGTAATATATATAGTATATTTTAAAAATGTCATTACTTTTAAAATGTACGAGATAGCTTATACCTCCAATGACTGACAAATCATTTATCTTTTATGTTTCAATTAGCAAGTGTCTATGATCCTCGTATTGGAGAAGTAGATATATTCTTCATGTTGCTGGCCGTTGATATATATATATATAAATATATATATATATATATATATATTCGTATTCTTCCCGTGCTGAACTGGCACCTGATTGAGAGACAGTGCGAGTGTCTTGAATCTATTTTATTTTTTTTCTCAGCAAGCATTAATATATTATTAATGAAACTGAGTAATAGTACATGACCTGAGTATTAATTATGCAATCCAATAATTATATAATAGAAGGTGGATCCTTTCTATTGTGAAAGTTAAGAAGGCTAGGTGGGATCCAGTCTGGGGTATGCTTCCATAGGCTAGTTTGGAAGCTGTCCATTGCGCAAGATTGTGCGCGCACCGATTCTGGAAACGATGTATTTTTTGCACCCTCTATTCTTCAAAGTGTCTGAGTAAGTACTTGATGTCTCTAATGGTGGGTTGAATGGTCCAATCCGCTATCTTTGATGAGTTGGATATTGCTTGTATGACTTGCTTTGAGTCTCCCTCTATGATAATTTTTAGAATCTTCCTTTTGACTGTCTCTTGTATTGCCATCAGAGCTGTTATTGCTTCCCCTATATTTGAGTTTGTGCTATTGATGAAGTCTGTTTGTATGAAGATAGATTCTTCCTGACTGCTTCTACATAATGATGCAATTGAACTCCCATTTGGTCTAGTCTTGAATCTATTTGTATGCTAATACAATATTTTACTTAATTAGTCGCTTTGGAATAAAGAAGGTTAATTTGCTTCTTTCTTTATTAGTTGCTTTGGAATAAAGAAGGTTAATTTGCTTCTTTCTTTTTTTTAAAGATCGAAGAAAAAGCAGTCCATGGGACCAGATGATCTAGAGGGAGACAGCTAGCTAGGACTTTTCTATATATGTGTATTGTTTTGTCACGTACAATATGTACCGAATGGCCAAGGATGGACGGCCTGCACACCATGACATCAACAGCTATAATGTTTTGTAAAGAAAGACACAAACATCCAAACAATTAATAAGATGTTTCTAACTCTTTCTTCTTTGTCCATATATATGGGCTATCGAGATTCTTCAGTACTCATATTTAATTACAAGTGTCTTTTGAACAGAAGAAAAACATTTGTACACTTTGAAAAATTGGCTTGAAAAGAAGATTATCAATTCGATTCTAGCTTCATATATGTTTAGGTGGGACATGACGATGAAAAGGATGTCCTTGGCTGTTTTCTATCCAACGTACATTACACAACTTGATATCTATTTTCTGTGGATCGTGTATTCACACATCAACTGATCTTTTGCTCAATTTTCCAATTTTTTTTATATTTTATTTTGAGAAATGATATTAATTTGCAGGTTTATGATGTGTAATTTCTATGCATTTTCTTTAAAAAAATGAGTAAATATATGATCTACATGAAAAAATCAAATTTTTTAATTGTGAACTCAAATTTTTTTCAAACAGAGTGCATGAGGCTTGCAAACTCTAGAACAGTATCTAATATTATTTTATGAGTAATGCTACATACAGTCGTAAAGTGTGTTAGTTTCACGCTATCGTTTTGAAAAATAATGGGTTCACTATTAAAAAATTATTATTTTTTTCATATGGATTTCGTATTTACTCAATTTTTTAAAAAATATTGTGTAACGCTTGAGTACACTGCAAATATCATTTTTCTTACTTTAATATTTTTTTTTCATGATACTGCCGTCTCTTTTGTAATTATTGATATATATATATATATATATATTATATCGTTTGCTTAAAAAAATAAGAACATGTTTTAATAACTCTTATAAATAACAAATTTTGTATCGTTTGTTTTCAGAGATGAGTTCAGATTAAAATTAAAAAGTTAAATAAAATATTATTAAAATAATTTTTTTAATATTGTTTTTGTTTTGGGATTTGAAAAAGTTGAATTGTTTATTTTATTTTGTGTGAAAATTTGAAAAAATTGTAATAATGAAATGAGAGATTTTCAAAATTTTAGGTTTTAGTCTTAAAAACAAAAGAGGCTTATTATTTCTCCTCTCAGCTTGACTAATCGGACAAAACATTTGAATTTTGAACGCTTTTTAGTTTCAAAGTATAATATCCAAAGGAAAATAATGAATAAATATAAACTAATGTTCTACACATATATACTATAATGACTAACAAAATCATCAATGAAAATGGTGATAAATTCCATTTGACAATAGTGGCCATCAACTGCATGCTAGCTGATTTAGATAATATAAAAAAAAAAAAAATTACACGTTAACCACAACATTATTTATATAAATACTTTTAAATTCTACATTTAGAAACAATTGTTGCGTGTACCCAAAGGACCAATAATCAGTACCTTTTTAGCTTCTTTAATTCACACCATAATAATTAATAAAAACTTTACTGAAGAAATTAAAGGTGTGCAAGAATCGAAAAAGATCGTTGAAATTATACCCTTATTTTTAGTGTTTATATATATTCTTTATTTGTTAAAGTTTATTTTTGGTTGTTGGGGTCTTGTCGAGTTTAATACTTTTCCCAAGTCCACATCAGATTTGGATTTTTAGGCAGAAGCAATTGATACAGTATATGAAATGTTAAATTAGATTTTCAAGAAATTGTTAAATATAACACTCCATAATTAATTAACTTATATATAAATTAAACAGTGTCCATTATTAATTTAGTGGTTTGGAAGTTTCAACATTGGATATATAATATAATATGCAAGTCATTGCATGCATTTGAAATTGAAATTAAGTCGAGAATGAGAGAAGATCATCTAGAACCCGGCCGGCCCGTACGTAACATGAATAATTAAATTAGAACTTATGGCAATTAATTAGAAGCTTCACTTGAGAACGTACGTACGTACCAATAAGTACTTTGTATACAACCATCTATACTCCATATTGTAAGGGAATCATATTCCATATTTGATAGACCTAAGTTATTATAATTAATATATATAGGGCCGACCTGCACTCATGTAGTACTATTATTTATAATTAAGAATATGCAAATTATAATGTAAAATTTTCTCCCATATCATCTCCTAGATGGTCTCTCTTTTTATCTAATTATATACATGCATATCCTATTAACATGATGAGTTTGGACTTTATAAGTTTTGGCCACGTGTCAAGCTATCTAGAAGAAGATTTTATAGTAATGCATGCCCATTGCTGGCCAGTCAAAAACTCAAAAGATATACCCTTTTTTTTTTTCCTTCTATTCCTGATACACTTGTGCTTATAATATAATTGGGGCTGGCTTTTGAAGTATGCGCTTCACGAGTTAGAACCTAGCTATCTATCTAGCTGGTTAATTTGGTCAGACTTTGCGTTTATATATATATATATATATATATATTTATATGAGAGTACTACTGGATCATGACGTTTAAGGTGTGCAAAATGACTTGGAAGCTCATTTCCAGGTAAGACTCTTATAATCTGGGTCAAGGTTTTTTTTCATCCGGGTCTGGAATTCGAGTAACCGGATTTCGGATAAGATTTTCGATCCGAATTTATCTGGGTCGAAAATCGCATCACCCATGCACCCACTTTTATCCGGGAACGACTATGAGACTCGGGTACCGGATTTATAACCCGGATTTCCGATTCAATATATGTAAATCGTATTCACGTGAGCGGGTTGCCGACACCACTTGATTACAAAAAGCAGGTGGTGGATTCCTTGGACCAGTCTTCGGCTCATTAATGTGTAACCCAAACGACTGATCAACTCTGATATGAAGCTGGGCCGTAGTGAATTCAAGGTTCTTTACAGCCCGTTCTATTTCCTTAAGTCCAGCTGTGATTCTCAGGTTCTCCCACCCAACACCCAATAGAACTATAGAAGAGTTTTTTTTTTTGGTAAAAAAAACCCCAAAAACTGTAGTTCGATCGAATACGTATTAGTTTCAGCATAAAACATTTTGTGGAGATCAGAAAGGGGACTAGGATAGGTGGATAGGTTTGTAAGTGACTTAATAGTAAAATCGATAACAACTTTCTTTTGGAAAATATTATATATTATTCTCTTATCTTATTTTTATTTTATTTGTAATGTTATTTGTCAAAAAATTATATTTATAATTATATGGTGTGCAAACAGCAAGTTTTAAACATTCGTTTTAAAAAAATAGATAAATATGAAATTGATAAAAATATTAATTTTTTAATAATAAACTCTATAATTTTTCAAAAGAAGTGTGTGTATCTAATATTATTACTTTTTATCAATATTTTGAAAAATAGGATTATAAGAGTTAATCCAAACATATGATAAAAAAAAATCCAAACTTTGATAATTTCAAATCAATACAATGAGATAATAGTTACAGTTATATGATAATATCTAAAGTTATTCTCCAATACGCTTACATTTATCATTTCTGAAAATTCTTTATGTTTTTTTTTTTTTTTTTTTTCTGAGAATTGTATTTTGTTTTTTTGTTTGAATCAAATACCAAAAGAATACAGAGAAATGATTTTAATCACATGGTTGCAACGTGTCCAGCTTGGCCAATGGTAGGCCCGAGGTGGGTCCCTATTTGTTGAAGAGAGCAGGAGATCCACGTTCATGCAGGTCTACTATCCGGGTAGAGCAGACGATCCAATTCAGAACAAAGACAGAAGAACAAAGCCAGTGTAGAGAAGCAGCAGCAGCAGGGTGAAAACTGAAATAACTGAACCAATAGCCACCCTCGGATCAGAAGAAAACTAGCAGAAATTCGATAGAACCAGACTAGGAGGGCGGACAGAATCGGGAGATCTCCTGATGACGGATCCGAATCTGGAGTTGCAGGAGTCGGGTTGGGAGGAACTCAGGAGGGAGGCTCGGAAGATCGAGGGCGATCTCGATGTCAAGCTCTCTTCCTATGCTAAACTTGGCGTTAGGTTCACCCAAGGAGGTACCCTTCTCTCCTCTCTCTCTCTCTCTCTCTCTTTCTCTCTCTGTGTCTGATTTCGCTGCTTCTTCTTCGTTTCCTGCATTGCATTTTGGTTACCATTAGCTACTCTCTGTAATCGGAATATCTCTGGCGTTGGGATTGATGTGTCCCTGTTGGATTTGGGAAATTTGTGGTCCTCGAGTTCCAAATTTTATGAACCATCATTATATTTGTTCTTTTGGAATTTATGCTACCGATCTGTTAAAAAAAGAGGCGAAACTGTGAAGGGCATGGAATTCAATGGTAAATGGGAAATCATGGCATTGTAAATGCGTAATTTTTTATATTGATCCAAGAAGATGGGGAGGCTCTTGTGGTTGGCTGCATCCTAAAAAACCTTTGAGTCAAAATTCAAAGTATTCAACTGGGTATTCCTTGAGACTAGAGTATGTAGGGCTCATGTAGTTTTGCCAACATTGTGTTGAATCAGTGCTTAAGAGCCATTCATTCCTGTTCTCCTAGTGTCCTAACCTAATTACATGGTACTGGTCTAAGGAGTCGAATTTTTACAGTATGCTTGGGCCCCGTTGGGGGGAGGGGGTGGGGTTTCTTCGTCGGGTTATATCGTTTGAGAACTGGAAACCACTATAGGGCATATGGCATTTCGACCACTTTTCTTATGGCATGAATTCAATCGACTCAGTAGACTCGTCATTTAGAAAGTGGCACTTTATTCAGGTATATCTCCCCAAGCTCTTAAGCATTATGGAGAAGATTATGTACCCAAAATGAATAGTGTTCCAAAACCCAAGTTAATATGCATACGGATAGAAATAGAAAATACTTGTCTTTCTATTTTTGTGAATCACATTCTGCTGTCAAAATATCCATGTGCAAATTGTATGCTTTTAGAAGAAATGGTGCTTTACATTCCGGTGCTACAAAAAACTAACAGATGATTTAGAAAATGGCACTCCACATTTTGGTTTATCATCTTCAAATTTAAATGCATAATACCTTGGTCATTGCACCTCCCTTATAATGATCTATATTTTGAAATCAGGATATGTAGATTCTGGGTCCCCCTCTGTTGGGTCCAGCAGATCATGGAAGTCCATGGAAATGGAAATCCAATCCTTGCTTGAGAAGCTATTGGATATAAATGATGCAATGAGTCGATGTGCTGCATCTGCTGCACCAGCAACTTCTGTAACTCAGAAGCTTGCAAGGCATAGAGATATTCTACACGAGTTTACCCAGGTTTATTTTCTGTCATTAACTTTTTTTTACCCCCTTGCATTTTACTTTTATCAATTGTACTCAGTTTAGTAAGGTTTAAAGTTGTCTTAAAAAAACTATCTGATTTATGTTGTCTTCTGGATATGTCACTTTTTTTTAAAAAAAAAAAAAAAAACTTTATAATATTTTGCAGAACGTCAATAGTCCAGTTCAATTTTACTTTCCAACTGAAAAATTTCGGAAACCTTCTTAACGAATATCGTCTTTCATGGGGAAACAGGAAAAGTGGTTTGTGTTTTACTGTTAGCTCAGTCATGTGGCTTCAACATTTACAGTGACCTTTTTTCTATTTTTGTGTGTGTGACATTTATTCAGAACCTTATCGGTGTAATATTACTTGTGATACTCGACATTCATCTGTCCCGTGAAGAAATGGTGTTTTTCTCTTTTAGGAATTTAGAAGAATCAAGGGAAACATAAACTCAATGAAGGAGCATGCAGAGCTTCTGAGTTCAGTCAGGGATGATATTAGTGAGTATAAGGTAAGTCTGGTTAAAAGCTCTTCCTTATCTTGTATCATCAACTATTTCTGTTTTTCTTTAATTGTTGCTATTTATTCTGTTTATTGTGTTGTTTTTCAAAGGTTTGTTTTACTCTACTTCATGCAGGCCTCTGGGTCCCCAAGGATGCAGTTACTACGGGAGAGAGCAGCCATCCATGGAAGTATTGCTCATGTAAGCTTAAGTAGATTCTATTTTATAGTGATATTACATGTCGTACGCTTTTTGAAGAAATTTCCCCATATCAATATGCATTTGCCATAATTTATTTTTCTATTTTTTAAGTGATGTGAGAAATGAGATTTGTAGGTTTTTGACTGGCAGTACATGAATGGATAGGGTAATATATGGCATCATTTGTTAAAATCTGGATGTGGGACCATTGGAATACATGATGAACTGTAAATGTGTGTGTGTGCGCGTGCGAGACAGAGATGATTAAATGATATGGAGTGAAGATCAGATGATTGTTCTGCGGACATTTGGTTGAGTTAAAAAGCATGACTAGGAAAAGCTAAATGAATGTCTAGCATTTGATGTCATTGAAATTAATTTTTGAGATGGCTCTAGATGGAGCAATCTAGCTCAACAAGTAGTTTTTTACACTTTGTTTGAATAGATTATCCCAGGGACAATGATTGAGTTACTATTGCAACTACTATTCCAATGGCTTTAGAATTTCAGCAACTGATTGCAAAGTTAATCTGGTTTGTGTCTTCATTTTGGCTGAGAAATGGTCTCACGGAGTCTTTGAAGCACATTGGAGTGGGTTCCTCGGATCTTATGTCCGTGATATAAGAATGATTTTTAGAAGTTATTTATCCTTGGATTTTAATAACTTTCCACATTGCCAACTGCTATGAATACTTTTTTTGTTTGAGAGTTTCTGACATTCATATCTGAAGTGTATTCAAGTTTACAAAGACAGCTCAGAGTACCTTGAGTATTCCGTCTTTTGGGTGAGCCAAATCTCATAATTAAGATACAGGTGTGATGACATTGAGTTATTTTATGTGGCTTTATAGTCAACTGCAAAATGAACTTTCTCATGGTAGATTTCCCCCACAAGACATTGGGTTTCACTTTCGAGACATGAACTGTTGATGTGAGCCTATTACTTAGGTAGCAAAGGATTGTCCTCTTATCTTGAGGAAGAGGAAGGAAAACTGGAATTGGTCCTAATGCAGTTTGTGCAGGTAGTGCTGTTGGCATGGAAACATATTTGTGTACTTTTGCCTGACAAGGTTATGAGGCAAAGTAATGAGCTACTCAGAGCTTTTATATGGAAGGGCAATATTCAAGGGAAAATGGGTGTAAAGATAGTTGGTTGGCTGTCTGTTATCCTAGAAGGGAGGTTCTTCTAGGCTTAAGAAAACTAAAGCATAAGTGCTGGCCACAGAAATGAGATATCTTTGGTTCTGGTTAGTGCAGAGAGTTATTCTATGGTTTTTTTTAGTAAGTTATTCTATGTTGCCCTACTGGTATTGGAAAACACTAATAAAGAGGAAAAGCTTTTGGGAAATTGAAGAAACTGGAGAATACTCAATCCTTGCAGTTCAGGATGTTAGCGATCCACATGGTGAAACATTTAAGTTACCTATAAAATAAATACAACACGGTTAAACAATTAAGTCAGTTGAAAGATTGCCTTCTTATTGCTGTCATTACTTTAACCATGAATTTGGCACCTGAAATGGCTTCTCCCCCAAGGCCCCAACCTGTGCTTAAGAATCTTGTCTGGGCTGGATTACACGAAAATGATGATTTTAGTTTTGTAATTAATGGGAAAAAAATGGTGCTGACTCAGAGAGGCCTGGATCACTACTCTCCATGATGTGTGACATGTGTCCCACAGAATAAGCAAGATCAGATTTTTTTTTCTGGCCTGCTTCGCATCAGCATAAGTTGATAGTCATAGCAAATTGTAAGAAGGTGAAACATTGTAGCTTTGATTGTCTATCATAGACTTCATGAAGACCATGAGTTTCTGTGTGTGAATAGATTGAAATTGAAGTGCTCTCTCTCTCTCTCTCTCTCTCTCTCTCTCTCTCTCTCCCCCACCCCCCCCCCCCCCTTTTCTCCCTCTCTCACACATCCATATTATGGCTTCTCTGTAGTAGCTGTATAGAGGTTGATGCATTATTCCACCGATCCCTCAGTATCTGAATCCATCAAACTAAGTTTGGAAAATCTATGATTCAAGCTTGTCTCTCCATTTTCTTATCTTGTCGTCTTCAAATCTGCACAGTATGGATGCTCGCATTACAGTTTTTGTATGTGCAGGTCTACTGTATTCTCTTTTTTTTTTCCTTCTTTTTTTTAAATACATCGTTTACTATCGTAAGCACTGAACTCTCGATCGTCCTTTAAATACCATTGTGGATTTGGACTTCTGGAAATATAGTGCCTTTCTGAATGAAAGCTTTAATGAGAAATAAACATCTAAATTTGCAATGTTGGGTTCACTGTTGTGCAGATAGATGATGTGATTAGTCAGGCTCAAACAACGAGGCAGGTCCTAGGCTCTCAAAAGGGTTTGTTTGGAGATGTTCAAGGGAAAGTGAAGCATCTAAGCGACAAATTTCCCATAATCCGTGGTCTTCTTGGTACCTCCCAGTGTGCTTTCTTGATATTATTGGTCACTAACATTTAAAGCCGAAATGGTATTAATCATGGTAACATCTTTTGCAGGTTCAATCAAACGGCGGCGATCAAGAGACACTCTTATTTTGTCAGCCGTCATTGCCGCTTGTACCTTGTTTCTCATCATCTATTGGCTTTCAAAGTAACTATAGATCGTGTGATTTATTGATATGGAAAATGATGGTGTTTTTTCTCCGAATTTTGTTTATGTAACTGTTCCAACAAATCTAGCTGTGTTTTGTCTCCATAGGCAATTATTCTTCCTGACGACGCTTGCCGTCTTTCTTTCTTCTTCTCACTTTTGTTTTCTTTTCGAAAAGATTAATAATAAACACCTTGGATTTAGAAGGGATTCTACTTGAGTCAATGAGTTCCTCTTTGGAACGGTCAGGCTGGTTTTGGGCATTTAACAGTCCCTAGTCAAAAGGTGCCACGTCAGAAAGTTTTTATGCTAAAAAACATTAAATCAAAGCACCTGATAATTACATTATCTTTCATCATCGTCTGTTGCCCAACATTCACATTCACATTCACCGTCGTTAATAGTAGTGCGTTTGCCTCAACAATGTCCATCGCCACCGTTCCCTCTCGCCGCCGTACTCAAATATAATCACAGAGTCATTTCAAACATCCCATTTTAGATAAACACAAATCCAATTACAATTTTTCATAAAGGTTAAGAACCACAAGCGACAATGAATAATCACAAGGTACATTACGCAGCTTTGCAAAATCTTCATTTCATGACGGTGGAGCAAAGTATGAAACTATAAAGATTACTTTACCAGATGCTTGAATAACAGCGAAAGTTGAGAGGGAGTTTGTCGACGAAGGTTCTAAGCGGTGGGCGAGAGGTGGGTGTTGGGCTGAGATGGTGAGATCTGAGTGTGGGGTTCGCTTGGAGGGAGGTTCCACGGGTGAGGGGTTCGGCTCAAGAGGTGGTGGGGGCAGGGTTCGACATCGGTGTGAGGTGGTTGCGAGAGGGGGTGGGGGCAGGGCTTGACGCCGATGCCAAGTGGTTGCGAAAGGGGGTGGAGGGAGGGCTCGACGCCAGTGTGAGGTGGTTGCAAGAGGCGGTGGGGGGAGGAGGGCCGCAGGGGGTTCGCCTGGAGGGAAGGGATATCGCCTAGAGGGGGGGAGGGGAGAAGGATTTCGGATTTCTTTTTGTTCCCATAAGATTAGTCTGTGTGCGGTTATAGTGTTGATAAAATGGAACCTATACGTGATATTTGTTCATTGGATGGTTGTTATTTAGTAAAAAATAGATAGACGGGTTTAAAGTATAACTTTTTTAATTTATCATTATAACTTTTTCAAATTCTAGCACAAAATATAATAAATAATTTAACTTTTTTAAATTTTATAATAATAATAATATTAAAAAATAATATTTTAATAATATTTTATTATCTCAACTCAATTCAATTCAACTCAATTTAATATCTAAACGCAACCTAAAACTTTGTTACAATAATAGCGGAAAATGCAAAAGCCTTCTGAAATACGACTATCAAACCGTTAATTTATACCAATTTATGACTGACTGACTGCATTTTAAAAGAACGATGTTTGAATATTCAAATGTTACGTTCGATTAAAGGCCTACATGGATGCTAATTAAATCATGTCAGTAATTACATAATTAATGCTGACTTTTTATTTTATATATATTTTTTTATCTAAAGAAATTTTAAAAGCAGAGAAGGGCATAGCCAGGGGGACCAGATGGGCCTTTGACCAAGAGTCTTTTTTAAGGGTGCCCTGCTGCCCCTGCCTACAACCCCTTGGGGCCCTTCATATGGGACCCGGACAGCAGCGCGCCCCTGATTAGCTTAATTGGTACTGCATGCGAGTGTCTTAACTTTCAGGCTGGACCACCACCATGCATGTCTTGATAACATCTCATCACCACCAGCCCCCCACAAATCTCCCCAAAGCCATGGATGTCACTAAAAAAAGATATATTTTATTTTATTTTATTTTATTTTTTACAAATGACTTATGCAAGATTTCTTACTAAAAAATTATAATGTGCACCAACTATTAAGATGAATAAAATAATTTGGTGAAACAAGCGGCCTAACACGTACAATGTTTATTTTGTATAGTCGGGAGGGTGAAATGTCTGTTATAATTCAATCCTTTGAGGTACAAAGTTAGCTAAGTGAATAATTAAACTCTAGAGGAGGAGGATGCTCACCATGAGTTACTAGCTAGGCTAGCTACCTCTAGTTTTCTTTTTCTCACTCAGATAAAATTAAAGTTCTTTCCATTCTAGATTAACGAGTTTTTATTTTTAAAAAATATCTCAACTCATTTTATTTCATACTATTTTATTATTATAATTTTTTCAAATTTTTATATATAATAAAATAAAATAAATAATTCAATTTTTTTAAATTTTAAAATAAAAATAATTTTAAAAAATATATTTTAATAATATTTTATTTAATTTTTTACCTTTAATCTTATCTCATATCTTAAAGCAAACCAGCCCTAATGTAATTCTGAAAGCTATATACATGTGTGAAAGCATTTATTGTTCCTCGTTTAATTCTCTGGGAAGGGAGGGCCAGGCATTGTCTGGACAAATAGAAGGATCGTTTACCCAATGCACAAAACCCAATAAATTACTTTGAACATTCTAGCAAATTAAGTAGCTGGGCATTAAAGAATAATGCAAAAGTGATCATTAAATTCATCTTTTATTATCTGTTTTTGAGATAGATAGGTGATGAAACGATGAATCCAGACCCGACTAATTTTATCTCTCATTGTAAGATCAAAATCTCACGTATTGAATCAATTTTACTGGGGAAAGTCTGACACGGAGAAATGTCAAATGAGAACACAAAAACTTTGTGGTTTTGGGGTTTGGCATCGACATATCAAAATTGACAAAATTAATGCTCACGCCAGCTAACCTAACCACCTTACGCCACAGTCTCGAATGACATATATACATCATGTCATTAAAGTGTCCCAAAACCAGAGTGTAGAGGTGGGTTCTTAATTCGGATACAATCAGAACAAAATAATGAATTTCGAGTAAAACTAACATATACTACCATAGAAAAAACAAGCCTTCAATTAAGCTGTACAAGTCAAGAATCCTAGCTTTTCGCAAAATATATTTGTCTTTTGGCAAAGTAACGAATTTAACATTTGAGTTTTTCCGCTCGTCATCTCACATACCTTTATTACTTTTATTTTTTTAAATTTATTATTCCTAAACTAATTGAATACAATACACATTTAGTAAAAAAAATAAAAAAAATAAAAATCATGTATAATGTGTGGCGTAAAAATTATGAATATAATTTTTATATTTTATATGCCACCCTGGTGATCAGTTCCTATTGATGGAGGGTTTGGAAGCCTGTACGTGAAGTGAAACCAGCAGAAGTCGAGATTTACCAATATTTATGGGCGTTCGCCGTTCGTTAGCGGTGGCTGATCTCATGTTTAGAAGCAAACAAGCTGAATGAAGCGCGCAAGAGTTCCATGCATCATGTCTCGCATTTATAAAATGCCTAGAGGCCAATGCTTGAGAAGATATGCAATATCTATAGATAGGTTATAGGGTTGAACCCAGTTTATATGTGAACTTTTGTCATGTTTCAGTAAACTGTACATAGGCACTCCCAACTGCTCAGTTTGGGTTGCCAAAACACAGCTGAATTATAAATACCATCTTTATTGGTTTTCTACCCGGCCCGGCCCCACAGAGAGACAGAGAGAGAGAGAAGGGGGGGGGGGGGGGGGGTGGCGCGCGGAGTCACAGGCTTTTTCAGAGAAAGGTCTCTAGTACCGTGCATGTACTTGTGCTTGTTTACATGATCAGTGGATGCAGCTGCTTTCAGACCTGACCTGAGGAGTTGACATTAATTATTAACTTCCTATGAAATAATAGCCGGAATCTGGTATAAAAAGGAGTTCTATCTCTCTCCAGAGTTGACATGATCAGGGCGTTTGTTTGTTGGTTATACCCAAGGGTACCAAAACATATGGCTTTACAATAACACATCACAAAATTTGGTATATTTTCTGAGTTCAGGAAGTTCGTAGTAGGGTTTTTCCTTTTGACCATTGTATTTAAGACAGAAACCTCTCTCTCAGACGTTAAAAGGAGAGAGTAATTGGTTCTATCGTTTTCGAAGGGCGATGTTCCCGCACTAACGCATTAATTTTGACGAGGCTGGAAGAGATTTCAACTTTTCTTATATGGGTAATTAGTCTAGCGTATATTTTAAGCATTAATCTTACCACGAGGATACGAAGTTATAACGTAATTTGATCGAATGAATTCCGCCATAAATTAATGCCCGTAAATATCGTATATATTCCTTTTTTTTTTTCTTTTAAGAGAAGATGATGGTAATACAATTTTATTAATAGCCATCTCTTATAATGGTGGAATACCGTGATTACAATCAACACCTGACATTGCATATAGTCATAAAATCCAAACCTAGGTATCAAAATGAAATACAAATAAACATCAGCGTTTTCTTAAATTGCCTCAAGTTTTAATTT
The DNA here is from genome assembly GCF_004785595.1 of Juglans microcarpa x Juglans regia. Taxonomy (NCBI): domain Eukaryota; kingdom Viridiplantae; phylum Streptophyta; class Magnoliopsida; order Fagales; family Juglandaceae; genus Juglans; species Juglans microcarpa x Juglans regia. Next base: position 2,988,000 of record NC_054606.1, on the reverse strand, counting down.
GCATGCATTTTTCATTGTGGAAACTGATTTGGTTTTGAGCAATAAGGAATTGGCGATCCACGCCATTGCATGAATACATGCAGAGTAGTACTTATTTAATTTGGTAATAGGAAAGAAAAACCCAACAATTTCAGCTTATTAACTTAACGCGGCTAGCTGTTACGCAAGAGAATATCAAATCGTAGCGTTCAAGAATTCCTAACTAGCTTAATAAACTCGTCAATAGCCCAAAGTTCACATAATTATTAGCAAATTTCAAAACTTGAATTAATTTGGACCTTTCGATTCTGCTTCATGAGCTTATTGGTGCTTCATCAATATATATTAGAGCTCATGTATCATTGAGACTGTGGAAGAAAGTCATGATCAGCAACATACACAAGGTTAATATATAGATGCGCATGCATAGACAGTGGCTCAGAAGTAAAGAAACGAGGGGCTATCTCAGGTCACTGTCATTGCTCTCAGAACAGTACTTCCACGTCTATCTAAATCATCGGTGCATTCCAACACCACTTGGGACAAAAATGTATTGACTCTCTGCAATTTTGAGAAAACTGAATTGATTACACGTAAAACTTATTATCCACAAAGACTTGAAATGACGAAGTCATGCATGCCCTTAAAGTTTAATTAATTTTATGGGGATGAAATTAAGATAACAAGTCACATATCGCAGATCATATCAGCTACCAGTCCTCAAATTATGATCGAGGATAAAGAACCTATATAAAAGCTGTATTATTTGTTCATGGAAGGTAAAAAAGAAATATAGTAAAATTTAAGAGGTTTCACGCATATGCTAAATTCAGAGCTTGAGGGTGCTAGCTAGCTTCTATATATATATATTGAACTCATGCATACTTTATTTTCAAGATATTTCGTAAATAAAAGTACTCCCCGCGGCCAGTAGTACATTTGCAAAACTAAAGGGACTCCTCCAATTATATAGTAATTACAAGCCAAAGGGTAACATGCCCATTGTCTCAGTATTGTACCAATCGGTGGGCCATTTTCGCGTGCAGTACCTCCTGTCGCCTTAGCTACCACAGTATTTTCGCCGTGATCATCAGCACGTACTGTTTTTGTTTGACAGCACTAAAACATTGATGTTGGTGATATTTATAATATTTGTATATCGATATATACATTAACTAAGACGACATATATATATTTTTATATATTTAGCCTTTTCAATTGCAATATTTCCAAGTATGACCTTCCAATTTGGCATCACAATATAATTAGTTGATCAAGAAATTTGTAACATCATGCAGAGGAACAAGCTGGGAAAGCTCATTAAATCCACCTAGAATTGATGTGAGATGTACTTTCATATGGTGAATGGGCTCGGGGCTAGCTGGAAAAATGCCTAGCTAGCTAGCTAGCTTTGTCATGGAAGGTCTGATCCCTAGCAGCATACAATCAATTATATATCTGACTCTAATTCCCATCTTTGTTTTTGTCTTTTTAGGATTTTATGTTTTGTCTTCGATCTCAGTTAAGAAAAATGATAAACACAAATATTTTTTTATAATATTTTACATAAAAGGAAGGATATTTTTGTAAATTAATTTATAAAATAATATTATTTTATCAAAATATATTTATTTTATAATATGTATTATAAAATATATTGTGAAATATATTATGTGAATATTATTACTTCTCAGTCAAATGGTCTTGATCAGCAGGCCGTGGAAAAGAAGAAGAAGAAGTAAAGGTCAAATATATTATAAGTACTGTGTTCATGAATTGGAATGGATCCAGTTAATTCGTCTATATGTCTTACATAAAAGTTGGAATTCAGAACCAACTTAATTAATTAATTTTTAAATAAAAAACCAAGAAACATATTCTTATAAAATAATCCACGTAATTAACAGGAAGACTTTAGCTTCCAATTAATGTACGTATATATCGTGCTCATCCCATTAATTTGGTGGAAATGGTTTTTTTTTTTTTTTTTAAAAAAAAAAAAAAAAGTGGAATACCTTTTTAATTAATTAGACTCCCATGCATGCAATATGAGTCCAAAAATCTATCGACTAGTCAAAGGCATGATATCCAAAAAATCCAGCCAAACATGTATTCGACCTTTAGTGAATCGTTCGAGTTGCACAAGAACTTCACAGAGCCTGTAGGTTTTTTTACCTTCATGGTCAATTTTGGGGAGATGAAATCCCTCGTGCATATATCATGAGGTGGATGCTAATGGTTTCAAAATGGCCGAAATATGGCAGGATTCTTTTTTCCGCGATTATGGGCTTTTATTTTATATATATATATATATTTATTTTTATATAATTTAAATTTCGTTATTTTCCAAGATAAGGTAGAGTCATGAGAGTTACGTAGCAAACATGTTGCAACAAAAAAGTAACCTCTCTATAGGAGATAGAGTATAGGTAGATGGGTAACTAAATCGGCAAACATTATCAAAAAATATGAAAGACTACATAAATATATATACAAAGGACAATGTAAAATGTAAATTAAATTTAAGGGATCTCTGTCTTCTGTTGACACTGACAATTACTTATCTCTGTACGTATAAGAAAGATCAGACAGCTAGCGATCTCTGAGAGGTCAAATCGGTGGTAAAATATTTACTGAATAATGCTTTATGCGTGATTATGGTATCATTGTGTAAATAATTTGGTGGTTGTTTTCCTCTAGGACACTCAGACAAACGCGAGCCCTAGTTTGTCGCTACAGAATTGCTCGAGTTGAGCTCGTTAAATATAATATGTTACTAATTTCTGATCTTCACCAAGAACGTTTTAGAAGATATGTATAAGCAGCCAGGAGGGAGGAGGGATCTTTTTATCAGTACTAGTGCTGTCATCTGAAGTTAATATCTATTGCTACTTTGTGCAGAAATATATATCTATCTATATATATATATATATATATATATATACACACCAGCTTGTTCTTGATTGCATTCACCTGTGACGGCCAAAGAAAACCGATCTAGGTCCTTGGTGTACAGCTTTACCGGACGGCACTGAGCTGGGAGCTAGTTGATCTACAACAACAAATAAAAGACCCATGGCTATATATTGAGCTAGGCATTTCTGTTGAGCAATTCCTTTATATATATCACGAGATTGGAAGAGAGTGCATGCAAAGCATGCTGATGAGGATCACAATCTCGAAACAATTAAACCAAGAAAAACTATATTGACATTTAAAAAGAGGAGAAGAAAATAACCATCTCCAAACAAAAACAAGAACAAATAAAGTTGTATGAAAGTCTGAAAGGGAAGGCATCATATTTAAGCTTTGAACACGAATGGAAGGACAATTAGTGTTTTAAGGCAACGTGTTCCAGGCTTATAAAAAGACCATTAATCTGAGACACGGAGAGGGAGAGGAAATTAGAAGTGGCGGATTGCAATGGCGATTTGGCGAGAGGGAGGCATCGTTAGTACTGTTGGTGGCGAGAGAGTAGTACTGGAGAAGTTGAGAGAGAAACAGAGAGGGAAAAAAACCATTCTTGGGTAAAGGAATTAAGAGGAAGGTATGGAGAGTACTACTGTACTTAGAAAATGTACGTTTATGTTTTTAACTCTTTTTAAAATTATAAAATATTTGTTTAATCTTTTCTATATAGTTCACAGAATCATAATTATATGGATCGGTTCGATTTCGGTTGGACTGGCCAATTCATTCAATGTTTTGAGATATGGCCGGTTGATGATCAGTAGTACTACCTAATTAATCAGGTTGCAATAATTGATCAGTTTGAAATATCATTTGATCATCGAGCTCGATCGATTTAGATCGGCCAGGTTAATTTCGGCCCAACTGTATACAGGCCTAGAAAACCTAATTACCTATGCATTGGAAACAATTTCAAAACAAAAAGGCTACATCAAGCACAGCTAGCAGATTATAAACATGTTTGAGCTGAGCTAGCATATGATTTACGTGTGTTGGAGTATTTTTCTAGACGGACGAGCGCAGCTTGCATAGGGCAGATGCCCGTTACTCAAGGCTTTATGCATGTAACCAGTGTAAGAAGAAAAGGAACTTAACCGGAGGCTTGAGAACAAACATGAATTAGTTTTATAGTGTGGGGGTAATCATGAAATGGAATTGTAGGAAACCAAGAAAAGCCTTCACAACCTCTTAACTATGAAAACAACAGGTGAATGAGCCAAAGCTAATTACTCCCATCCATGCAAACGTCCCTTTCTCTCTCCCTCTCCCCCCACCTCTGCCGCCTCTGCCGCCTCTGCGTCTCTTTCTCACTCTCTCTCTCTCTAGCATACACACATGATAATCATCCATTGGGAATGCCAACCATACATTTCCTCCCTCATTAACCTCAGCCGTTTATTACAGGCAGTACTCTCTCTCCCTCAACCGTGGCTTGTTTATTATACATCAACAACTTGTACTGCCTAAGTACATCAGCAATAAAATACTTAGGAAAACACCTTCCAAGTCTCTTCCATAGCCCAATATATTAGTGGCATCTCTCTCTTCCCTTTCTCCTTCTTCCCCTTAATAGTAACTCAACAAGATCAGATCCAAAGGAGGTCATCTGTCTATCCTCAAAATCACTCTGATCAGTCACAAACATCAATCAAATCAAACACAAAAGGCAGAAAGAGAATCAAGAAAAATGTCTGCCTCATCCGCTGCCTTTTCTCCGGACCACCTCTCCCCCTCCGACCAGCTCTGTTATGTCCATTGCAACTTCTGTGACACTGTCCTCGCGGTATCCTCTATCTCTCTCTCTCTCTCTGATCTCTCTGTCTTCACGATCTATCTTATCCTTTGCCCCTTCCTCTTCTTCTTCTTCTTCTTCTTCCTCGTCATCCTTTTCTTCTTTAATGAATATGTACATGTTTATTTACACATATGTGTGTTTTGTTAGGTGAGTGTTCCCTGCAGCAGTCTGTTCAAGACTGTCACGGTTCGATGTGGTCACTGCAACAACCTCCTGTCTGTGAACATGCGCGGCCTGCTTCTTCCTACAGCTAACCAGCTTCATCTTGGACATGCTTTCTTCACTCCTCAAAATCTCCTGGTACATAAAATTCTCTAGGGTTTCAAGTATAAAAGCGCACTGTTTTTGTTGCGCATTTTGTTTGGGCTGTTTCTTAATCCATTTTCCGAACTAAGATTCCTACATGTATCACGTTGTTGTTACTCTTTTTTTGGGCGGGTGGAATATATCAGGAGGGTATCAGAAGCGCTCCGTCAAACATTATGATCAATCAACCCAACCCAAACGAATCGGTTCCACCTATTCGAGGAGCTGAGGAGATCCCTAAACCTCCAGTTGTTTCCAGACGTGAGATTTCCTGCACTTAAGTTGTTTATTTGATGTCTTTCATATGATTTAGCCATTCCAGGGCATCCCTAGTTGTTAGAAGTGATATATTCATTATTATTATTTTTTTAATTTCTTTGATGTCCCACACATGACCTTATCCTAGCATATCTATGAGCAGCCACTCCAAATGCTTTTGAGTCCATGACTTCATAGTTATTATCTTTTAAGGGATCGAGTTGAAAATTTCCTTTACCTTTACAGTGGTGTCTGTATCAAGTCCAGAAAGAAGTTTGAAAAAATTAAGACTGCAAGCTTTTAAATCTTACTTCACAACAGAATCCAATGATTTCTTGCTCTCGTGCAAGCAGAAGAGGAATTTTTCTTTCGGTTATCAAGGGATTAGCCGTCCTTCTTCAAGCTTTTCCAGCTAATTTTTGTAGTAGTAGAAGAAAGCCCACTTCAGATCTGCGCGCATCACGTCTAGCAGTATTATTCTTTAACAGTTTTGAAACTGAACTTTAAACCCTACCCCATGGACTCCAATACCTATAATCCTCCACAATTCCCCTTAAGTTTTATAGAAGCAATCGACAAACAAAAAAATGTTTTATTTGTTCTGAAATGGGTCCTCGAGTGTGTCTTGTCTTTCTTTTAACTTGGTCTTATATCACACTGATGTTCAAAATACCTACTCGTCTTTATTTATTGTTTGCACTGTGGGAGGGGGTGAGGGAGAGAGGAAAATTTCCCCCGAAATATAGTGCAGAATCTGGGAGAAGAAAACGAATTGTAAGGGATGTTGATGTGTGAGAGAGAGAGAGAGATCCCCTAGGAAATGTAGTGTAGAATCTAGGAGAAAATGGATTGTTAGCGACGATGATGAAGTAATGATATAGAGAGAGAGAGAGAGAGGAGAGAGAGAGAGAGAGAGAGAGAGAGAGACAGAGAGACAGAGTTTCTCCCGGAAATATAGTGTAGAATCTAGGAGAAAATGGATCGTTAGCGACGATGGTGAAGTAATGATATAGGGAGAGAGAATGAAATTAAGCACAAAAGTTACAGAAATTGTCAGCAAAATGATTTTAATGTCTCTGTCTCTTTGTCTGCGTAATGTTCGTGCACTCCGTCATGTCCAGCTCCGGAGAAGAGACAGAGAGTCCCATCTGCCTACAACCGCTTCATCAAGTAAGAAATATTCAACTCGATACTGATCATATGTATCACATAATAGCTAGTCATATATGATTAATGCTGCTTGAACAGATATGATATATACCGATGTTTTGATAGATTCTTTTCTTTTTTGTTTTTAATTTTTTTAATGATTAAGTAAGTAAATATTATTGAGTTTATGTATTTTTTGTATAAAAAAATATTAAAAAATAGATAAAAAAACCAAAAAAAAAATATTAAACTTTCGATTGGATTATCGGTAGGACAGCAGTCCAGTAACATCACCCAATATATATGGGAAATGAAATTTGTCCTGCTGGGGCTACCGCTGGTAGCTCCCGCTCCCTTTTTTTTTTTTTTAATTTATATCATGACATTTTCCTGCTTGTATCTATGAAGTGACTAATTTGACATTAATTATTCAATCTGCAGGGACGAGATCCAACGAATTAAAGCTGGGAATCCTGATATAAGCCACAGAGAGGCCTTTAGTGCTGCTGCAAAGAACGTGAGATCCAAGAAAATCCCAACTCTTTCTTTCCCGGGGCTTCTTCTCTTTTAACTAGGGTTTCATTTTTCTTGCCAAATTAATTTAACTAGGCCATATATACACTTCATTTAATTATGATATAAATTACCAGTATTTTACAATTATATATTTTCGAGTTGTTTTTTTTTTTTTTTTTAACTTATTTCTTTGTACGTACCTTTCTTCTTTTCTTTTCAGTGGGCCCACTTCCCACACATCCACTTCGGACTTATGCCAGATGATCAACCCGTGAAGAGAGTTAACGTACGTGCATGATCAACAGATACACTAAACCCTAATCCATCCTCTCTTCTGTCATATATATGCATGCATGGCTGCTAAAAGAACTCATAAAACTAAGTGACTTTATATAAATTCTTAATGCTTTTTGTCTTAATAATTTGATACCGCGTGTTTGGGTTAATTTGTGTAGGAAGGAGATCAGGACGTGGTCGTGAAAGATGGGTTTTTTGCTCCTGCCAATGTGGGTGTCTCCCCCTACTAGCTAGGAAGTGCATGTCAGTTCTGCTTTGCGTTCTCTCTTCTTTCACTATGTTGTAGAAGTTAGGAGTCTTGTTTTCAGTTTCTTAATTCTAATATCAGACTATTTATCTCTAAGTTTGGGTTGCAGCTTATTTTTTGTTGTACATGTGGGCCGGGGAGAGCATTTTGAACTCTACTAAATGTTGGTGATCAACCTGACGATCATACATAATGTTCTTATAACCGGTCTAAGCATGGTCACTGATTAAAGTCATATTTGAATGCGTGTTGATCATCTATCCCAAATAATGTTAAACCTCTCCATTCGTGTGTCAAAAACCTAATCCTTATTCTTATAACCGGTCTAGTTACTTCATATATAATTTATGATCAAACCACAAGCTAGCAGGGGGCCGGGGGCTCAAGTGACAAGCAAAATGAACCTAATTGATAAGCATATATATATTATCTCGATCGCCTAGGCTATGTGATTTGAAAACCTTGCTTAATTATGTATAATCCCCATGCAGGCGTCATGCACTCGGTTTGCAGTACATGAAAGAGGAATTGGTACGTAATTGGGATAGAATATAGCCTTAATTATGAGATACCTTTCTCTGAAAAATACGTCATTCATGATTAATTATTCTGTTGCAACTACGTACGTAATATCCAAAAGTGAAACGAACAGAATTTCGAAACTAAATTTTGTAGTATTATTCTTAAAGTTTAGAAGATCACCACAATAAAGAACATATAATTATGTGCGTATGCTTATGAGTATTCTTGTTTTGAAATGTTGGATTCGTATCAATGAGTCCCAAAAATATCATTCAAGGTACAGCTTAGAGAAAAACAATGATTTATTTCACTTTCGCTTTTATTGATCTTCAGTTTCTAGCTAATTTATAGATTGCTGTGGATCTTGAACCATATATGATCACGCTGATCTTGATGATCACTCTTTTAGTAAATTAAAGGATAAGATCATGATATTGGAGCTAAAGCTCATTGGCTTAATTGCATATTTTTCTCGCCATGTTAATGAGTTTTGACATTTATTTGAGCCACTTCACAGTCAGATATATATCCAATTTTTGCAAAAGGGCAAAAACTTCCCCCTCCATATAATATTATTTTTCATATTAAAGATAAGTACGTTAAATACATCAAAATACACATAAATAGTCAAGTGCTTATGACAAAACACAAATAGGTATGCAGATCAAAACATACTATATAAATATATAAATACTGTTGGTTTTTAAACTTAGAAAAGATTAAAATATTTGATGTAAAGTAAAAAAATTATGTGAACCATTACTATTGTTCAATGTATCGGTTCGGTTGTCTAGATTTAAATGAAAATGTGTCATGGTAATTTGAATCAAAGTATACATTTTGGAGATATAAGTCTTAACCGCTTGCCAACTAAACAAAGAGTTGTGTTTTTTGGTGAATTAGAAGCTTTTTTAATGTATTCTCTAATATTTGAGAAGTTGTGACTTCTCAAAAATACATTTTTATTTATATAAGTTGTAACTTTTCACAAGTGTCATTTCATTCCAGTTGTGACTTTTCATAAGTGTCATTTCTTTCTCTATAAATAGGGAACCCCACCCACAAATTCATGAACTCCAAATTCTCTACAAAAATTAGAAAAACACTCAATTCTTCTTTTTGTCTTTCTTTCTTTGAGTTTTGACTATTTTATATCGGGTTCGATAATCTACTTTTGTGTGCACTGATAATGGGATTAATGGGAACCGGCATTGTTGTATATTGGGAGTAAACTGTCAAGAAACCTAGTGCATGTTTAAATTTAGTGGCGGCGGAATCTACTCTAAGGAAAGCATCCATCACAACATGCCTCAACACCGGCTTTTCTTTTTCTAATTTATTTTTGTTATTTTACATATTCTTTAGTTTACAAAGCGTTTTAAAATATTTCCCAACAAATACTACTATAAAAGCATGTTCAAACAACAGTACGATAGCGTAATAATTTCTAGGATTTGAAATACCTAGCTAGCTAGGAACTTGTATTCCTCTTCTAACTGCATACTGCAAAGAACACATGCAAGAGCTTATAGTCTTCCTTATAAATCTCTTTGCTCCTCTTTAATCATCAATATATATATATATATATATATATATATATAGGACACATGAATTAGTTATTCCTTAAACATATTGAGAATAAGGTATTGCATATATGCATTGCATGGAAAGCAAAGCTGGGGATCGATCTAGGCCTAGTTTGGATAGAGAGATATTGCTTACATCTCATCCCATGATCTCATCTTATCTCATCTCAATAGCCAAACACCACAAACACAAATATTTTTCAATTTTAAATCTTCAACTTTTTCATCTAATGATCATTATTTAATTATTACAAATTTTCTAAATTTTCAAACAAAACATAAAAAATAATTCAATTTTTTTAAATCCCAAAACAAAAATAATAGTATATGAATATTTTAATTTTATAATATTTTTATTTAACTTTTTCTCTCTTCTTTCTCAAAACCTCGTAAAACATTTTAACTCAAACCATTTCTAACTCATCTCATCTTAATTCAGATTTCTCACTACTATTCACAAACCATCTCAACTCATCTCATCTCAATTACTTACTATCCAAACCAGACTTGTTTGTATAATCTAGTCTTTTCCACCCCTTACTCCTATCCTGATTAATTTGGAATGCAAAACTATAGAGGATTAATACGTTAGATATGAGTTATAATTTTATAAACCAATTAAGTATAACGACCCATATTGCAAATTAAGGATGTGAGTAAGGTCAAACAGGAGTGTAGATATCCAGTTATATCTAACTAGTAGAAAGGCATAAATGTACAAGCACTAAAGCACATCGATCAATTAAGTAGCTCGTTAAACATTTAGCTATTGACATTACATGGCATCATGTTCTTTTCTTCATTTCTATTATCAGTCATCTAATTAACAAAGCATGCATACTCCACATCTACTTGGAGTTCTGCACATGATTGCAAAAAGAATGGTATAAGTTTGGAGACACAAAATATATATAATTTCTCCTAAACTTTACATATATATACATATATATATATATATATAAAGAAGTCACACGCGCGCACCATTTTTGTGTTTATGGCATGGATCGAATTAAGAAATACAATTACCTACAACCATCAACAGATTTATAATAACCAGACAACTTGCATGGTATCATGACATGATAGATGACATTATTTTTTTGCAATGGAATATTTTTCAAATTAAGAAAAATAAAATATTGAATGGGATGGCCCAAGTAATTAGTTGCTACCTCATTCTAGCTAGTTCGTTTTTTCAAATAAAATCTGAGCAAGGCGTGGGCCGGTGAGGTAATTGACAGGTAACATCGATCGGTTTTGTTACCCAGGCATGCGTCAGTGTGTGCGTGTATAATTACTTGGGGCATATATTTTCCAGATATGTATATGCTGGACCTCGAAGGCTATATCAATCATAATTATAACTAAACTGGATTTTTATTATCTTATAAATTAAACACATATATACTTTCATTCAAAACAAAATGATGGCTCCGGTAGATCACCAAATTGGAAATGAACTCCCCAAATTAATAAGTCGGCCGATTTCATTGGGCTCGGCCGCTCGAGGATAGTTGAGTTTTTAGTGCATGGTTTATATATGCTGTTTGAATGAGTATAAAAGCCCATATATAGAACAACTCCGATTTAGCTAGCTAGGTCGGAACTTCACGTACATAAATGTACGTCTTCAAGCCCAACATTAGTTGGGAAATGACCAAAGGAGTCAAAATCTCGAATAAGCTAAACACAAACATCATGTAAAACGACCCGTTTAAAAAATAATAATAATAAAAATAAATTTTAAAAAAAACGAAAACTAGGACCAAACCATCAAATTTCTTGCACGCAAAAGTTCCATGAAAAATTAAGATACAAAAAAGTAGGGGTGGGCAGCGGGACCCCGCAGCCCACTACACTGCCCCCAGCCTGCCCCTAACTAGGTGGGATGGGGGATCCAACCCGTAGACACAGGGGGCGGGTGGCCCCGCCAGCATCTAGGGCGTCCAGCAGAGGCGGGGGACAGAAGGGGCCCAGCCGCGCTCCAGTTCTCTCCTGCCCCGCATATATTATATATTATTAATAATATATATAATTATATATATAAAAAAAAACCCCATGTCACAAAATGACGTTGTTTTGTATCTAAAAAAAGGGTTTCATTTTGGTTTAGAGTATTAAGAGCCCCTAAATAGGTGTTGCATGTGTAAGAAGAGAGAGGAAAAAAAGGATCACCTAATTAGCTTGATTTCCTGTTGAAAATGTCTTTCAGAGACTTGGCTTGACTATTGCTCGACTGTGGCTTGAGAGAGAAGCCAACCCATGAGTTCGCTCGACATCCACTCAACAATCAGTTTGAGGGGAGGCCAACCCATGAGTTTGCTCGACAGTTAGCTCGAGCGAGTGCCTGTCCTAAATGTCCGCTCGACACCTCGCTCGAGCGAATGCTTTGATTTATGGGCTCAAAATGAATCTGGTTCTAGGCCCAAAAGATGCTTTGTTTTTTTTTTTTTTTTTTGGGGGAGGGAGGGGGGGTGTCCGCCCCCGCACCCTAGTATCCAGACGGGTACCCCGCCCCCACACCCCAGGGGCAGGTGCTGGGGGTGAAAACCTCACCCCCGGCCCATACGGGATGGGTGGTAGGGAGGTAGCAACCCTACAAAAAAGATTGATGTTTTGGCTATCAAAAGAGTTGGGCTCAGTATTCTTGAAGCAATTCTTGACTACCAATCCAGGCCATCCGCTTTGTGTGGGTATAATAACAAGGTCACAACCAAGCAGGAAATTGAGCCTCTGGGCGGCATACAATTATATACAAGTTTACACTAACAAATCATCTGCAAAGTCACAATGCCGGTGGTCGAAATGAAACAAGTACTATGCTGTCTAGAATCTATGCACTAGTGTTTCATCAAGCTCAATCCAAGCCGACTTGAAAAGAAAACACAAGGAGTCTAACATCTCAGCAGTACCAAAGAGAGAGAAAGTTGGGATAAGATGGTGGTGGACATCCAACATTTCATCTGTCATTCAGACCAAGAAAACTTTTTTCTAAAGGGTATGTAACAATTTTGTCTATTTTCTCCTGCAGTAACAATTTACACTTGAAAGTCAAAATACTATGATTATTTGTTAGGTGAACCCAAAAACCAGGGGGAGAAAAGAAGAAGGTACTATACAGTTTACTCTACATGTGAGTTAACAAACATAAATAAGGAAAACCAAATTCACAAAGCAGATCGAATTGCAGCTACATATCGTGAGATAGCCAGAAAAGAGCCTGCTATGCTACCTGCAGCTCCCCGTTCAGCAGCATAGCAAGAGGCTGATAACTGTGTATTTCAAGCAGTTTCTCCCAATCAGAGCGAAAAGGGAAGCGGTGCATTCTTTCTTTCTTTCTTTCTTTTTTTTTTATGTTGGGGAACCTCTCCACATTCTTTGATACGTCATGGAACTCAATCCCTAAACCTTGACCAGAAAACAAAGCCTGTGAGAATAAAACCAAAACAGCTAGTTTGGGATCATGGAATCTAATTGTTCTGTTCATTACCATTGTCACAACTTCCATAACCAGAACCATGGATTACTACTCTGTACATTGCAAGCCACTTAAATAAACCTGAGACTGAATTACTGCCCTTCCGATTTTAAATCCTGGAACCACTGTGAACCCCACCTTTGATCTAGTTTTACCGGGAAACATACATCTCCTTGTGACATCTTCCATGTACACCATTGAGAAATCCACGCCTCTCTCCAATTTAAAAATCTCAACCACAGGATTAAACGAAAAGGCCAGCTTATGTAGCGTCCATATTGAGCTTGCCATTCTGACAAATGACTCATAGAAGACACTCAGTGATCTCCACGAATTCAATATCGTTTCATTTTGATCCAGATTACTGAAAATGGATGATTCCATGGTAGGGTGGATAAGCTCCTGATACTTAGTCTCACAAAATCTAGAAAAATCACAATTCCGACTCATACTTAGCAACTCCATAGGGTTGCTAGATACGTGCTCGAGCAATTGCTTCAAAGAGGTTCTATTCTTTTCTGAACTCAAAATCTGCCCATTGCACGCAATTTCATTCTCACCCAATCCGAACCCTTCTAAATCAAATCCTTTGAACATCAATAAACAAACATACGACAGAAAAGCATACCGATTATGCCCTTTCTTAGCATATTCAATATCCGAATAGACAGAATTGGCTGCCAAATCCAAATCCCACATAGCTTTTCTCATCAATTCGATCAAAATTTTTGTAAACCTATGTGTTTCTCTACAAGCATCATGTAACATAGAATCAAATACTCTAACAGAAAACAAAACCTCATAAGATGAATTCAAATTACCAGACAACCTCTTTGACAATTCCAAATTGGACTTTTGAATCTCACCCAACTTCTTCTTCAAAGCCAAGACCTGGTTGTCTTTCTGATCAATCTCTGTCTGCAACCGGTTTGATACGCTCCCGAGTATCCGCAGCTTGCTCTGATTCTCTTCCACCTGAGCTTCCAAGCAAGACCCAATTGGCAAATCAGCACCAGAATCCGGGTTTCTACAAAAATCTTTATAGAATTTCTTGAACTCAGACAGCCTTTGGAGGTGTGAGACCAAAGCTCTATCTGCGTCCTTCACGCTTTCCCCAACAAACGGAACGTGAGCAGCCTGTAACTGAAAGTACGAAGCTTCAAACGAGGAAACGGTTGCGAAAATGTAAGAAATCAGGGTCTGGGTCATCCGGGTATTGATAATTATATTCTGGGTCCGGCTCAACGGCCTTGTTATCACCGATTGTGGTGGTGATGGTGACGGCCGTGCTGGCAGAGAGGAACCGCGAATTGGGTCCGGTTTGATGACCACGACTTTCTGGTCAGTGATGACTTCTTCGGCGGAGTCAAGAAGCGAAAAGCCATCGGAATCTTCGACGGGTTCGATTTCGGCGAAGAACTCAATGGTCTTGGACTTAAAAGCCTGGGCAAATTTCTGGAACATTTCAGAGATTTGTGGGGGTTTTGAGGAGCAATCCGTGTCCGGCATTTTTTCGTTTTTTCTCGGGGTCTTGTTCGGAGAGGAATTGGAGTCTTCTCTCTTTATCCCTCTCAGAGAAGGAGAGGAAGAAACAGAGAGAACGAGAATTCTTGGGTTACACTACTACTCGTGCTTGTTGCGCGGTGCTTTGAATGTCTTGGAAGGAAGGCAACATGGGTTCGGCTTCGCTTGCCGGACTCTGGACTCTGGAGCTCTATTTTATTTTGTTTATTAATTTTGGGGTCCTCCTTTATTTTCTTTTTTTGGAGGGGCCCCTTGACTTTTTGAGGTCTTTTGATTAACGGTAATAAGAGCAAAACTAAAGTGACAGCTGCGGTGATTAATACCTACTACTGGCCAATGGAACGCCTGGTCATGTAAAAAAAGTTTGGTGTTGGAAAGTTGACCACTTTTTTTTTTTTCCTGAATTCAGCTTTAGTTAGTTGACCACTTGACCGTGATAGTGGACTGTATGAAGCACCCATTGTCCTACAGTAAACCTTTAAAAGCTGTTTATACAGATATGATCATCTATTCTCAATGTAAAATTGGATGCCATATATACGAGTAATTTAATTAGGGAAATCAAATCCATAGACTGATCTAGGCATTCATGGGTTGAGATTTCAGTTCCTTTCCAACAAGGTTTTAACTGTTAATAAGATAACCATGATGGCATAAAATCAGGGGGGAATTAATTTGGTGCCACTTTAGGGGTCTCTTGGTAAATATATGTGAGTTGTGACCTGTGCTTTTTTGTCACTCCAATGTGTTTTTCTGTCCTGAGAGTCAGATTGATAAAGTGGCTTTCCATGCCAAATTTCGTACCCTGAAGGAAGTGTATTTTAGAATGAGATCGTGCTTGCTTTATCCACCTTTAAATCATATATATGCAGTGCTTTAGGTAGACACTTGGTAGTGGAACTCTTCACGGCTTAAGTTATGATCCCACCTTTCCAACTACCAACCAAATAACCAAGGCTAGAATGTAGGAAAATTAGAAATATTAATGAAGTGAAAAAAATATATATATATAAGAGAAATAACAAGTCTCCCTAATTTGTTTACAAGATAAATCTCTTATTAATTAGTATACAATCAATGTGAGACAGAACGCTCATTTATTCATATATATATATATATACACACATACGTACAACATGTTCATGAGTCACCTATCCAACACAGTGAAGTATCGTTGAAGAACTATTAGTGATCATATGTGTTATGAGGAAATATATGTATCAGCTACTATTCACTTTCACACTCCACGCCTATCTATAACTTTTTTTTCATATTTCATAAGGTATGGGGTAGTAAATAGTAACTGATAAGAATAATTTTTCATGTGTTGTATCTCATAATGACTAATTACCCATCCAATATGAAACTTTACGCAACACTTACCATTCTTTTTAGTTTCACTTTTCAACTTATGTTAGCCCAATATCGTATCAAATTGTCGTTTTTATCATAAATACGTGGCAAAGAATAAACGTTTTTTTTTTTTTTTTTTTTTTTTATGATGAATGCTCCTATATTAAGACTAAAAGAATTATTTACAAATTAGAAGAGGGTTCATGATTTTTGTATTTGAGGAATAATATTGAAACGTTTTGCAAAGAGAAAAAATGTGAAAATGCTAATGACTCTAGATCAGTGGAAGTTGATGCAGATCAGTCGTATCAATTATTTGGATATATGCCAAGACATACCTTTAGTGGTAGGTTGGCCCGTCAGTTTGTTTGTATATGTATATATATGCTTGGCCCAACGAGAAAATGCCATTTAGGATGATGACATTCATTTGGTACCAACTCTGGTGTGGGATATATAAGGTTGGGCAGGGTTTCCACATGGAATCAAGGTGAGAGTTGGGAGTGAGAGATTAATGATACAGGACAAAAGTAATATAATTTATTAACTTCTTCATATATAAGAGTGAGTTCTCATTTCCAACTCTTTTTTATTTTCTTTGTCTACTTTATTTTATATTTTCTCGTTACAGTTTGTTTTTTTGGTACTCTGATTAATTTTCACACTGTGAAAGCTGGTGGGGAGTGTGAACTAAAAGCCTTTGATCCCACTGCTAGTCAAAGCTCCCAACAACCCCAATTTTCAACGACTTTTAATGCATAATGTTTTTTATTTTAAACTAATTATGAACAATCATGGCGTCATTTAAAATTGAGATTAGGTAGGAAATTTGTTATATGTCTTAATACTATATTGTTAGAGCTTAGAACAATGGTCGACTGCTCCATAATTATGACTATATATTTGTTGCATAAGACACAGGTTTTGTGAAACTTGTCTCAGCAATCATGCTGTCCACAGAGGTGGTGGGCGTGCTCTTCTAAGGGCCTACTATAATATTGTTCAAGTTTGTTTGTTTTTTTAAAGAACCCCTAAATGGCCCCAGCCTGGAAATGATGAAGAAAGGTACTGATAATTTCTTTTAAACCTTGTGATATTGACCTATTCCACACAACTTTTTGCAACCCTTTTTCTATTAAGGCTTTTTGTTATAAGAGTTCAGGAAGCTCTACATTGTTGTGGATTTTGAAATATCTGTCTGCCTGCCTTTCCATCCTTACATTAACCCAAGCTTCCCTAGTTATTGCTTCAGTTTTCTCTTTAGAGAGGACAGAGATCGTCAACTTGAAAATTATACCAGCTATTAGGAAAAAACAAAGCCTATAAACATGATTAATAAAGCTTTCATACACTCCCATGTTCACGAGAGATTGGATTTGTTTTCCAAATTTGATGAAAATACATGTTTTGGCTGATGTTTTTTGCTCTCAACTCAACCTGAATTGATTTTTATTTTCTTGGACTAAGCTTGATTTACCTTATCTTAATGGTTTTCCCTAAGGCTCTATTTGGATATACAAAGTAGCTGAATGCACTTTACTTTTAAGATCCTCTGTACATCCAAACACACAAATGAGTGCAGTTCAACTTGGACTCGTTGACTGGACCCCCACGTAAATAGCACCTGCAACTACCAAAAGGGACTTTATGGTTCTCCAAACGTGAGCTGACAATTGACATCGGCTGGACATAGCATTTCAAGTGCATTACTCATTGACATGTGTTGTTGGGCCTAACAACTCAAACCCACAGTATGACATTTGTTTCTTAATCCTTGCGCTAATATGAAGTATATAAAACTTTTTTTTTTTTTTTTTAAGGTTTGGCGAACTGTGGGGAGACAATAAAGTTAGTAAACAGTAAATATTTATGGTTGGTCCCAATAATATTACTTCTTATAAATATATTTAAACTCATTCTAACATCTAAATATATTTTAAACTTATAATCTCATAAAATTTATTCAACTATTTTAACTCAGTATTATTTATAAAAAATTTAAATTAATTCACATTTCAACGTTCTTTAACGAATTGATATGCATGCATTCAGCATCCTCGGAGGTCGAACTACGTTGACCTTTAATGAAAAGGGATAAACGTCATGTCTTACTTTTTTCAAGTTTCGGTACTTTAGGTGGGCTAAACCCAACTAGCAAAGAATAGATCAGGGCCTAGAAACCTAAACGCTATCGTGAAACAGATGGACTTTCAAACCATTCTTCCGGCCCAACCATGGTAAAAATCGTGAGATTTATTGGGGCAGATCTTCGAAACTTTGCGCCCAAATGGAGGGGAATTGAGAGCATTGGCAATAGCCGCAAGTCTAAAATTTAGTTAGAATCTTAATTTTTAATTATAATATTAATTTTTAACTAAATAAGTTTATATTGGACTAACTATTTTAAAGTTAAAATAATAATATAATTTTTTTTTTATAAATACAATTCATATATTTCTTAAATTTTCATACTTTGTAGAAATAATATGCCTACTCTATCAATATTCACAATTAGTAGAATAAATAAAAAAATTTACTAGTGCATGTCATGCATGTTTTATCATTCAAAGAGAGAGAGAAGTGATAAAATAATAAAATATTATTTTTCATTGTAAATAGTAGCTAGTCATATGTAGAGATGATTTAAGATTTACTGTAGCTCAAATTTTAAGCTTTGAACTATTAATTAGTCTAATATAAAAGTTTTTTCTCACATTTAACTAAAGTTTAAATTTATATTATCAGCTAGTCCAATGCTACGAGCCAAGAATAGTGTTACAAACTTACACAACTCCATGCTATTTCATATTTTGGCTTGTACTGAAATAACAACAAAAGATAAAACTCCATGCTACTGCTCAAAGAAATCAGTATCTTTGACCTTTTGTTTTAGGCAATTTTTTTGAACAATCGAAAGAGAACTTATTTTGCTCCAACGAAAACAGGAGCCTCACTGCTGCTGTGTGGTCACAAATCAACATCGACAAGAGTCTAAAGGAGCTATAAGCTAAACATGGCTAAAAAAGAGGCTGACTTTTAGTCAATTCATAAAAGAGGAGATCCCGGGGTTGGAGGCAAGAACCTGTGGGATGTGATATGTATGCTATTGTTATCTGGAGCTGATGAGGTCGGGGCTGCTGTGCTCAGACAGAGAGCTGCGTGGCTCTGGCTTTAGGCTGCCTAGTGCTGTTGCTGTTGCTGTTGCTGCTGCTGAGCACTGCGTACGGTCACACGCCAATGCCTAACCCCTCTTTTGTCTGCTCCTCAAGAATCTTGGCACCAAGCACCCCCACCCTCTCTTTGCTAATCTCATTGTCTTGTCTAAATTACCACTGTTACCCCCCTACCATCTCTAATCATTTTGTAACTCTGGACTACCAAGGTCTACTGTACATATTTCATAGCAAGGCGATAAAAAAAATGGAAAATGGAAAAATATGTTTTTGACTGATATAACGGTTGATGCAGAATATAATTTATATTATTATTATTATTATTATTATTATTATTATAATGTATGCATTGCCACTATTGATTGATCACGATTACTAAGGTCAGAATGGGACAACTTGCATAGCTAGTTGAAAAGCACGACCAGATATGTAGGCAAACGTGTGCCTGATCTTAAGGTGTTGCAGTGTAGGTGTAGCTGTGTTCTAGCATTAAAGTTTCAGAAAGCACGATTTTCTTCATTTTTTTTTTTTTTTAATTTCTCTTTTTATATGTAAGTTTGAGAAGTAGATGAAGTGAGAATGGGCACCGGAGCACTCCAACCATGATGTTCACGTTGTTTTTTATGCAAATGAAACCAACCCTTCAGATCAAGCTTAATCTGACTGTGTATGTGTGTGACTTTGTGTTCTTTTTTAGAGGATTGACACAAGTCTAGCACCAAAGTTAAAGTCAAAGTTTGGCTAAAATTAGATGTTTTTGTCTAAAAGTCAAAACTATTCAATTACATTAAATTGGTAATTTTAAGTTAAAATAATAATATAATAATTTTTTTTAATAATAATAATGTTTAACTAGTGTTAATATTAAAATGCAAATAATCAAAAGTTTGGAAATTAAATTCAAATCATACGCCCCACAGTCTAAATACAAAATAAAATCAGATTATTTGTCAATAAAATATGGATTTTATCCATGAACAGTGACTTGCAAAGTTTAGATTTTCCTTTTCATTTACCGTAGTCAGAATTTCACCTGAATAAATTTTAGCTAATTCAATACAATTGATTTAAATAAAATTTAGCTATATTTTTGTTTCACTGACATTTGATTAATTCAATATCAATACTCTTAGCTTGAACGTGACTGTTCTTTTTTTATTTTTTCCTGAAGAAGCAAGCCTGAAAGAAGCCTGATCAGTAAAACAAGATTATAAAGGGGGATTCTTTGAGGTTCAATCCCAGGGTCCTGACTCCAGTACAATATTATAAGCAGGGTAAATCAAATAAAAGGCGAACGAAATCATGAATGCCTCTTATCAAAGGGTCAAGGTCCTGATTCCAGTACAATATTACTTTTAGGGTAATTATAAGCCTAAAAGTCAAAGCGTATAACCTTGCCTTATTATTAGGATTAGTTTATATTCAAAATCTATCTCAATTTATCTTATATCATCGTTATAATTTTTTTTAATTTTTATATAAAATATAATAAATAATTTAATTTTTTTAAATTTTAAAATAATTTTTTTAAATTTTTACATAAAATATAATAAATAATTTAACTTTTATTCTATTATTTACAAATCATTTCAACTTATATTTGAATTCAATAAATAATAGTGAGGTAATTGTATTAAAAGAAGCGATATCAAAGGGGGCCTTTAATTAAAATTAGAGAAGAGTTGGATCGATTTTATAAAAAACAATTATAAATGGACATGATTTAATATAATGCACTAAATCTATTTATCTTATATTAATCTAAATATAAAATGAACTTTACAAAACACGTAAATACATATAAGTTATTTCAAAGAGTTGATTCAAATATTTATTTGTCTTGGACTGATGTTGTTGCATCCACCCAAATTGTTGGATGGGGGTAAACGTTTGTGTTTTGCTTTTTTGACATCCATTATTGGAATGAGAGTAATGCTACACAATATTTTTAATTTCTATAAATTATATATTTTAAATTTTTTAATATTCTTTTAAATTTTATTTTAAGTTTATTTTTTTTTAAATTAATTCAATTCTTTTATTTATTATTTATATATATTAAATATTTAATAAAATATATATATAATATGTAAAGATTGTGTGAACAGTAAAAAATTATCTAGATTTTTTCATTAGGATGGTTGGGTGCGAACTACAAGTACAAAGCGGTACACGAGGCACTCTGAATGGACGCAATTCAACTCAAAAACAGTCAAATATATGGGAATGAAATTCAAAACCAACATGACTTCAATAGCTTCAAGTAGAGAATGCATATACATACAAATTGTCATTTCTCTTAGAAAAATTTATATAAGTGGATAAGACTATAATTGAAATACATTGCAATATGATTTATCAAATTAAATATTTTTTGCCACCCACCATAAATTCCTCTTTCACATAACATTTTACCTTTAATTTGAGGATGATTTGGGCACAGTGTGTAAAGCTCATGGGTAAAACTGGTACTCAAAAGTAGTCATTTTCAAAGTTCTATTCCCACTCGCTACTTTTTACCGTTTTCCACCGAGAACGAGAAAAAGTCACTGTTTCTTGTCTTGTCACTTAGCACTTAGCACAGGCTGTGAGAGAAAGACCCATCTACCCAGCCATTCATAAAGAACCCTTTGGTTAGAGTTTTAGGGTTCTTGGGACGTGGGCTTTTAGTAAACAGCAATTGGGAAGGGAAAAGTATTTAACATGTTGATTTGAGTTTTGTTATCTCTGCTTTTTTTATTGTTTATCGTCTAATCCTCGCACAATAAATTAGTGTAAATTGTATGATAGTGTCCCACTCCTCCTCTTTAAATGAGGCCAACCCTTCTCTCTCTACTGCGCTTTCATTGGTAACAGTAATTCTTGTGTCAATAACCAGGCGCCGTTGCCCTTTTCCTGCACATCTCTCTCTCTCTCTCTCTCTCTCTCTCTCAATCAATGGGGGGTGTACACCAATATCTTCATGAAATGAAACCCTGACCGTGAAACTCTCCCTCTCTCTCTCATTAAAATCGAAACCAATAGCAAATTAAAGAAAACATGGTGGTAAGGATTTCTATCTCGTTTGCTGTTATATTTCTCCCTTATTCTTCAGAAAATTAGTAGTTTAGTTTCAATTGTTTTGCTTCTAGTTTTCTCAGCTTATTGCTTCCCATCTTCTACCTCGGTGGCTTGAAGTCCTTCTAACAGAGAAGTTCTACAACGCATGCATAATTCATGAAGAGGCCAAGAAGAATGAAAAGAACGTCTATTGCCTGGACTGTTGCACCAGTCTCTGCCCTCACTGCTTGTCCCCTCACCGCTCTCACCGAATCTTGCAGGTTTCTGCTTTCAAAATTCAACCACAACACGATCTCTGAAAATTCCTTACAATCTCCTTTCAAAATTTTCCGTTTGAAAACTTCTTTTTAGTTCGTGACCTTCGTTTAATGTTGAACTGAAATCCTTTATGCTGGCGCTTTCAGATAAGAAGGTATGTTTACCACGATGTTATAAGGTTGGATGATGCTGCGAAGTTGATGGACTGTGCCTTTGTTCAAGTAAGTAAATTATTGAAACTGTCATCTCATCCTCTACAGGCGAATATTGCGATGTAGAACCTAAAAATGAAGACGGAACGCAAAAGAACCACGTTTTTTATTTATAAAAGAAATAATAAACACAGGAGTTAATTCAGGTGTTTTCTTTTTCTTCTTTTCCTTGTTGGGTTTCTCAGAGGAGTATGACTTTGTTGAACTTGAAGTTAGAAAATTGAAGATTAGAGGAACCCCTTGTTTGTGTTCCTCGTGCTTGTTCCAATTTTCTTGTGTTGACCTTTCCTTCCTTTTTTTTTCCTTTGCATACCGGGAAATTTATGGATAAACACCTGTGGAAAAAGCTTTAAAGGAACAGAAGAGTTGATTACCATGAGAAATGAAGAACACTGACGTTGAATGAATACTGCATAGCCATTTTTTGTTGTGTATCTTTTATTATTAATTTGCTAGTCTTACCTTCTCTCTCTACAGTCATACACAACCAACAGTGCAAAGGTAGTGTTTTTGCACCAAAGGCCACAGACAAGGAACTTCAGGGGCTCCGGCAACTTTTGCAGTTCCTGTGACAGAAGCCTGCAGGACCCATACCTCTTCTGCTCCCTCTCCTGCAAGGTCCTTTTACCCTATACCCAAATTCTCTCACACTTACTTTTCTTCTCCACCTTCCCTCACCTTCTCATCTCGTACTCTTTCTGAGTTCTTTCACTTTTTTCCACTTCAATTTTCCCACTTTGTTCTCTGTCTGTCTCTCGTGTACAACGACGACGAAACGTCTGCAGTTTTCCATTTGTTCTCTTCTGTCTCCTACACAAGTCCCAATCAAGTCTCGCTCTTCCTCAATTCTCTTACACCCATTTCAATTTTTAATTCTCGCCTGGGTTTCTCTCATTTCTTACGTACTGTTTCCCTTTCTTTGTTACAGATTGATTATCTCATTCGAACGAAAGGTGGGATTTCGGAGTACCTCTCCGACTTCAAGTCCTTGTCCTTACCCGCACCGGGTTTAGACGACGGTTCGATGACACCTGAATCGGTTCTTGAACCGGCTGGTTCGAGCCATACCTCGTCTGGATCGGGCGGATATGGTGGGGTGGACTGCAAGACGCTTGGTAGCACTGCCACAACCGAGATAGTGAGGAAGAAGAGGAGTAGCCTGTCTGCATATCGGGCGGCATGTCGACCTGTATTTTCACCCGTATCCGAAATTTCGGCCAGTTTGATGAACCGGAGAAAAGGGACTCCACAAAGATCTCCGCTTTATTGAATTTCGCCGCCGATATGGAATGGGAGAGATTTAGGGAGGGTTTGGGATGATGAATTTGGTAGCTTTATTTGTTTCCTTCAGACTAATTTCAGGATATTAGGAAAAATCTCCCAGTTTTGTTGAAGAACTCTCTTCTCGAGGTGGTGGATGGATTGGTTCTTTTTTTGGGCCCTTTATAGATTCACAATACCGACAAAAGTTTCCTGTTATATTTTGTACTCCCTTGTATTAGGGGTTTATATAATTTGTTTAAAGAGTTCTAGTATTGCATAACTCTGATTTTGGGTCGTTCTTGAGGGTGCAACTTATATATATATATATATATTTACTTGATGACATTGATGTGTGTATTAAAAATTCATTTACAAGTCTACTTATTAAAACAAAATAAGCATATAGTTTATGTGGAAGCTTAGCACATCAATTAGTATAAAAAAATATTTATATTGAGAAGTATTTTTTATAATAATAAAAAGTTTTACAATAAAATGATTTGCATTCATTTTCAAGTTTCCAACCATAGAAAGGGTGCATGGATGATGGAGCAATTAATACGAGGGGAAACCACATTTTTCATAGAAATTAGGGGTTGGTGGAGGTGGGTTCAATTAGGAGGAACCAATGCAATTTGAAAGAATTTTCAAAAAAAAAAAAAAAAATGCAATTTGAAAGAGTAGAAGATGGCAACCATCCAATTTTAAATGGATGGTCCTAGAATGGCAAAACCGACAGCGTATCCTCTTAATTTGTTTTCTTTCGTTTTTTTTTTTTTGAAATTTCCTTCTTCCCTAGGAAAGGATGGTGACAACAATGTGAAGGCAATGGTTTTGCCAATTATTTACTTACTGTTTTTCCTCCCAATGTCTCCACATTTGAGAAGTCATGAAGACTTTGACTATTATCAATACTATTATTCAATTTCATCATATGCGGAGTCTATATATGACAATAATAACATAATTACTCTTTTTATTTTAAAGTTGGCCCCCTTTTTGTGCTTAGAGTTACGGTTAGTTTGGTCACATCTTATCATTATAATTTTTTAAAATTTTTATATAAAATATAATAAATAATTTAATTTTTTTAAATTCTAAAATAATAATAATAATAATAATAAATAATATTCTAATAATATTTTATTCAATTTATTTAAAATCATCTCATCTCGCTATACAAACTAATTTTTTTAATTTGTTGAGATTAGACATCTTTAGTACTTCGAAATTTATATTTGTATATAATCCCCCCCCCCCCCCCTCTTATTTTTGGTTTATTCGTGTTATTATTGTTCCAAATACATAAATAGGAATATTTAAGATACACTGATCCTCTGAAGGGATTTTATGTAGATGTTGTAATGATGGGTCCTAATCATCTAATTATCAACCCAGAACAAACAGTTAGATTAGCATGAGTTCACAATCTAATCCAATGGATTTCTATCCAAAACACTACACATGAATGATATCCAATGGCAGAGGAAAGATTCTCTGACCCCCCCCATTTCTGAAATTCTCGACCATTTATTAGGGAAAAAGAAAAACAAGTGGCCAGCAAACTAGTATTTTGTTTTTATTTTTCCCATTGCGATGATGATGATCCATTACCTGGCTGGCTGATGTCCTTTTTGTCTTGTACAGAATTTTGAAGAAAGGTTTCGTATTGTTGTGAAGTACTACTACTACATGCAGTGATCAAAAGCCCCGAGAATGGCCTCCTGATCATGCTCCCTTCGTACCCCTCTCTCTCTTTCTCTCTCTCTCGTTGTAATTGCTCATTTCTTCAACTGCAATAAACAAAAAAAGGACAAGAATTTTGGCATTTTATGGCCTCGCTATCTGATACGTATCAGGTACCATAATGGCTTTTGTTGGTGTCTTTTGCTAGACAGTAGACGCATGTTGTATTTAGTGTAGTTTTATTCATGCATATAGCTAGCCAGCCTGATTTCGAGCCTTTCTGCATGCAACGTGGTATCTGCAAAAATATTGCAGTTCTTAGAATGTCATCGATCACTCATCAGTACTACTAGCTAGCTAGCTAGTATATGGTTATTATTAGAGGAATATTCAGGTTACACACAAGCTGGCCGGACCACGTAATAATAATTGGGATCGTTTATATGCATGCACATTTAACGACCATATATCGTACGTGTCACTAACTACAAAAAACAAAACCACTAAGTAACGACCATATATCGTACGTACGTGCCACTAGAGTTTACTTAATAGGAAATTGTAGAGAGAGGAGGTAATGTTTTTTTCTTTGTTTTCTCCCATAACAAAATCTTATGATGATCTCTCTAGGTACATATATATATATATATATATATATATATAGAGTTACTTGTGAATTAATGTCTAGGACATGATTTCAAATTAGTTGGCTGGGAACTGATCGAAGTGAATGATTTTAGATCAGTAATGTTGGATCTACGCACGCTTGACGAGGAACATATATTATATGGCTTTACACACCATGAACGGAGGAGCTAGCCAGTGGATCGATGGAAATGACATGTATGCGCATGCAAACAAGGTATGTACTAAAATTTTTATGAGCCTTATTCATCTCATAAAATCAGTTCTATAAGAGAGATCGGTTGTTTAATATTTTTTATAAACATGCTCAAGACCTTATCCACAGGTAATGTGAGATTATTTCTTAATACTCTTCCTCACGTGCAGTCCAGTATTTTTTCCTGATCCTTGTCACGGGATAAGTAATGTAGGCCCCCATTCGTCTTGTGGCAGACTCTGATATCATGAAGAAATTTATGAGTCTAACTCATCTCATAAAATCAGTTCTACAATAGAGAATTGATTATTTTTTATAAATATGTCTAAGATCTTGTCCATAAATAATGTTAGATTATTATTCCTCAACATGTACTAGGGCCAAAATTCATGAGCCTACAATTATCTGAAAAATAGGGTGTAAAACGAATTCAATCCAATTGTGGATGTAAGAATATGGGAGAATGGAAGAAGACGCATCAATTTATGAGTTTATAAGATTTATTTTATAATAAAAAATTCTAAACCTAATATACCACGTCATATTTACGGGAAATTACCTTATGATTGAAACATTTCTTATAGAATAAAGCTATGATTTAAGTAAAAATCTTGCCCATCTCTTATATATGATCCAGTCGGGCTCCATTTGGATTCAAAACTTAACCTCAATTCATTTCATCATTATAATTTTTTTAAATTTTTACATAGAATATAATAAATAATTCAATTTTTTTAAATCTCAAAATAATAATAATAATATTAAAAATAATATTATAATAATATTTTATTCAACTCATCTCTAAATCAAAACATGCATATTCATCATTTTTGTTTTCATAAAAACGTCAGGGATAGAGAACATTGGAACATAGTTACATGTGTTGTTTTTGTCCATGTGAAGTGGTCAAGACTCAAGAATCACATAGACAGAACATGCACTTGTATTTTTCAAAGACGTCCTGCTTGCATACCCATTATATTTTGAGAATTCCTGCGTCAAGTAAATACTATAACTTGTATTTTTCATAAAAACAACGTTATATTATGCTTCTCATGTCCACATGATGATGCAGGTGACTTTTCAAAGATGCTCCCATTTGTCATTGTCCGGTCGGGCCTCGCGTCCACAAATTGCCACAATTAAGAACTTTCTGCTGATTTCATTTTTTACCATTCTGCCCTTCTTCAGTATCCTCTCCTCATATCACATCTTATAATAAATTTGAAAATCTTAGGTGCCTTTTCTTCAATAAAAAATCTCTGTTCGAAATCTTGGTGACAGCCAATGCACCACCGTCCGATTAACGCACAAATGGAACACTCCAATAAAAAATCAGTCTTGTGACGTTCTCTCTTCAAATTTTTGAAATCACGAAAACTGTTTTCTGCTATCCGTTTGTGCTCAACCGATCATATGTCTCA
This sequence comes from Juglans microcarpa x Juglans regia, assembly GCF_004785595.1. NCBI lineage: Eukaryota > Viridiplantae > Streptophyta > Magnoliopsida > Fagales > Juglandaceae > Juglans > Juglans microcarpa x Juglans regia. The sequence goes on along the minus strand of NC_054606.1, from coordinate 2,960,103 downwards.
TTCTCGTTGTCCGAAACCCCCATATCTCGTTCTTACAAAATCTTTTTACTTTTAATATTCTGTCTGGGAGAAGTAAATATAGTTCCTTTTTGGATTCATAGCCATGGGTACTGGGGATCTTATAAACATTCACCCTTCAGAACTCAAATTCCAGTGTAAGTGTTTGTTTTTTCTTTTGCTTAATTTCTTTTTTATCAGTCTACTTTACTTTTTTTTGTCCCATAGAAAATCTAGAAAATATGAGAGAAAAACTTGCATGTCATGTTTTTGGCTCATTTGGCTTAATAGGAATACCGAGAACTCATTGATTATTTAGCAAATTGTTCGACGGGGCGTCGTTTGCCACTGTTTTTCCGTACTCCTATTTACCTTATTTCTCTGCTTGGTTGCCAAGAAATATGGAGGGTGAAGATAATATCATGAATTGTATAATTTGCGGTGTTTTTCATCCTCATGTGAGCTTATCTACTTAATTGATAGGCGACCTGTTTCTGGTCGGTTTCGTCGTCCTGGCTTTGTTTGGGGAGAAAATTGTGGAAAATAGAATAAAAGACTTGTTTTTAAAATATTTATAGTCACCTGAATTGGGCCAAAATAGTAGTTTTAGTTTTCTTTCGGTATCTGTAGGCATTATGCTATTTATGTTTACTGCTTGGTCCAGTTGTTTGTGATGTCAGTTTTACTCTTTGAGACTTATGTAATGTGTTTGTTTAAATTGTTTCTGATTTTGGGTCTTTCTTTTTTTGTTGACACGTGATGGCTAAGTTGAATTGAAGAAACAGAGTTCGTGTTCTTTACAATTGACCAATAAAACAGATAAATACGTGGCATTCAAGGTAGTTTCCTTCAGAATTTTTAACAGTGTGTTTACTTTATCTGGTTTATCTATGATATATGATCAAGTTATTATGTTTAATTTACTTCCTGCTATTGATTAGGTTAAAACAACCAACCCCAAAAAATATTGTGTCCGTCCCAATGTTGGTGTCCTTTTGCCTCGAACCACATGCAATGTTACCGGTAAATACTTACTTGTAACTTTAGTTAGTGGTCCTTTATGCCATTTGTGTGGGTACGTAAATGCTTATATCTGCTTACAAAATATATTGCTCAAATTTGAATTTTGAAAATCTTATCACTAGGTTCTAAGAGTTGTAACTTGTCTCTATCCATCTAATTTTGTTGGCATGTATTCTGGAAGTTACAATGCAAGCTCCAAAAGAGGCACCCCCGGATTTGCAGTGCAAGGACAAATTTCTACTTCAAAGTGTTGTTGCACTGGATGGTGCAATCACAAAAGACATTACCCAGGAAATGGTGCCATGGCTTCCCCGTTCCCCTTCTTTATGTCTGTTCTGTGTTTTGAGTTTTTTCTTTCATTGACTCAGATGAAGTGTGCTGGTTTTTTAGTTTAACAAAGAGGATGGTAAGGTTGTGGAAGAGTTTACGTTAAGGGTCATTTACATTCCTGCAAGTCCCCATCACCTGTCCCCGAAGAATCTGAAGAAGGTTCTCCTCCCAGATCATCAGTGCTTGAGAATGGGCATCAAAATCAGTTATTGTTTGATGCTGTAAGTGTTTTCACTCTGCCTTTATGGAAATTTATTCCTTTTTGTTTCCCTTTACATTTTTTTTCGAAAATATTCCACAAGTTTTGATGGAGACACTGACAGGTATTCTTTTGGTTTGGTATGTTTTTAAATGTTGTAAACTTAGGTATCAAGATCTTTAGAGGACCCTAAAGAGAAGTCTTCAGAGGTGAAATGCCCCTCTACCCTCTTGTGACAAATTATTGTCATACTTAATGACTACTGTATAGTTCATTCTAATAGTTTATGAGTGTTTTTGTTTAATTCTGTTAACTCTTCAGTTTATATTTTCCTTTCTCCATGGTTGGTTGTCACTTAATTGGTATTGCCAATATATAACCATTTGTTGATAGCTATCATTCTCCAGGGCAGACATGCTGTCTGCTTGATACTCTCTCGAGGTTCATTGTAGAATGTCCTTAGATGTTGAGACAAAGTGGCAAGAAGCATTATAAAGGGTAGTAAATGGTGGTACTAGGTGTCCTTATATTAATAAGACATTTATGCCTTCTAATTTCATCCGAGTCATAGGGTTTTGACAACCTCGTGAAAATGTGTTAGCCTGTAGGTAGTACTGTGTCAAGACTGATTTGAGTGGGGCACTTCATTCGAAGGGAAAATTGTGATGATTGCTGATTGTGACTACCATTTAACATTGCATTTGTGCCTGGTCCAGCATAAACAGAAATTTTGCTTTGGAACTTAGAACCTAGCAGGTGGGTGTTGGAACCTTCACCCATCTATTGCAATTGATTTGGTGACATTTTAGTAAAAGAGTTGTTATTGTTAGGAGCTATTCTAGGAAACTATACTTCTTCAACCAGGCTCTTTTTATCTTAGTTGTTCCGGGAAAGGCATCTCCTGTGAAATATTGATGGTGGTAGCCTGGTCTGTCTCTCTGATCATGGGATATTTAAACCAGGCCTCAAGCATTAGAGGGACTTTATGACTTAAATAAAGTAATTTAAGTATGAGGTCAGAGGTGTACCTTGGCGATTTAGAACCCTTGCTTTTATCTTGGCCCATTTATTAATGTAACTCCGTGACCTCATTTAATTTTGCTTAGAGTTTTTATAAACACCTATTTATTATTTTTCCGGTTGTTCTTGATTGTAGTCATTTCATGGAAATGACTAATAATGCATCTTTTTTCTTCAGGCTTGGTCAATAATTTCCAGGTTGACTGAGGAGAAAACTTCTGCATTGCAACAAAATCAGAATCTACATAGGGAACTGGTATTGATTTTGTTTGGGTGTAATATAGTATCAATTATCTCTTCACCCCTGCAGTTCTCCCAGTAGTTCAGATTTGTATTGCTTGTGTTGAATATGATTTGGTCTGTGTTATTTGTTTTGTCATGTGTCCCTGCACGAATTGTTTCATTTGAAGATCCTATTTCACTTAGCTGAAAATAAGTTTTTTGATGACATGGAACCTCACCTAGGCTGGGCCTATTGGACCCGGCCTTGGGGAGTAAACCCCAGGTACATGACCCACTCATCAAAACTGTTTATCAGGTAATTCAGTAGAACTTTTAGGACGGAATCAAATCCAGGATGGCCGAGTGTACAGTCCATCCTGAGCCTATCCCTTGACCGCTATGTTGTTCCATGACTTGATATGGCCATGTAATGTTAATGTAAACACATTTTTAGTGAGATTGCTAAGACACATTTAATTAACCGTCAGGGTAGAGCCTAGTGGTCTAGGGATGGGCTTGGGATGAACTGTAGCCTCACATCCTGGATTTGATTGTTATGTGTATAAGGAAACTCTAGTTCCTTAAGAAATGTACGTAGTTATGTCAATGATTATACTCATGCGGGTTACCCTGTTTTGGGTATTTTCTGTTTGAACTCTTCAGTACACTTTTTCTGGCTTGGGACTTTGCACTTGCATCGTTGGTTGAAAAGTTAATGTATCAGGAAAATGAAAAGGAAATTCTCTGTGATGAACTGGTTATGCATTACATCACTTTCCTACATCCAGCTTTTCTGTCTTCTCAATAAAATTGTGGTTCATACTTGCTATGCCTTGTCATAATGTCATAACCACATTTGACAAGATCTACTGAAGAAAGAAATTGACAAAAGTGGTGCCGGTGCTTTCTCGTTCTTACATGTGGTGCTGGTTGGTTTCCTTAGCATCCTGGTTGGCTACTTGGTCAAGTAAACATCGGACCTGCACTGGGTATTGGAATCAATATCATTGATGCTCCTGATCTTCCCAAGACCTGTTTTGGGACTTCTCTCCTTTTAGTGTGTACTGTAAATTGTAGCCTCTTCCTATCTTATTTTGACATTATGATATTATGTATGATTGATTTATCGAAGTCTCAAGACAACTTTCTGGTTCATAGGTGGTTAGATGGGCCATGACCCGGTTTGTTGCAGAACTAAATGTTTGGTTGGGTTTAACTGTAAATGTATTTGCTCATTGTTATTTATCATGATACAAAAAGGGTGAATGAATCCGTTGCATCTCATTTATGGTCTGTTTTTTAGCTGGAAAGCTTATTAAAATTCTTGTAATATGGTTCTTACCTCCTGAATCTCTCTATCTAGACAAACATGCTTAGCTATTAAATGAAACGTTTAGTTTAAAGGTTACCTTTTGGAAGTGATAGGAAATTCATTCTTAACCAATAGGGGTACGTTCAAAAAGTTGGACTGCAATAAGTCATCCGATCTGCCAGATCTGTTTCCTGTTTCCTTAGTATACGAATATGGTTTTTGCAGAGGCGTTGGATCTCTCCAACTTGTGAGGCTATAACCTTACCCCAATGTCCAAACTGCATAAGGAGAGACCCCCACAATCTTATGTCAGTTATACAGAATGTACCCCAATGTCCAAACTGCATGTGATCAATCCAAGTACCAGGCTTTAAAAATCTTTGTATTCTAAGGCTCAGGTATAAAAGTAGGAATACATGTGAGACACATATACAGACAGGCTGAAGCGAAACCTTCAAGCATCCACATATCAGGTCATCCCGTGGCAGCCACAAGATTATGGTCTTACATCCTTCAGCAACACAGGTGGGGAAAAAAAAAAAAAAAATCCTTATTCTTAATGCATGTTGATGTGATCATTCTTCTCGCCATCATTGTAGCAGCATCTTTTAACATAGCCTTCCAACTTGGTTATTCCTGTCACATGGAGATGTTATTTCAATGGCTACAAATTATAACTAGTTATCCTGTGCATGAATTGTTGGATTATTTCAATGAGTTCTTATTTAAACAAATAAGACTTTTAGTTGGAACTAAGAGTTGCTTAGAAATGATGACTTTTGGCAAGGTGTTATGGGTTTTGGGTTAATTTTAACTTTTGTCATCATATTTTTTATAGGTTTTTGTCAGCATATTTTAAAAGTGAAAAGATATGATCCTGTTGTCGAAATTTATTGTATTTCATTTGAAAAGGTGTATCATAAAAGCTATTGTTAATAAAAACTGAAAATGTTGGGTTGCGAGGGCATATCCATAAAAATATTCATCTCATCTTATCCCATCTCATTTTCTTTCAAAATAACATTCAAACACACGCTTTCAAACTAATTATCATAACTTTTTCCAAATTTTCAAATAAAAACCAAAAAATAATTCAACTATTTCAAATCTAAAATAAAAATAATATTAAAATATTATATTATAATAATATTTAAACTTTATAATATTTTTTATACAACTTTTTTTTTCTCCTTTCCCAAAACCCAATAAATATTTAATTCAATCTATCTCATTACTATTCATAAACCATTTTACTATACCATTCACAAAATTCTAGTCTCATCTCGTTTCTAGGCATCCCCAGTGTCTTAACTTCTCTGGCCTGACTTCGTTATCGAACCTCTTAATTTATTTCAGCTTCTGCTATTTCTCTTTCATTATACCTATTTTCACCATTGTTATTGTAATTTACATCCAAATATCTGTTTAAAAAGACTATTTTTGGCTTTCTGGGTGGTAGAACAAACAAGAATATAACTTTAGATAGTTCTCTCGAGTAAAAAGATTGTTGTAATTGCCATAGAATGTAATTATTATAGTACAACAGTCGGAGACTAGTAACTCGACCCATCTTTTAAATTGTGAAGTTACAGATATTACACCCCTTAAAATTAATCACCGTCGCATTATATCTTACAAAATATTCGGCATTTAGCACATTGCATTATTCTTGCATCCATTTGTTGATATCCCATGTGTACCTATAATCATCACCAGCTTCTGAGGTAATCTTCTTCAACGCATAGAAATACAACTGTTCTCTCCAGTCCTCCAGGGGTGGTAATCCCAATTGCTTGACCAACCAGTTCTCATAATCAAACTGACACCAAAGAAACAAAAGTCAATATGATGTGTGCGCGAGAGAGAGAGTTACTGACTATGGCACTGTCAAACCTTGTTCTGCTGAAACTGATGAGTGTGATGCTTAGGCCTTCCACTCTCTTTCATGTGCTGGTAGAGTTCTTCCACAGATGATGCCATCTCTTCATGACATGGAAGCGCTAACTTGCCAGATAAAACTTTTGCCAACCAACGGGACTGTAACTCAATTATTAACGTGGGAACAGCCTGGTGGCACATTGAATTATAATACTTAGCCTAACAGATGATACAGTAAGAACTACTGAATATACCCAAAGAGAGATGTTATGTGCACTAAAAGAGTGCTATTGAATAAGTAGATCTCATCATCTAAACAAGAACATAGAATTTGATGCTTTGATGGCCGAGAAATTGCTAGTGTAGATAAGATGGAATACCTAAAGAAAAGTTTGAATGCCAATGTTCATCATTTCGACCAAGTGGAGACTACCAGAACCACTTCTTTGCAAGAATGTTTGATGAGAAATTAGGAATAAGTAACTAAAAAGAGAGAAATCCACGTGACTAGTTCATCTCACCATGCCAAACCAACGTTGCTTCAAGAACTTATTTATCTTTTTTTAGAACACTCATTTTCAAATTCATGATGAATAAGAGCATTACCCTGTAGGGTAGCCCAACAAAAGAAAGCCAAGGAGCCAAGTCTGGCGGAAAAACATGTTTGTACAGGGGACCAACACAGTTGTCATCCACGCTCACTATTCCATTTGTTCTTAAGAATGGGAAATGGTACTTGTACCTGCAGAAGGAGAATATTATTCAACCACATCAAACAGGAGAGATTGAATTTTTTGGAAGTCATTCGGCTATATACAAACAAAAGTAGTTAATATATCCAATAAGATACAAAAAACAAAGCAGACTAACTTTTATTGAATTACCCAGTACAGTGGATGATGATATCTGCACAGACAAATGATCCATCTTGGAATATTACTTTACCACCTTCATCAACGCGTTCTATCTGCAGAAGATCCCATTAGGGGAGCAACTAATCAATTTCAAACTTCTTGATAAACAATAATTTTCTAGTATAGAGAATACAATACCACTGGATGTTGCCAGATATTATTGCGATTTTCCAACTTTTTGAAATGGACATCTGAGGCTCGTAGGGCTTGATGAACTTCTTTTGCAACAGAGGAAATCTCTCTCAAGATGTCATGTGCACTAGGTCCATTTCCAATTAGCACAACAATCTGTCAACCGTGATTGTAGAATCTTAAGAAAAGCACCGGAAGCAAGTTGCCACAACGGGAATTCATGAAATATTAAGAGATGACAGTTTCAGTTTAAGCAAGTCATGGAAAGCTATGTGCAAGAAGTTGTGAAGAGACTAAGAGAAGACTGTCAATTTCCACTCTTCAGAAAATATAGTTAGCAGCAAGTTTGCAGCATGACTTAATCGGGCCCCCTAGCATGCATCGGTTTGCACGCTGGTGATGCCCAAGAAACATCTTTAATAGTGAGGACCAAAACCATACCTGAACCCTGTTCTGTAAAGTAGTTTATAAATATTTTTTTATGAGTAAAAACAGCTTATAAATCATTCTTCCATTAACCCTTTTTTTTTTGCTTAACAACGTTCGTTGCATTATCAGCGATATATAGCAGTAAACTAACTCGATGTTTTAAAAGTAGGAAATTGGTGATGATGGGAAATAAGCAAATGCTGACATTTGCATACTTTAGTTTTAAATGGTTCAGGCGTCCGGTAGTTGTGGCTGTGTATTTGCACTCCTGGCCAAGTATCCATGCCTGTCACATAGTACAAAACTGGCTAGGGTAATGAAAATGGATAAAAAGGAAAAGTAAAGAATTACAATCTGCAACAAAACATGCAAGAGCAAGAAACTCTATAAAATCCTTTTTGTTATTACTTATCACCAAAAAAAAAAAAAATCCATTTTGTTATTAACAGAGAAATAGTTACTACCACATGATGATTATATATGCCACATTGTTTTTATACTTAGCTTTAGAAAAATTCTTTTTCTTGGCCTGCATTCTTGTATTTGAGATTAAGCAACTATTAATCAGCAAAATGGGTGCATTTTTTAACCTCGTAACTTCTATATATTTCTGGAGACAACCAACTTGTGCTTCACATCTGCAAAACCCCTTTGTCAACTTTGGTCAATCCCAAAGGAATCAATGCTATTTAAGTAGGAAAAATAAAATGAAAAATTCCCTGCAGATTGGAGAATGGTTGATGATAATTTCGGGACTAGGAATGAAAAGCAATCCAACATCATTGAGCAGTACTAAGTGTAACTCGAAATCAAGCTCCTTGATATACAGCATCAAAACGCCTTTTGTCCCGAACGGATAACATTAAAATGCTTCCCACTTGAGAAAGGAAAGAGAGAAATAACAACAAACAATTCCATTTCCAGGAGACAAGCTTCCTGTTTGGGAAAAACCTGGAAACTCGGCGATTCTTGGCTCTGTGTGATGACCGTTACATACAACCACGGCTTCAAACACCTCTTTTTCTGACTCACCTTCCCGAGTCCTCCACTCAACGATCCACTCGTGACTCACTCCATTAACTCGTTCAACCCGGAACACTTCGTGCTCGAACCGTATCAACTCAACCAACCAGAAATCTCGGGCGAAATCTTCCAGGTACCGGAGCACCTCCCGATGACCCGGAAACTCCCTTGGGTCCCCACCCTGTTTTTTCAGAAACGGGTAATCCAAGAAGCCCATGAGCCGCCTCGGAAGGTTGACCCGGAGCGAGCTGTACATGCTGCAATGGACAATCTTGCGGGACGGGTCAAGACCCAATGGGTCGGTTTCTACACGTGGGTCATAGACCCAGGTGCCACCGAGCCTACTGCTTTTCTCGAAGACGATGACCCGGTGGCCTTCTCTTTTAAGCTCACGAGCGGCGAGTAGGCCGGCCATGCCAGCTCCGATCACTGCTACTCTTAAGGATTGTTCTTTCATTGGGATTTTGCAATAAAAGAAGAGAAAACATTACATTTTTTCCTATTTTATTAGATGCGGTTTGGATGTTAATTTTAAATAGGATGAATTCGGTAAAGAAGTAAAAGTTAAATAAAATATTATTAAAATATTATTTTTTAATTTTATTATTATTTTAAAATTTAAAAAGATTAAATTATTTATTATATTTTATATAAAAATTTAAAAAAATTATAATGATATAATAGATATATGAAATGATATCAACATTTCCGATATCCAATGAGAGAATACATGGTAGTGGTACGGACAGTCTATGCTCATCGATCGTACAGTTTAATTCCAATAGAAATTGACATGATATTGGATGCTTATGTTATACTTTTTAAATAGCATTGATATTGTATAGGTTTGTCTGTTTTTCTTTAAAAATTATATCAATCAATTTGGTGGGATAATTTGAGTCGATCTCTGTCTAAAAGAAATAATTATCTAAAGCTAGTAATTAAGTATTTGAGTAATGCTATGTATAAGATTAAATTGTACAAATTTTGTACACAACCTTTATAAAAAAGTGAGTTTTATTAAAAAAGTAATCTATTTTATACTTTTTCATAATGAGGTTGACTGTTTTACAAAAATTCGAAGTATATTTGAAACTTATACGAATCATTAGACGATAGAAATAATCTTATTGCAAGGCACAAGGTATACTACTGAGTCATGGGTTGCTTAGTGCAATTTAGTGATGAGAGATCAAATTTCATAGTTTACTAATCGCAATTATTCATCAGAAGAGAAATGAAAAATGAAAGAAACCGCAAAATATGTAGAGTTTAGGGCTTTTGTAGCAAGCTTGGTAGCCTCAACAATCATGCCATTTTCTGAGTAAAAGTTGGCTGAAGTTATAGGAGAAAAAAATAATGAGCTACTCTTGTCTGTAAATGGAAGGATAAACAATCATCTCAAACGCAAACCATTATGGCAAAGGGGCAAAGGCATCCAAAAGACCAAAAGGGCTTAAACTCTCAAATCACATTGGTTCTTAAACGAAAATTAATAATCCAAGTTGTGAATCATGGAGAATGAGATCATAACCTTCATATTCCCAACAACACAAGATGTCAAGAAAGATAACACAAAATATTTACCCAAAAACACTAAACTTGAACCAAGAAATCAAAGACCTGAACATTCAAACCAATTCATATATATATATATATATATATATATATAGACTACAACCACATACATACTGACATACACACGGCCTATTCCTAACCTATATATATAATTCGAGGAGAACTTCATATATATATATATATATATATATATATATTTGCATCATGAGAAGATGGCTAGATTTATTTTGAATAAAGTTGCATGGTGGTGATCTTGGCCTTGCAAAACGATTCTAATTCAGACCTTCGTCGTCCTCTGTCTTGGTCTTGGTCTTGGGCTTGCGATAGGTTTCCTCGACGTGCTTGGCCATCGTAAAGCCAGAATCGGCTAGCTTCCTGATGTTGGGGATGTTGTAGTTCTGAGCTATATAAACCCCACATAGAGTCCCCACCATTAACGAGAACGTAGATCCCATCAAACCCATTTGGCTGATCAATCAACAAAAAGCCAAGCAAATATATATACTTTGTATGGTTGTATATACAGGAAGAAAGATAAAACTTGGTGAGAGAGGTTTGATGGGTTTGACTTATTTTGAGCGTACGAATACTCGTGTGTCTTTATAAGTTTGGGGGACTTACTGAGAGGTATCGTATTGCCCAAGACTTTGCAGATAAGGTTCCCTTGTATTGGTAACTCCTCCTCCAAGGGTCGGCCCTTGCTGTTGAAGTAATGGCCTCGTTTGTTTTTACAAATAAAATGAGATGAGATGAATTGAAATTAAAGTTAAAAAATTAAATAAAATATTATTAGAATATATTTTTTAATATTATTTTAATTTTAAAATTTAAAATAATTAAATTATTTATTTTATTTTATATTAAAATTATAATAATTAAATAAGATTAGATATTTTCTAAAAACAAACTATGCCGATCGGGGTCATTTTTCAAGTGAATCAGCACAGAATGATAACATATATAAATTGTCAAAATAAAAACATATATTATGGCCCAAATTTGAAATGTTCTTAGATGTACATGATGTGACGTGTGGTAACTTACAAGTAATTAATTAGGTCTATTTGGTGTATAGTGTAAAATATAATTTTCTGAATACCACAATGATATTATCCTAATAATTAACTAGTCAAATATCCTGAGTTTCATTTATATATATATCCCGATTGGCTTATTGTCAGTTGTTATGGTGCCGTTTGTATAGTGAGTTGAGATGAAAGTTAAAAATTGAATAAAATATTGTTAGTATAAAAGGATTTTCTCTCCCAGGAAAGGATCATCGGGTCTCGACCCAAAACCCGGCCCAAAAGGTTTCCTATCAAAGTAAGGAACAGAACATCAACCATAGAGGGGCGCCGTCTAGTCGACAAGATGATCGACTTGACATTCCGCGACAGTCCTCGAGAATAGTGTTTGTATAGAATGCACGGGAAACACGAAAGACTCTTAATTCATTGCATCAGGTCATCTACGGCTCATATAAACCAGGTTAGGGGTCAGGAAACAACATCACATTAATGATGTGATTAAGTCACACGCCACATTTATGGAGTCGACGTAGAGCCACACCGTATTAAAGAAGGTTTGACAACATACAAAAGAAGAAAGCATGCACACTCTCCAGACATTGTATAAATAGTGAGCTCCAAGTATAAAAAAACTCTCTGATTTCTAGATTCTCTTACTTATTTGCTACCCTCTATGAATATTTATTAACTTTGACATCGAAGGTTCTTCGGCCCTTAGGCTGCCCTTTCAAAGCCACAGTCTTTTCTACCTTGTACATGATCTATTTTTAAAGACCTGAGTTGTCAGGACTTAGCCCAAAGGTGTGTGAAACACGACATTAACCATTAGACCATTATTTTTTAATATTATTATTGTTTTGAGATTTGAAAAAATTGAATTTTTTATTATATTTTGTATGAAAATCTACAAAAATTGTAATAATGATATGAAATGAATTGAAATCGCTTCTTAATCTAAACCGAACCTTAATTTATCGAAAAAGAGAAAATATATACGAAGTTCCCGTACCTATATATATTATTGCAAACATAAGATTTGTTGAAATATTTGGAATAAGAAATAACCCCACCAGGTGATCATTTTTTTTAGAATTTTGTCGAGTACTGGAATATTCAAGTTGCCTGCAGGGCTCTCTCTCTCTCTCTCTCTCTCTCTCTCTATATGGCATTCAGCTTGAATGTTACGTACATATAGCTAGTTAATAAGGGAAAACTGATCATGCTTCAATGTCAGATCCATTGTTTGTATCTGAGTTATAAAGATGAACAGAACTGCATGAGTCCGATCCTTTTGATCTGGAAATTCACATTTTCATACCCAATTCAGGCTACCAAAGTTCTCGTCGTGGAAATTAAATGGTAAAAAAAAAAAAAAAAAAATCAATTGAGCCAGAATGTAAAAGAGCAAGATGTCAGGATATATATTGACCGTTATTGTTTTCCCAAGTACATATGAATGTAAACTCCATGGAATTCTTATAAACCATTGAACGAACTTGATCACCCACAAATCGAACTCTCCAAATTAAACGCACATCGTCATTTCCTTCTTAACATGACAACTACTCTTCATATTAATAATTAATTATTACAAATACAACAAGATACGACAATAAGCGGAACTAAGGTACTGTGCGTGAGAGGTGGCCGCTAATTATTTGGGATAGTTTCGACAGTCTTCTCATCCACTCCTGGGATTGCGGTAGTTTTGTCAACTGGAGCTTGACGAGGACAAGACCACTTGCGGCGAGCTTCGTGATGATGGCAACGTTGTGCCCCACGAGCTACAACGATCCCACACATGGCTCCCAACACGAACGTAATACCGGGTCTGATCATCGTACTCATGGTTTTGGCTTTTCAGCTGTTGTATATTCACTCTATATGGATGTTATGCTGTATATATGTACACACTTTTGAATGGCGTGCAGGAAAAGAAGATGACCAGCCTTTGCTGGGGTGGTTTTTTTCTGATGTCGTAAAGCCCAAGCCATTTTCTGGATGAGATTAAACAAAAGGCTAACCCCCTCTCCAAGGGTCAGTCAGGTCAACCCGCCCACCATTGTTATAAAATTGATGATGCATGGCTTTAGAAAATCCCCAATGGAAAATGAAAGGTGGGTGACAGGTGTTGCGTTTTTGTGGGAGCTTAAAGATGGAGTCAGCTGCACGTGTTATTGTGAACATTGAACAATCACAAAACCGGGCCCATAAACAATTGATTGATCACATCTTATTTATCTTTTTTAAGTATATATATCTACTTTTTCTCTCATTTCATGAGTACTAGTAAAGGGCAAACACGTGTATTGTACGTGTGCCCTGTAGCAAAAATTTAAAAAATATTTTTAAAAATAAGAATTTGCTATAAAAATATGTAATAATAAAAAATAGATTAATATATATAATTATAAAATGTAATAGTTTTGTCTATATTTTAAAATTTTCTCATTTATCATAAAAATATTACATATATTATCTGCAGAATATCCATAACTATAATATAGAAATTCTCACAAACACATTTACAACGACACAATTTTCTATTACAGATTCAAAAGCGACTATTGGAGTTGATGCACTATGTATGTTTCTAAATAAACTTAATATCTAAAAATTGTAAATAAATTATTATTTATTGATATTAGCAATTAATATATTCTAATTATAATGTAAAAATTTTTAACTCTATAATATGAGAAAAAATATTTACTTTGAGGAGATTGACAAGATCCAGCTTGAAGAACGTTAAATGAAGAACAAAAGTAACAAATCTATTAAAAATAAAATTAGAAAAATAAACAAGAAAAATGTATGGTTATAATTCTTAAATAGAACATATGTTATTATTATTAATGGTCGTGCTGTTTTGTTTTATTATTGTCATGCTTGATGTGGATTCTATTTTATTTTATTTAAGCCTTAGTGGTGTAAAGAATTGTGTGCAATGGATTGAGATGAAGAGGTGAAGAAAATGTAAAATGTATTAATAACTCTGAATAGCTTTCCATTACCAACGTACTGTTTCTTATAAGGGAACATAACAGATGAACAACTGCACAGAACCAACAAAAAATGTGAAATGAGACAAGAGAGAAAAAAAAAAATTATAACACATAAATAAAGATACATAAATCTACAAAACAAAATAAAAAAATTTCATACTTCTATTTGTATTGAGATCTACATCTATAAAACAAAAAATCAAAACAAACAATATCCATTCATTTCTTTACAGATTCACCAAAAAAAAAAAAAGGGAAAAAAAACTAATAGGATTTTTAGATGTGAGAGATGATATCCGACATCTCTTCTACTTCCAAAGCTAAATATCTAACAAATAAAGAGTTCAACCACAGATCTACAAAACATAACAAAAAACTTTTATAAACTCAAAGAATCCAGATAATTTCAGATCACAGCCAAACAAAAATGATAGCAAAATAACGACATAAATATATTCGTACAATCTCTTCAAATATGTGAACATATGTTGAGATCTATAGAGCATAAAAAAAAAAAAAAAACCAAAAAACATCCATTGATTTATCTGTAGATTCACGATAGAAGAAGCAACAAAGGAAAAAAACAGAGCATATCAAAGTGAAAAAAAAAAGAATTTAGGCATCCATAAAATAAAAATAAGTTAGGACGAGTCCATAAGAGCAGATATTGTATATGACATAATTGAAAGGAGAACAAACAGACCCATATAATAGACCTAAAAATAGAGGAAAAATTAATCGGAGAAGGAAAAGAATTACATACCTAGTTATCTTTGGAATTTCAAAACCAGGAACTAATCTATCAACACTGAACCACTGAAAGTTTGTGCGATGTGAGTGAGAGGATTTTGATTTTAAAGGTGTAGGACGTAACAGGAAATAGAGTAGAAAGTAAAAATGAGTTTTGCTTTTATATGAATCGAGAAGGGGTGAAATCAGCAGAACAGAAGGATAAGAACAAAAAAAAAAATTATTTAATTTTTACTAATCTGATAATAATACTGCAAACGGTGGAAGCGGTGGCAGACGTGGAGAGAACGTGAAAGACTATCCAATTTCTACAAATTCGACATTAACAAATGCCAAACAATCCAAGCAGTGACTGCTTCGTCAGCCATGCGAAAAAACCATATCCAAAAGTAAATGAAAGTATATCCAATAAATAAAACCATATCCAAAAGTAAAAGAAACTATATCCAATAAATAAATAAAACAGATTAAAAAAATAAGTAGATAAAATAGTAGAATTTATGTGAAGTCCGGAAGAAGTGGAAAAGAAAATAACATTAAAATATTTTGCAGAACCGACACCAGTTTGCGGGGACATTCCCGTAAAGGAAAAGTGATTTTACACAAAATTTATTAAACACACACATGACGGCAGACATCAGTAAAATGAATTGAAATATAGGGGCAAATTCGGAAGAAATTATGAACGACACCTGCCTGCTTATTGACGTTTATTATATATAAGATATATCTACTGTTTGTGCAATATTAGATCAGATATATCACCAAAAAAAAAAATCGCTTTTTAATCGTGGTTCAGAATATACAATTAAAGGAATAAAAATGAGAAATGATTGGTGTATAGTTAGTATGTAAGTTTCACATACTTAAAAATAGATAAATTTAAGAATCATGTAACAAATTTTATTTTTAATGGCGGTTCTCATTTTTATTCAAATGGAATATAAATGTGTACACTCTAAGACTGTATATAACATTACTAAATGAATAAAAGATAAAAAAATGGATGCTCTTGATTTTGAAACTAGGTGTTTAGCTGTCACTTGCAGGATCATTGCCTTGTATTTGCAACTTTGAACTTATTTTCTCTCTCTTTTGACTTAAGAATTTCCTTTAGATTGCATGCAAGTTTAAGTTTAATTTTCTCAATTTTGAATTCATAACTGAATTTCTGAACAAGATATGATTTCGAGTTTTAAATTGTACTCTTGCAACTCCCAGTCCCTATATCTAATCAGGTCGGAAATGTTAGTCCAATCCACCTAATAGAGTAGAGCAACTGATAGACCGTGGCCTATTAGCTCAGTTGGTTAGAGCGTCGTGCTAATAACGCGAAGGTCGCAGGTTCGAGACCTGCATGGGCCAAAGCATGAAAGTTTTACAATTTTGTGAATTGTGCTTACAAATTACGTTCATCTAAGTTTTTCTCAATTAGCTGCATTTAGGCTTGGCGATGATGTCAACTTATGCAGATAGCAGCAGACTTCTTAAAAATGCCATTTTTTTCTCATATATATATATATATATATGTAATATAGAATAATGATCGATTTAGCTATTGGCATTAATTAATCTTTGAAAGAAGATCTAGGGAAAAATGATTCCTACTCTCTTCAGTCGTCATTATTTTTTCTTATAAAAAATGGTCCCAGAGGACAAAAATCCTTGAAGAAAGCAGACAAACTTATAAAGCAGCATCCAAGCATATGGGCCTTTGAACTCGCTTGGATGTTTCTGCCATGGTAGAACAGAGACAAGTACCCAAGCTGACAAACAGATGTGCATGCATGTGGGATTTTAGACAAGATTTAGACCTATTAGGTGCCCCCAATCCATGTTCTTGGCCATGGACAGAGATCTTTTGCTGAGTAGTTCCAATCACCCGAGGATAAAAATCTATCTGCAATATGCATGGCCGCCTAATTGTGGCCATTATTTACTCATGCTTGTTAGCCTCGCCTGTTGCTTCTATTATAATATAGGCTGAACACCAACCTCAAATCCATACCCGATGAGAATTGCTGCCTGCCTCTAGTTTGTTGTATGATAAAATGGGGGGTTTCTTCAGGGGTTGCAAGGCCGCAGCAGCTTCTTTCATTCTACTCAACGTCATATTTTTCACCACTGTTTCATCTAGTAACGTTCCATGCACTCCAAAAAGTCCTCCCTTAACTCCCTCTACTCCAGAGAAGCCTGCCAAATGCCCAAAAGACACTCTCAAGTTTGGGGTTTGTGGCAGCTGGCTAGGGTTGGTAACTGAGGTTGTGGGGACTAAACCAAGCGAGGAATGCTGTACGGTGGTGAAAGGCCTAGCAGATCTTGAAGCTGCATTGTGTTTGTGCACCGCTATTAAGGCAAATGTATTGGGAGTTGTGAAGCTGGAGGTACCTGTTGCCCTCAGTTTGCTTGTTAATGGGTGCGGCAAGAAGGTCCCTGAAGGCTTTGTGTGTGCATAGATGAAGCTCGAGTGTCTCAGAATCAGATGTCTCTTTTCTGGATCAGTGTTGATTTTGATGCTCTTGTAACCTTGTTGGTCTGTGTTTCTCATTTAATAAAGCAAAATTGTCTGCGCAGAAGTCTCTCTTCATATGCCCTCGAATTTCAAGATCTTTCTATTGACCATTTTTGCGAAATTCTTTAATGGACAAATGGAAACATGACAATATGTTAGCATGCAAGGAATTACTAAGTCATAGATTTGGTCATTGTCTGTCTCTCTGTCAATGAGGTATCATCCAAAACTGTCCCAAATATAGTGTGAAGATAATAATTACCACAATTCTAATATTCCAAGTAAACATTATTAACACAATGATGAGATACAATCTCAATTATAGCACGTAAATGAACCAGATGTGTACCAAATAGATCTATAATCTATATCAGACCAGTATTCTTGGAAAAACTTCAATGAGATTTTACAATGCTTACTAAGTTCAGTTTTGAAAACCAACGTCAACCTCTTGGCTAATTTCCTAAACCTTGCATATAAAGAACATATAATTGTGACCCCTTACCCCCCCCCCCCCCCCCTTCTTTTTTTTTTTTTTGAAAGAAAAACAGTGGATGATTACAAATTACAAACACTCAAGATGGGATTCTTTGGGAAGCTTCATTGAGGTTTCAAAAGAATAATCACTCGGTGATGCCCAATCCGAGTCTCACTTATCCGACCAAGATGACGAAGGACCTGCAAAACACCATGATGCCACTATGACGAGGTTCACTTTACAGAAGAAACCAAACCTTGTAGACAGTCATGAAGGACATCTATTTACTTATTTCAAGTCAAGCATCAGACATTCCAGCATACAACATGAAACTACTGTTGCAAATTTGACAATATCAAATCCACTTTACGGAGAACAGAAAGTTAACAAGAGTATATCATTGAAATCAAATAGGGTACATGAAGCATGTATAGATGACAGTGACCATTGAGATTATGCCAAAGATCATTTCATTTCAATGATAATGCATGGACTAGCTATTCAAATTGCCTATAAGAGGGAAACACTCACAGTCAGTATCGCTTTTCCAGTATTGTCAAGTTTCAGTGCTGGTCCTTTTATGTCATTTTCTATAAAAAAGTGTTTTCCCTTAACAGCTTCTGCCATTGCAATATCTCTTAGTTCCTGCATGTTTCAGCAGTTCAGAAAATTAGAAGAACATAAACCAAACCTTAATTACCATGCTTGAAGACAAGATCAAGAGGTAATCAGCCAAAAGTGAGGAGTTGAATAAATTGGGGTGTCGTCCTCCTTTATAAAAAAAAAAAAAAAAAAAAAAAAAAAAAAAAAAAAAAAAAAGAAAGAAAGAAAAAAGAAAAAGGAGGTAATCAACTGTGACATGACATATACAAGCCAATTTTCTGAAATAAGAGTACAGGTTCCCCCTGGTTATCGCTTTGAGATTATGCCACGGGATGTAAACCTTTAATTAGATGGTGCTGACCATTGCCATTTGAAAGATAAGTAATCATCAGTCATATGAGACCTAATAAGATTTTTTCCCTGGGCAAATATCACAAAACAGAACTTGGGGACATGGATCAAAGTGGTTTGAATACAAAGTAGGGATCTAGGAGCCGGGTGAGGACAGAATGAATGGGAATGCAACCAACTAAACCATTGATAGCAGCACATTTGGCGATTTGCACTACAAAATCGGCACTTCTATGGGTCTGTTGGGCTCCCCAAGACATTGAATTAGATAGTGTTGTCACAGTAACTTGGATTATAGTTTTGTCACAGTAACTTGGATTATAGTTTCCAACGAGCCAGCACTGTTTTGAAGATACATAATCACCAGCCAGGTAAAAGGGGCTCAGGGAAGCATTCATCTGGAGATATAACAGTCACCTAATTGAAGTGTACTTCACTTACCAGGGCTTTTTCCCAAAGATTTTCTGCCAGCTTCATCAAGAAAGAACCATATTTAGGATGGGTTTAAGATTAAACACATATTTCTCGGTATCAGAAACAATCAAACAACTTGAAAATGGACCTTCTTCTTTGGAGCTGCAATAAGCTGCACATTTGCTTCAGCATAAGTGGCCATGTCATTGATAGCTGCATTGACCTTCTCCTGTGTCAGCCTTCCTCTCATGTATCTGTATTTGGCGACTCTTAGAGAGAAATTAATGGAATATCATTTTATAAAATTAAAGTTAATGTACCATATATTCCCCAGGAGAAAATAAAGACTAGAACTACCAAGGATCTGTAGACTAAAACTATGACATGGACTCATTTTCCCATTGATAATTGGCATGCCTGATACCCAACTTCACAACCATGCCTGATACTTGTTGGGTACTTTCAAAGAGGTTCACCTCTGTTTCTTAAAACAAGCACATATGTGGAAAACATCAGAGACTGAAACACAGCTGACGATCATAACTATGGTTCCCTTTCCTTCCCTATTTGTAGAGAGGGATTTGGAATTTTGGAACATATAAGTGCATATGCACAATATAGGTTACTTTCAGACATACAAGCAGAACTACATATTCAGTAACCCGGTGTACAAATTTACAGATGTGGTATTAGACATCCATTACAAATGCTACAATGTAATTGACCAGCTTTGAGTAGGCTGTTATGATTCATAAGCAGATGGTGTAGCTGAAACTCTCTTTAACATCAAATCTGTAACAAATATTGCAGGAAATGCACTTACGAGGACAGAGAATCCAGTTCATCAGCTGTTATATACCACAATGGTGGAGAGCCACGACCTTTTTTCTCCTGATTTGAAAATAGAAAATAGAAAAACATATTCTTGCAGTAAGTTCTCCACAGTGCAGCTGCATGACTTGAAATGATGATGCCAACAGTTCTTTTGAAAATTAGCATGCAGAAGGGGTCACCAAGTATTCGTCTAAACCATTATAGCCAGAGACAACTCAGAATTTAATGGTGAATGGCCAAAAAAAAAAAAAGGACTTCCAAAAAGTTGAATTGACAGTGTAGTCCCCGTGAACAACCGGGTTAAAGTTTCTTCTGAGTGAAGTAGTGTTGCTATTTTTCAATTCATGTTCTTGCACAGACTCCCATTCAACATGCTACAAGTTATGGCTGTCTTTGTTTGAGGATATTCATTTCAATGATAAAGGATAGACATTTCAATATACATACTTATGCAACCTTCTGCATCTTTTATGCCCACTCAGAAATCAAACAATGTAAGTCCCTTACAAGATTCATTTCCAGATAGATCATGATAACATGGAGCCTTCATATTTATTTATCAATGAATAGAAACATCCACTATGAAATTCTGCCTTGAACATTATTTGAGACCAAAAAAGAGAACCTACAAATTATTACTGAGCTTGCCGCCTCAAACCATGGATGTTGACCACTTTTAAGCTAGTGCTATTGAAGGAATCAACTTTTTCCACCATATACTGGTATGTCTAAAAAACATCTAGCGATACGCCAGCTGGTTCACCGTACAATAATGCAAGGACAGCAAGCTAAACATGATTATACCCTCCTTCCTGTTCTTATAAGGGAGGAGATGTTTGAGCTAAAGGTCATTGCAAGGGACCTACTCATGCTTCTGGATACTAAATTTTTAATGTAAACTTCTAAGATGGTTTACCTACACTTTCTTATAAGTATTGCAGACTTTGTTAAAAAATGCATAAAGACGCAGTTCCAATCCAAGTCATTTCTTTTTTCATTTAATCCTGCTAATAGATGTTCCACTTGCCTTAGGTAATGCTGCAGGCTCTTCCTCGAGTTTTAAAGACCCAAAACCTGGATCTTGTTTGGAGAACTCTGGCAGCAAGCTGAAACCCCACAATGACAAGAACTGGTTACCTAAGGGACAAAAATAACACCAAATCACAAAATATAACCTAGTAAAGATGAAAAAATAGTATTACCATCTATTAGTTTCCAAGTTTGTTATTGACAATCTTTCAGGTAAAAATGATGGAACGTAAACAGACATATTCTGCAATTTCTTCTGCTGTTGAAGTGATGCGCCGATGATGCTCTGCAACCATGGGAAGAAAGTGACAGTCAACCAAGTAATTCAAATCCTCACTCCAGTTGGTTACTTAGGGAAAACATATGGAAATATCAAGTGAAAATTAAGTACACTTTTATTTTCACAAAGAAAAAAATATATAAGCAGTAGTCAAGGTTTTATAAAGGAATTGGTTCCAAAGAAACCACAAGTATAATTTATTTGTTTTAAAATCTTGAAGTCCTCTCTTTTCCCAAAACTAGCTCAGAAATAAATTGGTATTATGAGAAAACAACTTGACCATGTGATATGGTGGTATGAGGCACTGTCGAGTGAATCATCTCATTTATCACCATGATAATATAAATCCAGAATAATAAAAAAAACTATAAACTACCATTATCTTCTATTCCTACAGTTTGTTGTCGTCTCTTATAGCATCTATTCTTTTCATCCATTCGTTGCCATTTCAAAGCCAAATTAATAAAAATTAAAACCCCGAAATATTAATAACATCGATTCTTTTCATAAAACATGAGACTAACAAAAATCAAAACTCAAACTTGAAAATCATTCTTCATTAATTCACCACTACCTTAGTTGCACGCTCTCTCTCTCTCTCTCTCTCTCAAATTGAATTCCCAAGAAATGAAAAATCGATTAAATAATGGCCAACAAAGAAACGCTAACTCACTCTCGCTATCGAATAGAAAGTATTACAAAAATTGAAACGGACAGAGAGAGAGGTACTTTAGCTTTGGGAATGGCAAGGGTTTCGTCGCGCAAGCGGTCCTTGATAGCTTGCAGCTGAAGCTCCATCGCCTTCAATGCAGCATCCACCGCAGACAAATCAGTGATGCTTGTAGCGGGGTACACTGAAAACAAAACATGGTAGCGTTCGATTCGACGTAATCCATACAGAAATATTGGCTGAAAGAAAAAAGAAAATATGATTTTAAAAAACGACTCACTGTTACGTGCAATAACGAGCTCCTGAAGTTCGGCTATGCGAGTGTTGAACGAGGACATCAGATCGTCCAACGATGACCCAGCTTTCTTCGCCTCCATCCCTCTCCCTCTCTCTCTCTAGAATTGAATTTCGACTTTTTTTCCTGAATCACAAGAAGTGGTTTCTGGCGGGAAGAGAATCAGAAAATTCACAAAAACGATGCCGTTTTGTCCACTGTGCGTTTATTGTGGATTTTGTCGAGACAAAATAATAGGGCCGAATGTTTTAGGCCCATCCATCTTCCCTCTCGACATTCAAGAATCAAAAGCCTAACCCCCAATTTCTAAACCCTCTCTCTCTCTCTCTCTCTCTCTCTCAAGACTGCCATTTTCTCTGTGAATTTTTCTTCCGCAGAATTACTGCAACTTACTAGGGAGATATTTGGCCAGGTATCTTAATCCGTTTTAACTTTTTTTTCTTTCAATCGCTCCACTCGGGTTGCTAAATATTGTAATCTTGTATTGTTTTTTTTTTTTTTTTCCTGCATAACGTCCTTCTCGCTCTGCTTGCTTGACTTCTTGGGATATTATAACTCATATCCATAAACGGTGATAAATTCTGGATAGGGGTTATTGAAATTAAGGGTTTAACTTTTCCTAATTTATTGCCTCAGAGAAACATATTAACAAGGGAAATTAACTCAATTAAATGAGTCTCCTTCGGTTCTTTGGCTAACTTGAGTTGACTTGTTTGTTTGTTTTGTATTGGAATCGGGCGATAAAATGTATGGGTTATATGAAATCAATGAAGCGTAATACTCAATCACTCACGAGGAAAAAGATTCTCTCTCTCTCTCTCTCTCTCTCTCTCTCTCTCCCCCCCCCCCCCCTCTCCCGGGGGGGGCGGATGGATTGGATAATAACATTCTCTCGTAGTTATTTAATTTCTTTCATTCATATTTACTTTTGCCGTTTTATTATCTTCTTAATGCCAATCAACCAGTTGAATTAGAAGTCTTACATGACCTGTGGTATTTTGAGCCTGTGTAAGCCTTAACCAGAGTTTTTGTATCGTTATTTTAGAGGCATTCATGATTCATTCGTGTTAATTCTGTGTTGGAACTCTCCCAGTATATTGACATTTTTTCTCTTCTTGTTTTACAAATATAAAAAATCTCTTTGATAGGCTATGTTTTGATGTGAAGTTTTTTCCTTTTCCTAGGAAGATGTGGGGTTGGGATGTGGGAACCCGCCTATCTGGGAGGATCGCTGACAGCTTTCTTATTGTAAATGAGACTACAATGGCTTCTTGCATTTTTTTGTTACAATGAATTTTAAGAATTAGAGATTTTTCAAGTTTACATGATATCCAGAATTGCTATTACTATAATCATTAATATGTGATGTATTGGTTATGGTGGTAGAACGAAGTTACCAGAATAAGGGAGGGAGGGAGTAAAAAAAAAAAAAAAACCAAGCATATGTTATACCAGGTATAGGAGTTTAGCATGTCCCAATATTTGAAGTATATTTGTAGTATATATGCACTTGAAATAGCATAACTATAGCAGGTTATGAACATGACTTTCTTCCTATTATATAAATGCAAAAGATTAATTTGTTCTCCTGTGTCCTCAACTTAATCAGTTTGCCTAATGGTGTCACACAGTAAAAAGAATGTCAAATGAACAAAAAGGAGAAGAAGATCAGCAAACCACAGGTGCCCCAGTTCTTGGATGGAGAGCAATGGTAGAAGAACGGTACCAGAAAATCAAAGAAAACGCAGAAACTTATCCGTACGTGTGGGCTTCATATATTGTTGTGTATGGTGGTTTTGGACTATGGTTTACCTACAGATGGAGGAAGCTTCGCAAGACTGAGGACAGGGTACGGGTCCTACAAGAGAGACTACGCAAGCTCGTTGAAGCTGAGGAGTCCAAAAGCTCTGCCGCATCGGTTCAAAAGACTTCACCATCTGCCGATAAACCCCCCAGATAGTTGGGTTTGCAGCTAATTCTATTCACTGTCTCTTTTACCATCAATACTTCCACAGTATGGAAACAGACTGCTTATGCTTCCCAAAATATATTTTGAGAATCGAAGAAATCTCAAATGATGATGATTTCAAGAGCTTGTTAGAATTCAGGAAGAACAATCCTCTTCCTTGTTTTTGGTCAATATCCAAGATTCCAATATTGATAAAATGTTGTTTCATATGTGCAAGCACTGAGTGCCTTTTAGGACTCGTTTAGATAGTGAGATGAGATGAGATGAGATGAGTTGAATAAAATATTATTAGAATATTATTTTTTAATATTATTATTATTTTGATATTTAAAAAAGATGAATTATTTATTATATTTTGTGTGGAAATTTAGAAAAGTTATAATAATGAGATGAAATTAGATGAAGTGAGATGGTTTCTCTATCCAAATAAGCCCTTAGAGCATTCTCAATAGATGCTCAATCATACATTTTTCTTTAAAATATGAAGAAATTTGTTCAAAAATGATATACAATGTATGTTGTATTTCATCTTTCATTTTCTATTTTGCTACAGTGATCTAGCTACATCTAGAGTAAAATGTTCATCTATGTGAAACATTTTTTAATTCATTTCTCTCTCCTTGTCTGATTTTTCCCATTTCTTTAAAATATTTTATCTTCATTTCAGACCCCTCTCTCTCTCTCTCTCTCCCACGCTTTCTTCCGTCAAAGACTCTAGGTTTCTTTCAAATAACACCACTAGGCACCAAGTTTTGCTCAAATAATGATTTTTAGCTTCTGGGTTCCTTTCGAATAACAATTCCGTATATTCAAGTGAACTATTTTCCAAATGCAAACAAAATATCTTCTTTTTCTTTTTTTTTTAAATTAATTTATATTTTGATTTAACTTATAAATTTAGATTAATTTAAAATAGAACATAATTATATGATATTGTATATGATGAGATATTACAAATATCAAAAGATATAAAAATATTATTGTTAGTTAGAGAAAATATTTGAAATGAATAAAAAATATTAAAAAGTATAATATTTAAATGATATGAAGAAAAAATAGATAAACTGGTGTATGGTATATTGTAAAAGTCAATATGTAAAATAGAAAAAACGGATTTTAGTGATATATTTTAAAGAATGAGATGAAAAATCCATTGAAAGTGCTCTAATTAGTTTTGATGTGGTTTGTATGAAACTGGTGTATGGTATATTGTAAAAATCAATATGTAAAATAGAAAAAATGGATTTTAGTGATATATTTTAAAGAATAAGATGAAAAATCTATTGGGAGTGCTCTAATTAGTTTTGATGTGGTCTGTATGAAGATATCAATCTTGATAAAATGTTGTTTTCTCCTTGGTGTGGCCTTATAAACAAACGCAAGGAGGAAAACAAAGAGAAATTAATTATCTTGGCCCGGGACAAGCAAATCTTCGCAACCAATCTCTCTTCCAACTATTTCTATTCCAACTTAATACATTGTTAGCTTCTTATTTGAGTACCCTTCAAAAGTGCACGAAGCTGTCCAAAGGAATAACCAAGGCCTAAAAACTTTTCACAAGAATCCAATCATAAAGATCATAGACATATCTCGAGATATGAGTATCTAAATTTCTAATGACACTATATATCATTTTATTATTTAAAAATAAATAAGTAAAGTTGAATAATTTTATATAAAAGAAATATATATTTAAAAATATAATGAATCTGAATCTGTATCCTCCATGTACAAGACATGATTAATAATAAATTAGAGGAACAAAATTTAAGAACAATGTCTGGTAGATGTTTGGAGTTCAAATTAATTATTCTAAACCCTTTTCATCACATTGGGAAGTGACAAATTCACGTAGTTGTGGGCGTCTGTTCAGGATTAAGATATGGGATGTTTGTTTGCTTGTAGCAAAAATATCTGCTTTTTTCTTTTCGTATTATTGATCATAGGCCTGCATGCATTTTAATATTGGCTTGATTTACATAAGAATAATTTATTTATTTATTTATATATCATGTCTTGGGAACACTCTCGAAACTGCTGCATTCTATGTCGGCCCTTCTTATGTCGGGCACAGGATCCTAATCACCATTCCTTTTATTTTATTTTTCACTTAAATAATTTGACCAAGTGATGTTCCCCTGATCTAGCTAGCTTGGTGATCATGATATGCATCCAACGGTTACCATACGTTCTGATCGATCATATGCGATTCTTCTAACGATTTTCTTTTTCTTTTCCTTAACCGACACCGTGTGGTACGGAATGCAAAATGGAGCCCCATTTGTGCTAAACATGTACCAATGTTCCACCTTATCAGAAAGATCGAAGACAGATCAGAGAGGGAAAAAAAAAATTTTAATTGCTTGATCAATTATATCAAAAGTAGAATCCTATTGTCGGTGTGTAGAGCACGTTTAATAAAGTATTTATATAATTTAATTTAATTTTAAAGATAAATTTTAAAATTTAAATATTACAAATCATATCTTAATTACCATGTAATTAGTGATATGGATGGTTTACATACACTAAACATCAGCTTAAGAATAAATTAACTCATTCAAATGATGATCTATTTAGTTTGTTATCGATCGTTGGATTGATCGAGGCTAGAAATACAATAAGTTTTATTAATATATATTCTGCCAGATGTGAAAACTGACTAGTTAATTAATTATTAGTTTAAAAAATAATAAGAAAGCGATCAAGAAATGATATTGATCTCCGGAAGTAAGGCATGCATGCACGGATCGATGAATAGTATTAATTTTCTAGGGAATTATAAGCAGGTTTTAAGGTTATATATATAGCGTGCGTGAGACAATTATAACGTACGAATTAATTAATTCGTTCTTGTAGCCAAGAAAAAAGAATTAATGATTGCTCAATTTGAGAGATACATATATACATGAGTACTACTTCAGAATTAGAACTTAATCTCAAGATTAATTAAGCTAATTTATTGACCGATCGCTATGCTTGAAATTCTGTACTTTAATACATTAATTTATATATATGCGTCGGTCGGGACACGATTTTACTTCAAAACCTAAAGTTTATAGATTTGGCCGGCTATATTACATGCATATGTTAATAATATTTCACTTTTTCACTAATACTAGTATATAATGCGAGATTTAAGCCTCTCACATTGTACACATATTATAAGTACTCCAACATGAAATTGAAATTAGAGAAACGATGTTGAATTTGCTTTTGGTCATGTCACTCGATCGAAAACCATTGCATCCTCACCTCCTTTGTCATATGGACCCCAACAAAAATAAGAGATTGTGTTTGGTAAATGAAATAGTTTTAGACTACTTCGTTACTATTTATTATTATTTATAAATAATTTATCAATAAGTAATTTATTATTTTTTTACTATTATTTATTATTTCACTACTATTTATATATCATTCAATATATATCATAGGAACGTAATTCACCCAAAAAAAAAAAAAAAACTAATTAAGAGAGCAGGTACATGAATCTTTAACTGCCGCCCTCATTTAAGAGTAACCAACCACATCATCTCACACCCGACACATGCCCATCTATGGGATTCTTATGTTTCTTTTCAGTCAATTAAATTCAAATACTTCTACCAACACGAAAAAATAAAATAAATAAATAAATTCAAATGTGAAATACTTTAGTCACAAATAAATTACATAAAAATAAATCTACAAATTAACGTAGCTTGATGCAGTGCGTCAGATTATAAAGTTATTTTTAATGTAAAGTAGATCTAACATATCATGTAAAGTCATGTCAGTTTATGAGTTTATTTTTGTATAATCTCTTTATATATGTAGCATTCTCAATTCAAATACTAGCTACTACGATGCATATATACTAGTAATTACTAGCTACTACCATAGGATCATTTAACCATGCATGCATACTAGTTGTTCAACTAAAATGAATGATGGGAAGGGTTCGAGCAATTATAAGCTTAATTCAAAACTTCAGCTGTGATTTGAAGAAGAAGAAGAAGAAGAAGAAGAATTAGAATCAATTAATTAATAACTCTTATATTTAAAAGCAAAATAATATGCCAGGAATTAAGGGATCAGCTGAGAACTCGGCAATGCAGTCATGTCTACTGATTTATGCCTGCCTTGAATGTTTACAGATGCAATTTCATTTCATGATACTGCACTACGTACGCACGCATTAACGTGCACATGCCTGGAAGTACCATAGCATCTATATGAAGAAGATCGGGAGGAAGAAGAAGAAGCTGAGGCGGCAGGTAGGAGGAGGCCCGAAAGAGGGACTTCAATAAGAAGAGGAAAAAATTAATGATCAGGAAGTACTCTTCAAGAAGATCAGAGATCAGATCTCGTCACAGCATGCATGGTATCTACTGATATGCTGATGCACACACTACATATACATCCACGCCCAATATTGCACTACGTTGATATGCACATGCATGCATCCATTCCATGTATTTTTACCGTCTAAATATGTATATGCATGCATTTTCCATTTTCTTGACCACCATTTAATTCCACCCTCTTTAATGAAGAATATCATGATTTGATAGCGTCAACTTGAACACTGCTATTCCTACACATGCATTAACTACTAAACTACGTAGTACACCTAACCAACTTATAATAATTAACCATATATACTATATAAGATGCGGTACTTCATGACTTTATTACGGTAGTCTCAAACCTATAGCTCACGTAAAAGGAGGTTCTTTATCTCATTTCCTGCAGTCCCATTAATTCGCGGTGCGATTACTGAGTAATAACACTGATGACTGATCTTGCGAGTGATTTTGCAACACTAATATTAGTCGTAATAACACTGCGAGTGATTTTGCAACACTGCGAGTAATCATGATACTGATCATCACTGCATATCAAGAACTGAAGTAATTTATATATCTTAGAATATATAGCAACTCGTTCGTACTGTACTTATATTGGAGATGATGCGTCATATATATACGGAAAAGAAAATATATTATGGTGTAGTACGTAACAGTATGAGAATGATGATCATCATGGTGAAGAGGTCAAGTTTAATAAGATCAACAAAGCGCGCAGTGATAATTAGTTTCGAAAAGATTATGGCGTGATTGTGACAAAACAGCCATAATAGTGAAGCAATATCCTAGCTAGACTGAATAATAAGATCAGAAAATGATAAGAAGTAGAGATATTTCTCACCGATATTGTTATTATCTGAGGTACATTAGTAAAGGAAAAAAAAAGGCGTTTAACACATGAAATCTAAGAGCTAGCCTATGTTTTACAGCCATATATAATAAGGTGCTATATTTATATGCGCTTGCATGGCAAGACTACATACTTGAGCCTAGGATAAGCGAGACCGTAACAAGTTGATCTTCAGTGATACCTTGGTTCTCCGACTCTGGTCGGATGATAGCTAGGAAAAAGATACTCTTCAAGCAGAGAAAAACAAGAAGAAGTTAATTAGGGAGCTTCTGATTTTTTCCTTTTTTCTCGAAGTCTTGCTCAGTTGTGAGAAGGAGGGTGTGTCTTTGGTGGTGAATAGTCCAAGTTGAACCCGGGATTTTTTTCACTGGGTTTCTTGTGAGGCACACGCCAAGAAACCGATGCAAGAGACTCAGTTTGAACAGAAACTGGAGTTTTTCCTTCCACTCTAGGAACTTTCTGGTTTGTAGTTGTCTCTTTTCGCTTTTGGTCAGTAGTACTGTCATTTGAGGGGTTTACAGCTATGCTACCTCTTTTTGCCTCTCCATGTTGTTTTGCCGGGGAAGACTTCACATTTGATAGAGCTGAAATCTCATATTCAAAACCCATCTTCTCATCATTCTGCAAAAACCCAGAGGATGTAAATTAGGAGTTGAAGAAGATGAAAAAGAAATGAATATGAATGATGAGAACAGATGAAAAAAAAAAGAATAAAAAACCAGCACTTACCTCGTTGGAAAAGTGGGTAATTTTCTTTTCCAGATTGTTGTCAACTGCACGAAAATGCCGGGCATTACATGCGTGCAAAGAAAGGCATAGAAGGAAAAGAAGAAGGCAAGAATGGAGTGACATTTTAAGAAATGTAGTCTCGAAAGCTCGAAAGGTTGATAGATAGAAACTAAAGAAAACTGTATGTTGGCAGCTAGTAGAAATGGTAGCGGTCTATATGTAGTGAGAGAGCAAAAAAAAGCATTAAATGCGGGTACATCAGGAGATTTAAGAGGTTCTAATATTGCAGAACATGAAGATGTATGGGTTAAGAGAAGTAATAAATGAAATGAAGATATGGGCGGCCTCCTCCGTTTTGTCCCTTCCCTCTGCTCAGACTCACATTTCAATCTATATTGGTCCCGGAAAACAGACCCCCCCAAGGAATTAAGAGAACCAACTCGGAGGCCTTCTCCTAAATATATGGAGAGAGAGAGAGAGAGTCCAAAAGAGAGATTTTCTTTTATAAAAGCAGCATTGAAGAGAATTAAAAACAAAATAATAATAAGGAAAGCGAGTGTGCCTAATTGTTTGTACCGAGGACGCAACAAGAAAAAGAAAAAGAGTTTCTACCGAGGAATTAGTCCACTCCAGCTTGTCTTTGTGCTAGAGATCCACTATTTTGCTTAGTTTTGCCTCCTTGTTTCTTGCTCTTACCTGCCTTTTTACCTTGAAAAACTTATGCACAATATTATTCTATCATCAAAAAGTAGGAAGCCTTTTTAGCTTTGATATTGTGATAATGACTAGTGCGTGCGCGTCCCTTGATTGCCTTGAAAGCCAAGAGCATGAGATCAATGGGCCGGCAATGTCTCAGGGATAGAAAATTGAATATGTGCAGTGCAGGGAGAGAGAGTGAGAGAGAGGGTTCATGAAATTCATGGCGTTAAAGTTTGTCCGGTTCAGGTCCAGGGCTCGCAGCTAATTGCTATCTAATTAGTGCTTGACCGACGCATTTCAGGAAGTAGCTAGCTAGCTCGGTGAGCACGTCATGCTAGCTCTATTTTGTAACATGTTTGAGTTGGTTTACACGCTTATTCCAAACAGCCAAAATGACTTTCATGAGTTAGCAGGCCAGCATTAATAATATTCCAAAAGCTAGAGCCGATAATTAGGTCTTCCTTTTCTTCTTTTCTTTTCTTTCAAAAACAATCATGACATGCATTTAAGAGATAATGAACATATTCTTTTCGAGGACAAGTTCTACTATTTTCACTAATTATACGATCGATCCCCCCAAATCTGCGCCCTATGAGTTAGAAATAATTGTCTTTGCATGCATGCTCCCATTAGTGACTAATAATATGTAGCAAATTAGTGCATGCGGTGATTAAATATTGATCAGTCATGACGACACGCTTTTGTACAATCTATCAAAAAATCAACATTAATATATAATTATGCAAGATCAGTAATCTTAAATATTAACACATTGTTACTACAAGAAAAATAAATATTTGTAATAGATTAATATTTGCGACGATAACGACTATTTGCAATAAAAATATTTTGTTCTAAAAATAACTAGTCACAAATAAATAGTTTTTTTGTAATACGTGCAAAAATAAATATAATACCAAAAGTTTTTTTTTTCTAAATTCAGTTTCACATAATTTTACTGCTCAATGTGTATATATATATAATTTTGATGCACGTGGGTGTACATACGGCTCCCTATCAGAAAGTACTACCAGTCCTCTCTTTATTCTTAATTTAACCGTAACATACTTTTGCATTCATCACTTTAAATTCTCAATTTATCGAACTTCAAATTAACCGTCTACAAAATTTATGTACTTGTATAGAAGTTGCATCCATGGACCATGATATCATTCTCGTATTCAAATAATAAAAAGAAAAAACATTTTAACGTAAAATGAAGATGGAATGCATGTGAAATGTACATGGCGATTGGAGACGGGACAAAACGAGAGATAGAACCTGTTGGCTGTTGGACCAGTTGAAACGAGGGCCCACATGATCAGTAAAACACGCATATGGCCCATGGGAACGGTAGAAATGTGGGGACAGGAGACAAGGATGCATGGACCATCCTTCCTTTGTTCCTGTGCCGAGGAACACTAGAGAGTGCGCTAACCGTCATTACCGGCTTTGCAAGACACGTGGCAAGCATCCATGTTATACAATCAATGCCACGCGGTCATGACCCAATTGTAGCCGCCAAAGCCTATTTTGACTAATTTCTTTTTTTTTCCAAGGCATAAATGCATGATTTCATCCCAATATAATGAATTATGATCAGGTTATTTAATTTTGTATTCATTCATCCTCTATGTATTATCAGGACATTTGATAGCAAAATCGATGTCTAGCATTGGGGAAATTCGACAAAAGGGGGAGTAATTCTCCACGCTACCCACATTTTCCGATCGAACTTTGAATGTTGTATAATTCAAAACGTTGTGTACATCCATCTTTGCTTAACCATCTACAGAATTGTGGTGTGAGTACTTAAGCTTTGTTTCTTTCGATCATGATGTGCGCGCGGGAGTTACCGTTTATAACAAAAGTAGTCATTCCAACGTGCAACATCTAATCAAACTAGCTAGCACATGAAACACGTCATTGACTAGTGTAGGAGTAGTCCCTTTTTGTAGAGTAATTAAAAAGTGATACACATTTATACTACCTATTAAATAAAAGAAAACGAGATCACCAAATCAAGCTAGCTGTTTCTTGATCACAAACTTAAGTCATGCACATACAATTGCCTCAGCTAAGAAGTTGATCGAATTAAGTAACAATGACACCTCCTTTGCTATTGAATACTGATGGGAATTAGGAGTGATCATGAAATAATCAGCATCGTTTATGGGGATCGATCGATAAGCATCCGTATTGCCGATCGACCAACCTATTAGCTGCCTAACTTTACGAACCCAAGAACATGCAATATTATTCGGGACTAATGATATTCCATATTTAACACTAACTCCTTGGGATGTTGATGACCATTATTAGTTTAGAAAATACTTTAGCCACAAAGTGATTATACAAAAGTAAACATACAAACTGATGTGATTTGATATGATGTCAGATTGTAAAATTATTTTTATTATAAAGTAGATATAAATGGATTTTATGAAATCACATCAATTTATAGATTTACTTTATATCTATAGTAGTTCTCTCTCTATAATATATATATATATATATATATATATATATATATATACACCTTATTGAATTTTTATTCTCGGCGAACCGCGCGTAGAGACTGTCAGATCCTCATTCTCTCTCGCATGCTGGTCTCACCTCTGGCCTCTTGATCTCTTGTCGTCTCTCGTGCGTTAATTACTACCCTAAAGTCTAAGCTGCCTTAGCCATGTTAGTAGCTCGAACTCCTCTCTTCCTCTCGACTCTCGAGCGTCAACATAAGGTAACTTCCATTTCCAATAAGCCAAACCATTGAATGCCGGCAAGTGTAAACGGAGACCATGAAAGAAAGACTATACTTGGTCGATTGAACCAAAACTACTGCATGCTAGAACTAGAATATATGATGATGGACGTCCCAGATAGTTTGAGTCCGCCAACAACTTTTTTAATCAATGTCCTTGAGATTAGATTACCTACCCTGTATCAGAATTTTTGTTTAAAACAGAAAAAAAAAAAAAAAAAAAAATAGAAGACGCTTGTTTGTATTCATTTGCCTCGTGCATGGGGGGATGTTTCGGTTGGATTAGAGAGACGGCGGGACAGGCTCAGTTGCCGAGGTGGCTGGGGATTCGGGCTGAGCGTTGACGATCGTCTCGTCCCACGTCCTGTGTGTGTGTCTTTCAAAAGTCGAGCAGCCTCGATCGGCTCGGCAACGGTGTCCCCACGGCACCTCGCTTAATCTTCGCAGCCTCGGCTTATGCTAGACAACTGCCGGTTCCATGATTCTGACTTTTCTGCATTTGTCTGAATTAATTAGTTGTGGTACTTAAGCCACTGTGTGTCGGTCCGTTAGGGGATTTCATTTGGATGGCTATATAGTTGGACAAATTGCATTGATAATAATGTTGGAACCACCATATTAAATTGTATATAATGGGATCAATACATATCTTATGCTTATATATGTTTAAATTGTAGAAAATATTTAGATTACAAATTTGTAAATAATTATAATCCTAATTATATCGACAACCAATGATTTCTCTTCTGCTTGAGGATATATACAAATTCTATATATATATACGACCGATGAATCTACCTTAAGGTAGAGTCAATATATAATTCAAAGTCGCAGAATGATATTCGTGAATGTCAAGAATCAGAGCAACCATTGAATTATACTTACAGAGCAACCATGCATAAACTGTACGTGTTGCCATCCTTATTCTTTCTTTACCTTTTTTTTTCCCATAATAAGTTGGCAAGAGTGAGAAGAACATAGAAATGGATAATAGCTGATAGAACAGAAAACCCAACGACATAGACAAATTTCAGGCGAATCTTGGTCTAGAGAAACTCAGAATTAGTTACTCGATTTTTCGAGAGGGAATGTTATAAATAAAAGAAGGCTTTTATAAGCGGAATGGTGATAATACCCAATAATAATTGAGTTAGGAGGTATTCAAATTGATAACAGAACTAATTTGAAACAAGTCCAAGAGTCAGGGAGAATCACAACCCACTTAGGTTGATAAGGACACAAACCAAGAAGCAAAACTAATTCAGACTGCACTAATCACATGCTTAATATGCAAAAGTTTCAATATTATCTATCCTTTCTCATAAAACATGATCACAATGCGACTTTCATCTGAACAAGAAGATACTACCGTCTCCTATATAATGAAAACATTCAAACAAGAAGATCACTAGAACTCTGAATCAAATGATAATCTAATCTTGAATTAAGAAATTAAGGGCAGCTTTACATATTGATTTGGAACCAAAGCATAGCGGCTACAGTACGTAAGTACGACCTAAATTTGGTGAAAATTTTCACCAAATCAATTCGTTCGTTATGCAAATTAAGTCACAAATCATAGACTGTTTACAAAGAAAAGAAGAGGAGCAAAGATGAGTGCAGTCAGTTCAGTTTCTATGTAGTTCAGAATCACTTTTTCCCAAGGGCGCTGAAGAACCCTTGTGATATCTTACGCCCCAGGAACATCAATAAACAGTTTGTTGTTATGTTATGTACAAAGTAGAACTGTACAGGTCGACACAGAACAAGTACATCCATTTGGCACGATGCCAGTTTTGTGATGCCAGAAAATTCTGGATAGGAAACCGGTGAAAGAGAAAATCAGGCTTCACAATCTTATTCTACCCAAATGTGTTTTCCCCACTGTAAGTAACATAAAGAAATCCATCTTCATCCTTCTTTTGATCATAAATGGTGGACATTATAGTTCCTGCAAATGTTTAATCACAATTAGTACTTATTGATCTTGAGGTTTATACCATTTCAAACCACTATCTTCGTGATCTTTCCACTTCAGTTATGAACTGATTAGGAGTAACAGTGAATCAATCAGCGATAGAAAGGAAATTAAAACCTAGCATCACGTGGGTGCACAGAGCTCATGAAATTGAACAGCAGTTACCTGTTGGTGGAAGGACATTGTCCACAAATATAAAGATTGTCTTTTCTGCACTCAGTTTAATTCTCTTCCGAATTACATATACAAATTGGCCCACTGTCAGGTCAGCAGGGACAAGGTATCTGCAATTTTGTAATCGTCATTGATACATAAAAATTATCACCACTTGCAAGCAGACACTTGAGCACAAATTTGGTCTCCTAGGTAATGTGTCCTCATTTTCTATTCCAATACTCGCTTTTATCTCTATTTGAAGGTCAAACATAGAACTGGAATAGGGAAGGGCAGCAAAAAGGTAGCTAAGACGTCTTCATTTTAGAAGCCAAGACAAGTCTTGGGTTCTTTTGTTTCGTGCAGTTTTCTAAAAGAGAAAACAGGGACCCACTCACATACACACAGAGAAGCACTTAAACTATGGGGAATTCTCATTTATCGCCAACAGTAATCATCTTGAAAAGACAAAGGAACAAGAGAGATAAAGTATTAGGACATGGAACTGGACTCACTTTTTCTTGTCGATGTAGGGGATATCACTTCTCTCAGCCTTCTCTACAATCACCTTCAAGGACAAAAGAAAATAAAAAACAGAAGGACAATTTGGTTAAAATGACAGTATCAAATAATACCCATGTGATAGATTTATAACTGTATTGAGCATAAATCAAACACAGCAGCAGTAACCAAGTAAAAGAATGGAACTGTCTAAACACTATTTTTGCAAAATAAATTCATACTTCAAAGGATGTTTTAAACAGTTGCCTTTATTTTCAATTAACAAATTAGTGAACAATCAGATTAGTATATGGAGCTTGATTAGGAAAAAGAAAAGATTACAAGAGTCTGATGCTTATTAAATGATTGGGTTTCCAAGTATAAAAGGCATGATTAAATGAGTGACTTCAATTCCATTATAGTCACTTAACAGGGCAGAATCTTGTCTTGCCATCAGCATCTGCTGCTATAATGTTTGCACATACATAGGGAAAAAAAGTATCCATCTGATAAAGAGTCGAACTTCCTCTATCATGTTGTGAACGGTCGGCAGAAATAAAGAGTTTAACAACACATGAAGCATATCTTCAGGTAAATTCAGACATAACATTGCAGATCATGAGGCTTTTGATTATAAAACCATATCATATGTCATAGGTATAGGAATTCACAAAAGATACAACAGAAAGAGAAAAGGAAATGAAATGAGATGAGATGAGAAATTTGTGAATAGTAGTGAAATGCTTTGAGTTATGATGTTTTATTGGGTTTTGGAAAAAGAAAGAGAAAAAGTTGAATAAAAATATTATAAAGTTCAAATATTGTTAGAATATAAGTTTTTAATATTATATTTGATTTGGGATTTGAAAAAGTTGAATTGTTTTTTGTGTTTTGTTTGGAAGTTTGTCAAATAATGATCAGATGAAAATGTTGAATATTTGAAATTGAAAAGTAGTCTGTGATTGAGTGATGTTTGGGAATGAGATGAGATGAGATGAAACCTCTTACAAACAACCCCTTAATGTTGTTGAACTTCTTAACAAAGATACAATAATTTAACATACAACGAAGTACACAAAAGAAGCAAACGCTGCATGTGTGAGGGGTGGTTTCAAACACCTGGAACAAGTTTGTTTCAGGTGCAAATATTCGATGCTAAAAATGTTTAACACAGAGGCCCTCACTGCATGACCCATTGGAGTACTATTTAACACTAAGGGTATGTTTGGATGGAAGAGGATTGGGAGGCAGAGAAGATTTGAGGGGATTTGGAGGCATATCATACCCCTCAAAACCCCTTTTTCAATTCCTTCAAGTAGAAAGAACTTGAAGAGGGAGGATACCAGGTTTAATTAGTTGTTCTGCTTTTTCCTTCCAACTCTCACCAATTACCAATTTAGACAATACATTATTCTTTCCCCCTCTTTTGATCATGCAAGCAAACAAGAAGATGGATGCCTGTTCTCTTCTCCCTTTTATATCTTAAAATTTTCAATTACAGCTACTATTGATATGCTCACTAATAGGAGACCACTAAAAGTAAGTAGAAGTTACTAAAGTTTCTGGAAGAAATTCTGCTAACTCCATCCCTCCAGTCCCAAGCATAAAACATTCAAGTAGTTGGACCCACAGCTTGCAATAGAGCTACATGTCAATCATCAGTAAACCATGAATTTTTTTATTTTTATGGAATCGAAATTATCATAAACAACCATGTTCCTACAATCATTTACTTATCAGACCTCAAATAAGAACCTTTAGGTTGGAGAAGGTTCAGTAGGTATGATTTAAGGAGGATTCAAGTATGTATTCGGTCAGCTACATGAATCTTTGTCTTCCCTTCCAACCGTGAAAGGATCGTCTCTTCAAGACTAAGCCCAAAACCATGGTTAAGGGGAAAATACCTAATTTAAGCCTATCCAATAAACTCATCACGTCATGAAACACAGCTAAACTGCACCAAGTAGCATTTTGAGCACAGAATAAAAAGAAATAATTTAGCAGCTTGAAGGGCATTCAATCACCACCCCCCGCGAAAAAAAAAACCATGTAAACAAGTCCTAAAGTCGTAATCAACAATAATGTCATACTTAAATAATTAAACCTATATCGCTATGCCTAATTAGAAGTAAATATGAGAAACCATGTGCTCACTAAGATTTAGTTACTACAATCCCAATGTGGAGAGAAAAACGATGCACAATTCAAATGCAATCATGTTCGGAAATGAAAAAAAAAAAAAAAAAACCTCAAGATACAAAAGACGAAACCCAAGTTGACCTATAAAGAGAACTCCAGGTATTATCAAATGGAAAGTTAAATACCAGAATTCAACTCATGGAAAATAAGCTAAACTCATAAATCATAAAAGGGCATCCAATTCTCACTGGAATTCTATCAACGTATTTCTTCCTAATTCTCGCAGCCTCAGCACGCCTCTGTTCTGCAAATAAAGCCACCATAGATTAATGGAATTGAGCTCATAAGTATAGAAATTAACTGTAATTAATTAAATTGGTTTTACAAACAATATAAGATGGAATAAGTATTTTGCAAAACAACAGGATTATAATCCATACCCAAGTCATGCTCTCGCTTGAATACGCTCTTAGCCATTCTTGTTGGATTTACTGACTAATAAGAACAACGACATCAAAGGAAGAAAAAAAAAAAAAGCTTTTCAATCAATATTAAAAACCCCAAAACAATTATACCTAATACAACTGCTTAAGTTTGGAAATAATAAAATTGCTTGACTTAAGAACCACAGCCCGAACAAAATACTGTCTTTTCTTTTTTGGTACATTTCTGCAGAAATCAGGGGAAACAAATATGATCTAAAAGACAGAGAGAAAGTAATGTACAACGCTGAAGAAAAACTTACGCCAATAATGAACAAAGCGAGGAAAAACCGAATAGATAAAGAAACAGTCTTCCAGAGCTCTTACTATGCAAGATAAGAGTTGATGATGATAATGATGAAACCATTAATGAGGCCAGCACCTTCTAGAATCCGCCTTGAACGTTTCGTCCCGTTGCTTAACGTTTCTTTGTAATTTGACGAACTTTGATTTTGACGAATTTAGGGGTACTTCCGTAAAAGCCAAAACGAGTGGTTTTATTTTATTTTATTTTATTTTACAAACAGTTCTTGATTATTATTAAAGTGGGTATACTCTCCGGTCTCCATGTTAGAATCCTCTCATGAAACTGTTTAAACTGACACTTGAACGAGGAGCGTCTCAGATATTCAAATTGAATTGATTTTATGAACTTACTTGGAAGGAAACTAACAATGGAAAGAAAATGACACCTGATAATTGGATGAAAGAACTCCACACTTTCAAGAGAGTGACTTCTGGGTTTTATGAATTAGGAAAGTTTCGTTTTCAGTTGAAGAAGACTAGCTCTGCGATCTCAACCATTGTTAATAATATCCACCAACTCTTTAAAGGGCTCGAAGAAGATGCCCTCCAACATGGCTATTCCCTGACCATGGTTCATACTCATCACTCATAGGTAAAATCTTAGCTGAGCATTATAGGTCATTTGTCCTATTTGTCATGAACACATAAAGGTTGCAGACACAGGTTGAGGACCTTCCAAATTGAGTAGGTAGGGGTACCCTATGTATTTTCGAAATAACTCGCAACTTAATGTTTTTTTTTTTTTTTTTTCCAAGAGTAATGTTGGATGAAAATGATATATCTATAATCATTTTTTTTTATATAATTACGTCTTAAATAAGAGATATTTTAGTAAAATTAAGATCACTTTATATTAAATATCTTTATTTTAACACATAATTGCAAAAATATTGTAAAAAATAATTGTATATATATCAGTACTCATGTTAGATATATTTTTAAGATATGTAAATCCACACATTTTCTTAAAAAAAGTAGAATCCAATTTTTAAAAAATTACTTTTTTATGTGAGTTCAAATTTACTTACTTTTTTAAAAAATAAAATACTGGAGGCATTACATATTCTAGATTATAAATATCATTTTTTCGCAACAAATGTAAATTTAGGTTATCACATAAGAGTAATGCTAAGTGAAAGCGTAAGTTGTTTAAGTTTCTTGAAAACTTAATATATAAAACAAGTCTTTTTAATAATTTTAATTTTTTTTAAAAGGCTTAAACTTTTTAGATTTGTAAAAATTATTTTTTTGAATATATTCTTCTAAATCTTCTTAGAGAATGTATTACATCATATTTTCATCTTATTGTAAAATATTATATTATTAAAATTATTTATATAAATACTAATTCTTTTTAATGTCATGACATAAAAAAAGTGAGTTTCCCGTATCTTTCCCTGCAATTACTCCATTCTAACTTTCTAAGTTTGGTCACGTTTCAAAGTTCAGCCATGGCCCACAGCTCAATTAGGGTAATGGGCCTGATTTTTTCAGGCCGAGATTGCACGGAAGATCATGTGAGGCCTTAAGGTTGGGCTTCGAGCTGGGCTAAAGAGTTGAAGTTTTTGTTTTTCTAAAGGAAGAACTTGGATCAATTGCTTCCTCTCATCAACATCATCATGCTTTGTTAATTTGTTTTTAAGAAAAATTAATTATATTAGCAGCTAAAAGCACCCCTAAACATTTGGGACCAATAATAAAAAATAAAACAAAGAAATATCCCTCTCTACATGTGGCCAACTCTTTTTTGTTAATTTGTTTATGAATTACGCTACATACAGTCACTTTTACATATTTTTTATGTATTTTGGCGATATAATTGATTGCATTATTTTAATTATATTTTAAAAAAATAATACAGCTAATCACATCAACAAAGTACTAAAAGAGTAACTTTTAGTTTATTAACTGTACCAAGCAAGAAATCAATTCCCTTCTTTTAAAGCAAGTTTAACCTTTTCCTTGGACAGCCCGAGTAGTCCTTACAACAACACCAATAACAACACACTTTTTTTTTTTTATTAATTAGCTCAAAATCAATTTATAATTAATTAAAACGCATGTACACCAGCTAAAATATAGGTACGTATTAAAATAAGTGAGCATAATTAAATTAAATGCATTGGGTATGGTGTAGTAAATTAGTCTTTTAAGAGGCCGGAGTTGCCAATTGCATGTAGGCCTCAATTATTATTTGATTAAGTTTATGAGAGAGTATATGCGAAAGAGGTACGTACCAGAAATAATATTATATATAATTATTAATGGATTGTAATTAGGATTAATTGGCCGGGGTTGTCTTTTCTGAGATGTCCCATCAGAGATTTAATAGCTAAACATATAAATCTTAAGTAGATCAACTTTAACAACACGTAACAAAATTATTAGCCCCCACCAACTTGGGACTTAAAATCCCATGTATGCAATTTTAAATCAACTCTTCAAAAATTTTTGTGATTGTGATTTTGAACAGAGACAACTCTTAATTAATTAATTTTATATATATAATGAGTAATGCTAGATACAAGTTTCAAATAGACAAGTCTCATACAAGTCTTTTATAAAACAATAGGTCTTACTAATAAATAATCATTTTTTTTATATTTTTTTAAAGTGGGATCTACTTTTTTACAAAGATTTATATGAAATTTGTCTATTTGAAATTTATACAAATCATTTCTCATATATAATATCTTTGGATGGATCACGACCTCAATTAGTTGTAAATTCTTTATATCTCCTTATAATTGACAGCAATATTTTATATTTTTTTGGTCTATATTTGTATGCCATCAATATTATATAGTGTAGCAGATGGCCGACCTTGGTGTCTCTTTCATGGCTAATTTGCTACATTGTTATATATGATGCATGCATGCTCTATGTATATATTTTCTAATATTTTACATATTTTTTTTATTTTTATATATAGTTTCTGATCTGTCATGCTTGAGACTTAAAGCTGCAAATACACATCTTTGATATTACACTTGTTTATGCTTTCAGGTCTTCGAATTGTGCTTAGAAAGTCATGTCAACCAATTACAAGAAAAACCAAATTAAGATTTTATAATGGCAATTGTCGTTTGAAAAGACACATCATGAACTTGACAATAAAAGTCAAAAACATGATTGTAAATCATATATATATATATATATATAAATGCATGCATGTTTATATATATAATGATCAACTTGATCTTAATAATGCTGCACATCTAATTTTTTTTTTTTAACTCCCAACAAAAAATGATATTGTGAGTCTTAAAAGTTGCGGCCACCATGTCACGGAACCGCCAACTGCATGACCTTATCTATATATACATGCATTTTTCTTCCCGTGTCCCCATGTGCTCGACCCGACCGATGGAAAATAAATTATTTTCTGTAGTAAGATCGAGCTATGCACATAGATTTATGTGTTGGAAAGTTGATCATTATTAATTCGACACCCTAAGCCTTTTAAAGGGGGCGGTGTGGGTTGTGAGTGGGATTAGATTTTGCATGCGTCCTCTTATCATGGATATATAGCCAGCCTTCAATAAAACAACACATGATATTGATCTATCTTTAAGTGTATAATTTACTTGAATATTTGTCCACATATGAAGACTGGTTTTGGCTCGAAAATGCTTCTTATTTAGCTTTTGTTACAGGGTGGTCCAGCACAGGCAATTTTTGTGGGTTCGTATTGCTTGAGAAGTGGGGTGTCTTGAGAAGAGAGAAAAGAACACTCCTTCTAGCCAATAGAAAAGGAAAGAAAATAAAGAAGAAAAACGAGAGAGAGAGAGAGAGAGAGATTAATAAATTAAAATGGCTAACTTTGAATAGAAAACTCAAAGGAATGGAGTGAGAGGGAAACAAATGTACTGGGTTTTTAGTTGGGACACTTTACACTTCACATGAGAGGGAGGAGAAGAGGGTAGTCGTTGTTAGCATTCACATGGGAGAGAAGATAAACTAAACCCTTCTCTTCTGACACGTCCAAATCAAGGGTTTCCCTTAAGAATTCATTGCAGACCTAAGCATGTCCCCCCCTCCCTCGAACACACCCAATTAAAGTAGTTTCAAATGTTTGTCCCCAACGGCTAAACGCAATCAAACCACCGGGCCTCTTCTTTAAACTATCACCACTG
The DNA here is from genome assembly GCF_004785595.1 of Juglans microcarpa x Juglans regia. Lineage (NCBI taxonomy): Eukaryota > Viridiplantae > Streptophyta > Magnoliopsida > Fagales > Juglandaceae > Juglans > Juglans microcarpa x Juglans regia. The sequence goes on along the minus strand of NC_054606.1, from coordinate 2,916,742 downwards.
TTTCTACAGCTTCAGTTATTGTCTCTAGTCTTATTGACTTATATAATAAAGACTCGCCATTCTTGCAGATCATGATTTACCAGAGCCAGTAGTACTACTACTTTCAACGATTGATCTCGAGAGCTGCAGAGAGCAAAAACACCGGAACCCGATCGAAACCAAATTTGAAATAAAAACATGTCTATAATGAAAGGCGCTGTTGAAAGATGGTTTTAAAAGGAACCTGCCCTACAGGAACAATGGAACATTTCCAACTTACCTGGCTACATCATGTCCCACCTTTTAAGGCTTTTGCTTTTTTCATTATATGATTTGACGGATAGTGTATTTATATGATATATTACCCCTTTTTTTTACTGTATTTAATTTGCAATGGAATTTGTTGCCATGTTTTAATTAATACCTAAAACATTAATAGACGTACTGATAAAATGGGTTTTAGGTATATATATATATATGTACTATAACGTAGAAAACAACTTAAATAAATCCCCGGATGAAGCAATAATTATTATTCATGTGTCATGACCATCGATATTCATGCATTTCGATGAAAAACATGATAACGTTAACTCCTCGAAACATCTCCTTAATTATTGCGTAAGGTTATGTTGGCTAAAGTTTCCGTGAATCTGCCTCTATTTGATCACATCAAGGAAATATATATATATATATATATATATATTTTTTTTTTTTTAAAGGAAAAATAAAAATATTTTATTTTTATGACCCAAGAGTTCCTGAAAACCATCATTTTTTTCACGACAAGCATCACATGCTCATGATGGAATTGTTTTTTCTCGAATCATGATCGATTGTCTTAGGAAGATTATGTAAATGATATTAACTCCAAGTTTTCAGCCTTGATTGTCGTGCTGTTCGATCTCCCTTTTTTTTTTTTTTTTTTTTCTCGATAATATATTTTTGTTGTATTAAAACACGACATGAGGAATTATATAAGAATGACCGGAGCGAATGCACATTTGATCCGGGCAATACACAAAATAGCAATCCATTGCAGCATACCATGACAGGGAATCCTCAAAGGGAAGAAAGACTATTACAATATTCTTGAAAAATCATTGGAAATTCACATTAATATTAAAATAATAATAATAATAATACTAATAAATTGATGACATTTGTTGTCCCAGTACTTATGAATGTTCATGAATTCACCGATCATGAGATGGATTTTCTTTTTTTTAAGGCAACTAGTTAATTAGGAAATGGGAATTATTTATATATGGTACGTGGCAACTAACAAGAGAAGACTTTGTTTTAATTTTGTGGTACAACATCAAGATTTGTTAGGATCATGTCTTTTTTTATGGGTGGGCACTACCTGCTGCATGCATCTAAGTTTCATGAACCACCTTGGATTATTAATCCTATAAACATCTAGGTCGAATGTTGGGCACATGCATAAAATAATGTTGTTTGTGTACTTTTACCATCAACCATTTTGGATCGAGATTTACTTCGATCTATTGAAATTTATCCATATACAAATTTAAAATAAATATATCATACAATATTTATTTTTGTGTCCCTAAATTTATCGATAGCATTAGATATTGTTTAACAAAAAAAAAAATGAAATTGTATGAAAATCTAAATAAAATCCTAATTAATTATTGAGAAAAATTGTATAAAAGATGAATGATATGTATCAGTTACTATTTATTCTCATATTCCACATCTATAATTTTTTCATAGGGTGAAAATATATTTTTTATAAAATGTAAGATTATTTTTTATAAAATATAAGGTGTGGAGCGATAAATATTAATTGGTGTGAATAATTTTTCTATATGAAAATCTCTATTTCAACCCTTCTAAAATGGTTGACTATGAATCGGTTGATTTGATTAGTAGGGTGAATGATGGCTCTGATATTCTAATCAAACTGTATGTTGTTGATGAGACTATCATTAGATATGGAGAGTCTACTTCGAAGATTTGACTTTTTCACAAAACCCAATATCAACTTCTTATTTAATACTCTCTACAATAATCCAATATGTGCGAAGCACCTGATTACAACCATCTGGACCAATGTAAGTGTCAACATCTGAACCAATTTACCCTTGCAATTTCCACTGTAGGAGACTCTTTTATCCTTACTGAGATGTAATATGACTAAACAGGCCCATCATCCATTGATCCACGAGTTAAGAACTCATGAGCTGGACTCGTAAACTCTCAATCTCGTCCACACATTTTAATCCCATACAAACTATTTCATCCGTCAGATTTACCTCGATATTTTCAAAAACCCCCAAAAAAGCCTTTCATTATCTCGCGTCGTCAGATTCAGCTTCGAAAACCAGGCCTGCAGAAGTTGTTCACATTAAATTATCAAAATACCCTCTACTTACTTAAATTATCAAAAGACTTGCACTTCAAAAGATAGAAGCAGAAGGACAGTATGGTAATATCAGAAACTATGAAAACCCACTGACCCCACTGCACCTTTTATCTGTCTCATTGGTCCCTGCGAAAGAAAATTTATGAAAAAGGAAAATACCACTTCCAAACCTGAGAACCACGCGCCTCTCCAAAACGTGCATTTTCTATTTCAGCCAAATAAATTATCATTCCCTTAATTCAATATTCAAATAAGAGAAGTGATAAGAAGATGTCTCGTCAAAATAAATTTGATATGATTTTATTTTATAATATATTTTATAATCTAACTTAAGTTAAATTAAATTAATTTATAAATTTTTTTTTGTAACTAACCCTCATTTAATCATTAAATATTAAAAATTAAATAAAATATTATTAAAATATAATTTTTATTTTATAATTTTAAAATTTTGAATTACTTATTATATTTTGTATAAATATTTAAAAATTCTTTATCATTCTTGATATTTTTCATTTTCCTCGTGGATGGATGGGGTTACGAACTTACTTGTTAAAGTAGTTTGATTAAAAATGTAAAATGTATGTTTTCTTAAAATTATAACATAAACTTTGATAAAATTAATGAGTTTATAGGAAAAAAATGTGACACATTCTAAGGTATTTATTAATTCTATTTCATAGTGAAAATGTTTCATCTTATTTAATTTTATTATTATTATATTTTTAAATTTATATATAAAAATAATAAATAATTTAATTTTTTAAAATTTTAAAATAATAATAATATTAAAAAATATTTTATTTACCTTTTAATTCTTATATCATATCAGTATCTAAATGAAACAAGTTTTACTAGTATTTGATTCACAAACCATTTGAAATAGATATGGGTGCTAAGAGTTGATGTTACATTTAAGGCACTATGGATGAGCGTGGGGATGGAGAGATTGAAAGAGACCCGACTAGGTGTAGATAACTACGTCTACAGACAAAAGCCACATAAAAAATTTGTAATTGAGAAAAAAAAAGAAAAAGAAAAAAGAGAAGAAATAAACAAGAGAGAGAGAGAGAGAGAGAGAGAGGTACTTTACCACTTTTATATGTTGCACGCATCCATAGCAGAAAACACAAGGAAGACAGAGTACTCCAAAGAAGAAAGAGAAAGAAAACTCCATCAAAGTGTTTGTTTTATTTTTATTTTTATTTTTATTTAAAAAAAAATCCCGGAAGAAGAACTTGATATCAAAAATGGGTGTTTGATATTATAAGAATTTAGACCCATAGTATAGCATAGAAGAAGAAGCAGTTGAGGTGTGAGGTGAATTGGGTTTCTTCAGCTCTGCATGCTAACAACAAGTGTCTTTAATTTGTGTCAGAGTTTCAACTCTCCAAAATCTGATTTTGTTTCCACCTTTGCTGTCTTGCCGCTCTATCTTTGAGTTTTTGTTCATAAGTTTCGGACAAATCCTCATTACTCATATTTTGTGCTTTGAAAAGTCTTTGGAAGTGTCAAGTGGGTGTTCTTGTCTAAGAAAAAAGAAAAAACTGGAGGTTTTTGGGGTCTTGAGGGTGTGGATATTGTGGTTCTCATACTTGTTCAGTTTCTTAGATGAAGGCCATGCCCCTAACCTTTGAGGAGTTTCAAGGGAAGGGGGTCTTAGATTTCTCTACTACTGCGTCTTCAGATTTATTGCCTCAGCTTCATCGTCGTCATCATCAACAACAACAACCACCACAAAAGTGGCACACCGGCAAAGAAAATTGCTATGTGGGCACTGAGCCCACCTCAGTTCTTGACACTAGAAGAAGCCCCAGCCCTCCCACTTCAACCTCCACCCTGTCTTCCTCTCTCGGCAACGGGGGCGGCGGCGGCAGCAGCGGCTCCACTGACACCACCACCAACACCACCGGCGTGGCGGCAACGGCAGCGTCGGCAGCAGCAGCCTCTGAGAACCCCTCCCACACCGGCTTAGACATAGGCGAAAAATGTGGGCTGGGGATGGAGGATTGGGAGGGTGTGTTGTCTGAGTCCTCGCCCGGCCAAGAGCAGTCAATTCTCAGATTAATTATGGGGGATATTGAAGACCCATCTGTGGGACTCAACAAACTCTTGCAGAGTGGGAGTATTGGCTCCCATCAGGATATTGAATTCAACGCTGGCTTCGGCATCGTAGATCAAGCTACTGGCTTTGGTTTTGAACCCATTTCCACTGCCGGTTCTGTGGCCAACATTGACCCGTCTTTACCTATTCCTTCTTCCGAGTTTCCTTTCTGCAATGCAAGACTTGGTTCGGTTTCAACTCCCAACCCAAATCCGAACCCCTTTTTCTCTGCCCCAGCAAGTAATCTTTTACCGATTTCGCTGTCTTCGGGCGTGTTCCATCAACAACAGCTGCAAGCAATTGAAGCCGCGGATGAGAAGCCACAGATATTCAATCCCCAGTTCATGATAAACCAGAATCAAGCTCATTACGGTCAAAACCCGGCTTTGTTTATGCCTTTGACGTATGCCCAACTGCAAGAGCATCACCTTTTCTCGCCGCCACCGGCGAAAAGGCTCAATTCTGGGTCTCTTGGGGCAAATTGTCAGATCCCAAAGGTGCCGTTCTCGGATTCTGGGCAAGAGCTATCTGTTCGGCGACAACAGCAGCAGCACTATAGCCTGAGACAGCCATTAGCTGTGGAAGCGGGGGAGGCAGCGAGGCAGAAGATGATGCACGATGAATTGGCGAGCCAGCAGCAGCAGCAGCTGCAGCTCCTTCAGCAGGCGATAGTTGAACAGCTATTTAAGGCAGCAGAGCTGATCGAAACCGGCAACCCGGTACTCGCGCAAGGGATATTGGCGCGGCTCAATCACCAGCTCTCTCCAATTGGTAAGCCTTTCCAAAGGGCTGCTTTCTATTTCAAGGAGGCCTTGCAATTGCTCCTCCAAATGAACACCGGTAGTAATTCTTTGCCTTTGTCGCAACCACCACCCATTAGTCTCATTTACAAGATTGGTGCTTACAAGTCGTTCTCCGAGGCCTCCCCTGTGCTTCAGTTTGCCAATTTTACATGTAATCAAGCTCTTCTAGAGGCCTTGGAAGGCTGTGATAGAATTCACGTTATAGACTTTGATATTGGGTTTGGTGGGCAATGGGCTTCTTTTATGCAAGAGCTGGCCTTGAGAAGTGGCGGCTCTCCGGCTCTTAAAATCACTGCATTTACATCCCCATCACCACACGATGAACTTGAGCTCGGTTTCACTCAAGAAAATCTGAAACATTTTGCTAGTGATATCAACATTCCATTCGAGTTCGAAATTGTAAGCCTTGAATCGTTGAACTCCGGCTCTTGGCCAGTGCCCCTTTGTGTCTCGGAGACTGAGGCAATTGCGGTTAATCTGCCAATCGGTTCCTTTCCGAATTACCCATTATCCCTTCCTTTGGTTCTCCGCTTCGTAAAGCAGCTCTCGCCCAAAATTGTGGTCTCTTTGGATAGAGGCTGCGACCGAACCGATGTTCCATTCCCCCACCACATTATTCACGCCGTTCAAACTTATATAGGCCTGCTGGAGTCACTCGACGCAGTTAATATGAACCTCGACGCCTTGCAGAAGATTGAGAGGTATGTGCTTCAGCCGGGCATTGAGAAAATTGTTACCAGTCGCCACCGTTCTCCTGATAGAACATCTCCTTGGAAAAATATATTTTTGTCATCTGGTTTCTCCCCATTGATATTCAGCAACTTCACCGAGTCCCAAGCGGAGTGTGTGGTGCAGAGGACTCCGGTTCGGGGATTCTATGTTGAGAAGAAACAGTCTTCGATTGTTCTTTGCTGGCAGCGAAAAGAGCTTATCTCGGTATCAGCTTGGAAGTGCTGAGAGGAGTAGCATTTCGGAAATTGGTTCTACAAATTAATTTTCATTGCTAAGGTGCTTCATAACTTACTGTTTTAGTTTGATCCTTTTTTTTCCCTTTTAATTACCTCGTCTGTGGTTCTCCTATGCTAATTGTCTATGCCCTTTCGGCCTATTGTTCTCAATCAAGAAACCAAATATTTCTAGTAACTGGATGGCTATGTACAGTTGCTTATGTTTTATCTCTTACTTCGATTGTGGGTGTTATTGTAATGGCGTTTTTCATGTCTAAGGTGGTGATGAGTGTTTGTTGTACACTCGACAGCAATGCAACGCAAGTCACGGAGAAAAAAGAATTTGACCATGCTGACATATGTCCTTTTTGTTGCCTGAGCGTGTTAATTTTTTTCCTTGTGGCCCATTTACTGTGCTCAGTTTGATTTGTGATCTTCAACGCTCCAGCTTGAACAATGCTGCGAACAATTGCCGAATTTGGTTGTTCAGCTGGTGTTCTTCACATTTGTGGAGCCACTTTACACGCAAATGTTCATTGTCTTATGGGCAGAGTGCCAAAACTTTCCGTTCTTGCTGAATTTTAGGAAAAGAGATCCAACAAAAGCATTTCTTGTCTGCATATTTCCTCTTGCACTCATTGTTCATTATTGATATATTTCTTCCATACCTACCCTGGGAAAAGGGGAAGAGCTTTTGCCAGTATCATATGCTCATGGTTGAATGAGGTAACTACTCCTTAAAGAATTAGTTGAAACATGATTATCGATGTGGAGTTTCTTGTCCACATGAGCTAATGCCACTTGCATTTCCCTTATTTTGGTGAGAACTTTGGTTTAGTTCTAGCCACCAAAAATTTCAGCATAGAGAGATCTGAACTCTCTTTTTATGATGATTTGATTCAAATTACCATGTTTACTTGTTTCAATCCCCCTTGTCTGCTTCATCATTTCCTTTGGAACTTCTAGTGTTCTAAAGCAGATACAAATTTTTAGCCAGATTTTGAGCCCCTTTATGGCCAACTTATTTCCCTCTTTCCATGTCTGCTTAACAAATTGCGGCCGTTTGCAAATCCTGTATGGCTTTACAGCGGTGAAGATGGGGGATATTCCTTTTTCAATAACATATGAATTTGCAGAAGAAAAAGTTAATTCCAATACTTATGAACATTGAAATGCACAGCTTATCTACCCATTTGATACAATTTATTCTAAGTATCCAACTAGCAACTGATGCAGATCAATGTTCATAGATTTTTGGAGTTGAAGGTCTCAAGGTTCAGGATGTTGGCATAGGGCTACAAACTAATTGAGTCGTGTCGAATTTGAATAAGGGTACTCGAGTTTGATTAATTTGTTTGCTCGGTTGAACTCGGTTTGTTAATTATTAATGTTATTTGAATTTAACTTGAGTTTGACTAAAAATAAACAAATGACTGAGCTTGATTTTTTATTTTGAAATTTTTGAATCTTATCTTTTGATTAATAATTAAAAAAAAAAAAAAACCTCAAACCATTTAACTATTCCACCAAATAATTTTGATTCAAAATTCTTATGGTATAACTTTTTTTTTTATTTTTATAAAAATAGGTTATAGTTATAAATTAAAAGAATAATACACAAGATAAATGTAACAAACTAAACTATTTAATACATATAGATAATATAATAAATCAATAGTTATATTTGTATGATATATTATTATACAAATTATCCTATACACATTTTGGAAACATAACATATATATTAAATAAGGTAAATTATAAATTAATTAATAATACATAATTAAGTATATAAAATATAATTAACATGCAATATAATAACACATACATATATAAAACATATTACGAGTTTCAAAATAAATTTAAACGAATCAAGTCGAGCTTATAAGAGTTTTGTTCATGAGTCCGAACCGAGTCGAGCATAATTTATACGAGTTTTGCTCGTTTAATATTGAAACTTATATTAATATTTACGAACATCTTATTTATTAAATAAACCGAGTTTGAATCAAGTATACACGAGCAGAACTCGAGCTATTCACTATTCATTTGCAGGCCTATGTTGGACTAAATTCCGTCTAATGCATGCATCAGCAAAACTTCATCAATGGTTGTGATATCTTTTGCTTAATGTTAATAATGATGTGTACCATATATGATTAAATTATCTACGTGCTTTATTATATTGTTGTATAATTGTAGACATTATGAATGCTATATTTTTGCTATGCATGCTAATACTTACTTTATTATACATTGAAGTTGAGGCTTGTTTGGTGGGTTTTTTATTTTAATGGCTCCATTGATGAAATCACATGGGTCTCCTACTATTGGACGCGCAAATAATTAGTTTAAACTCTCTTTTAGCAACTTGGAAGCTTTTCTTTTAAATATATATTTGTTTAAATAACATTAATGTTATTATGATCGCTTCGAGAGAGATAGACAGAGAATTATATTTATATAATAAATATAAAATAATGATGCACGCAATATTTTTTTATGATTCTTTATATAATTATGTCATCAAATGAGACTATTTATGAAATGTAATGTTATTTTTATAATCAATTTTAAAAAAATGTTACTCCTTTAAAATATAGTTGAATAAAGAGTTATGCATTTATATATTTTTTTAAATATATATGGTTAGTCTCATAGTTTTCGAATTTTCGCTTCTAGCGAAAAATTGAGTTTTCAGATTTTCAATAAAAGTAATGCTACTCATCATCTCAATTTCTATTATCTTTTCATTATCCTATGACGTGGCATTAGGTGATTGGAAATCATTTATTACATTTCACTTGTGAACTTATCATTTAATACTATATCATGAGATGATGGAAGGATGATGGGAGTTAAGACAATGAATAGATTTTTTCTTTCAATAATCTTTAAAAAAAAAAAAAATGACGTTAGCTTCTCATGGCGTGGGATGTATTTTTATAACAATATAATTAATGTCCCTAAATAATTGTCCAAATTATGTTGTATGATTGTCTTAATGTAGTTGTCTATTTCAGAAAAACAAAAAGACTAGTGTATTACTTCTTCGACATTAAGCCTATCTTCTGTCGATTGTATTTGTTACCAATATAAACTTGCATGATTAGTGCTTTCGCTTTATACTATGAAAGTAGAGGCTAACCAACCATTAAAATAACAAGGTAGGTGAAATTTTTTTAATAAATTTTTAAATGTGTATTTTAAAGGTATAGAAATTAATCAATAATATATATAGAAATTATTTAATTAGAAGAATTTAGTATGATATCTCTTGGATATTGAAAAGTGCCAATTTTACACAATTCTTTTTATCATGCACATATTTTGTGCAGAAGTCTTCATCAAAATTTTAAATTTTGTACTGTACTGGTTGGTACGGTTGAAATTTTTCGTTTCGACTGTCCGGCCGGTACAGGTATTATATCTGTTCCGTACCAGCCAAAATACCGGTCGATACCGGCCTCAATTTCGGCCTGTACCGGCCTATATTTCGGCCGGTACCGGCCGATATTTCGGCCTGTATTTTTTTTTTTTTTTCATTTTTTCGTTTTTTCAAACTACAAACTTATTTTTTAACCCTCAATTCAAACTAGACTATTTATAATTTATATATATATGTATTTGTATATAATTTATTTATACATAGACTATTATTTTAGAATATAATTTTTATATATATTTATATATATAATTTATTTATAAATCGACTATTCCGAAACGTTATCCTGAAACGCTATTTCGAAACGGTACCGATACCGAAATATTTCGTTCCAGTGCCTTGACCGGTACGGTATTCAAAACATTGGTCTTCATGCTTATCTACATTTAAAGTATTTTATAAACTCAAATCCCCATCGTCAATGTCACAACAAAATCATTTAATTTCGTATAATTACTTGGCACGAAAGAAGAGTAACGAAGCACTAAGGTGCTGTTTGAATATTATAAAAAATGTGATTTATTTAGATGAAAGTTGAAAAATTGAATAAAAAATTATTAAAAAATTATTTTTTTATATTAATATTATTTTAAAATTTAAAAAAAATTATTTATTATATTTTATATAAAAATTTTAAAAAATTATAATAATATAATAAAATAAAATGAAACATTTTTACTTTCAAGTCTAAAATAGTTATGCTATTTAATTAGACACCCAAGGAAAAAAAAAAAAGAAAAACAATCGGACGACTGCGACTGGTTGTCTCATGTGTAGCATTTGTTGGGGGACAGTAAGATAGAAAGTGACATATGATTTATCGACCTCATATCAACTTGTCAGTGGGACCCAAAAGAAGAACGAATGGTCACAATCTTACATCATGCCACGTGTACGGACGGTGCACAACAAAACTCGTCGATGCGTGTACTTATGATATAGTCCAGAGATCTACGGTCCGAAAACGGAACAGTTCGGATGTGGGCCCCACCACTGCCGGGATCAGTTCGATGGGAAAGAACGTGCCCCTCCACAATGAGCTGTGGGTATTTCCTTTTACTGAGTGATCCTGACCGTAAGATCATTAACGTTTTTAAACCTTCAACGTTTGATCATGTAAAAGTAGGCTATAGCGAAAAGAGCGACTGTTGAATGATTGAGAAGGTCTTGCCTGGTTTGCTTACCAAGACGAGATCCTATTATTTTATCTTATATAATTATTATATAAAATATAATAAATAATTTAATTTTTTAAATTTTTAAATTTTTAAATAAAATTAATATTTTAATAATATTTTATTTCATTTTATATAATCAAACAACCTTTTTTTCTCAATTCTGAAAGAAATTATATTTTCACAGCTACACTTTACATTTTGAATCTGGTTTGGATAAAATTTACCGAATTTTAATTTTCTAAATATCTTTTTAATTTGTTGGAAAATTATTTGTATAATTTTAAGATGTGGAAATTCGATGCATTGTTTTTTTTAAAAAGTTCAAATCTGAACCCTACTTGAAAAAAAATTTAATTTTTAATTGTGAGCTTCCTTTTTTTTACAAGATAAGTATGCGAGAGTATTGCACCACTGAAATATTTTCTTTAGCATATCATTTTTTTTTTTCTCTTGAACCTTTTTACTCAAATTAGTTTCATGACAAGCCTATTACTATGTCAGAAAAATTATTTACGTAGCTAGTGTAATGTTGCGTAGTTCATGATTAATGCCTGCACGAAATATTGTCACATTGTTCTTGTTCTGGGTCTGAATTCAGTTCAACATACTAGAGATCTTTTATCTAAATTTGGAAGACATACTCAATTCATACATTAGATTGCGAATCTGAGCATTGGATTTTCTTTCTCGTTCTTCTCCATGCACTTTGTTTCTTTCCTTGAACAAATACTACCTCACGCTCAACCCAAATTGGTGGGGTTCATTTTTCTTTTCTCTTGATCAAAGACTACATATATATATATATATATATATATGAATATGATCATGTTCATCAAGTTTGTTTTTTTTCTAGTGACCACTCCGTTCAAGATTCCAATTTCTAAACTTGGAAAAGGTCTAAATTGGGGATATTTTGAGTATTTAAGCAATTGATTTTCTTTTGGGATTAATTTTGCGGGAATCGATCAGTTTTAGTGCCGCTTTTGTGCTTCGACCAAAGCAAAGGAACACGTACCGGACCATTCATCTTCAAGGACGACTGAAAAATTATTTGCAAGAACTTGGTTTCAAATATTTAAGCTCTTAATTGGCACATTTGTGTAAGTAGTGAGCCTGCATTTTCCCCAACCACCTTTTACTAGTTTGACCAATTTGTCGTGTCTTTCTCGCCGGCCAATGGCATTGGCCGGGCTGTCCCTAAAGATCACGTAGTTTCCATACATTGAGAAAGTTACCCCAAATGCTACCTCATTCAACAACTGTTAGATTCCCTATCTACGTACTTAATTTGAGAGGCAAAGCCAAATGGTGTGGAACAAAGCCAATGCATGCATGCTTCCTTTTTGATACAATAATGAGACATTAGCTGCAGAAAATATATATGCATGATTGATGTAGTAACAAAGCCAACTTTTTGTATTCCAAAAATAGGCTTGTAAAAGACAAAGTAGAGTCATTGTCAACTTAAGCATGTATGTGTTAAAGTAGTTTGTAGATCATCGATCGAGGTGGAACCCTTGCCTTCCACAAACTTGGTTCATGATCCCCCCCCACTTCAGTGTTGAGCCTCAGTAGCTTTCAATTAGCACAGAAAAAACTTCAAAGCATTTATGGGCAAGACTACTAAACCGATATTTGTTCTCATGTCTTTATCTAAGCTGGCAATATGGGTTGGAGGGATTTTGGATCTTAATTCGGTACTCAAAAAGGAATATATATATATATATATATATATATATATATATATATATATATAAGATCATGGACTTGATGAGAATACCGAAATGCTCCTCAAATGGTATATATATATATATATATGGTCTTTATGTGTTTTTTTTTTTCGTTAGTCTCAACGTGGCCCATTTGTGAGAAGAAACGGAAAGAACATAGCAAATAAAAAGAAAAGAGACTTTCCTTTTATCATTCTCCAGTATGGACCTGCCATTGTTGCCTTTAGTCACCTCAGTAGTTGAAAGCAGATTCCGACAGAGGGAAGAGAAGAGAAGAGAAGAGAGAGAGAGAGAGAGAGAGAGAGAGAGAGAGAGAGCACCATATATCGAAGCATCTTATAGATATGGAAAGTGTCAACTTTTTTGAAGAGCTCCATAAAATCACCCTTCCTTGGAAAGCATACATATAATGATAAACAACTTTTCATTAAGGAATTGAGGTAAGCACTTTTGTCTTGCAGAAGCCTCCTAGGAGTGAGGGATTCAGTTATTATGAAGAACAAAGATATGCTAAAGACTCAAAGCCAATTTGGCAGCTTTTGTCCTCTTCAAAGTTCGAAAATATTGTTGGGTGGGTCACTGAAATAAAGCCAGTCTAGTTGATAAACTACCACTTTCAGTCCATTAAAAGCCACAATCTCTTACCAATTTCTGAAATCTTCTATAGCTAGGGTACATAATTAAAGCATATGGGACCCCATTGCCATGGTTAAGAATATTGCTGCAAGTGCTTAGAAATTTAAATTTGTTACCCGGCCCACATCTCACTTCCTCGATCCTCATCAACGTAATTATCGTAGTACTGTATATATATATATATATATATATATATATATATATTCAAATCTTTTTCCCTTCGATCTTTAATTCCATGCATAGTTCTAATTAGTGGGTATTCCATATATACTACGACGTACTACCAACACCTCACTAATGAAACCATGCATTATTAGTAGAGAAATTCTATTTGTAGTTTTCAATCAGATACTGTATGTGCAGATTCTTTATTAAATGAAAAAAAATATCATTTTATGAGAGATATTTTTATAAATTTAAAAAATTTTAAAGATAAAATTACCTAGACTTGTATTGTAATTCCTAAATAGAGACTGTACGTAGCATTTTCCTTATTAGTATATGTATTTTAAAACATCAAGTCTTCATTTTCAAGCTTGCATCTTTAATTGGAGACCATGGTTGCACGTATAGTACTATTAATATCGATAAAATTAGCCGATCGATCATGAGCGATAATTATATATCTAAGTACGAAGTATTGGGAACAAGGGCGCTTTCCTTGTTCACGTGGGATGCACATACCATTGATCATTTTGTCTTAACTCTTGATCAAGAAGATAAAATAATAAAAAAAAAAAGTTACAAAAAATAAAGAAATGCAAAAGATAATAAGTTGAATTTTAAAAACAAATTAACCACAGTCCTTCTGGGCTAAAGCCGAAAACCATGTGATCAGCATCCAAAGCAAATGACGAAGGAAAGTAATAAAAAGAAAAGCCAAAAGGTGTTAATGTGAGGTGGAAAATGGTTTGGGGGATGAGATAGATGTGCATGGTTGTGCGTGTGCAAGATCAAAAGCTAGGGTTTTCTGATCAGACATTCTTTTAACATCTCTCTCTCTCTCTCCCCCTTAACTTTTTTAGATGCTTGCCCACCATATCTTCCCAACTCTTTCTTTAAGTTTCCTTCCATAAGATTTTTTTTTTTTTTTTTATATATATATTATTTATTTCTCTCTTTATCATGTCTTTCTTTCTCTTTCTTATTTTTCGTAGTCAGCTTGGAAACAACGCATTCCTTGCATCCCACACATTTTCTTTCGTACCAAAAACCAAAAAGTAAGCACTCATATGGTTTTCAAAAGCTAGGACTTATGGTAGGCCCTATGATAATTACACACACACACGAGTCACTCCCATTGGTTTTCCTCTTCCACTTCATGCTCACGACTCTCTCTCTCTCTCTGATATATTAATTAGGTGGAGTTTTGGCTCCACAAGATCACTTGGCATGGCTGGGTTGGCTACGTACCATCCTATCAATTGTAGTTCTATTGCTTTTTATCTCCCCAGCTTCTATTATCTCCATGTTATATATCTTGTTATATGGAAATATTCTATGATCAAGGTCAACCCCAACACTCACTTCTCACGTCTCGTTCATACCTTTTTTTTTTTTTTTTTTTTTTTTTACGTTATACTTTTTATTTGATCTTTTCAAATACTTAGCTTGGATTGATTTAGTAATTGGTACAAAACGTTTCTTCTTTGGTCAATGTCGACCTCATTATTAACACAATATCCAACATGTAATTTCCGACGTTCAATGAATGATTGGAGCACGTAATGTTGCGCAATATGCACATAGTATATGTAATTTTCTTCCTGATATCATGTTTCTTGGAAAAATAATATGGCTTATAATTTCGTTCCTCTTTTTTTTTTTTTTTTTCCCTCTCATAATTATTTAATTACGTCCTTCTTCTTTAGAAAAAACAGTTGGTACTTAATTACCACGAATATACATTAATTTGTTTAATTTCCATCAGTAAATTACCAACAAATTAAACCTTACTGGCCAATTATAACAAAAATAAATAGCAAAAAGAAAAAGAGAAAATTGTCATTGGATACAATTAAGTAGACACGTATATATGCAAGATCAAGAAGAGGAAGTACTGGAAGGGGCCTAATCCTCTCCCAGGAGCTTGTTGGGTCATGTCATGGGCTTGGGCTATAGCACGGCTTGATAATCTAGTTGATCCACCCAATCCAAGCATATTCTGGCTAGAGTGAAAGGAACAACTGCCCGAGAACTTTAAGATAAAAGAGTTATCGACTCATTTATAGATAAGCTAAGTCTCAATATTTTCAAAACTTGAATTTCAAATAATGAATGAGATAGTTATCGTGTATTAACAGGAAGAGTCGTGAGCTTTATTTATATCATCTATGTATGATTATGAACCCATATGAATGAATTACTAGAGAAACTCCATTACTTTTATTAACTTAGGCATCAGACGCGTTCTCCTGAATCCACAAGCCTCTTTCCTCTTTAATTACAAGTGATCGTGTGTGAGAAACTGTAAAACACGTCTTTAACAAAAAGTTTAAACAAACAAATCCTCAAGCGATCAAGAAAAAGGTTATGAGAATTCAACTTTTGGGCCTTTTGTCTTTGAGTGGTTGTTGCCCGGAGAAAGAAATAATTGGGGACAGCTTTCTTCAATTATTTTAGTGCTTTCGGCTAGAAGATAAGAGATTGACTTTCTTCTTTTATTGTAGTTCACACAGCTCAAACAAGTTGACCAGCGACCTTAATTCCTTTGGCAATGAAAACAAAACCCTAAACGTGATGGTTGGTGGGATATTGAGGGCCTTGTCCCAGTGGATCACCTGTCTCTGTCTCTTCTGATTAAGGTTGACATATAAATATATTTGAATTAATTAGCAATATCACTTTGAAATTAAATCTATATAGAGTTTGTATGGCCTTGGTCAACCACTAGTGAAGCCGAATAATGCGTTGAAATTATTGGAAGTGGGAAAATCGAAAAAAAGGTGGAAGATGATCAGTAAGATAAAAAAGAAAAAAAAACAAAAAGTAAAATCATGAGTCCAAAAGCATGAAGGATTTCGGACCAAAATGGTCGTGTAACATGGTCTTATTATCATACCCCAACCGAAATTATAATGATAAGATGTAACTAATGCTTTTGTTAAGATTAAGAATGATCGTGTTTTTTGACTTAATTAAACACCAGTGATGAAGAACATCATAATAATTGAGATCATGCTGGCTGGGGCACTTAAGTGATACCGATGATCTTCAAACCATTAAAAATAGAGAAACGCTTCAACGACAAAGAAATTTCAAAAGAATAAATTTATAAATTGACATGATTTCATATAATACATTAGATTTAATTTTATAATCTAATGTACTATATCAATTATGTATTTATTTTTGTGAGATCTCTTTTTATGAAAAAACATTTATCTAAAAAAAAAAAAAGCCTGGATGAACAAATTTTATCTTCTTATTGGGTTGTTTTCTGTGAAGACACGGACTTGTTGTTGGGTTCCGTTATGTTAGCTATTTTTACAAGGTATATGGACCATTTGGATGTACTAAGAGTACTTTGAGCTTCTATCTCTATGCATGGCTTTGGCCCAACAGATATTTTGGATAAGGCTTTTGTCCCCTTGGCAATGCAATTGCAATTAAAATAGAGGAGGTCGAAATAAATATTTTAGGTATAATCGTATTTGACCAAAATATTTTAGAGAAGTTTCAGAACTCTCGAAACAAACCCAAAATGCCTACACAGAACCCGAAGAAAGTGAATCACGAACCCCCATCAGCAATGGCGGGGCAGAGTACGAGAAACAGAGGCTATCAAGAATTGCGGAAAACAGGGCGAGATTGGAGGCTCTGGGCCTGCCCAAGATTGCTTCATCGTTGTGGGGTTCAGCTCAAAAAGTGAGCGACGAGAAGACGAAGACGAAGAAGAAGAGGAAAGGGAAGGTTAAGGATGATGGGGATGACGACGATGGCGATAAGGATTATAGACCTGATGAGGTAGAGGAGAGTCTGAGTTTTTCGAACGGGGAGGAAGCGAATGAGGATGGTGATGGTGATGATTATTTAGGTGAAACATCTTCCGGGTCACGCAGAAAAAAGGTCGGTTCTTTCATCTCGGTGCGTTTGTTTGTGTGATTTACTATGAGTTTTTCTTAACTTGTGCGTTTCAATTTGCTTACCATCTATTCTCCAAGTAGTTTGTCATAAAATTTAATGAAAACCAGTCACAAAAAATTGCCGTAGTTGGTTATATCGTGAATAATGATACTGTGATGCATTGCACTAGTATCTTTCATCCAGGGGCAGGAGGAAATAAAGAGTTCCTGCTTTCTCGAGAGGGGAGCTTTGGATAAGTTCGGAATATACAGGCGTGAATTTGAGTGGCTAAGTCCTACGTTGAGTGAGTCGTTAATGTATGCGAATATGGTATGCCAAACCCTCACTTGAAGAACCCATATGCGTTTATATTCTCAGCAGAAGATTATCGATAGATGATAAGACTTGTAGAAGGGAGTATAAATTGTTCCTTTCTGAAATTTCGTCCTCTCATTTTCTGAAAACCAATCGAGCTTTAGATTGAAACATGCTGCAATAAGACTTTAGTAAGAGAAGGAACTCTCACATAAGGAACTTTAACGGGGTAGATAATTAGTACAAAGCGTTCCACGCCCTTTCATTTATTTAGTATTAGAGTGAGTTTCTACCTGTCCCCGTTTATTTGGCTTTATTTCCACTTAGTAATTCTCTATCATACATGGCCGTGTACTTTGTGGCTCTGCCTCGACCTAGTTTCTCAATATTTCCCTTTTTGCTTACTTTTACACCAGGTGAAGACTAAAGGTTCAAAACCTAAGAAGAAAGTTCCCGCTCAAAAGTTTTTGAGCGAGCCGGATTACAATGATGATGACGATGCATTAATGCAGGTAAGTTTCAATGGGTTCCTATAATAAAATCTTTTTTCACCGTTGCCAGGTCTAGGTGGAGTGGCTGTGTGAGTATAGAGCATTAACCAACTGGTGCAGTAATGGCCTTACATGATTGTAAGAAAAAGTATACTGATTCTTTAGCATTCATATGCAGGCCATTGCTCTTTCACTGCAAGGTTCTGCAGGAATTTCGGGTGTGGTACATAGTGGGCCTTCAAAATGCTCTGAATTTGATGCAGTGAATTCTACTCTTATTGAAACAAAGGGAGCTAGCCATGTTCAGGAAGATGCAGGAAAGAAGAAGAAGAAGAGATCGGTTCGTTTTTTGGGCCCAAAATTAGTATTATGTGCATGAATCTTTTTCCTTTATCTTCTTCTTCCTTCTCTTACTGCGTCTGGTTTACATTTCATTTGTGGTCAGCTGTTTTCTAGTCGGCTGCAAATGACAGAAGATGAACTGGTCGTGCATTTCTTTCTGTTTGATGGTAATTTCTGCTACCAGACTTTTCTGTGTATGTGTGCATGAGAGAGAGAGAGAGGTTTTCATGTGGGTTCAAAATCACACAATGGAAGCTATATTAAAACCTATGGGGGGAGAGGAAAAAATAATTTCTAAGGTTTGAGAAATGCAGGCATGAGTTTTTAACGTTCACATTAGCATATATGTTGTTTTTCACTTGGAAAAAAAAATAGAGTATTTTTGTGCTGAGACTTCAGTTTAGTTGAGACCTATATGATTTGATTGGTCTAGGTGGACCTT
Source organism: Juglans microcarpa x Juglans regia (assembly GCF_004785595.1). Classification (NCBI taxonomy): domain Eukaryota; kingdom Viridiplantae; phylum Streptophyta; class Magnoliopsida; order Fagales; family Juglandaceae; genus Juglans; species Juglans microcarpa x Juglans regia. The sequence goes on along the minus strand of NC_054606.1, from coordinate 2,897,873 downwards.
AGTTTTAGATCTTCTTATCTATCCAAAAAAAGGGAATGCCCCTACTCATGGTATTGCTCTGTTTTCCTCGAAGGGATTTTTGGTCATTGATGAAAGGAGAATTGGCTTGCAGATGCATGGAAAGAGGGCATAACCAAGAGGGATATAGAAAGAGTAGCAATTGCTCATGATTTTATGTGGACTGAGAAGGAGTTGGCTGATATGATTCATTGCTTTGATAGTGATGGAGATGGGAAGGTCAGTTCCTGCAGCTTTATGAGCTTTATTTCGTTGTTTGACATAGAAAAAAAATACTGACCGGTAATTTGGATCTCCTAAATGGTAAATAGACAAAACAAAAAATAAAAAAAGGGTAGAGAAGTAATTGAAGGGTTAGATGCAAATGAAGGACTTCTTATTTTACACTTTTTTTAGAGCTTCTGGTAAGATCCTCAGCCTAATTGCTGTCCGGTGCTCCCTAAGACACCAAAAGAATACAAAAAAGAGAAATAGAAACAAAATCTCTTAACTCACCTACATGTAAATATTCCTGTAAACTGAAGAACCCAGGATACTATTTATACTTCCATTTTCTGTTGCTTTCATATATTGAAAAATATAGAAGAATGTGTTGAGATATTTGTGTAAATGGGAAACGTGTATCATGGTCATGTGTTTAGACTCTTAACTAGTTTGCCAATATTGCGATGAATACATTCAGGTTTATGTTTCAATCTTCAGTGAATACAATTTGGAATTTGCTAACTGGTTTCATTGCAGCTAAGTCTTGATGATTTTCGAAAGATTGTTGGTCGATGCAACATGATAAAAGGGCCTGAAAGTTCTTGACGAGATTGAAGTCTTAACTTTTAGTTGAATAGATCAATTTTGCAGGTACAGGGGGCCGCTATCATGTGTGATATGATAATTCTACTCGAGATACACAATCTATTCATCTGTCTCTTCTCTCTCTCTCTCTCTCTCTCTTTTTTTCCCTACAAAAAGTTGAGATAGACTGTTTTCATCTCTTCTCCTGCAGGCAAGTAGGTTTTCAAGCTCAGCAACACATCATACTCTAGAGAAGCAAGTTTTGGACATTTTAAAGTAACTTAGCTGAGCTTTGCAAGTGTGCCTGAAACATATCGCCTTGTGAATTGGAAAAGGCTACGTGTCTGTTGCATTGCTCTTAAGGAGCCGAGGACTTTTTGGATATGAAGAAAAAAACCTGCTCCGCTGAACAATCATCAATAAGTTTGTGTGTGTTTCCCGGATTTGATTTCTTTAGCTAGTGTTGTTTCATTCTGACAAATGGTTGTTCTATTTGTCTCACCCTTTCTTGGATCTGTGACGATGATCATAAATATACGAAAGGCAGTAGTCATATGACAATGGATATTGGATTTGTCTGAGAATCCTGGTCGGTTGCCATGATGAGTTGCTCAACCTGAAGTCGATCAGTCGTGTTTGAACACGGTTTCAAATCGGAAAGACAAAAAATTGAAATCAATTAACGGGAACCCCACGCTTTATTAGAATCAAGGATTCGGGGGGCCTCCAGGGGAATCTGGCATGTGTTTGAAAAAAGTATCACACAAATAAAATATGATTCAGAAATGCTAGGGAAGTTGGGTAACTCATGGATTAATGATAGCAAAATAGAGGAAAAAGCACATTCCCATGTGTATTAAATAACAGCAGAAAAGGTTCTGTTTCGAGACCTTGGCCATGTTATTATTTGTTTTCACCCAAAAGGAAAATACAACCACTATTTCCATGCTCCAATAATTACCATCTGCGATTCAAAACAAATTCAAAAAGTTTGAGGATGTTATCACGAAAATATGTGTTCATGAAAGAAGTGGGTCACACAATGAATCATTTGGAGTTCTGCTGAGACAATTACAAAACCTGTAACCATAAACCATGTCTCTACCCTCAATACCTGCTAATACGAAGAAAAAAAGTTCCCTCCTTCGCACATCTCAAACCGTCCCTAACCTAAAAATAGGTTTGGCAATACAACATACAAGACTTGTGTCAGTCACACCTGTTTTCTTCTGTTTCTCTGCATTTCGTTTCCACCAAAGGGGGTGACTTGGCGGAATTAAGGATAAACTCAACTGCTTATGTCTTCTTAAGAAGATACCCCAAGATGATGCCAACCAAGCCAACAAGAAGCACGTATATAAGCGAGATACCACCGCGGCTTTTATTGGCTTCACGCCTCAAGAGCTCCTGTACATATATAAAGAATGCTTATTCTTTGATGCAGCAAATGTACATATATAAAGAATGCTTATTCTTTCATGCAGCAAATGTCAGAAACAATCTTTCCATCAATAACACATGACAAGATTAACTATTTAATACATTTTAACCTCAAAATTTGAAGTAATCGGAAGTAATCACAATTTGTACTACAGACATACCACAGAGAGATGGAGAGCCAGTGAACTCGAAGGAGATGAATTTTAAACTTCCAACAAGCTATTGAAAAAGAAGATTTTTTTCATACTCTTTTTCCTTCTCTTAAAGTTGGATACCAAGAGAACAGAAAAAAATATTTTTCTTTCAGATTGTCTTTTCTCTTTGTTTGTTTTGAGTGGATTGGAAGATATGGATAAAGTTCATGAATTTAATGCGGCACCCAAGAAAAAAAATCAAAGTCCGAGAGACCTGACCAGTGGCAATAAGGGAATGGCATAAATAGTTGCAAGAAAAACCAAACACTGCCATAAACTCGGCAAGACTTGAATCATCATTCAGCAGTATTCTCCAACTCAAATTTAAAGATATTTTAGAACTTCGTGAATTGTTGCACTCATAAACTTCTTTCTTGCATATGATTTGCATACAGTACATCAGAAAGTTTTAGAATGGCAGTAGCTTTAAACTATAACTACGGTTTTCTAGATTGACATCAATAAATGAGCAGAAAGGAATAATAACTCTGTTAGCTACAAGCCTACAACAAATACAATTCAAACTCAGATAGCTTCAGAAGCACCCAGTAATCTCTAAATTTGAGTACATTATTCTAATATGTTAATTTTCAGTAAACAGTGGACCGAGAAAACTATAAAACAAATGCTTACAAGTATATTGCATGGGCATTCTTATTTCTAAGATTCTTCCGAGTGAAATTTTTAATGTTAATCTTGCCCTCACAAAATCTCTAGAATATAGGAGTGCTTCAGAATCTCTTCAGCAACAAAAAGTTCAAATAATTTGAGATACATAATCCCTTACCAGTTCTTGCAGGAGCTTGTTATTTTGCTGAACAGCAGAATTTTTCTCCTCAGTCAGCTTCGAAATAAGAGTCCTTGCCTGGAGGCATAAGTAACACAGACTTAACTAATTAGAAATTACTCCATCCGTCTCTTACAATCTATGAAGAGAAATGATAAATATCCCGACTAATATAAAACCGAACAAAAATACTTTTTATAGGGTACAAATGTAATATCTTTCAACATTAAATAGACAATACAAATTACCTCAGACGAGTTATCCTGGGGCTCATGTCGCTCCACATGAGCTCTTGAAGCCTACAAGAACAATCACATATGTAAAACACAGCCCTATCAAACTAGGACGAGTTTTCAAATATTCGGACGTGTAAAATAAACAAACAAAAGAAAAAAAAAAACATCAAATACTCACAGGTGTAAATTCAGAAGCATTCAGATTCCCATTATCGGATACCGAAGCCCTTGGTGAAGAACCTTCCTCTGACCCTTCTCGAACAGGCGATGGGGGTCGCGGTGGAGCAACATAAACAACCCTCAATTTGGACTCCTCGACGTTATGCCCTGACTCCTTATTGAACTAAAAGGATAAGAAACATACACCCATTTCCTTAATCTATATATATTTTTTCCAAATCAATAAGATAAAAGGAAACCCACATAAAACCACATAAGCGACTGTATATCTGTTCTTATTAGTACCATTTCTGGGGTTATATCCTTCACGGTAGCTCCGGCACCTGTGACCACGCTTTGTAGCAGGAACTTGTCCTTGCATTGCATGTCCGGCGGGGCCTCCTTCTGTGCTTGCATTGTAACTGAAACGAATATTATTCGAAGAAAAAGAACCCATACACCATTGGTCATTTACATAGAGAGTACATATATAAAGCAACTGATCTCACTAATTAAGCACAAGATTGAGGAAAGAGAGACACCTATAACATCGCAGGTAGACCTCGGCAACACAATTCCAGTATTGGGTCTCACACAGTACTTCTTTGGATTTGTCGTCTTCACCTACAGCAAGCACGAGTCCGTTTCACACAAATCAAAACTACAAACTCCCAGAGCACAAAAGTCCCCAAAAAATTCAAATAAAAATTTAAAATTGAAGGTGAATGATCCAATTCTACCTTGAATGCCACATAATTATCGGTCTTATTGGACAACTGCAGAGAGCTCGAGATCTGCTTCCTCAACTCAACTTTTTTTTAATTGCATAAACAAAGAAAAAAGATTATGAAAGAAAAAAACTGAACAAAAACTCGGATCCAAAAGCAGAATTTTTTTTTTTTTTTTTAAAAAAAAAATTGTAAAGAAAAAAAAATCATTTTAAAACATTTGTTTTTGGGAAAGCTTACAAGGGAATTGGAGCTCTTGAGGCTCGATGCTGAGAAGCTCGCCGGTACTCATCCTGATGCGATCGAAAAGAGTCCGCCGGAGAGAGTAAAGCGGTTCTCCGTTAAGAGACAGAGAGAGAGGAGTTCTCGAATTCGAGAAAGAGAGAGCTCTGCAAACAACGTGTGACAGAGTTGTTTTTGTCTGTCTTCGCTATCAAGTTGTTTTGCCTCCGGTAGCCCGTTTGTGCGGTTCATCCAGTTCAAATTATGGATACTTCCGTCTTTTTGTCTTCTTTTTTTTCTCACATTTTATTAAATAAAAAAGAAAATGTATTTGCATCGCACACTAAAAAATAAAATAATAATAATAATAATAATATAAAGTGTATTGCGGCTGTAGACTGATACATAAAAATGCTCAACAAAAAATCAGCATGCATTTGCAACAACAGGTAATGAATCAAGGGAAATATTCTACCTCACATAAAAAATAATTTTATAAATTAATATAATTTGATGTGATTTATCAAATTATATAATTATTTTTATTATAAAATAGATTTAACTGATCAAATCAAATCATATTAATTTATGAGATTATTTTTATATAATTCATTTATAGATATAATAGTAATTATGATCTAAAATGAATCGAATCCCTCATCTATAGCTTAATTGCAAATTTATAAAAATAAAAATAAAAATTGAATTTAATTTGGCGAGAAGAATAAATTATTGTACAAGTGTAAGTTAATGATTCACGAAAAAAGTTAGGTATAAATTATTGGCTAATAAATATGTAGACCACAATTTGATGGCTACTAAAGGGTGTCAAAGGCAGGAACAAATTTCACGTTATCAAAACTATCCTGAATTGGGAAAAAAGAAAAAGAAAAGCAAAACTACTATTTTCATTTATTGGATTATAATTTATAATTATAGCTGTCTTATAACATGCACGTTTTTGTTTGTATATAATATTTTGTAATTTTTAACACTTTTCTTGATCGATTAATTAAACAAAAAAAATAATAATATTACCTTTTTGTTTTAATTTCTTTTCTGTCATTCTCTATCACGCAAATTAATATAATAAAATCACCTCACAATCACGATTTTGATAGATCCATGTTACCAAGTTCTTCTATAAAGATCCAATTAAATCCCACTGGTGCCCATCGATGTGTTGCTTTTCCCATTTAGTTCATAACAATGACAGCTGAAAGAGACTCGATCGATGCTTCCAAAGACACCGCAATTGTGAGATTGCATGCGTTCAAACTCGAGTTGATGTGGCAAACAGTGGAAGATGCCAACTAGTTTGACATGGATTTCACTGAGACGGTAAATATTGAGAACCTTAAAGATGTCGAACTACGAATAAAGATGTTTCCAAATGTTGGGTCTTTGGACAAAAGTAACGTCGTTTTATTCAATTTTATTTTATCTCATCGTTATAAATTTTTTAAATTTCATACAAAATATAATAAATAATTTAATTTTTTTAAATTCTAAAATAATAATAATATTAAAAAATAATATTCTAACAATATTTTATTTAATTCAACTAAATCCATCTCGTCTCACTATCTAAACGAGTCCCAAGAGAAATGGAGAAAACAAAAAATAAAAACAAAACAAAAAGGAAAAAAATGTAGAATATGGTCCAAATTCTTAGTAAATTTAACTAGAGATTTTAAGTCTGACAACCTAGCTTCTCATTGAATATTCCTAAAAAAAAAAAAAAAGCATCCTGCTTTTGACATACCTTGCATTTGCAAGTAAACTTTATTCTGAGGAATTCCATTTGGGAGGAGACTTTACCCTCAACTCATCCTGGGATCGGCCCACACACTTGGACTGATTATCAGACAAAATACAAATTAATTCTAATAATTATATAATTATTGTGTGTATATGGCTAGATGTCTCAAACATGAATATTAATGAAGTGAAGAACATGGTAACTGAGCCACGCAAACTTGAATTTACAATGTATTCACTCGCATACTCAAAGATCTGTATAGGAAGCCACTTCTATGTAGTTTTCACTGATATTTGGGCCTTCCTAACTATCAGCGGCAGAAGTCTGTTGTTGAGGAGCTCGAGAAGTGAAACCAGCAAACCAAGCCACCCTCATGAGCTGCACACCTAGAATCAGCACCCACCAGCATACCAACCCCCGGATCACATGCATAATCCATGCTGGCGCACTGAGTTCAGCCCCAAGCTTCAACCCCCTCATCAGCTGCAGTACACGGTAAGCCTCATACACAACAGGGGTCACCAGCCAAACGGGTGACTGCCAATGCCATGTGAGCATCTCAGTCAAAATTTGTACGAACAGAAGCAGAAAGTAGGGACCCAATAGAACAGCAGATGTGATGAAAGATGGTTGCGGTTGAAGGAAGGATAGTTGCGGTTGAAGGAAACCCTTTTGGGATCCATATAGCATCATCAATGGAATAATAAATCCTGTTACAGTAGCAACCATGTTCCAAAATTGGTATGTAAAAGGAGCTTTACTTTTGCTCGCCTGTGTTGGTTGCTTTGGACGGGCACAGGAATCAGCCATGAGGAGAAAAAGGGTTGCGCCAAGATTGAAAATGCAATCAAGTCCGATCAATGAAAGCAAGCTGGCTATGTTAGGCCCAAGGAAGATGGAAGATATTGGGAGCCACAAGGTCGGAATCATGCCTGTAGCAAGTAGGAGAGAAGGGCCCAGAAGCCACATCGGCCATTTGAGGAACTGAAGCTGCACCAATGGCTGATTACTTGTGTTGGTGAGCTCTTTGGCGCTGGTTAATGCAACTTCAGCTGTGTTCTCAGAACTAAGGGTATCAAATATGTTGGTGGTTTTCTTCAACAAGTTGTCAGCAGCAGTCTCAGTGGGAGCATACGTGACTGGTAAAGAAGGTTCCCACGGAGTCGATTTTGTGCAGCAAACAGGGGGGTGTCTAATTCGAATTTGAGGGAAGTTGAGATGGAGCACATTTGAGGATTTAAAAAATTTAAAGCTTCCAGGATGGATGTGGGGAAAAGTAAGAGTTGACATTGTGGATTGTGGTCTGGCTAATGCTTCGATTCCTCAGTTTATGGTCCAACTTTTGCAGATTTAGCCACAACTATGCTTTCCATTCCCTGAAACATATTGAGTAGAAAAACGATGGAAAAATGAGAAATAGCAGAAATCCATTGGAAGAAGTAGGAGAGGTAAACAGAAAACGGATGTAAATAAAAAAATATTGACAAGAAATCAATTCCTTCTAAGCAGGCAAAAGCAGAAGAACATAGAATTATCTGCCTTACAAGGAGATCGATCCCCTATACAGATCCTTGCAGATTTCTCTTATTGATAAGCTACACATGCATCAAGTGGATAGTCAACTCACGAGCGCATCCTATAGTCTTGTGGGTGGAAGAAGAACAATTGGACCTAGAGCTACACACACAACAACTCCAGCATTCAAAACACAAAATATGAGTTCCTATTGGAGAATATATATTTGTCTTCCCACTGCTATCAGTAATAAAAATGCATATGTTAAGGAACTCTATTTAATTATAAGAACAGGATACTAAAACGCCTACAAAAAATAACAATCTAGAAATTATTGAAAACTTATATGACAGTTGTCAGAATGATTCTATAGTTATCGGCACAATCAAAACTTCTTCCACAAGAAATCAATTTGGAAAGGTCCATTAGAAAGAAGTTAACTCTATATGTTCTATTAACGCATAACGCATCTCAAGACCAAGCCTCTATGAAGTAAAATACATTTAGAAACCAACACAATGGAAATCTGGATCTTGTTAAGTTAAAACATGAAATACACTTACTCGTGAAGAATTAAGGCTTGAGGACAACTTCCCATAAAGCAATTTAAAACCATAAGTATGTGTGCTTAAAATATATAAGATGTGCCTCTTGACGTAAAAAAAAAAAAAAAAAATTATAGAGGATAACTCAAATTCAATAGTCTTGCCTAAATCTGTCATTTCATCAGTACAAGCACTTAACCAAGACAGCGTGCTAATGTTTCTGCACGAGTGCTTTCATGCTTTATCAGTATGTGTAAGAAAGATCTCCTTTATGCCGTCCAAAATTCATATAACTTCTCCAAAGAGGCCACAAACATGAATTATGAATAAACTAACATATCAGTGATTTATTATCATGCCTTTATCATGATAAGAGTAGTTAACCAGATCCTCAAACCGTTGGGATGTTTCCCCTTTTTTCTTATTAACCAAAGAAACAAAACTAAAATCAAGCTAAATACATAAAAGGACCAACTTTAACTCCATACTTCAGTTACTCTTTAAGACCCAGTACCCAACAATAACCACGAAACAGAGAGTTAAAAAAATACGACTCTTTTTCCTAGTTTTCCTTTTCTTTTCTGACTCAGTTCTGACCAACCAAACAGGGTATAATGAAACACAAATGAATTATGAAAAAGATAAATAGGAACACCAGTGATGGGGAAGATGAAATTAGGGCTTGGAATTTTACCTCTTCCAGAAAAGCCTATCCGAGACTCCGCCAATTAATCGAGGAAATCAATCAGCTCGTGATGGACGTTCTCGTTTGTCCAACGTTACAGAGCTGAATCTTGGAGAAGATCTTGGGCCCAGTTTTACATTGGGCCTGTCTATGTTATGGGTTGGGCTACAAAGTGGATCGATCTTTGCAAATTGGTGACTGTTTTTTAATCAAGTAATGTTATGAGATCTCAATAGATAAGTTTCTACACTTTGTAAGGATGTAACAAATAATTTTTTTTACACTTTTAAAAGTGGGGTATACTTTTATAAAGACATTTACAATACTTATTTATTTAAAATTTATACAAATTATTTCTCTTTTTAAAATCTCAAATATGATGACGAGTAATGATAGAATGTTTTCAATGTATTGTGGACGATCAACACCTTTATCAAGGAGGTGTCGCCTAGGTTGGGAGACTTCTCCTCCACTTCCATGATGCTTCCTTTGTTTTTATTTAAGAGTCAATTTTTTGAGTTTTTAAATTGATTTTCTAAAAGAATATTTTTAATTAATAATTTTTGAGAAATGACGCACGTATAATCTTTACTACAATCATGATTTAAATTGAGGATATTTTTATAAATGTATATTATTTTTATAATTAGTTTATAAAAATATCATTAATTTAAAACAATGTACAGCAAGATTATAGGTGTATCGTTTTCTTTTTTAATTGTTTGTTATTTTTACTTTATTTTTTTATTCTATTTTCAATTGTTTAATTTTTTTTTTTATACATATGAGAATGAGATGAGATAAGATGAAAGTTGAATAAAATATTAGTAGAATAGAATTTTTTTAATATAATTTTTGTTTTGAAATTTAAAAAAGTTGAAATGTTTATTATATTTTTTGTGGGAGTTTGAAAAAGTTGTAATGATTAGATGAGATGATATAATTTATGTTGTGTAACCAAACAAGTTCTATTAGCTTTGAAATGATGATATGAGATAAGAAAGTTGTAATGTTTATTGTTTTTGAAATGTTTGGTTATGAGTGTTTTGACTCCTTCGAGTTCTAAGCACTTGAGCAGTATTATTCTTTTTATTTTTTTTATGAGATGAGATGGGATGGGATGGGATGGGATGAGAAAGTTGTAATGTTTATTGGTTTTGAAATATTTGGTTGTGTTTGACTCCTTCGAGTTCCAAGCAGTATTGCTCTTTTCCTTTTCTGTATTCTTTCTAGTATTTTGAGATGTTCTATCTTGGTATGTTGCAGTATGTTTGGTGTAAAAAAAAAAAACTACCAAAATTTTACGAACAGAAATGCATGAAATTTGTATCAGTTCTACTGTCTATACAATCCCTTCCATTTGCTTTACAGAAGAAGTCATCACTGCCCTTATCAGATTCCTTGTACAGCGCCAAAACGGGTGAACAAACGATTTATAATGCATTAGCTTGAAGATAATCGTGAAGAAAACCTGATTGTACGCCTTTTATATACAAAAACTTCCAAACTTCGAAGAAATATAATAATATAAAGCTGAGTGTAAGTCCCTAAAACCTGATCAATTCCACATGCACATTGCATCATCTTAAAACTTCTTGTCCCTTTTGTGAGATCTTGAATCACCAAGACGTTGAAACATAAGTAAATTTTCAAGTCGCTCGACAACATCTTTCATGGTAGGACGGTTCAATGGAAAGAACTCAATGCAATGCATCCCCAACTCAGTAATTGCAATACCATCTGCAGCATGATAGCCCCAGTCTTCTTGCAGGGATTTGTGGACAAGAGAACTCTGGGGCTTATATTCCATCTTAGCCCAAACATGTAGCAGGTTTTCGAGTACCCGGTCAGCTTGTTCCTGTTTATCCCATTCAGAAATTCTTTTGGCTATTAGTCCCAGGAGAATAACACCAAATGAATACACTTCACAGCTTGTTCCCCATTCACCTCCTGCCATGCACATTTGCCTTCAACTTTTGAGTTTTGAGGTACCATGATAACTACTAATTGACTAAAACTGTCAAGAAATAAATCGACACCATCATCAAGTTGATCTAAATTAACAAGATATCAAACTAAATTGAGTCAAATCATCTTTGAGATATATTCAAGAGAGAGAGGTAATTTGACACTTCTTTTTTTGGGTAAGTATTTGCCACTTGACCACAACTTTGATCTGCAGAAATTCCTAATGCAGAGGCTATTAAGATATTGTATACAGAGAGTTTTACCCCACGAATGAAACTCGGCAGTTATTTTGAAGTAAGAGAAATATGATAGATGCTGGCAGTGAATAAGCAAATTCAAAAGAAAATAGGAAAAAGACGTACCTCGTAGAGCAAAATATGGATCAATACAGCGAGTAGGTATTGTTATTTGCTTCTTTTTGGCACTCATTTCACCAATGACCCATTTGCCAATTAATCCAAAATCAATTAATTTTGGATTGAGATCCTGAAAATCAACAAAATATGAAACTTCTACCATCAAGACAAATTGCAATGCCTCAGAAACCCAGAAAAAAAAAGGGGTTCTAAAAGTACATGTTTTAAGGAAGAAGTCGAACCCAATCGAGCATTATATGAGATGCATTGATACTAAAGACCAGATACGGTTTGTCCTGTCCATGAAGAAATTTAAGGAGGCGTGCAAGTTCAAGAATAACATTCATCCTCTGTTGCCAGTTGAGATAATCTGTATATGAGTATATATCAAGCAATTAGAAAATGGTGTCTCAACAAAATATCTACAGCAGAATACGAGATTCTAAATCCCCAAACATATATTATATGATGCAGAGGAAACTTGAGCAGGATTTCAAACGATATCAATTTATGCAAAACTGAGGGTAAAACTTGGCATACACGCGAAGTTATCGTAACCTCATCTTGTGTTAGACTTGATGTAGATGTACATCACCAAGTGCAAATCCATCTTCTCATGATGGATTCACATCGCACAAACTGGTTTTGCAGAAAATACGAATTTCTTAGATACGTGTTGATGAAGTGTCCCACCCAAAAAAGTTACCAAATTTCTCATTTTTTTTCCATATAAAAAGGATTAAAATTAAATTCATTTCAAGAATTCTCACTTGGAGGAGCAAAAATACGCAGGTTCGATTGGGTGTACCTTTGACCATTAGGTTATGCAGTGTATCTCGTGGACTGATATCATAAACAACACCCTTTACTTCATCACAGCAATAACCAATCAGTTTTGCCAAGCTGGGATGACTATTCATTGCAGGATTTGTTAAAAATTCTACTTCTTCCTGCAACACAAACCGAATACAAAACTATGAACAGCCTGCAAAGTCAAGAAGAGGAAGTGAGAGAGAGAACCAGCCAAATCAAGAACTTACTTTGACCGTCAAGCACTCATCATATGCGAGGGGCGTGGATTCGGATTTCCTATCCCACGTCTTTACCGTCACATCTCGGGCTTCTTCTCCATTCATGCCTCCTTTAATCTTTCCTGAATATAATTTTCCAAACTGGATAACACCAACCAGGTTCTTCTCGTTGAAATTATTGGTGAAAGCTTTCAAGTCCTCCGATGTGAACACTTGTAGCTTTGTTGAATCCATCTTATTGCCACAAAGCTCTCCACATGAAAGATCTTCGAACAACAACTCAGAACTAAACAAATATACGAGGAGAGAAAAAAGAATTACATATAGCAGAGGTATTTGATAATCATAGGATATAGAAGAAGCATGTCAATCTCTGAAAGCTGTGCCTATAGTCGTATTAGCGAGAGTAGAGATTTTCAAAGATTTTAGCATAATACGAAACGGTATTTTGGGGCGACATCTTGCAAAGTCAAATTGCACATAAAGAACCTCTGCAATCACGGCTTGAGATGTGAGAGACCATGTGAAGCAGAGCAGAAACCGAAAAATGGAGAAGTTAGATGCAACTTAAGGAACGACCACCCTTTCGGCCTTGAATTCAATTAAGTATTACTTGGAATATTAAATATTATCCACGTTCCATCCTCAAACGTCAACGACAGAGTAATATATTAACCCCCAAGTCTTTTTCACCTTCTTTCCCACGAGAAGTCAGTTGTCACTTGCAATATTCTACGATTCTGAGCATTGTAGCCACCCTTGACTGTGCCAATCCTACATTAAAAATCTTCTAGTTGACTAACTCCCACAATTTTGTAGTTGACTAATTCCGAGCTTTATCGTTGCTGCAGATATGGGAATTCTTCATGCGCGTTGGGTTCTTGGATAAGAAATAAAAAGGCAAGTCACCTATGGCCAAAAAATTACATGCAAAAAATAAACAAGCATAGGCTTAAGCCCTACTGTATGACAATCTGAAGATGCAGAATGAATAACCAGTATTCTTTTTTGCAAAAGACATAACCATAATCATATGTAACTCTCCAAGATTACATTGCAGTCAAATGGCTGCATTGAACATGGAACAATTAACAAGCCTTTGTCGTACAAGATTGGCCGTAAGTGATGTCAACGGATTTTTTTAGGGTCACAACTCATAGCTAATAATCTTTCTGATTAAGTATTTGCTCTGGATGACTGGATAATAATGAAAGTGTATATTATTCCTCAGCTATGGGGAGAAAATCTAACACAGTACGCTTCCGAGATATATTCTAAATTACATACCAACGCCATCAGAACAATTTCTGAACTTGATGTACCGAACACTTGGCATCTTTACCAATCCATTTACTATCCAAAAGGACATTTACTAATCCCTACTACAGCATGTATCCCCAGAAACAAAGTTTTTTTTTTTTTTTCTCTCCTAAGCCCCAAAAACACACTAGGAAGTATGAAGTTATTAGCCAACAACGTGTTACACACACACACACACACACATAACTGTTGTAGTTTGATAGATTTCATCCCTTATTAGATAATGGGAATAGGAGAGATGAGTTGGATTGACTGAGTGAGGTCGGAGTCCGGCAAGTTCAGAGGAGGCAGAGAGAAGTGACCATAAGTAGAGCTTCCTCTTCTGATGTCTTGCATTGTCTGCAAGGCTGCAACAGTGTTCCTGAAAATTCCTTCTTCAGCAACTGTTATGGCTTGTTTTGGTTGTCTAGTTTTCTTTCCATCCTCAGCTGGGAATACTGCTTCTATGGTGCTTTCGCATTCCTTCACCAGTTTCGAAATAAGATCTGTTGTGAAAAATGGCTGCTGCAATACCTTCTGAATGAATGGCAAACGCAAAAGGCCTCCTGTTCGCTTGTCATACTTCTTTAAGATCTTGGCCAGCCCTACAAAACACAAACTTTTATTATTAATTGCAATTCTGGTTCTGAGTTTAAGCTCTCTCATTAACAACACTTTTTAGTGGGTGCCAGACCTTTGAATTTTTTATTACTTGTTCAAGCTTCTGAAAATGTTGATAACATAAAAGAAAGAACCGATCAAAAAAGGGATGGCTTTCTTTGTTCAAAATTTGTTCCAAAAAATAATGGAAGAGAGCTTAATTAGCCTGATTTGATCAGTACCTGTGTAATTGACATTGCTGTAGTTTACTAAAAGCACCATTTCACCGTGAAAATCAACGATATCTTTCCTGATTTTTGCCATCACATCTTTATAATTTGCCTCTGAAGGCTGACTCCCATTCTGTCCCCATATATCAACCACCCTCTGGATCCTCTGTTGCAACTCCTGAATTCGTAAACACATTGATCAAATTCATTCGACTCCTTTTTTACTTTTCTAGCGTGAGGATTAAACTATATTTTTCCATTTGAGTGTGAATACAAACACAAGCAAGATAAAGAAGTTCTGGCCCCTGATATATGGAGCTCATTCTAAAATCCCTATAAGTAATTTACCTAAAACCGATTAATAGATGTCGGAAATATGTTTACGAAAAGAGAAATGTCTTGGACAAAAAGGAATTTCTTAAAAATGTCTGTAATTTGATATAGTACGTCATATTGTAAAGTATATCTAACGTATCATATAAAATCAGGTTAATTTGTGAGTTTATGTTTATGAAATATCTTCGCGCCCAAAGTACTTCTTGAATGAAAAAAAGTATTTCATATTTCAATATGGGTTATATAAATTTCTTATTATAATATGTTCTCTCACATTCCAATTCATTTTAGGTTCTCGGTTTTTTTTTTTTTTTTTTGGGT
Organism: Juglans microcarpa x Juglans regia; assembly: GCF_004785595.1. NCBI lineage: Eukaryota > Viridiplantae > Streptophyta > Magnoliopsida > Fagales > Juglandaceae > Juglans > Juglans microcarpa x Juglans regia. The sequence continues at coordinate 2,882,652 of NC_054606.1, read as the reverse complement.
AAATAAATGATTAATATTGGACACAACATCATATTTTTTTTTCCTTTCACCAAGTTTTTTTTACTCAAATCAAACGGTATTTCTCTCCTTTCTTACAAACTCGTCATGCATTTTCATTAGCTCTATCAAATTTCTCAACGCTATCATACATGCAAACATTTTTATTTAAAAAATTTGCAAATGGGTTATTGAGTCAATATGCTTATGCGAAAACGACAAGCAATCAAAGAAAATCTTCCGCTTGAGTAATAAATCGACATTATCATTAGCTCCGTCGAGTTTCCACATAGTACTTGTGCATAATTCCAAATTCCTCATTACCCTATATACCATATCGAATCATAGCATGTAAATCCTACCTTTACATATATATGCTCCTACATGAAGAGAAATAAATAAAGAAAAGAGGAAAGCTTATTCCTTTGTCCACCGTATTTTATTTTTTAAGAAAGTATCCAAATTCTCTACGAAACACTTTTGGTTCCACATGATATGTATATCGATCACACACAAATCCATTATCCTTTAGCATAAAGAGTTGCGATTGATTTAAGCCAAGCTCATTAGGAGGTATACGAATCACTCTATCTACTATTAACAACTTATTACCTATATTTCCACGTTTAATTTATTTCCAAATAACTTTTTAATTCCACATTATCTTCATTCCAATTATTCCCTAATCTCGAATTTGTTCCAGTTCAATGCATAAGTAGTTCTAGGACATCTATTAGAAGCTGGAAAAAATATATACTTGGAAAAGTTTTCCAAGTAATTAACTTCGCTGGCCATCTGAACGACGACCAGTGTCATTTTCCCATCATCCAATCACGGGATAAGAAACTGGGTCTCGTCTCGGCCGGGGATCCACGTTAATCGTGCACTAAACTTCTCAATAACTGACCCGTGACGCTTACATTCCTACCACCCAACAGTGTCCAACCGAGTCAATCACGAGTTTATATGAGTTGACCCGGCCAAATCTTTTCAAAAAATATAACAAAGAAAAACAACATTAAAAAAAAAAAAGACAGATAGTGAAAACGAAAGTACGCCGCTGAAGCTCGGTTTAGGTTTGCTTCCATTCATTCAAACAAAACTAGTTTGGTCGTTTTTTAGTTCTGAACCCAGATTGCTTGCTGAGGAAGAAAACACGTTACCTTATGCCGGATAACGAAATCCTCTTCCTGCTCCATGAAGAACGCGTTGAACTTCTCGATCTCATTGTTCAGCAAGTACACAAACTCCTTTTCGGCCTTTCCGTACTCTAGCGACCCATTCGACTGCGTCGGAGACGAAGATATCTGCCGAACAAGCTGCTTCAACTCCTTGTACGACAGGAACTTGTCCCGCCACCCCGGCAACGTTTGTTGCATTTGTTGTTTCAGCCGTTTCCCAAACTTCATGGGTAACTCAAAATCTTTGTAAACTGAAATAATAATAAATAAACAAGGCCCGAGATCAACAATGGGGTTCTAGAGAGCGCGCGATGAGGTGAGGAGAAGAAGAAAAAGAAAGGGAGGATTTTTATTACAGATGATTTGTAGAATATTATGGGAGCATATGCTTGTCGTGATGAAGTGGCGGTTAGAAAAGGTATAAACGAGTCGTTGAAGTAAGAAAATTCTGGGGCATATTCGGTTGCTATTTGGTCATACTTAAGACCACAGTTTTGAGAGTGATAGAGAGACAGAGGACTTTTCTTGTGCGGAATTATATGCCATGGATGATTTAGTAGGTAAATTAATTGGGATTGGGTGGAGGTTGGTCTAGTCTGACATGGCGGTGAGCTCGAGAGTCGATTGGAGTGGGGCCGTACAGTGGGGTGGGGGCCTAGTGGTGTGAATTGTCACTTTGATGGGTGGGTGAGAGGATGGCTGTGATTGGAGAACTGTAGTGTAGCAAACAGAGATGTGGGAACTGGGAAGAGGATGATTCGAAGGAATCTACCAAGACTCGCCGATGGCAATGGAAAAGTAGTGATATTTAATTCGTTTGGAAACTAAACTAAATTAAACTCAATTCATTACAGTTTATTATTATAATTTTTTTAAATTTTAAGATAAAATATAATAAACAATTCAATTTTTTAAAATTTTAAAATAATAATAATATTAAAAAATAATATTCTAACAATATTTTATCATCTCAACTCAACTCAGTTCAACATCCAAACACATTCTCATGGACGTAAATTTGAATCGAAAAATTGAAAAATCGGACCGGATCAGTTGGACCCATTTTGAACCGGTCCAGTCTAGAACCGGTTCTTGTAACCATAAAATCGGTTGGTCCCAATCCGGTCTCGATTTTATGGTTTTCCAGACCGGACCGGCTCGAGTGGGAAAAAGAAAATATAAAAATTAATATTTTATATATATAAGTTTTATATAAAATTAATATTACTCAAAATATTTTTTATATATAAGTTTTATATATAATATATAATTATATATGAAATAATTTCATATTATAATTTATAAATTATAACATAAAATGCTTATCTTAAATATGAATATTTGTAATTTATTTGATCATATATTATTAATATAATTATATATAAGATAATATTATTATAATTTAAAAAATAAAAATTTAATCTTAAAGATGAAAATTTAATTTATCATATGCTTTAAACATAAAATATATATTTAAATTATTAACAACATTTATTTATAGCTATACTAATATATAACTAATACTAATATATTATATATAGCTAAATAATCACTATACTAAGCAATCACACATAAAATAATTATATTTACTATACTAATACTATCACTATAATACTATCAATAATATAGTTATAATAAATTAAACTTACTATAACAATTAACAAACTCACTATAGATATAGTTATACTTATAGTCTAATATAGACTATAATTATACTTATATTATATAGCTATATTAATATATAGTTGTACTAATAGTTTAATATTAATACTATTATATAGTCAAACTAATACTAATAGTTTAATATAGACTATAGTTATATATTATTATAGTCTAATATATTATATAGTTATAATAATATATAACTAATAGTAATAGTCTAATATAGACTATAGTTATACTTATACTAATATAGTTATACTAAATCACTATAACTAATACTAGTATATAGCTATACTAATAGTCTAATATTAATACTATTATATAGTTCAATATATTATATAGCTATATTAATATATAACTAATAGTAATAGTCTAATATAGACTATAGTTATACTAATATAGTTATACTAAATCATTATAACTAATACTAATATATAGCTATACTAATAGTCTAATATTAATACTATTATATAGTCCAATATATTATATAGTTATACTAATATATAACTAATACTAATAGTCTAATATAGACTATAGTTATAGTTATACTAATATAGTTATACTAAATCATTATAACTAATACTAATATATAACTAATACTAATATATAGCTATACTAATAATCTAATATTAATACTATTATATAGTCTAATATATTATATAACTATAACTAATATTAATATATATACAAATACTAATAGTCTAATATAGACTATAGTTATACTTATACTAATATAGTTATACTAAATCACTATAACTAATACTATAGTATTAGATATAATCACTACAACAATTTTTTAAGAGGTTAAATCACTATAACAAATACTAATATATAGTTATTCTAATCACTATAACTAATACTAATATATATACTAATACTAATAGTCTAATATAGACAAGAGTTATAGTTATACTAATATAGTTATATTAAATCGCTATAACTAATACTAATATATATACTAATACTAATAGTCTAATATAGACTATAATTATAGTTATGCTAATATAGTTATACTAAATCACTATAACTAATACTAATATATAGCTATACTAATAGCCTAATATTAATATTATTATATAGCTCAATATATTATATAGCTATAACTAATACTAATATATATACTAATAGTCTAATATAGACTATAGTTATAGTTATACTAATATAGTTATACTAAATCACTATAACTAATACTAATATATAACTATACTAATAGTCTAATATTAATATTATTATATAGTCTAATATATTATATAGCTATAACTAATACTAATATTTATTCTAATACTAATAAATATACTAATAGAGTTATACTAAATCACTATAATTAATACTAATATATAGCTATACTAATAGTTTAATATAGATTATAGTTATACTTATACAAAATTACTGATATAGTTATAGACTTATAGTATAAGAGTTTTAGTCTAATTAGACTATTAGTAATCATTTTGATATTATTACTAAACGGCGTCGTTGCACCTCCAGTCTAACAAACCCTAAGACCCGCCCCTTTCTTCCTCACTCTCTCACTCTGCCTCTCTGCATCTCTGCCCTCTCACGTGGCCACGGCCCACACCGTTGCACTGTGCACATCTTGCCATCGCCCCCTCAACCTGAGTCCCCTCCCTCTTGTCACTTGTCATCGCCCCTCAGAAACATAGACCTGCTCTCTCGCCGTTGCACCTCCCCTCACGGCCTCACCTCTCGAGCCGTTCCCGTCGCACACACAGCCACTCGGCCCCTCTCTCAACGCTACGCTGCGCTGCCCTCTCTGTCTCTCACAATCTCACGCAGCCGGCAGCCCCTCTCTCACTTCTCTCTGTCTTCAACGTTAATTTTTCTTGGAACAATCTCGGATGTGTATATCATTTTTAATCTACGTTGGTTTAATTGTTATGGGAACTTTTTTGTTTCAAAGGTTTATTGGTTAAATGGAAACTTTAGACATCTTTGAGAATTTTCGTCTAGGTGTTGCTCTTTGGACATAATTCCTATATAATTTTGTGCATCTTCCTTTGAGGTCGGGATTGTTTAGACATATGCTCCCAGTTGTTAAAAGAAAGCAGAATAGAGAAACTATTTTACTTTGGGTTGTCGATTTCAAACACAACTAAGAAAGTCTAATACATCCAAGTTGAGTGAGACTCTTACGTCTGCAGTGATATGGTTGGGTTGCGGACTTCCTAGTTTTTTTTTAAGGACCACGTTAGCCTAAAGCTCTGTTTGTTATGTTTGATTAAGCATTTGAGTTGAATGAAAACTGTTAAGTGGCTTTGCTCCATTGCCTTCAATCCCATATCTCTTGTATGACTTACAAAGATGAAATCTCCCATTTCTACTAAGTCAAAAATGAAAAATAAAACATCTATTGAATTGTAAAAAAAACCTACCTACCAGTTGGATGCCCTATTGAAAGATTTATTTGCTCTCATACATATATGGATTCAAGATATTAAAAGAAGAAGAAGAAGGAAAAAAAAAACAGTTAAAATCATCTCCTTGAGGATCTTTATTTGTTTAATGTCAATAGTAAAGATCATTATTTTTTGTAAACTTACTAAACATATTATATTATTTTCCAGTAATTTGTTTTATAAATTTTTTAAAAGTTTCGTGTTTCTTAAATTTACTATTATTATTCATTTCTTAAATCATTTTTTTATAAATTTACCAAACATATCATTTTTTCAAAAGGTTTATGCAAATGTGGAGTCAAAGAGCAGCCTTTTACCTCTTAAGATAGGATACATTCCCAAACATTGTATTGGGCTCTAATCCATAAACAGTACTGTTCCCCGAGAGCACCTGCTTTCATATATAGTGACGAATCTGATCTGTAATAATATTCTAGCAAGATATCCTTTTGATGCAGTTTTAGATTCCATGCATTTGTCTTCAACTATTGGTCTCTCTCTCACACATATATTTGTTCCAAGTTCCAGATTGCTAGCTACTTTCAATGCTTATCTCTCTCACAAATCTCATGCATTCACTAAATTAAAACTGAAAAACTGGACTGAACCGGTAAAACTGGATATAGTGGTTTAGGGTGTAACAAATGTGTAATCGGTTTTTAAAAATGCAAAATCGGTACATATCGGTTCGATTCTAAATTTTATCTAAAACCGAACCAGACTGGACTGGTTACACGCAAGTTGAGTATCAAACCAAATAAGGGAATATGTGTTTTTTGAACTCCTAGGAAATGTTCTAGATTGTAGCATGGGTTCGGGTAGTTTTCACTCTTCAATTAAGGCCTCTTGCTCACAATCAAAGAGAATCTTTTGAATCAAATGTTATAAGTTCTAATTTCTAAATGAGAGAATTAGATTTGAATTTTCGCAATTCTTGTATAAAAAATAAAAAGAGGTTAAGATTATAAAAATGATGTCTTGTCTATATCATTTTTTTAAGATTTTAACCCCAGTTCGTCCCACCCTGCCTGGATGCGGGACATCTAGCCCCCCTAGTGGAGCGGGGAGGGTCCAATCCCGTTTTGTATTTTTCCCTTCTCACACTTATATATTTTATTATATAAATGAATATATTTATACTACACATATTTATTTATATTTATTATTTTTACATATACATTAAATATAAATTTTACTTAATATTTTTATAAGTTGTAGTATAGTAGGGTGACCATTTTATAGATTGACAAGGTAATACAAGAGTCTCACATTGCTTAAGTGTGATATTTGTATTGTGAAGATGATCTATAAAAGGGTCTTACCCTTTAATACACTATAATTTATACAAAATATGTACTAACAAATTTAAAAACTATATAGTTTTAAAATTATAGTCATATTTACAAATTGGGTCTAAAAATATATTTTTTTATCATTTTTTAGATCCAAAAATAATTTTTAAGTCTAATAAATTATAGTTCATTATTAAAATGTGCAGAGTCAGGGAGGGGGCGCCCCCGGTAGCATTAACAAGAAAATTCACACTTTGTTTTACTCAGTAGAGATGTTTGGTGTCTTCGTGGAATATTATTCACGTGACTTAGAAAGGAGGACGATGATAAACGAGATTAGGGGATGTGTGATTTTGGAGGTGCTACGAAATGCCCTTAGTCATTCTTTGGCTGCCAAAAGGAACTTCATTCAAATATGTGATTTGATTTTAGTATCAAGTAAATGATAGATATAAAACAACAGGCCTTCGTGGTTGAATGGTTGAGATGAATGCCCTTTTGTACCGAATATTGGAATCAATAAAGGGGATTCTGATTACATCATTAATTAGGCTTCAAGAAGTTGTCTTCTTGAATTTGAAAATTTGATAAACTTGCTGTTAGAAATATTAGATGATATTAGAATATATAGCATAATTGATATTACCTTATCAAAAATATCTTAGATCTAATACAGTTATTCTAAGAATTTTTTATCATTGTTATTTATTCAAAATTTTCACGTTGATAATAGAGTGTGCTACATGATAATACTAAATTATATAAAATGACTATAAAATGAATTATAATTTATAAAGAATTGTAAGTACATGTTATAAGTAGAAGTTTTTGATAATATATTATAGATTTTAGTACTTTCTTTTTATGCTTCCTCATGAGTCGTGACCCTAACAATTTAGGGCTCGTTTGTTTTCAGAGATGAGATGAGATGAGATGAGATTAAAATTAAAAAGTTAAATAAAATATTGTTAGAATATATTTTTTAATATTATTTTTGTTTTGAAATTTGAAAAAGTTGAATTGTTTATTTTATTTTGTGTAGGAATTTAAAAAAATTATAATGATAAAATGAGATGAAATAAGATGAGATGAGATGTTTCTTGAAAATAAATGAGGCCTTAGATGCTCAGTTCTTCTGCAGGCAGTCAAGTTGGTGCACATCTTGTGCACCCCTGCTGACATGGCAGGGTATTTTTGTAAAATTAGATAAAATGCAAAACAAGCTAAATGTAACTTGAGGGAGAAGACGTCTGGGACTGAAGTTTGCTTTCCCACTCACGAACCAGCTTGTTCTGACGATCAAGTTCTGAGTATCTTGTTCCGACGACTTCCTGGAACGTCTCCGCACGTCTCTCTCACCCCTGATAATGATTTCTTGCTCCTTCATTGCGAAAATACAGTGTTGCGAAACCAAAATACCAACCTTGAATAGCCGTAGTCTGCCTCTCTGCTGCATCCACTCTCTAACAATAAGAGAAAGGGTCTTTTTTTTTTTTTTTTTTTTTCCACTTACGAGTTGGGAAGATGCGAACTACCCTGGTTGGTTGGTAGATTGATTGAGAGAGAGATATTAGAATCTTGGTGAATCTGAATTTTTCTCTTTTGTGGTCCCTTGCCATGTGATTCCTGAGGTTTTAAAGTTATTAGCTTCCCACAGGGCCACAATTCCAATTTTTTTCCTTTTGCTACTTTGGCAGGCTGCAAATTTTCTACTTTAGCTACTTAATTAGTAATTGATCGATTCTAATAATTTTAGTTTTGTGTAGGACTTTTTTTTTGGGATAAAGGTTTTAGGTAATTATGCATTCAACTTTTGCTCACAGACAGAGAACAAGAAAGGGTGAAACTATTAATGAATGGATTATTAACTTGTTTCTATTTCTCTTTTAAATTGTCTATTTATTTTCTTTTCTTGTTGCCCCCTTCTTTTTCCCCTCCATTCTCCTATTTTCAAAAGATATTAGGGTCGAATTCAAAAGATATTAACATCCACAAAGAAAGACATCTTTTTTTGCCAACAACATTTAAAAAACTCAAATCATCTCACACTGCAGAGAAGATATGCTGGGGGTGCTTTCCTTATTACCCAGAAAAAACATTATGGATTCTCTGTTTTTATCTTTAGCGAAGAGAAGGGGAAAGAACATCTGGGTACGCACCGTTTCGAAGAGAAGCTGCGAAGAGAAATTGTTCTAAGTTCATGTGCACGATCAGCTGCGAAGAGAAGAGGAACTGGAAAGACGTCTGGGGGATTTCCGTTTCATTCCATGCGGCGCACCATTTTATTTAACAAGTTGGCAGCCACATGGATTTCGTGCCCAAGGGGTGCACGAAATGGACTAACTTTAACTTTTTCCTATTTGGAAAACTTTCATTATTATCAAATCTAAAAGTATATACTCTCATTATCATATTCTTTTAATTTACATTCATGAAATCGTTAAATCAAACAGAAAATCCAAGATTGGGTCAGAAAAACTAAATCCTAAACCCTGAATTTTAAACTTTCTCAAGGAAAACACAAAATAACTATATATATATATATATATTGATATATAGCCTAATCACTATATGAAGAGTTCCAGCCCAACATGATATCTATTGGGCAGAGCCCGGATAGGCCTGGAGCCCAACCACATTACCTAAAGCACGGCCCAAAGAATCATTAGCCATTGAAAGCACACAGGCATAAGGCAACAATGAGAAGCCCAAACAAAGCTACCGTATGTTTGGGTATAAGAATTTCTGCAAAAAATTTTCAGCGTCAATTCAAACATTTTAAGTTTCAAAGCCTTTTCTATTTCTCTGAAAAAAAAAAATTCATATGATCGTTGTCCTAGGTTTCGTATAAAATAAGAAAAATGATCAATTCTTTTAAAAATATGTCAGTGAAACGTAGAAAGATGTAAAAATAAAGGATATTGCTATTAAGAGGAAAGCTTCAATTCACTTTTTGAGTTTTTTTAAATGAAAAATCAGTTATAAAAATCATTTTTATTCATATTAAAAAAAAAAAAAACCATTCGGTCGCCTACTGGCTATTCGGTACACTTTGTTAGTCAAAGTAGCATTTTTTAAAAAAATAAAAAATAAAACTTCAAAGATTTCGAAATTTTGACAAGTACAAGAAAATTCTAATAATTTATTAATTGCAAAGCTTATACAATTCAAACAAATGCAACCGCTACAAAATTGCCGAGAGGGAAAAATAAGTTCTATTGAATTAGCAAATAAAAATTCTACTAAGTAGCCTACATCACATATATGCAGAAAAAAAAAAAAAAAAAAGAATTTTTTTAGTCAAGAAGTATGTGGTTTAGAGCCGCTAAATATAATAACTCTTAGCAAAGAAAAATTTTACTTAACATCCTATACTACACACCTGTTAAAGAAAAAAATAAAAAATTTTTTATATTCAGTAAGTGTGATGTAGAGCTCTTAAATAAAGAACTCTTAGCAAAAAAAAAAAAAAAAAAAAAAAAATTCTACCGAACAACCTATGCCACACACCTGAAGGAAAATTAATAAAATAAATTCTTTTACTTAACATATATATAGAATAAGATTGTTGAATAGAAGAAATCTATTAGCAAAATCCCGTAAAGTGGTTATTAACAAAGCTAAAGATCACATGCAATGTCGCATGGTCAACCCGAAAAACGAGGTTGTTTATTTCCAAAGCTGAGAAAGAAGCGACCCTGTCGGGCGAGGCATGACTCATTGAGGGGTTATTAGCAAAATGAGGATGAACTGACAATTTCATACCACATATTTTATATTTTTTAAAATTATTTTGTATTATTTATATTTTGTATTATTATGTATTGTTATTATTTTTTATTTTATTTTATTCTTTTTAAATTAATTGAGTTGTTATACTTATCATTTATACATCACATATTTGTTATAAAAAAAATAAAAATAAAATAAGTATAATATATAGTGAATAAAAATGATAAGTATAATTAATTCTTAGCAAAATGAGGGGCAAAATAGATGTCGAAGAGTCGACATTGGAAAGAAAAAAGGACCCACACGAGGGGTTATTAGCAAAACGAGTTGTCGACACATGTGAGAGAGAGCTAATTGTCGACCCACAGCCTTATGGGAATTACACGTCGACCCATATGAGAGACAAAGCTACATGACGCACGCAGCCTTTGGGAATTAGAGTATTCACATGGACGAACAATTTTTTTAAAAATTTTAGTTAAAATGATATTTTTTTTAAGTTTTACTTATCTTTTCAAAATCTCCTACATCTTACTCTTAATTTTTTTTATTCTAATAAAATAATTTTTTTCTATTATTTTTTTTCTACTAATTTATTTGTGCATATTTTACTACTCTTTTTTTTTTTTTTTTTCTTTAGGAGAAAGAACGAAAGAAATTTCTTAACTTATTTTTTACATATTTTTATAATTATTTAATTACTTGTTGTATGGTGTACCTATATTTTCGATTTTTTATCTGTAATGAATTTTTTTAAAACTGCTTATCTCTATGATGGATAATATTTTTAAAAATAGTACTTTCATAATAATAATATTTTTTTAAAAAATTATATTTACACAAATGGTAGATTTTTATCTTTTTTTTTTTTTAATGGATAGTCCAATAGTGACATTTTTTTTTTCAAATTTCAACTATAACAAATATAAATATGAGAGAAAATAAAGATGATTAGAAGAAGAATTTATTTTATGAGTTAGAATAAAATATTTATAAAAAATAATTTATGGACAAATAGTAACTCTCCATATTTAAAGAATCACTGTTTAGATCTTAAAGGTTGGTTTAGATTCATAGATAAAATAGTTTTAAAGGAAAGATAAAAGATAAAAAATATTATTTTTTAATATTATTATTATTTTAAAATTTAAAAAAATTGAATTGATATTTAAAAAAATTAAATTATTTATTAGATTTTATATAAAAATTTAAAAAAAATTATAATAATAAAATAAAATAAAATAAAATGAAATAAGATAAAATATTTTCTCATCCAGTTATTCTTTCAGCACATCAGTCTCGGGGAGTCACATCAGCCTCATTGTCGATCCACAGATACATAAAAGCTAATGCAAATCGAGCAGAAGACAAAGGACAAGGCAATGAACCAAGGAAAGTCAAGCCAGATGACTAGGTCCGATAAGGACGTACGCAAGGAAACATCCCAGAAGTTGCCTAGACTACCCAACTCCACAGAATCACCTTCCTTCCATAAATAGACCCTAAAAGCCAAAAAATGGGAAGAACCCAGTCCAAAAAACACTCCTCAAAGCCAGGTACAAACACGGCCACGGGCGAAATGGAGGGTACCAATCTGGGAAATCATGGGATTCAAGGGTTGGTACAAGTATCTTTGCTAAACTGCATGTTTCTCTTTTGGCCATGACTTCCAAATTAGCTTTATTTATTTATTTTTATATATGTAAAGTATAGGTTTTCGAACTCTAAACTTTCATATCATATCGAGGGTTGCTATGTATCCACAATTTTCCGTTGCGCACTACACACATTTAATTTATTATTTCTTTTAAATGTTAGACGTCTCATCTACCCCTCTCTCTTGTCTACGACTCTCTCTTATCAAGCTCTCTCACTCATCAGCTCTCTCTCTCACTCCTCGTATCTTTCTTTCTCATTAGTTATCTATCTCCCTCCTCGGGTCTCTCTCTCTCATCAACTCTCTCACTTCTCAAGTCTCTCTCTATCCTCAATCTCTCTCTCATAATCTCGATAGTATTTCAAATTTGAGGGACTTCGGGATAAGTGATTTGGCTCATGCCACGTAAGGTGTGGTTTGGCTAATGCCACTATGTTTCTCATATCAATTAGGCCACAAACATTTAGCAACTTCCCAAACTTTAAAATGAGCCGGCCACGTCCTTCACCATGTTTTTTTCTTCTTCTCTCTCTTTTTGCACTCATTTGAAGACGAATTGAGGGGTAATGAGGTAGAGTTCGGAAAAAGGCTATATATTGGCTTTTGAAGAACATCCCATGCATGAATGAATGATCGAGAGGAACTCGATAAAAGATTCAAATTTGTCTTCTCTGATCTCTTTCTCGCACGCGCACACACTCAAAATCAATCCTTTTGATTTGGATTGTACGTTTCTGGTTAATGGTTTGTTCGGGATCTACTTGGTCTGGCTTGGGATTGTGTTATTTGTAGAATATTGATTGGTGTCGGGCCGGAGAGATATCTTGAGGGGAAATACTCTTAGCAAAAAAAAAAAAAAAAAAAAAATTCTACCGAACAACCTATGCCACACACCTGAAGGAAAATTAATAAAATAAATTCTTTTACTTAACAAATATATAGAATAAGATTGTTAAATAGAAGAAATCTATTAGCAAAATCCCGTAAGGTGGTTATTAACAAAGCTAAAGATCACATGCAATGTCGCATGGTCAACCCGAAAACGAGGTTGTTTATTTCCAAAGCTGAGAAAGAAGCGACCCCGTCGGGCGAGGCATGACTCATTGAGGGGTTATTAGCAAAATGAGGATGAACTGACAATTTCGTACCACATATTTTATATTTTTTAAAAATATTTTGTATTATTTATATTTTTATTATTATGTATTGTTATTATTTTTTATTTTATTTTATTCTTTTTAAATTAATTGAATTGTTATACTTATCATTTATACATCACATATTTGTTATAAAAAAAATAAAAATAAAATAAATATAATATATAATGAATAAAAATGATAAGTAGAATTAATTCTTAGCAAAATGAGGGTCAAAATCGATGTCGAAGAGTCAACATTGGAAAGAAAAAAGGACCCACACGAGGGGTTATTAGCAAAACGAGTTGTCGACACATGTGAGAGAGAGCTAATTGTCGACCCACAGCCTTATGGGAATTACATGTCGACCCATATGAGAGACAAACCTATATGACGCACGCAGCCTTCTGGGAATTAGTATTCACATGTAGGGGTGTGCATGTGAACCGAGCACCCGCTGAACCCGATTGTGTTGAATCGAACCGACCCGTATTTTATCGGGTATTACTTGGGCGGATCTCTAACCCGACCAAATTAATGGGTTTATTAATTGGTGTCAATCCGTCTGAGTTCCTCAAACCCTAACCAGTTGCTTACTCAATCGTTGGACTTGGTCCCCGCCGCGAAGCTTTCGTATTCATCTTATTAATCTTACCTTCACCACCAGATTAGAATTTAACAGCAGAAATATTACTGAAAAATCAAGAGTAAAAAAATCAAACTTGAAATTGGCATGGAAGTTGAAACTCATGGCCAAAAACCAAAAACCAACAATGTGGCAAAATCTCGCTGATTGTGCTCAATCTCGATGCAGTAAGGTGCTAGAGATACCCTCGATTTGTCACCTTGAGAAAGACGTAAATACACTCAATTCCTATGAATATGACTTGCATGGAGATATAGTTTAGTACTTAACCTTTGTCCAGTTTTGTTTAGATGTCCCCATGTCTGGTGCCATCTTCAACAGCATCAACACCTGCCTTGACGCTCGTCTTCGCTGACTCTCTCTCTCGCTCTTTTGTCTTGGAGGCCATCTCTTTCCTTCCACCCAATACTCCACGCCCTTTTCTCGTTCACCATAAACTAAATTTCTTAGCAATTGTCTTGGAGCCCCCTAGCCGAAAGAGAATAAAAAAAGGATGAATTTTTTTGAGCTTGCTATGCAGAGAAGAGAAGAGAAGAGTCTAGAAGATGCCGTTAGACACCGATGTTTACAGATTTGGTTCTATGCCTTCATCGCAACTTTGCTCAAGCTAGACACCGCCGTTTACAGATCTGTTGCCGCCGCCGCTATTGCTGTTGGTGTTGGGCAGGTCGAGGCTTGGGGATGCCTCACTTTTTCAGTGAGATCTTCTCCTTCGATCCTAGGACGACTTCTCCTTCCATGCCTCAACCTGATCAGTTTTCGTTTCTCATGTTTGTTTGAAAAAGACGAGCTTTCGTTTCTGGAAACATGGAGAAAGAGAACAACTTGCTTTAAAGGTCGGGTCAAACGGGTTCGACCCGGTTTGCTTTTGTTCCGGTCGAGTCGGTTCGGATTGACGCCTTATTATGAGAATTACGGGTTGGGTTGGGTACAAACCCGACTTACCAGATTAGGTTGCAGGCCTATTCACATGGATGAACAATTTTTTAAAAAAATTTAGTTAAAATGATATTTTTTTAAAGTTTTACTTATATTTTCAAAATCTCCTGCATCTTACTCCTATTTTTTTTTCTAATAAAACAATTTTTTTTTTCTATTCTTCTTTTTTCTACTAATTTATTTGTGCAAATTTTACTACTCTTATTTTTTTCTTTCGGAGAAAGAACGGAAAAAAATTCTTAACTTATTTTTTTCACATTTTTATAATTATTTAATTCTTTGTTGTATGGTGTATCCATATTTTCGATTTTTTATCTGTAATGAATTTTTTTAAAACTATTTATCTCTCTGAAGGATAATATTTTTAAAAATAGTACTTTCATTAGAATAATATTTTTTTAAAAAATTGTATTTATACAAATGGTAGATTTTTATCTTTTTTTTTTTTTTAAATGGATAGTATCAATGGTGACATTTTTTTTTCAAATTTCAATTATAACAAATATAAGTATGAGAGAAAATGAAAATGATTAGAAGAAGAATTTGTTTTATGAGTTAGAATAAAATATTTATAAAAAATAATTTATGGATAAATAGTAGCTCCCTATATTTAAAGAGTCACTGTTTAAATCTTAAAGGCTGGTTTAGATTCAGAAATGAGATAAAATAGTTTTAAATGAAAGATAAAAGATAAAAGATATTGTTAAAATATTATTTTTAATATTATTATTATTTTGATATTTGAAAAAATTGAATTGATATTTGAAAATTTTAAAAAAATTATAATGATAAAATGAAATAAAATGAGATGAAATATATTTTGAATCAGTTATTCTTTCGACACATCAGCCAGGGAGTCACATCAATCTCACTGTCGACCCACAGATACATAAAAGCTAATGCAAATCGTGTTTTTTTGTTAAGAAAACGAAGGACAAGGCAGCGAACCGAGGAAAGTCAAGCCCGACGTTTGAGCAGTGAGAATATTTAAGAAGTGTTAAGAATATTTATGAATAGTTATAAGTAGAAATTGAATTGAATTTATAGATTCTATTAAAAGTATTTTGAATTATTTAGATGTATAAAATATGTTGAGTTGTTAATTTTTAGATAGATAATTGAAAAATATGTGAGTCCCATTAATGATTACTTTTTTTTAATAATGATTTTATTTATATATAACAGTGATAAATATTATAATGATTTTATTTATTTATTATATATAATAGTGATAAATATTATAGTGATTTTATTTTTTATTTATATATAATAGTGATAAATATTATAGTGATTTTTGGAAAGATTTTGGTACGAAGATGGTTCACTGTGTTTGGCATGTGGAATATATTTCATCCGTACGAGAATACTTGAAAAGTATTGAGATATCTTCGCTACCCAAACGTAGCCACGTCCGATAAGGACGTACAATAAGGAATTTTGGTGAGAAAATTTATTAAATAATTTTCATACTGTTTCTGTCGGAGAGTATTACTTAAATGTTTTCTAATATTTTATCTCTCTTTTTAAGTGCATGTATACTTCGTGTCGAGTTGAGGAAATCGAGTTCAGCCACTAGAATTTAAGGAGAAAAAATCAATATTTGAAGATTGTCAGAGGTTCTGACTGTTATTGCTGTAGAAGATAAATGAGTCATTTATCTGATCAAGTAAGAATGTCAATTGACAAAAGTTTTGTAATTGAATTTTATTTTTAATTAATTTTCAAATAATAAAATTAAATTTTTTGAATTTGATTGTTCCGTAAGGTTTTATTTTTAAAAATTTTTTTAAAAAGTTTTTCTTTGATATCAATTTTTATGTTACGCATATATTTTATTTTATGCATTTAATTATTTATCAAATTAATTATATATTTGAGGGCTATTCAATTTATTGAGTTAATTGATAAATATTTCCGTTTTGTTAGAGAGATATTTGGATAATTTCAAGATGGAGGTTGGTCTAGTCTGACATGGCGGTGAGCTCGAGAGTTGGTTGGAGTGGGGCCGTACATTGGGTGGGGACTAGTGGTGTGAATTGTCACTATCAGTCTATGATGGGTAGGTGAGAGAATTGGCTGTGATTGGAGAACTGTAGTGTAGCAAAGAGAGATGTTGGAACTGGGAAGAGGATGATTCGAAGGAATCTACCAAGAAAGTGGCAATGGAAAAGTAGTGATATTAATGTGACTTTGACAGAGTTGAATATCAAACCAAATAAGGGAATATGTGTTTTTTGAACTCCAAGGAAATGTTCTAGATTTTAGCACGGGTCCGGATAGTTTTCACTTTTCTGTACAAGCCTCTTGCTCACAATCAAGAGCTTAAGGCTATGCTATCATTTTTTATTAGTTTATTTTCACAAATAAAATTAGATGGTATGAGTTAAAGATTAAATTTAAAAATTAAATAAAATATTATTATAAAATATAATTTTTAATATTATTTCTATTTTAATATTTAAAAAAATTGAATTATTTATTTTATTTTATGTAAGAATTTATAAAAGTTGTAATAATTAGATAAGATGAAATAAGATGAGTTGAGAAAAATTGTAAAAACAAATGAAATCTTAGAGTCTTAGATTATTTTATTATCATTTATAAACATTTTATTACTATATATATATTTTTTTTATTGTTTACAGATTATTTGAAATTATCTAAACATCTAAATGTAGTCTAAAATTAGGCCAAAAATCTTTTAGACCACATGATACGAGGCATGTTATCTAAATGGGAGAATCATCTTCGAATCCCTGCCGCCTCCTGTACAAAAATTAAAAAAAAAAAAGAATAAAATAAGAGGTTAAGATTATAGAAATGATGCCTTATTTATAATTGTTAGACAAATTTTTTAATAACATATTGTAAATTTTGAACTCAAACCCATCATGAAAAAAAAAATCAAAGAGATTTTTAAAATAATAATAATTTGTTGATGTAATCAGAATCCCCTTTATTGACTCCAATATTCGGTACAATATAATAATAATAGACTTCTTGAAGCCTTCATGTTTTCAAATTCAAGCCTAATAGACTTTTTTTGTACCGAATTGCTCTTTTGTACAAAGATTATAAAAAGAATTATAAGTTTATCATGTTTTCAAATTCAAGCCTAATTATTTATTGGGCAGAGCCCGGATAGGCCTGGAGACGGACCACATTACCTAAAGCACGGCCCAAAGAATCATTAGCCATTGAAAAGCACATAGGCTTAAGGCAACAATGAGAAGCCCAAACAAAGCTACTGCATGTTTGGGCATAAGAATTTTTAAAAATCTTCAAATATTTCCACAAAAAATTTTCAGCGTCAATTCAAACATTTTAAGCTTCAAAGCCTTTTCTATTTCTCTCAAGAAATAAAAATAAAATTCATATGATCGTTGTCCTAGGTTTCGTATAAAATAAGAAAAATTATCAATTCTTTTAAAAAAATGTAAGTGAAACGTAGAAAGATGTAAAAATAAAGGATTCGATAGTGCTATTAAGAGGAAAGCTTCAATTCACTTTTTGAGTTTTTCTTTAAAGAAAAATCAGTTATGGAAATCATTTTTATTCATATAAAACAAAAGAATAATTAAAAAAAAAAAACCCCATTCGGTCACCTATTGGCTATTCGGTTAACATTGTTAGTCAAAGAAGCATTTTCCAAAAAAATATTAAAAAATAAAACTTCAACAAAAACTGAGATTTTGAAATTTTTACAAGTACAAGAAAATTCTGATAATTTATTAATTACAAAGCTCATACAATTCAAACAAATGCAACCGCTACAAATTTGCCGGGAGGGTAAATAAGTTCTATTGAATTAGCAAATAAAAATTCTAAGTAGCCTACACCACAAATCTGCAAGGAAAAAAAAAAAGGAGTTATTCTAGTCAACAAGTATGTGGTGTAGTATAATTGAATTAATTGAATTGTTCTATTTATCATTTATATCACATACTTATATAGGAAAAATGAAAAAAAAATATAGCATATGATGTATAAAATTGATAAATAGAATTATTCGTAACATAATGACGGTCATAATTGATGTAGAAGAGACGACGTTGGAAAACAAGGGGTAATTTGGAAAGAGAAAAGAACCCACAAGAGGGGTTAAACATTAGCATTGTATTATGCAAATATAAATATAAAATTTACAAAATATGACATGATTTTACATTTGGCTATTCTACTTAAAACTTATTCCCACATTGGATTATCCATATATTAATCAAAATAATCATAGAATATTATAAATTTAATAATTTTTTTTTCAATTTTTTTTGTTCTATTAATTTTTTTTTTAAAAAATTAAGAACTACATGAAAATATTAATATTATATAATATGAGACTTAGATAAAGATGTGGATAGATCCTAAAGTGCAGTAAATATATTCTACATATTTCATACAATATTATAAAAAAATACATCTATTACATTTTCATCTAAAAAAAAAAACCTGGACGAGGTATAAACATACAAAAAAAAAAAAAAAATCTCTGTTCAATTGCAGCACAAGGTAGAATCGTAGAGCTACATTGTTTTATTTTTGGGTATTTTTGGGGTGGTTGGTAGAACTAGTAATTGTCAGCGAATGAATGGGACCAGAATGCACATGGGTGTTGGACTATTTTCTCGACCAAAATGCAATTCTGCAGTGGAAAGAGAGAGCGCGTTCAGACCGATGAAATAATTGTTTAATAAATTTGGTTGAACTACAGTGAAGGTCGATTTATTGCAGCTGAAAGTCATTTTAATTTACATTTATATAATTCAATGCAAGTTATTTTTATCTTTTATGAACTAAATTATCTATTTTATTTACATTTACATAATACAATACCAATGCTCAGCAATACGAGTTGTCGACCCACACAGCCTTCTGGGAATTACATGTCGACCCGCATGAGGGAGAAAGCTAATGACAAATTAAATGCTCACACGAGAGAGAAAGCTAATTGTCGACCCACAAAGCCTTCTAGGAATTATATGTCGACCCACGTGATAGAGAAAGCTATGACGCACGCAGCCATCTGGTTAGGTTAAGAAGAGACGTAAATCTCAAACATAATTTAAATAGAAAATTTTTAAATTAATTATTATAATTTTTTTAAACTTTTTACTAAAAAATAAAAAATTTAAAAATTTAAAATTTCTAAATAAAAATAATATTTTAAAATTATATTCTTATAATATTTTAACTTTATAATATTTTTTATTCAACTTTTTATCTCATTTCCCAAAACTCAAAAAATACTTAATTCAAAATATCTCAATAATATTCACAAATTATCTTACTATTATTCACAAAATTCTTATCTCATCGTCTCATTCTCCAAACCAGCTAAGAGTATTTACATGGGATGAATAATTATTTTTTTAAAATTTTAGTTAAAAATGATATTTTTTTAATTTTACTTATATTTTCAAAACCTCATACATCTTACTTCCTATTTTTTCTATTATAATAAAATAATCTTTCTCTATTTTTTTATTTATTCTACGATTTTATTTGTACATATTTTACTCCTTTTTTTTCCTTTCGGAGAAAGAACGAAGAAAGTTTTTAACTTATTTTTTTCACACTTTTATAATTATTTAATTATTTGTTGTACGGTATACCCATATTTTCAAATTTTCACCTATAATGATTTTTTTAAAATAACTTATCTCTCTAAATGATAATATTTTAAAAATAGTACTTTTGCAACAATAATATTTTTTTAAAAATTATATTTACACAAATGGTAGATTTTTGTTTTTTAAAAAATTGGATCATCTCAATGGTGACATTTTTAAAAAAATAATTTTAACTACAACAAATATAAATATGAGAGAAAATATAGATAATTATAAGAAAAAATTATTTTATGAGTTAGAATAAAATATTTATAAAAAATAATTTATATATAAATAATAGCTCCCCATATTGAAATAGTCACTGTTTAAATCCTAAATCTTTCAGCACATCAATCTCTGGGAGCCACTTTTTTTTTTTTTTAAGAAAAGAGAATGGTGCTCTCATTTTATTGATTGTACGTAAAATTTACAAATTAACCAAGAAAAACCGTCCCAAATATCGAAGACTGATGTTTAGTAATTGATCCAACTTTCTTTAGTATAATTTGTTTTCTTGGTTATTTTCCTGGGAGACTGATGTGAATCCAGAGAACAATCAACCAGGAAAACAACCAAATCAGAGTAGAACAACCAACCAGAAAAACAATCAAACCAGAGTAGAGTAAAATCAGTCTCAAATCCCAGAAAAACAACCAAACCAGGGTCAAACATGAACCAAACAGGAGAACAACCAAATCAGGGTCCTATCACAAGAAGAGAAAAGCTGGTCGGCCACCTCTATTTGACCGCTGTAATATACCGCTTTGAATTTATTTATTTATTTAATAATTAAAGAAATGATTTTAAATATATTGATGTATTTTTTTATTTTTTAAAAATATTAAAATATATTAAAAAATATGAAAAGAAAACTAAAAAAAATAAAAACACAAAAACTAACTATCGGTATAAATGAGCGCAGGAGAACAACCAACCAGAAAACAATCAAACCAGAGTAGAGTCACATCAGTCTCAAATCCCAGAAAAACAACGAAACCAGAGTCAAACATGATCCAACCAGGAGTAGAGTCAAATCAGTCTCAAATTCTCTTGGATTCACATCACTCGCCCAGGAAAGTAACCTGCTGAAATTCTCTTGGAGTCACGTCAACCAGGATAACAACCAACCAGTAAAACAACCAACCCGGAAAACAAAGCATACTAAAGAGATGAGATCGCTCGAACAATTTGAGGGCTGTCTCCATCAAAAGAGGAGTCACTGGAGTCACGCCAGTCTCACTGCCGACGCACGGATGCATAAAAGCTAATGCAAATCGAGCTTTTTCTTAAGAAGACGAGCGAGAAGGCAGCGAACCAAGGAAAGTCAAGCTAGGTGGCTAGGTCCGATAAGGACGTACGCAAGGAAACGCAAGGAACCTTCCCAGAAGGCGCCTCGACTACGGCCAACTCCACTCAATCACCTTCCATAAATAGACCCTAAAAGCCAAAAAATGGGAAGAACTCAGTCCAAAAACACAGATACAAACACGGCCACAGGCGAAATGGAGGGCACCAATCTGGGAAATCATGGGATTCAACGGTTGGTACAAGTATCTTTGCTAAACTGCATGTTTCTCTTTTGGCCATGACTTGACTTCCAAAGCTTTATATATATATATATATTTTGGAGAGCCAAACCTCCATTTTGGAGGTCGGGAGTTGTGCCAATTATGCATTTTTGGCGACTTCCAAAGCTTTAAAATGAGCTGGCCACGTCCTTCATCATTTTTTTCCCTCTTTTCTTTTGTACTCATTTGAATTCAACGAATTGAGCGGTAATGAGGTAGAGTTCTGGGAAAAAGGCTATATATTGGCTTTTGAAGAACATCCCTTGCATGAATGAAAGATCGAGAGGAATTCGATAAAAGATTCAAATTTGTCTTCCCTGATCTCTCTCTCGCACGCGCACACACTCAAAATCAATCCTTTTGATTTGGATTGTACGTTTCTGGTTAATGGTTTGTTCGGGATCTACTTGGTCTGGCTTGGGATTGTGTTCTTTGTGGAATATTGATTGGCGTCGGGAGAGATATCTTGAGACGGTCCTTAGCCTTTTGCGTAGAGGGTCAGCTGCAAAATCTGCAGACTACCTTTCCCCTCCAAACAACTGTTCTGTTTTTAGATTGGTGTTATCGTAGCCTTTACAAGTTCCAACCAAGACCTAGTGTCGGTATCTTAATCATTTGATGGAGACCTACGTACGTCTACTAACGAAATTTTCAATTTTTTTTTTAAATTTTAAGAGGAATAATATTTGCCATTGTGTATAATTGAAGTACGGTGCAATTATTTTGAAATAGGAATTGACCGAATCAGATCGGTTTATATATATGTATTACAATATTTTATACATAATATATAATTATATATAAAATAATTTGTATTATATAATAAATTACTAATTAATATAATATTAAATTTTAAAATATTATATCACTATATATTATAATATATCATTATATTATATATTATAATATATATCACTATACTCTATAATATAATATATTACTATAGTCTATAATATGATTATAATATATATTATAATATATTACAATATATTATAACTATAGTATTATATACTATTATATATATATATTAATATATTATATAATATATAATATAGTATAATAAAATCGAAAAATCAAACCGAAACTGGTAAAATTGGAAGTATCGGTTTAAGAGGATAACCGATGCGGAATCAATTCTTGAAAATGCAAAACTGGTGCATACCTGTTCGGTCTCAAATTTTATCCAAAACTGGATCAAATCAGACTGATTACACCTCTAATAAAGAGATCGGGAAGAAATATATCCAGTAAAGATTTAAGAATATCTTGCATCAAGTTTTGTTATAAAACCGGACCGATTAATCTATTTGCTATATATATATATATAAATATCTATATATATATATCATGCTTTAATGTTCATTGACTTTGATGCAGGTAGATTTTTTATAAAAAAAAAGGTCTCGACATGACGGATATTAATATATTGTTATCATGCTATGATTCTCTTGCTTTTCAAAGAAAGTGAGAAATTATTTATAATTTACCGTAAAAGCTACTAAAAATTCTAATTTTCTTCTTGTTTTGGTGGTACAAGTGAGCAGGAACTGATTGGTTTCTACACCGAGTTCCGACCCAGTTTCCAGTATCTCATTCCAGTTATGGTTAACCTTCTCCAAGTCAAGTATCAAAACTCAGAAACTTCTCCCTTCGACACACACGGTGCAATCATGTCTGTTTTCATCGTGGCGACTCATGTTCATGCCATAACATTGTCGAAGGTACTCCAACCAAATCAAAACAGGAACTGCCTCCCCCTCACCAAACTTATTTGTCACATGTCGGGTGTCCTTGCCTATGGTTTACTGCTATTGATTCTGGTTCCTCCCTTGGGATGGCTCATTTTATCTTCATGTGCACTCCAGTTCATAGGGGTATTGCACAATTCATATCAGCAGATTTTTGAGTTGCTCCATGGTATAGTCGTTGGAGCATTCGAACATTTATCCATTCTGCGAGTTAAGATCTTACACGTCTTATTCAAACCGGGAGAGCAAGAATCTAACACGAACTCGGGAGAGCAAGAGGCAAGTGCTGGTGATCCACTGACAGTTTAAAACCTTTGAAATTCCAAGCAACGAGCACTTACGAAATGGAGGAATGGAATAATGGATGGAAGACAAGCTAGTTCAGCATCAGCTCCCTAAGTTGTATTAATGGGGTAGTTGACGTATCCCCTGTCTTGTAGTACATTACGCTCTGTTTGTTTTGTCAGAAAATGTTTGTTTTAAATAATTTTACAGGATGTTTGATTATCACTTAAGAGATGTATTTCATCAAGAAACTTTCTAGTAACTCTGTATTACAATCGGTATCTGGGGCACGGCACCCAGTAAAAGCCATAAAGAAATAGCACTCATAAACGCCACGTCGCCAACGGAAAAATCTGAAGTAGGAAAGAACAAAGTCAAATTGCAAGCAAGAAGTTGAAACTTTGTAACAATGCAGTCTGCAATCTGTGAAGGAAAACTCGAAACAACATTCACAACCCAAAAAAAAAGAAAAAAAAAAAAAAAATCAAAAGCATAAGCATAAGCCACCACGAAACTTTTTTAAAGAGACGACACCAACCAGCTTGCACATGTTAAAATAGTGGCAAATACTATGATATGAAAGTTGAAGCGCTGTTCACACTTGAGAACATGCAACAACTGTATATAGAAGAATTGTTCCGTTCTTCCAATAGCTTCAACCATATATATGGACTTAGGTGGGGTTTAGATAGTGAGATGAGATGAGATAGTTTTAGATAAAATTTAAAAGTTGAATAAAATATTGTTAGAATATATATTTTTAATAATATTATTATTTTAGGATTTGAAAATGTTGAATTATTTATTGTATTTTATGTAAAAATTTATGAAAATTATAATGATAAGATGATATGAAAGGAGATGAATTGAAATAATTTTAGTATCTAAACTGAGCTTTGCGAATCTTGTTTTGTAACCATGTTTAGTTTTTATCCCTCTTGAAATGGATGAAAGAGAAAAAAATGAAAATGGGCATATTTGGGAGGGTTGACAAATGATAAGCAGGTAAGTTAGTCCAACATATCTAAAATTCTAGGCCCGTGTCCGGTTAGCTTGTTATTGTTTATGTCAGGATGAGCTCCTCTAAGCATATCACCTCCATCCACCCAAGCATCAACAATTTTTAATAGGTTTTAACATCCGTAACCCTTCCGATTGGTTGAATTTCTTAAAGCATGCCAATTTTATTGTCACAATGATGCTGGGCACGACGTCGCAAAAGTTTCTATTTCTTTCTATCATTGACAAAAGAACTAAAAAACAAAGAAAGTTGGGCGCCAATAAATGTATGGTTTGCTGTTAAAGTGAAGCACAATAACGTGTCCAAAGGGTTAAAAGTCTACCATCATTGATTCATTGTATGTAACAATGTAACACAGGCTCCAACTGTGAAAGATATCCGCAATCTCCAATATTTAAAGGGTATTTCTATATACAAAATACGTAAAAGTTGCCTAATTATTTTTAAAAATAGTGTGGTCTATTATTAAAATATAAATTTTTTTATATAGATCTTATATTTTATTTATTTTTTTTTAAATAATTATAAGATATTTATATAATTTATAATTATAAATATCTTTTCTCATATTTAAATCCAAATTAATGAATTCTTGAAGTCACAAATTTCCTCCCAATCATCCATTATTCAAGGGATTTAGTGCTCATCAATATGATCGGCACGTACGGTGGCAGCTTCTAGTGCCACATATTTTCCAAGAGCAGGCTCAAATGTCAAAAAAGTTAAACATTTAGCTGTAATTTGTCGGCTTTGTTAAACATCATTAAAAAGTAATATAAGAATTGAGATGATATGGTCCTGGTAGGATTATAGCTTAAAACTCTGGGCTGTCCAAATCATGATTTGAAGAAAGGTCACGATGGACCAATTGGATTGGATTAAAAAGTCCCTGAAGGCCCTACTTATTATTATGAAAAATGTTACTCGCAACCACCCTGGAGAACCCGTGGCATTGTGTTTGACTTGGTAAAGTAACGATGTCGTTTGCACTCTGTCTTCATTCCCATTTGACCCCAATCTCAGGAATGCCACTTTTCACTCTGTATTCAATTAATCTTCGTCTTCTATATCTACACGAAGCCCCATCATCCTCCACGAAGTTGCCACCCCACGAAGTCGAAACCCGCCGCAGCCTAGTCTGTCTTCTCCACAATCAGTTGTAGTGGTCTCCACAAACACACGAACACCCGAAGCCACTGTCTTCACTTCTCCACCACTTCCTTTGTCCTTGTGTCCCTAGTCTTTTATTTCTCTATTTTTTTGGGTTTTTTTTTTTGTTGACTAGAATCTTTTGTAATTGTCAGGATAAATCAAGAAGTTAATGTGTATTAATATTTATATAGTGTAAATTTTCTTTCTGGTGATATAAAAAGTTTTGGTCATATCTATGGAGCATGATGATGGTAAAATGGCACGGTGTAAATGGCGCAGAGCTCCACTATACGAATTGAAACCTCAGTTTTTGCAAAGTTTCAGCTGCACTGCCCTGTGAGCTAGCCTTGTTTGCTATTGGCAAGTTTGAAGTGTTGCAAATAATGAGACCAGAAGTGAGAATACTCTTGCTATGTGAATAAAAACACATATGAAATCTGAAGAAAGACATTCAGACCAAAATAGAGCTCATTCTTTGTCTGAATCATGCGTCTTCGTCTTCGACTTCGTGATGAGCAAGAAAGGAAGAGATTTATTGATTCCAGATTGCCCAGCACGGGTTAGAGAAGTTTTTTTCCGGTTTATGCATTGGGGATTTCAAGGCCCGACTGAGACTCTGTGGTTTTCAATTCGGAACGCTGTGAAAGAATAGGCCAAGTTGGAGGTACAAAGTACCTTTCCAATACTCTTTTCCATTTTCATTTTTTCCTGGGTCATGAGTGATGGGTTTTCATTATTGAAAGATTTTTTTTTTTTTTTTTACAAGTGTGTTGAAAGAAGTTTTTGGGAGCTGTTACATTTTATTTGGAATTCAAATTTATTTCCAGTAGAGGACTGTTTTGAAAAAGGGAAAGAAGACAAAGACAAAGACGAAGATGAAGACGAAATTTCTAGTAGAGGGCTATGTTGAAAGAAGACGAAATTTTCCTCCTTTTATTATGTTTCAGTCGATGATTTTTTTTTTAATCATCTTGTCTAATGTGGCATAATGCCACATCATCTGATTCCCCGAGGGTTTCCCACTCGCAATTGCACGTAGCAAAACTGTCTTATTATATATATTACGAAGGATTATTATTCTAACTTTTTAACGTTCATGCGCTAACCTTTGGGTTGGAAATAATTTCTTCTGACGATTATGCAGAATCACTTTGATGCACAATTTGTCGTCCTTATCTTTTGAATTCGACTCATTCTCTGACAAAAGCATGCATATGACTAACTCCGACCCGGTCTCGCCTACATGATTTGGACTAACGGAATAATTTATATATATAAGCTAATATAGATATATGTCTACAGTCCAGTCTATGTTTACACATCCAGCTCCCTACTTAGCGAAATAATCAGCCACAACATTTCTTTTATGAAACATATGATTCACTCTATAATCCATGCTTCCCAGACAGGTCTGAATCTCATTCCAAAAATTCTCAAGATACAAAATATTACATTTTCCCCTACTAAGCCATCTAACAAGAATTAGAGAATTTGTCTCAATGTGAACTTGATAATACCCAAGTTGACAGCACCTCCTAACCCCTAGCTTCCAGTAGACTTCTCATTTCTGCAAAATTGTTAAAACCATGACCTAAGAACACCGCAAATGTTGCACGGAAATTTCCACCATAATCACGAATAACACCCCTAACTCCAGCTGCCCCTGGATTACCCAAGCTGCTTCCATTCGTATTAAGTTTCACCCAATTCTACTGTGGCCGGATCCATTTCACCACAGATATGTTTTTAGATTTAGGTAAAAGCACTGAGATATCCAACCTCTTTAAAATATCAATATCGCTAGTAGGGAGTTTCATAGATTTTATGGTCAACTGACATAATTCTACGAATCCATAATTTAATAGCATGCCAAACCGAATTTGCCGTTTCACACTTACTATTGTATTGGGCTTTACAATGCCAATCCCAAAATTTTCAAGAAACAATGGAAGGAAGAAGACTAAGTTTAGTTGTTGAATTGAGTTGAGTTGAGATGATAAAATATTATTAGAATATTATTTTTTAATATTATTATTTTGAAATTTAAAAAAGTTAAATATTTATTATATTTTATATTAAAATTTAAAAATATAATAATAATAAATTAAAATAAATTGAAATGGTTTAGTAACCAAACGAAAAATGGACTGAACTTGAGTAGAATTGCTAGTACGAAATAAAAAATTCACTTATTTCTGCAAGTTTATAACATACTCAATTCTGGCCTGCCAAGTACGATCTGGCCAAAACCGAAAAAGGAGTTTTTGAATATTTGCATCCCATCCATTCCTATCTTTCACCTTTTCTGAGCCATTCATTCCTATTATGTATTTTTTGTTGTAAAGGAAATACCGTGAAAAAGGATACCGGGCGCAATGCATGATCATTAGCACGTCTGATGCAGAAGGTGGCATGATATTTATTAAAAACATAGATCGAGGAGCTTAAAGGACAGGAAATTTAAAAAGAGAATAAAATTGCATAAGATTATACGTAGAATTAGCTAATTAACCACAAGTTTGCTCAACTCTTGCTCTCGGTTAATTAAGAGGGACATCAAATATATAAGCTGTATATATACAATTAAACGTTAAAAAAAAAAAAAATGTGCTTAACGTTTGCTCTGGATCGGTACTTGAGCGAAGATGCCTAATGTCGCTTTGTGTTTCTAGAACTGATCTGATCTTTATGAATAGAGTTCGATCTATACTAGTCGTCATGTTATGCTTATAATTAATAAGTATTTTAGATAATTAGAGATTCTTTTTTAAAATATAGTTTCTGTTTTTTTAACTTTTTTAGGCTAGGAGTTTGGTTTTTGATATTAATGCAGCCAATGGTCATGTTAATTTGATATTAAGTGTGTTTGTGTGTGTGTGAGGGTGAGGATTAACATGACCTCTACATAACTGGCCCGCTTAGAACTTCTGCCATATAACTAACAAATAAAATTGCTTGTGTAAAAATAGCAACCACATATACAAACAAGCACAAGCATCCATCCATGCCTTGTACCCATCGTATTTGTTGTCAAGTTGCGGAAAAATGCCTCAAAAAGCTCCTTCTTCTATTCTGGTATTGGCCGGGATACATTCAACTATTTAGCAATTTGATATCCTCTTATATTTGTAAATTAACATTTACAAAAGAATTTCTTTCTTCTATTTTCTTTGGGAGGGGGGATTTGGTAAAGAAGATCGGTTCACGAAGGGCTTTCATCTTGTTAATTGGGCTGCCATCTATAGGCTCAACATTTTTGGTGGGTTAGGCCTTCACTTGGCAAGGCTCATGAACATCGCTGATTTAGCCCCTCGTTAAAATTTAGGACATGAAGGCTCGAATGTTTTTAATACTCAATGGCAAGACAGCTCATCCGAATTTAAGAGCATGGAACATGATCATTGGGCTCTAATCCCGTAGGCAGCAAAAGATGATCCCGACAAAACAAGTCAATTATGCAACGGAAATCCCCATCTCACTGGAAGCATTGGGTCACGTATTGCATGAATTTTCATTAAGGAGATCAAAAAAGCCTTTTAATATGGGAAAAGCTCAAAATCGGATGGGTGTAACTCTTATTCTTACACTGGCCAATAGGATTGTAATGGGTATGAAATGTATTTTTCTTCCAATGGATCTTACTTCACGGAATCAACTCTATCCCTCTCATCTCGATTCTCTGCTATGCCTCTCCCCTCCCGATTCTCCTCTCCTACAGAGCGATTCTCTGCTAGTTGCATACAGAGAGGCAATAATATGGTTCTTGATCTGTGGAGAACGCGAAAGCTGGTGGCCCAAATATGGTTATTGAGCGATTCAACTATATGTGCTATAATTTGTAAAACCTCTGCAGTCTATGATGATTTTATTAATCCTCTGTTTGATTGCTAAGCAAATGAAGTACTGCAAGATGTTAAGATTCGGGATCTTCATATCTGGCCAGAAAGTGAAATTCTTTACTTCTAAAATCTAATGTTATTCTGATCATACAAACTTAGCTTTATTGGTATGAGTGCGCGTGTGTTTTCTTATCATTTTACGGAAGATTATCATCTATAGAAGTATTATGAAATATCCAGAGGATTTTGAAAGAGGGGTGGGATGTTCAGTGGCATCAGGAAAATGGGTCTGAATTTTGAAACGGTTAGTGCTGTGAAGATTTTCCTTTTATTGGAGGGATTTTCGTAGTTATTTGTGAAGCATGGTGGGGGAAGGAGGGGAAATACTACTGAAAGGCTTGAGAATGTATCATGGGGTGAGAAGGAAAGCCATTACGATCTGAAGCTTGCATGCATTTTCGTGAATGTGATGCGTAGAAATTGTTACAATAGTTGAATATAGAAAAAAAAAAAACCAATACCGTATGAAGGAGGTGCTAGTGTGAACGAAGATCTTCAATATACATACATACATAGCACTCCGGTTTTTGTTTCTGGTTGTAGTCTATTAGTTTGCTGAACAAATTGTTAGTTTGTGACTTTGAAAGTTCTTTGTTTGCTGCAAGTTTCTGGGAGATAAAAGAAACTAGTGGAGATAAGATGTTTGCTGCAAGTTCTCTGTGACTTTGAAAGTTCTTTGTTGATCCATTCAACTTTTGCTTATTTTGCAGCTCGACAATGTGAAATCAATTGATTCAAGTGCTTCAAGTTCCAACATAGCTCGATCAGAGAACATAACTGCCATATGATTCTAAGTTCCAACACACCAGAGAACTTGTATTTGTTGTAGACTGATTGTTTTTTTCACACAGAGCAGAGAGAGAGAGAGACGAGAGGAGGCCGACGGTGGGGCAAGGAGGAGAGGCACAAGACATTTATGTTGGCTCAATCTTCTAGCATAGTGTTTCGGGAGATCTTCAGGCTTGAATATTTGATCTGCTGCATGTTGTTCTATTCTCAATGTACCTGAAATCTGTACGTGGCAGCTGTTTAATGGCTGGTGTAAATCAACATTACACACCCGACCGGCTCCAAGTGCCACTCTTTTAATATACATGAAGTCTCGAATTTGGATGATCCGATTGTGACACCTTTTAATATACAAATATATATATATATATATATATATATATATATATCACACACGTCTTTGGGTAACAGAACAATCGGATTAGTAAGTAATAGAAGCCGAATAAAACGGCAAGAGCCGAATAGTTCGTGGTCTTATAAAAGATGCATGTTTTGATAGTTTTTCTTTTTTATTTATTTAAATATCGGCAAGAAATTGACGTAAATGATAGCAACGCTTTCGTGGGTCCCTAATTTGGAAGCATTTTCCAGGTTCCCGTATTAAAATAAAGAATGCGGGAGTGGCCGTTTAATTCGCCCCGTCTCTCCACAAGCTCACAGGTCTGGATACATTAAATTATTAATAGTGTAAACGGTCTGGTCCGATCTGATTTTAGATAAAATTTAAGATTGAATTGATATATATCGGTTTTATATTTTTAACAACTAATTACGTACCGGTTACTCTCTTAAATCGGTATATTTGATTTTACTGGTTTTGATCCGGTTTGATCTCCTTTTTTTATTTTAATAAAATGTAATTTTGTAAAAAAAATCTGTTTAAAAAAAAAACTGCTTTATAAAATATATATTATAATGATATAGTATATATAGTATATAATAATATTATAATGACATCGTGATACTATAATATATTATAATTATAAATTTGCTACTATTACATATGGTATATATATTATAATGATATAGTGAAACTAATACTATATGTTATATATTATGAAATATATATTATATATTATATAATAATACATTGATACTAAATTATTACTAATACTATATTCTATACTAATAGTAATATTAATACTATATAATAATTTATGGTCTTAGTGATATAGTCATAGTAATATTAATATTATATATAATTATAGTGATTTAGACTTTTAGTTATAGTGAATGTGATTAGTATAACTATATAATAGTATTAGTATTAATATAATTATATATTAGGATTAGTTATATTGATTTAGTATTACTATATTAGTATTAGTATAAATATTAGTTAAAGTTATAGTGATTACTGATCAGTATAACTACATATTAATAATTTTATAGTAATTTTAATTTAGTATAACTATATAATAGTATTAGTATTACTATATCACTGATTCACTATAGTATCATATAGACTTATAGTGATATAGTTAATACTATAATGATTTATATAGTTATTTATATATAGTCTTAAAGAACATAAAATATAATTAATATATTAATATACATTAATATACTAATTAATTAAAACGAAATATAATTAATATACTAATGTATTTCTCCCGTCACAATAACAAGGATTCCACGACTTTTGTCTGTACGATTTGACAAAAAGGCATGGGTAATTGTCCTTATTAATGTATTCTGTTAAGTTTATATTATTTTGTGGGCCTCTTTTTCGGACTCTGCCGTGATTCCTTCTCACGACCGAATGAACAGAAGTAGCCGTTTAATACACCTGTCACAATGAGATTTCTATGGGGTAGTGCTGCCTCTTCTTTGGGCAGATTTGTCTTTTTCTTTCCTCTCCTAAGTTGTATTTTTCACTGAAAGCTCAATAAATGAATTGTATTTTTTTTAGAGTAATATTATACGTACTTATAATTTTACGTACAAAACTTATCTTATAAGTTTTTTCTTTAAACTTAAAATTTTCAACATATCAAATAATTAACACTTGAAAAATTAAGTTTTTTTGAAGTGCAATTAACATTTTTTTTTTCAAAGATTTGGTAGAACACTAAATTTAACTGAGGAGAAAATACCATAATTGTTGCCATTAATTTGTGTGATATAAGAGACAATTGATTGGTGCAGTTTATGGGTGAGCACCGACTTTGTCAAAGTCAGATTTGGACTTTCAGCTTTGAACTTTTTTTACCTTCATATTCGGCCAATTTTAATTTCATTTTTTTACAAAAAATTAAAAATTAAAACTAAATCATTCACTGCTAATTTACTTCTATACTAATATCTAATTTATTTTGATACTAGACTTATATTATAATGTCTAATTACATGTTATCATACTATAGTATTACATATTATTTTTAGTGTCTAATTACATATTATTTTTAGTGTCTAATTACATGTTATTATATTATAATATTAAATATTATTATATTATGCTAATATCTAACTTATTTATAACTTATTTCTACACTAGACTTATTTTTAGTATCTAATTACATGTTATTATACTTTAGTATTACATGTTATTATACTAATATCTAACTTATTTCTAACTTAATTATATATTAAACTTTCTAATGTCTAATTGCATGTTGTTATACTTTAGTAAATTAATATATTTGTTATTAACTTATTATTCTCGACTTATTTAAATACTAGTGTCTAATACTTGATTAACTAACCGGCTTATAACTTCTGCCATATAACTAACAAATAAAACTACTTGTGTAAAAATAGCAACCACATATACAAACTAGCACAAGCATCCATCCATGCCTACCCATCATCATATTTTTTGTCAAGTGTTGCAGAATACCGTCTCAAAAAGCTCATTCTTCCATTTTGGTATTGGCTGGGATACATTCAACTATTTAGCAATTTGATATCCTTTTTGTTGATATCGTGTTTCGCGGCCTGGGCAACTCCACACTGTTGGGCTTGGACCTGGTTCCTGTTGAGATGGGGAATGGGGGGCTCGGGATCCATGGTACCTCTAATGCTTAAGTTAGTTTCAGTGTAGAAGAGAGAGTAAAATGATCTATTAAGGAAGATGAGAGTAGAAGTATTCAAGAGTGTAATCCAAAGATTTAAATTTCGTACCGTACCGGCCGGTATGGCCGAAATTTTTCGTTTCGGCCGTCTGGCCGGTACAGGTACTATACCTGTTCCGTACCGGCCGTACCGGCCGGTACCGATACCGGCCTCAATTTCGGCCTGTACCGGCCGATATTTCGGCCTGTGTTTTTTTTTTTTTTTCGTTTTTTCAAACTACAAACTTATTTTTTAACCCTCAATTCAGACTAGACTATTTATAATTTATATATATATGTATTTGTATATAATTTATTTATATATAGACTATTATTTTAGAATATAATTTTTATATATATTTATATATATAATTTATTTATAAATCGACTATCCCGAAACGTTATCCCGAAACGGTACCGGTACCGAAATATTTCGTTCCAGTGTCTTGACCGGTACGCTGTCCGGTACGGTATTCAAAACATTGGTGTAAACCCCTTCCCTGGCCGTGGGAGGGCGTATTTATACCTGGCCGGATTGGCCTTCATGTGAGGGTAGTGAGTGTGTTGTTTCGTACGGGGTCGGGTGTCCCTGCCATTTACCTGTCGCGTTGCAGACCAGTCAGACTTATTCATGGCTGTCTCTGACACCCCAAAAGGCATTTGGTGGCGTACCAGGACCTGGGATGCATTAAATGCGGTTTGGCTCCTCTTTGTTCCATTAATGTGGCGTAGTCTCAATTAGGCACGTCCATCTCTCTGACCAGTCTAGATGCCGAAATTCAGGATCAAAGGATGTCCCTGATTATTAGCTAGTAAGGGTATCAGACTATCATGCCTTTCAACCTCTTATCAGTGTGCTCTGCTTGGTTGCTTCTATTCTTGGATCTTCTGGACCGACTCGGCCTTAACTTATTTTAATATCCAAACACATTTAAACTCATCTTAAATGGATTCCATAAAATTTACTCCATCATCTTAACTCACTACTATTTATAAAGAACTCAACTCAGCTCAACATTCAAATTCAGCCTAAACGTACTCTCTCCGTAGTAATATCTTAGGATCCTCATATCCATGGACCTTATTAAATATTTTCATATAAATGCTTGGCTTTTCTATGTATAAGCATATATGGATATATAGGCCTCCAAGGATTTGGTTTCACAAGTGGGCTGACCAAAACTTTAGGACCACATATATGATTAAGAAGAGTCCGTATTTGTAGTATTATCTTTTTTTTATCTCTTCTACTTGTTTCAATTAAAATAGGATTTATTCAATTTTCCATTCTCCTATTTTATTTAATTTGGCAGTGTGAGAGAGCAAGATGGATCAGTTGATTACGAGTACACTGCCACGTTCATACGAATTATGAACAAACTCGTGGAAGTTCTGCTGAAACTTCTACCGGTGATGAACTCAGCTGGTTCCCCTTTGAACATGGTCGATATTCTAATTGTATTGCTTTTGATTCCAATATTATTTGTTTACACGGTTGTAGTAGAGGTGACAACCCAATTTCCAAACACACGCTTTCGTCGTGTGATTGTACCCATAATTTATGTTTCAGGTGTCATAACTTGTGCCCTACTACTATTGATAATCTTTCGTGGGGCCTAGTTTGCATTACTTATGGACCTGTATTTTATTTTCTTTGGAGTACACTTCTATTTACATTTGTATTGGAACTATAACATAGCCTCTATTGCTTACTTTCTATTATGGTCGCTTGACAGTATATGTACAATATACTGAATATATAATATTGTAACGGCGTTGTGGAATGTTATAAAACTTTTCTCATCTCCTCTCCTATTTTCTTTTTCTTCTTCATGTGCTACCCTCGAAGTCAGCCATTACCAAGGTATTTCGCCAAACAGTTGGGGTGTCTTACACTTTCCAACCTTTTTGTTGTTCATGTCACTTCCATGTTGCGCTTTTCTATTCATAATATCGATCATATGGGTATTAGAGCATTAGTATTGGATTGATAATTTTTATCTTCAAAATTTGATGAAAATTACATATTTTTCATAAATTCAAAAACTCTCTATCCATAACCCCACATTGGATTAGCCATTAGATTCATCAAAATAATAATATAATATTATTTTTTTAATAATAATATTTTTAATTTATTTTTTTCATATTTTACAATTACACTAACTATATGTTAATTAATAATTTAA
Source organism: Juglans microcarpa x Juglans regia (assembly GCF_004785595.1). NCBI lineage: Eukaryota > Viridiplantae > Streptophyta > Magnoliopsida > Fagales > Juglandaceae > Juglans > Juglans microcarpa x Juglans regia. Next base: position 2,846,680 of record NC_054606.1, on the reverse strand, counting down.
TTTGATACTTAAATTATTGTTTCCCAACTTAAATATATTGTGGCTCAAAATTGGGAAACAATAATTTAAGTAAATAAAATAATAGTTATAGAGTGTGAATAGTGAGTCTTCAAATTTGAAGATGAATTAAAATGCACTGTAGCTCAAAGTTTCAGATTTTAGTGTTTGGTGAATCCAATACAGTGATTTTAAACATAAATTCATCAAATTTTGAAGAGTGAACTCATTTGATGAGTCCAATGCCGATGCTCTAAGACCGCTCACGTCAAAAGATTTTGGAGTTCCTTGATGAAAGAATATATGTCTGATTACACATATGATCCCAATGGATCTTCAATCTATTTCATAGCGGAGAAACAAACCCTTGAGCATTTACAGGAAACACGCCGAGTATTGCTCCAATAGCATTAGTATAAAATGTCTGATCAACACAAAGCATTTCCATAAATTGTTGTATGTGAAAGTGTATCATGACCTCTCCTTGACCAATGGCCAAAATAAGCATTTCCAAAGTTCAAACACATTTTCAATGCCTAGGTGAACAAGAGAGAAAAAGAAATCGCCTTTGCTTAGTAGGATGTTGTATCTCTCTTTTAAAATTGTTGAAATGAATAAACTATCTTTCTTGTCTCTTTCTTGTTCCGCCACAACATAAAATAAAATGTATTTAAAAAAACACAAGTATTTCTAATTGCAACAAAAGTATAGAAGAATAGGAATTGAGCATTATAATAAGGAAAATATTTTGTACAATAATTCTAGTGTATTCCCTTAAAAAAATTTGATAAATACGAAATCTATATATAAAAAAAAAAAAAAACTCACTTTTAAATAACTAGTCTCATTTTTTTAAAGATGCATAGAATTTATATATCTTAAAATTATATTTAATATTACTCTTAGGATAAAAAAAAGCTCCAATAGATGCACTCATTGGCAGTATATCATTGAACAATAAGGCCCCGTAAGGATAAAGACGGTAGACCGACTACCCGGTAAAACAGAACACATCATTCAATGATGAGATCTACAATCTTAAAATAGAATATGATGCGAAACATTGAGATTTCATCCGAATTTCTGCAAGAAAATGTATCTTCTTTAGATGTCATACTTTCAGCAACCAAACCTATTTGATTTCTTCTCTATTTCCTGATATATGATGTGAAGGGAAATCCAAATAGACACTACATACATGAAGATTAAACGTATTCTAATGGGTGATTTACCCAAGTAATTTATAGCTAGCATACTCGTCCATTGCATTTGTACGGATGAGATATTTCTATGGTTTGTGTTATTTTTCGAGAATCAACAATCTCTAAAAGCAAATTTGGAGTGTAACAGAAATGATAAATAAAGTAGTAAAAATTACAAATCTAATTTCGAGGGTGAGTACCTCCAGAAGAAAATGAGAGGGAAAAAAAAAAGTTTCTAGTCTTTTTCGATGATCTGATAACTAAGCAACATGGCTTTTATAATTTACATACTGAGGCTTCCAAATTGGGCCTAACTAAAGTCTGAATTAAAGGGCTAAATAAATATCAGGTTGTGGCCCAATACTCATTTCCATCTTTTAGCCTTTCTATCATCTCATACAAGTATCCTATGGTTAAGTCCTCACAATTTATAACCAAGCATTTAGTTTGAAATAGTAAAGACCACACTTGTTCCATTGCTTTCATTAGACTCCAAAACTCTTTATTGTGAATAATGTAATCAATAAACTTTGCATATCTAGTCTCCCGCTCATCAAGCATGGATGCAATTTTCAAATGATCAATCTTAGAAAATTGCAAGGCTTGCAATTCATATTCAACTTCTAAACTTATTTGAGCATAACAAGAATGGATGCAACATATTTTTTCGGTCTTTTCTTCCCTCTTCTAAATGACACAAGGGAATGGTGATTCGTATATACAAGTACTAATTCCCCAAGAAAAATTAAAGTAGACAGTCTCTCTGCCATGTCTATAATGAACAATCGTATCGTCAGAACATCACATTGATTCACGCAAATCATAGGAGGATTATCAAAAATCATATTCCTAATTCTGGTATCGCTACCACCTTCAGAATTATTGTACAAAAGTTGTACAATATGGCTGGGGCCAATTAACCTAACTGCATAAGATATGGCTTCTTGAAGATCTTCTGTTGACTCATAATTACGTGACCTCAAGCATACTGCACCTCTTTGCAAATAAGCAAAGATATCAAAACGGTAACCAAAATTATTATAGTTGTCGTCATCAAAACCATACTTAATCATCAAGGTACAACTTGCTTGAACTAAATTGCTTATAAAATTGTTAACATGATCATTAGCATCCTTTTCGACTTCATACTTCAAGTCAGCCAAATAAGTACTTGATGGTTGATAACCAGCCCATATTCAACGATACTCTTCACAAAGTCCTTGAAGATGGGAGAGACAATGGCGTCAGGAGGAATGTCAAATGAGAATAACAACTTGGCCAATTGTTTATCCAGTACTTGACACTTTTCGTTGCGTGCATTTGGCGCACGTGTTGGCCACAGAGTGGAAAGATTATCACCCTCTCTAACGTTATTGTTATTTTGACCCATCAAAATGCTATCAATTTTCACACGTAGATTCAGGCCACCAGACGATGTAGGAATTCAGAAATTTTCATCCATAACTTGTGTATCGACTTTCTTATTAGGATAATCGAGTGCTTGTTGCACTCTTAACGGAACTTCTGATGACACTTTTTCACAAACTATAATATCGTGGCTCTTACGGCCAGATAAATGCCATTTAATTCTAGAAATACCTCCACGAAACTGACGATGACAATATATACAGGAAAAACGACCATTTTCCAATTCATTTGCATGCTCCCAAAACGGATCTTTTCGTCGAACCATGTTTAATTTTATCCTATATTTAAATAATCACATAGAATTAATAAAAAATTATTTAGATACATTAAATCGATTTAAATAAGAAAACTAAGAATAAAAGGAAATCAATTATCATGAACAAAATAGATAACAAATCACCTATTGATATACCTTGACGGCAGCAAACACTCGAAACAGTTGAGAAAAGAAAACCAAAATTTATCATCATGAATATATTTATGTCTATAGATATATACATATACATATACATATATAAATTCTTGGAGAGAGAGAGTGAGAGAGGTACCAAGCTATGGGAAAATATGTTGTCTTGTGAAGTTCTTCGCCGCGAGAATGGAAGTGGTGAAGCTGTGGATGCAGATGATCTAAGGTCTTCTCTCCTCTGATGGCAAGACTCTTCGTATTGCAAATCTGTCTAAAAATTCAACGTTTGCTTGCCTCTGTAAGCCCAATTGGATTGCCAAAACAAGAGGAAAACGAAATGCATAGACACTGTTTGTGAAAAGGTTCCTTAGAAGGAACCTGCCTTTCTATCGATTCTAAATATTTTTCAATGATCGAATACAATCTGGTTTCCCCACTTTATACAAGTGTGCAGCAAATCAAGTCACCATCCCTAGAGTTACACATCATTTTGTCAGAAAGCATTCCAGAATTTGTTGTGGCCGTTGGTAGTGCTTTTGTGAGTTTGATGCTGGCTTCGATGTACTTTCCTAGCTAGCTTGACGCGATTCACTTGAACGGGATTTAAAGTATATCATATTTTCAAACTCAACTCTAGAAAAATTGAAGACTCAAGTACTGTTAACCCAGCTAGTGGGCATCCTTAGGATTCTTTTGTCGAGTTGTTCTAATACGACTACTGGCTCAATCTCCTTCTGATATTGGGATGCAACAATTTTTTTGTAGTGTGTTTTCCCTTACGCTTGTTATCTTTTTATGACGGAATGTAGTTGATATCTTCTTCATGTCATGGGGTCTGCTCGGCTCCGCATTATATATGTTCACAAAGGGCTGCATGCATCTTGTTTATTGGGCTTACCATCTCCTGGCCTAACAAATATATATAGAGATTTTGCTTCATACTTAATTCAATGTTGTTGTCTATATATAATTTATCATGCATTAACACTACTACTTAATCCTGTGTTATATAATATGCGTAGTCTATCTATTCTGATATCATCATGATATGGCCTGTTTCGTCTAGGGAATTCGCTAACATGATGCTATATACAGCGACGAATTAATTTCTAAAAAAACTACTTGAAATTATTTTTATTTCATTTGTTTCCGAAACTATTAAGAAGATGAGAAAGTATCTTCTTTTTGTACGTACTTGACATCTTTAGTGATGAAAGTGGTACTGCTTGTTTTTAGTCAACCTGCAGAGACTGTAAGATCATCAAAAGCCCCAGTATCAAAGTGATTTACTGCACATGCAGTCGAAAAGTGAGGGAACAGTACTATCGAACTTTCACAATAGACCACCCCGTTTTGGGTAGGAACTACTCTTCAAGCTAGTTAGGAATTAAGAAGAATTAATATTCACCTCATCAAATTAATTAAGATTCACTCACCTTGCTAATAACATATATACTCTGCAAAAATTAGTTACAAATAATTTATTCCCGTGTAATTAGCAGCCAACTAATTATATATAAGGAAAAAGAAATATCGGTTTTCTTTTTATTTCTACAAATAAAAATATATGGTTGTTCATGATTTGAATGCCCAAATCAGCTTCATATAACCAAGAACAACTTGGGTCATTTATCACGCGATCAACATAACTGTCGATCAATCTAGACAATACAAATTCATAACGCTTATCATCATCTGAATCTTCATTATCAATAATATCCTTAAAGCCATCATAATTTTCACCAAGTTTGTCGAGAATGACTGGCTCTAATACTTGTGTGTTTCTACTGGTTCAAAACCTCTCTTCATCATTAAACTCACCTCCGTAGAGTTATCATCCTCGTAACTATCTGGCGGCAATTGATAATGCCAACAAAATGGAGTACTGCAAGGTTGACTAAAAAATATTCAAATGGCATATTCATGCGGTATTGTTGTACTTCCTTCCTGAAGGCTTTTTTTTTTCATCCAACACAACTAGATGTTTCAAGACTTAGTTTATACTGTCGATCATTTCAACATTCTTCTTAAACTCTCACTACACATATAAGTTGGATTTAAAATGGCAGCAGCTACATGTATTGGATGAATAATATCCTCTCGCATTGTGTTGAAACCTTCCCATGCGATCTCATAAATGAAGTAATCATTGTCACTACATTTCTCAATAGCATTTTTTAACCTTTCATCATTTCATATAAGTATCTTGAAGTAGAGCCCTTGCCACTAACTAGGCAACGAGTCTGAAACAGTGGAAACCACACTTGTGCTACAGCTTTCACTTGACTCCAAAACTTTTTACGTACAACGAATAATGAAATCAACAAGCTTTGCACATCTAGAATGTTTTGCTACCTTTTGCTCATCATTCAATAACTAATTCACCCAATCACTCGATGATATTATCTTAGAAAACTGCACGTCTTGCAACTCATCTTCAACTTCCGAAATTGATTTTAGAAGATAAAAAATGGAAACAACATTTTTTATTGTTGGTGGTGCTCTTCTTGATGACAGGTTTGAATGATGGTAAGCATATATAATTGATTGTAGGAACGAGGAATATGAATATATCGTTAAGGAAGCGTATAATCTCACCATTAGCACAATGAGTCACGCAAATCCAAGGATAATGCATAGAAACCATGTTCTTAATAGGGCGGAATTCATGGATAACAACTCTTTGATCACCATAGTCATCGTGGAGCACTAGTTGTACAACATGTTCAGGCCCAACTAACTCGATTGCAGAAAATATGGCTCATTGAATACTTTTTAGGGACTCATGTTTGCAAGACTTTAAGCATGCAAGACTTTAAGCAGGCCACCCCTCTGTGTGCATATGCAATGATATCCACAAGGTAGATATGTTCTTCATGGAGAGGGTCCCAATGAATCTTGTGAAGGGAGTAATCCCCAGGGTTGGGCTAGGAGGAGCAGGCCCGGTCCACAAGGCCTGAGCAATTCTAGGGCCTGAGAACTAGGGCTAGGTCGGGCTAGGTAAGCCTAGGAGGAGAAGCGATCGGGCGACACGCACTGGCCAGAGGATGGAAGACAGAATTGTCTGACACCACTACTAGCCAACATCCAAGGACAGTTCCTGTCCCTAAACCTCGGCGCCTAGGCAGGCCTAAGGAATGGACGCATTTAACCTGGACCACACCGCATTTAATGGGGAATGGAAATGAGCATGCCACGGTCGAGAATCATGTCACATTTCATGAATCCCGAGGCCGGGCACACCAGGACATGCCTCATTGGTTGTCAATGGTAACCACAATCGAGCTTGGCAGGTCTGCCACACGACAAGAAGGTGACAGGAACACACGACCCCAGTATAGAGCGAGACACCCACCATTTCCTTCCCAAGGAACGCCCTAACCAGTTATATATACCCTCTCCCTTAGCAAGGGGAGGGGTTCGGAGACTTGGATACTTCATTTTTCACAGCCCACATAAGGAAATCACATACTGACTTTGGAATCGGAGGTGACCCCCCAGCACCCCGAAACTTTCATTTCGTCATAGTTGCAGGTGAGCGCAGAGGGCCCTCGTGGAGTTGCTCGGGTAGCGAAACACGACATCAACAATGACACCGTCTATGGGATCCTTTTAGCATCACGACGAGAAGAAGAACAATTTGAAGCGATAGAAACAATGGCTAGTGCGATGGATGAAACCATACGAAAATTTATGGAAGAGGTAGCAGCTTTCCGCTAGGAGAATGCCGCTCTGCGAAGAACCGAAGGGGAATTGGAAGGAGATAAACCCAGCTAGCATGCCGAATCACGGCGGATCCTGAAGGCCACTGCAACCGAAGAAGAAAGGCACAGAATGCACCTCGAGCTCTGTGAGCTCAGGGATAAATATGCTAAAATGGCCAAACGGATAGGCACGTCATCCTCGGTGAAACAGGTGCTCATTAGCACGAACCTGTCGTATAGCATTGAAGTCATGGCGGTTACTTTCCCCCTAAGTTCAAAGTTCTACAAGTAGATGCGTACGACGGGTCCAAGGACCCCTTGGAGTAGGGGTGCTACATTTATTAGATTCTCAATCCGCCCTACCTCTTTTCATTTAAAAAAAATACTACATTTATTTGATTTAAAAATTATTTATAAGTGCAAAAGTAATTAAAAATACATTTTTAGATCCAAATTATAAATTCAAATTTTGTAAATATGACTATAATTTAAAAACTATGTAATTTATAAATTTGCTAATGTATATTTTGTGTAAATTATAGTGTACTAGTTTTTAAACTATGTAGTTTTTAAATTTGTCAATGCATATTTTGTGAACAAGTTTAACAAATTGTAATATATATTTATATATACACAATTTGTAAAATATAAATATATATTTATATATATGTATAATATATATATATAAAATGGGGGTGGGGGCAGGGCGGGGTTAGGCCCTCCCAGCTACTCGCACCTGCTAGGAGCCCTAGATGCGGGGCAGAGCGGGGTTGCCCGCCCCTCCAAGCGCCTGCTACCCACCCCTATCCTGGAGTACTTGGAAACGTACAGAGGCCCACATAACCCTCACAGTTTCTCAGGTGAAATCACGTGCAGAGCATTCCCGCTCACATTGAAGGGGGTGATGAGGGTTGGTTTGGATCCTTCCGCTCGGTACTATCGACAGCTTCGCCAAGTTGGCTCGTCTCTTCTTGGTTCATCGCGAGTCGGAAGAGCAGGAGCTCGACCGCCTACCTCCTGACGGCAAAGCAACGAGATGACAAAAGACTAAAATCATACCTCTCTCGATTCAATCGAGAGCGTATGACTATGAACAACCAAGATGATAAGATCACCCTAAGAGCCCTGTTGGGGGGCCTGGCCTTGGAATCCGTTCATGACCGAGATAACCCGGAGAACCCCCACAACACAATGAGAATTCATGAAATCATGTAAGTTTATAGGATTACTTTTACTTAATTTTTTTGTGTCTATAGCATGCAATCAACTCTTGTATAATAGTAAATTTAGAGAATGCTTTAAAAATGAAATGAGATTAGAAACAACGCCATATGGAGGAGGTGGCCAGAAGGGAGCAGCAGGCACTTGTGCTGATACAAGTAATGGTGCCTACCCAGGAACCGATGCTGAAGGTGGCTGCATTAAAGTGGCTTCACCTTCATCTGGTGCAAATACGTATATAGTTGTAGTCAATTCGGCACCACGTGGGGGAAACAATTAAGATGAGAATATATTCTTCTTGTACTAAACATCTTTAGTGATGAGAGTGGTACTGCTTGTTTTGAAGCGACCTGCGGAGACTGTAAGATCAAAAGCTGTCGTATCAAAGTGATTTACTGCACATGCAGTCGAAAAGTGAGGGAACAGTAAGATAGGCCACACATATGGCGCATTTGTAGGAGAGAAACCACTTGAATTGGCATGCATCTCAAACCTGTTGGTACCCATTAAGTTTCTATAATATTAATTTATTGTGCTATTAAAAAATATATAGACATTACAACTATTACTTATGATCTGTATCTTTTGGGGTACGGGCATGCGTACCCAGCTCCTTGGATCGAGTACTACTTGTCCATCTTATATTTTTCATACCCAAATTTATGAAAAATTAACCGTAACGCGCTGTAGTAACGTTGAACAGTCACAATAGACCCCGTGGCAAGACAACTCATCCGATTCTGACACCTTTAAATATATAGAGCCACCGCTGGGGGCTCGGAGCTCCCCCGGGGCTATTTATGTACATATAGATTTTTATATAGATTTTTTTACACTTTTAAATATGTTTAAGAAATAAAAAAATTTATAACATCATTAAATTTTAATGTATTTTTTAATTATTATTAATTTTTTATTAGCTCCAGTGAGAAGAATAATATTTTTTTGTAATTTTTTTACTTCATGATTAAAGAAATATTTTTTAATAATATTGTGATTTATTTTTTAAAAATGTAAAAATAATCTATGTAAAAAGAAGAAAGAAAAAAAAACAACCTGAAGCCCGATGGAGCCCGGCCCCCAGCTGTGGCTCAAGCATTTTTCAATGTACAAATATATATCACACGCGCATTGGGGAACAGAACAATCGATTAGTAAGTAATAGAAGGCGAATAAAACGGCAAGAGCCGAATAGTTCGTGGTCTTATAAAAGAGAAATATTTTATACGATATTTTTTATAACATATATTATAAAAATAAGAATATTTTTATAAAATGATGTTAGTTTTATAAAATATTTTATAAAAATATCTTTTTTTTTTAAATATTATTGTAAAAAATATTGTATAAAATGTTGTGTATTTATATTTTTCTATAAAATATGATGTATGGTCTTGATATTTTATTTATTTAAATATCGGCAAGAATTTTTTTTTTTTGACCGTAAAACATATACTTCATTTCACCATTTAACCATTACAAAGAGTGTCAAACAACAACTCCCTTCGCACTTCCTCAGCGAATTCCTCAATCCAGACAACTTCCTCTATAGAAGATAAGGCCAATCTAGCCAATTTGTGAGCTACCTTATTACCTTCCCTATGAACATGTATAATATCCCAACCCTCTCTATTAACAAAGAAAGATCTAATATCATCAATCAAGTGTCCATACCAGGAACACAAGTCTTCACTGCTGTTTACGGCCTGTACCACAGCCAATGCGTTTCCTTCAAAGGTGACATTGGTCAGATTCAACTCCACACACAACTCCACTGCCCTCCACAAAGCCAAAATCTCAGCCACAATTGACTTAAAAAAACCCACCTTACTCATACATAAATAAACCTGAACTTCCCCATGGAATCTCGGATGATGATACCAGTCCCCATTCTGCTATTCTTCAAATCCACAGCAGCGTCCCAATTCAGCTTTACTCTAAAATCTGTTGTGCCTTCCATCTGACATGTTCTCTCACCACACCTTGAGAATGAACTGTTACATTGGTCCCCTCTTGAGCCTGCTGGAACATCTCCAAACTTCTCCTTGCCTCTTGTATGAGTTGACTTGAATTCATAAATATTTGTTAAAAAACAAACCTGTTCCTGCGCATCCATAAATCCCTCGTAATGACAACCATCCATTCCAATTCTTCTTAGACTCTCTTGCATATAGAATCCCATAGCACCAAGAAATTGACGTAAATGATAGCTAGCCTTTTGTGGTCCCTAATTTGGACGCACCTGTGTCTACCACTGCACTTTCCAGGTTCCTATTAAAATCAATCAAGAACTTGGGAGTAGCCGTTTAATTCGTCCCGCTCATACAAGTCCGAAGACAAACCATGACCAGCATCACATCAGCCTCATCTTCCCCTCCTTCGCATCAAAACTTCCACTTTTATTATATTTTTTCAAATTCTTTTCCTCTGCATTAAATTATTGCTTATGTCAAAAGATTAACCTAATAGAAAAGGAGTTTTACTCCATGTAACTACATTAATTATTTATATTTTATCTTAATATTTTTTTCCTCGTTTATAATAAATGAACTTAACACATAGAATATTTGATTAATTAAGATAAAATGTAGAGTCAGATTTTAAATTGAAGACTCCTACTATGATAATTAGCATTTATCTTAAAAATTTAAATTGATAAGAATATATATATATTTAATTATTCTCTCTTATATCTACCTCTAATATTTGCTAGGTAGAGTATAACGTTATGTCAATGTGTATATCTTTCCATACTGCTTAATCCTGTTTTATGTCCTTTAAAAGAAAAAATCCTGTCTTATGCGTTGTCTAATCTAATGGTAATTTCATATATATGGGTTTGGTTTGAAGTCCCATCATCATTAACGATTTCACTTGGGTACTATTTTTGTACTTGTATTTTGTTTACGGAATTTTCTAACACGATCATAACAATGATTCCACGACTTTTTTCTGTATGATTTGACAAAAAGGCATGGTAACTGTCCTTATTAATGTATTCATACGATTAAATTTACATTATTTTGTGGGTCTCTTTTTCTAACTCAGCCATGATTCCTTCTATGAACGAATGAACAGAAGTAGCCGTTTAATACGCCCGTCACAACGGGATTTCTACGCCTTGCAAATTACATAAGAAAATGAGGGTAGTGCTGCCTCTTCTTTGGGCTGATTTGTCTTTTTCTTTAAATTGCAGTTAACATTTTTCCTTTTCAAAGATTAGGGAGAGCATTAAATTTAGCTGAGGATAAAACACCATAATTGTTACCGACTTTTGTCAGCGTCAGATTTGAGTTTTCAGGTTTAGATTTTTTTTTACCTTCATATTTGATCAATTTTAAAAAATAATTTTTTTAAATTTTAATTTTTACAAAAAATTAAAAATAAAAACTTAATCGAAATTTAATTTACTTCTATATTAATATCTAACTTATTTTTATATTAGACTTATACTATAATGCCTAATTACATATTATCAAACTATAATATTACATATTATTATATTATACTTATGTCTAACTTATTTATAACTTATTTCTAGTGTCTAATTACATGTTAGTATACTTTAGTATTACATCTTATTATACTAATGTCTAACTTATTTCTAACTTAATTACATGTTAAACTTTCTAGTATCTAATTGCATATTATTATACTTTAGTAAATTAGTATATTTGTTATTAACTTATTATATTAGACTTATTTAAATACTAGTATCTAATACTTGATTATGTTTGATAGTAATATTATGATATTTACATATATTAAACTATCATTAGTCTATTTATATTATAATGTACGTATATTATTTTATAATAATTAACTCATAGTAGTATGTTATTAAATTTAACTATATAAGTTATAGTTATATAATTATACTAGTATATATGATAAATATATAGATAAATATATATTTTTATAATATATGTATAAGATACAGTTGGAGTTGGTGTCGAATCAAAAAGTCGGGGAAGCCGTTTAATACCCCTGGCTCATAGGGTAACCGGTAAACTTTAACTTCCTTTAGAAAAGTACAGGCAACTTCGTGGACGCAAGTCCACGTCCACGGTCCATCCAAGGTCCAAGACTCCAAACCGACCAGAAATGATCTATAAATAGCCCAATAGGAAAGAGATTCTCCGTATCAGTTTAATCAAGACCACACAGAGAAATAATCTAGGAGTAGGAGCAAATCAAAATGGATAGCAGCAGCAACTCCAACGATCTGATCGGGTTAGTTCTCACTCCAAATTTATTGTCTCATCATTTCGTACTAAGATTGCATTAGATATTGAATTGAGTTGAGTTAAATTGAGTTGAATTTAGATGATAAAATATTATTAAAATATTATTTTTTAATATTATTATTATTTTGAAATTTGAAAAAGTTGAATTGTTTATTATATTTTGTATTGAAATTTGAAAAAATTATAATGATGAGTTGAGATAAGTTGAGATGATTTTAGTCACCTAACGAAGTCTAAATTTTCTTGATAATTTTCAAAGCCTAGTGTTACCAACATGGCTTGGCAGGTTCCTGCAAATGTTGTTCCCCTGGCATTGGATGTCTATTAGAGCATTGGCATTGGTTTCATAAAAAACTTAGCTAAATGTAAAATTTGATGAATTTCATCAAAATAGGACTGCATTGGATTAGTCAAATAGATAAATATGAAACTTTGAACTACAGTAAATCTATAGGTTTCTTCAAATTTGAAAGTCTACTATTCATTCATCAAATCTATTTTTTATTCACTTTTAATCTCTAAAGGTTTTTTTTATTCATATTTAATCTCCAACCATCTTGTAATAATAATATAAGAATCAAATTAAATTATTAATCAACATATGATTAGTGTAATTGTAAAATATGAAAAAAAATTAAAATATTTTTATTAAAAAAATAATATTATATTATTATTTTGATGAATTCAATGGCTAATTCAATGTGGATTTATGACTAGAAAAGTTTTAGATTTATAGAAATCATGTACTTTTCATCAAATTTTAGAGATAACTTTGATGAAGTCAATACCAATGCTCTTATTCCTATTTTAATTAGGAAATATTCTACTCAACCTCGATATAATAGAACACACAACGCAGTTGAGTGGCGAACCAGTTTGGTCGATCATGTCACGATTGAATTTCTTTCGAGTTTTGTTATTCATCTTTCTCGCATATAATATATGATATATTTTTTTAATTTTATTCTTCTTAAATTTATTTAATTTTTTTTATTATCTATATATTACATATTTAATCAAATATAAAAATATAATATTTAATTAAATTTATGTGATGCGTAAAAATAGATTAATTGATTTTTTTTCTCCCCTCCCTCACTCTACGAGATCCCTTTCTCCCCTTCACTTAGATCCCCTTCTTCCCCTCCCGAAAGCCCTCACCTCCTTCGCTTCGAGTTCCTCACCCTAGCGAACATCCCCTCACGCCGTCACCCCTCGCGAACCGTCACCCCCATTTTCTCTCCCTCCCTCAGATCCCTTTCTACCCCTCCCGGCTTCAACCACCCAATGAAGTCTTTCCCGTGAAACTTCACCTTATTCTTCTCGGTTGCCTCCACCCCGTACGTATTCTCAAACAAACATTCCTGAAACTTAGCAACAAAGTCCTTATAGTCCTCGTCGCTATAAAACCTCATCGCCAAACACCTTTGGCCACAAAATCAACGCGACGCTGATCCCCGAAAGTCTTCAATTGCGCCTCCATTGAAACCTTCACCCTAATCTTGGAACTAACTTTCAAAAACCACCAAGAATCTCCTCCTTCCTCGTCATTGTCACCGTCGATTCGAGAGGTCTTGACGAAAGAGTACGAAGTGAGTTTCTCTGAGACTACCCATTTGGCGATGGGGGTGTTTCCGCCGATGTGGAGGTAGAGCTTGACGGCATTCTTGAGATTGGGGTTCTGGGCTAGGAGGGGTATATAACCTGTAGGGCCTTGAGCTTGGCCTCTACATGATTGAGTGAAGACAATGTTTTGGGTCGGTGCTCCGAGGATCTATCTTTTGCGTCATGGTAGTTTTCTTCCTCTTGTTTAGCTTATTCTTATTCCGACTGTTCCAGATCTTCGCGGTTGTGATTGGCACCCATCGGGCCATCTCTGTTGCTTTGCGGTGAGAAAGAGACAGAAACAGAGAAAAAGAAAGGCTTGACGATCTGAGAATGAAATTGAATGTGGATCCCATCCCAACACATATCAAAACGCACGTTTCCATTTTTTTTTTTAGAGACGATATTTCATATTTATTTATTTATTAAAATTTTTCTTTACAGAAATATTTGTCATATCCTCACTGTAGATATAATATCCGACATTCAAACTAGCTTCTTTAAGCGTCTCTCAACAGTAATATGGATCGTAGTAAATATTTTCCATATTTCCCCTATTAAAGTTTCGCTGAAGCCAAAAAAAAAAAAAAAAAAAAAAAAAAACCACCCATCTTTTTATATAAATTCCGTACTTTTTCTATGTACAAGCAAATATGATATGGACGGGACAGGGCTATGGGCCTCCAAGGATTGGTTTCGTTCGTGGGTTGACCAAAACTTGACAACCACATACATATATGCTTGATTTAAACGTTGAAATCCGGATATCGAGTCCGTGTTTGTAGTATTATTTTTCATCTCTTTTACTTATTTCATTTAAAATACGGTTTCTTCTTGAGAAGAAACTACTGAAATTCATTGTGGACACTACTAAATTTCCCATTTCCCTCTTTTATTTGTTTGGTAGTGCAAGAGAGCAAGATGGGATTGGTTATGATTACACCGCCATGTTCATAAGAATTATCAACAAGCATGTTGAGGTGCTGCTTAAGCTTCTACAAGTGAAGTACTCATCCGATTCCCCGTTGGATATGATAGACGTTATAATTGTGCTGATTTTCATTCCAATATCATTGGTTTACATGGTTGCAGCAGAGGTGATAACCCATGTTCCAAACACAAGCTACCGTCATGTCATTGGGCCCATCCTTTATATTTCCGGTGTCCTAACTTGGGTCCTACTACTATTGACACTCTTTCCAACTTTTTGGTTGTTCATTTTACTTCCATATTTTGCATTCCTATTCACAATATCCATGTGGGTATTATACCACTCCCGTCAACAGATTTTTGAGTTCTTCCGTGATGGAATATACGCCCGATTACACAACTCATCCCAATGGGTGTTCAATCTATTTCATAGCGGAGAAGCAAATCCTCAAGCATTTAGTGGAAACCCGACGGGTAATGCTCCGGCAGCAGTATGAAACATCTGATCAACACAAAGCATTTCTCTAAATTATTATATATGAAAGTGAATCACCTCTCCTTGACTGGCCAAAATAATCATCCTGAGTTCGAATCCACTTATCCATTTTCATTTCCTAAGTGAAAAAGAGGGTGAAATAGAAATCGCCTATGCTTGTATTATAGTTGTACTGTTTGTCTTTTCAAATTGATCAGATGAATAAATTATTTTTCTTGTTGCCTACTTGTCTCTCCGCAGCATACACAAAATAAAATGGATTTAAAAAAAACACAAAAACACAAGTATTTTTGGGAAATGATTAATTTGTAAAATGTTTCACACATTGCATTCGAAAAAAAAAAAACTTTTGAGACTTATATAAAAAATTTCATCTTTTAATGGTCGGTACTACTTTTCAAGAAAAATATGCGGGACTTGAAGAGCTCCATTAGATGCGCTATTGTCGGATGAATTTCAGAACATCTAACCCTAGTGATCGTACAAGTATATTATTGAAAATTAAGGATAAGGAAGGTAGACCGACCATCCGGTAAAAGAGAACATATCATTTAGCGATGAGATCTAAAATCTCAAAATGGAATCCAATATGACACCTGATCCGAATTTCAACAATCAATCCTATTTGGTTTCTTTCTGTTTCTTGATAGATTATGTGTAAGGGCAAATCTAACAGAAACTCAACAATAAACAAGAAGATTAAACACATTCTAATGGGCGACTTATCCAAGTTATTTATAGTACTATACTCGTCCATTCAATTTGTTCAGACCAGAATCTTTCCATGGTTTGTATTAATTTTTTAGAGTCAACATCTCCAAAAGCAAATTCGCTGAGGAGACTTCCTCTATTTGGTTAGGAAAAGTATTTTATCTCATCTCATTTCATCATTACAATTTTATCAAATTCTGACACAAAATATAATAAATAATTTAATTTTTTCAAATCTCAAAACAATAATAATATTAAAAAATAATATTCTAACAATATTTTATTCAACTTTCAACTTTTATCTAAAAGTATTTCATTCCATCTATCTAAACCAAAGCTTAATCCCAATTTGTCCTCTTTCTTCTTTGTTGAATCCTCTGGGTGAAGCATAGGTATGGTACATAGCTACTAGCTCCGAGCAGAAGAGACAATCTTGGTTCAAAACTCAACGTCGGGGAGTCATTGCACGCTTAATTTCTTGGTGCTTACAGAAACATTCTTGGACGTGAACTAATCCCATTTTGTATTCTTTTAGATTTCTCGAATATTTATGAAATTATTGATTTTTTTAAGATTATTATTTTGAGCTTTGTCAAGTATTTTTTTTTTTTTTTTTTTAACCAGACAATCATTCATTGAAATTAAATAGTCTTTATAAATGTTGATCTTGTCAAACCAAATACAAAAGAAGAACAAAAATCTCACCACATCTCAATATCATTGACATCCCATACATGTCTTGCCAACTGATGAGCAGCCATATTACCTAGTCAATTTACATACAAGACTTGAACTTCTTGAAAATCCCTCATCATTCTTCGAATATTTTGAAGTAGAAATTCAAAATCTGTTAGAAACTTAGATAGATTATTCAAAACATTAACAAGTATCAAACAATCTGTTTCTAACAATAATTTTGAAACTCCCCATTATGCACATAATTGAATACCCCTTAAAAAAGTTGTTGCCTCAATAAATTCTGCAGAAGAAACTTCCCTCTCTACTTTGTTACAAGCCACTAAGGCATCTCATTTATGATCTCTAAGAATCACCTCAACCCCAGCTAATTGTTGATAAAAAAATGTAGCTCCATCCACATTCAACTTCAGAAATCCTATAGGAGATAGTTTTCAGCACACAACTTTGTTTATATCCTTATGAGAAACATAAAAAACTTGTAAATGTTTATACTCTAACTGTAAAAAAAGAGTATAATTAACCACTACTCGATTTTGCAAAGAAACCTACTCATAAATGAATTTATTCCTTCTATACCAAAGATCCCAACGAATACATATACATTTGTCCAAAGCCTCCTCAGAGCTTCTATCCCGAGTTGATTATATATAGGTTTATCCCAAAGTTTGGAAACTGCAGATCACTAGAAGAGCATGGATTTGTTAGGAGCAAGATCACAGGGATAGTGGATGATAATCTCCACTTTTGGCCCATAGATACATCAGAAAAAATGCATAATAAAATATGTGATCATGACCATTGAAAAAATATGGCCGTTTAAAATCTTTTTGTTTTTGGAGAAATATTACCATTTAAAAAATAAATATAACTACTGATAAATTATTTCACTATGAAAAACATGTGATAACAAATATGAATAGTTTGGAAAAATGCTCATATAAAAGCTTGAAGAGTAATGATACACACACAACCCTTTTTATAATCATATTTTAAAATGAGATTATTTTTATAAAATGATGTTACTTTGTAAGTTATTTTAGAGAAATGCTCCTAATTTAAAACATGGTTGTGTAAAGAATAAAATTTACTACAAGAAAAATGTTTATTTGTAGCCAACTATTTCCTGTCAAAATGAGCCTGTTTTCATCGCAAATAATCCGTCACAAATACTTATTTTTCTTATAGTGAAAATGGTTGTCTATGAACTGTGGACGACATGAGCATTGAAAAAATAATTATTGGAAAGAAATAACAAAATAGTAGGAAATAATACTAAGATATGTAGATAGATAAATAAAGAGTCAGTTTTATTTTATTTTTATTTTTTGAGAAAAGCATATTGCGTTCATTAATAACAGATATTACAAACTGGACCTCAAACATACATTACAAGCCAACTACAACATTAATAGCTCCCCAGTACACACTCGTGATTGACATGGTCTAGTTCAAGCTGCAAACCTCTACAGATCTAAAGTCTGAGAGACAACACAACTCTGCCCAAGATAAAGTAAATCAAATCTTATACTCCGTCTAAGATGGAGTAGAGTTAGCCAAACTCCACCCTCCGTCTAAGACAGAGTTCATGACACACTCTACAGACGAAAGTCCAAGAGACTGTATTTTTTATTTTTATTTTTCTAAAAATAAAAGACATTACATAAATTAAAAAAACATGGAAAAATAACGGATTACATCTTAGAAAGATATAGATTCGCATTTTCAACATTGGAGGAAAAAATAACACAAACAACGGCTATGAACAACGGCTATGATGGCGTGTGAGAGCCACGCGCCACCCTGGATGTATGACGGATGATCAGGTCTGAAGCAGCCATGGTCCTGAACCCAGAAAGGTCGCGTGTGGTGGCAGAAGGGCATCCTGAGTGGTGGCACGTGGAATACACACGCTCTCGTTGGTCTGCGAGTGTGGTTCACGCGCCGCTCCGTTCGGTAAAATTCTCTGCTCGTCTGAAGGATTGGCGCCTTGGGAAGCCTACAGTAGGGTGTGTGGTGGTCGCCGAACACTGAAGAGTAGCATATTAGCCTTTCTCCATACTTAGCCCTGAAAAACACCCAAAAATGAAAACATAAAAAGAGAAAACTAGAGATGAGAGGAATGAGAGATGAGAGAGGGAGGAGCCGAAGCTCCTTTCCCTGCACCGTTTCTAATCTGGGGGGATTCTAGAGAGAATGAGGAGCTCTCTCTCTCTAAAAAACTCAAGTCAGTTCGAAATTTGAATATACAAATAGCCAATAATTGAATGAAGAACGTTGCTGGAGATTATTTTTAGTGACGAAAAGCAATACACATTGTTAAAGATGTGTATGAAAAAAAAAAAAAAGGAAGTCGAATTTCGAAAGAAAGAAAATAATTTAGGACTTTTAAATTTACAAAATTCTTATCTCATCATTACAACTTTTTTAAATTTCCACATAGAATATAATAAACAATTCAACTTTTTCAAATCTCAATTCAACATTTTTAACTCAAAACAATAATAATATTAAAAAATAATATTTTAAACTTTCATCTAAAATTCAAAATTTTTATCTCATACTCCAAACCTATCCGTTAGGCAGAAAAGTCCACACTTGCTACTTGCTAGTCAATTATATAACTGCAAAGTCATCAAGGCCAAACGCACCGTTTTCCTCCTTTTTTTTTTTTTTTTTTTCAGAGTAGGTTTTCCTCCTAAATTCATAAGACTTATATCTTGAAAAGTAAAAAAAATAAAAAATAAAAATAAATAAATTAGTTAAAAAATATATATAAGGAAATAAAGCTACTAAAGTTATTCAGCCATAAAGGATTCGGATCTTTTATCAACCAATCTTCGAAAATAGTCTTGTCAGTAAATCGAAGTAAAAAATTCATGTAGTATTTGTCAACCAGCTTCTCTACATATATCTTTCAAACCATCGTGATCTTCACCAAGTTTATCAAGAATGATCTAAAAAGTTGGATCTAAAACCGTCATTTCGTCATTTTCCTTAAAACCGTCACTTAACATATAAGTTGGATGTAAAAAGGCTGCAGCTGTATGTATTAGATGAATAATCTCTCTTCGCATATCACTGAATATTTTCCTTGTACGATCATAAACGAAGTGATCATAGTCACTACTTTTCTCAATTCCATCTTTTAGCATTTTTTATTGTGCAAAATACATACATTAACGATGAATAATTAAAGTAAAAACAAGCACGATCAATCACACAACACACAATATACGTGGTTTGGCAAATTGCCTACATCCATAGAGCTACAGAAATTTTATTAATCAGGAGAGATTACAATCACTCAATCTCAACTCACATTCTCTAGGGTTTTATTTGCTTTCTCACTCAATATGCACTCACTTGACAATTCTTCTCCCTTAAAATATGTTGAAAGTCGTACAAAACAAGTCAAATATAGCATTGGCTTGAGTGGCGTGTCGAGCGCACCTCAAGCGAACAACCAATGAACTTTGGCTCAAGCAGGGTGTCGAGCGTGACTCAAGGGAACACTAGGGTTTGTGTCTCGCTCGAGCCCACTGTCGAGTGCACCTAGAGAGAAATGACAGGTTGAGCTTCGCTCGAGCCCACTGTCGAGCGCATGTCGAGCGAACTCTCAGGTTGAGTTTCGTTCGAGCACACTGTTGAGCACATGTCGAGCGAACTCACTGTTCTTTGATTTTCTACTCACAGACCAATCTCCACATGCAACCTAACATTTCTATCATCTCGTATAAGTATCCTATACTTGAGTCCTCGCGATCAATTAACCAGGTTTTGAGTCTGAAACAGTAAAAACCACACTTGAGGCTTGTGACACTGCTTTCACTCAACTCCAAAATTCTTTTCTTTATATATGGCGAATAATGTAATCAATAAGTTCTGCACGTCTAGAATGTTTCGCTACCATATGCTCATCAATCAACTTCACCTCATCACTCAACAATATTATCATAAAAAACTGCAAGGCTTGCAGTTCATCTTCAACCTCTAAAACTGATTTTTTTAGGGCTTGTATTGATTTCTCAAACAAATCTCGGCAATAATGTATTTAGGGGTCAAATGCAACGACCGAAAGAGAATGAAATGCACAAATTAAGAAGTTTCAATGTGGCATATTTAATCACATAGATATTCTCTCTTTACAATTCATTAATTTCATCAAATGAAAGTGGCGATATTCATGGTGAGAACTACTCAAAATTCCATTTTAAATATATATATATATATATATATATATATATATTGGTAGTACCATGCGAGCGAGCAAGAACTGATTGAATATTGCACCACCATATATATATTCATCATGAAGACTACACAATAATTACAATGAATCTTCAATCTATTAAATAGCGTAGAAGCAAAATTACTTCGAGCATTAATTAGTGGCAACTGATCGACGGGCGGAAGGCACACAATATCAAACCTTTGATTAATACAAGGCATGAAAAGTGAACTCACCTCTCCTTGGCCCGTGACCCAAAAGGCATCTGGGGTTCGAATCTTCCCGTCATTATTGTCCCCCCCAAAAAAAGAAAAAAAGAAATTGCCTGATCTGCTTGGTAGAACAGTTGTAATTCTGTTCCATATTTTTCAATTACATAAATTAATTGTGTTTGTGTGTGTGTGAGGGTGACGATTAACACCTCTACATAACTGGCCGGCTTATAACTTCTGCCAGATAACTAACAAATAAAACTGCTTGCGTAAAATTAGCTATCACATATACAAACTAGCACAAGCATCCATCCATGCCTACCCATCATCATATTTTTTGTCAAGTGTTGCGGAATACTGTCTCATAAAGCACCTTCTTCTATTCTGGTATTGGTTGGGATACATTCAACTATTTAGCAATTTGATATCCTTTTTGTTGATGTCGTGTTTTGCGGTCTGGGTAACTCCACATTGTTGGGCTTGGACCTGGTTCTTGTTGAGATGGAGAATGAGGGGCTCGTGGTCCGTGGTACCTCTATTAATGCTTACGTTAGTTTCAGTGTAGGGGAGAAAGAGCAAAATGAACTATCAAGGAATATGAGAGTAAAAGTATTCAAGAGTGTAAACCCCTTCCCTGGTCGTGGGATGGGGTATTTATACCTGGCTGGGTTGGCCCTCGCAGTGAGGGTAGCGAGTGTGTTGTTCCGTATGGGGTCAGGTGTCCTTGCCGCGTTGCAGACCAATCAGACCTATTCATGGCTGTCTCTGACACCCTAGGAGGCACATGGTGGCGTACCGAGCCTTGGGATGCATTAAATACGGTGTGACTCCTCTTCGTTCCATTAATGTGGTGTGGTCTCAATCAGGCATGTCCACCTCTTTGACCAGTCTAGGCATCGAAACTCAGGGGCAGTGGATGTCCCATGATTGTCGACCAGTAAGGGTGTCAGACTATCCTGCCTTTCATCCTCTTGTCAGTATGCTCTGCCTGGTTGCTTCTCTTCTTGGACCTCTTGGACCAACTCGACCCAGCCCAGACCTTGTCCTTGGACCTACTTGAGCCCGAGCCCACTCCCCGAGCCTGGCCTTGGGGATTACTCCCCTCACACTCTTATATTTGTAAATCGACATTTACAAGAGAATTTATTTCTTTTGTTTTCTTTAGGAGGGCGTGCGGGGATTGGTAAAGGAGATCGATTCACAAAGGGCTTTCATTTTGTTAATTGGGCTGCAATCTATAGGCTTAACATTTTTGGTGGGTTAGGCCTCCTTCGCTGTTTTAGTCCTTGATTAGAATTTTAGTTTTGCTAGGACAATAGGGATGTGCAAGCGAGGGCTAACTGGCTGTACGTAGGAACTTATTTGGAATAAAAAGAAAAAACAAAGAAAGAAAAATGCTGGAAGTAAAGTAGAGCAGATTTTTCTTCTTCGGGTGAGTAGCAGAGCATATTTTTCTTCTTCCTCAGGTGAGAAAGACCACATTTCGAATGTAAAGCAGAGCACACGTTTTGTTTTTGTCTCAAATCCTTCGCCTTTAAGACCTCTCTCTTTCTCTTTCTTCTTTCGATTCTACCTTCCTAGATTTGGTTTTCTTTCCTGATTTTTTTCCTTGAGAAAGTGCAAGAAAATTAAAGAGGCAGCAGCTGAACACGGAAATAACGACCACATATACAAACTAGCACATTAGGCATGAAGTCTTGAATGTTTTTACAAATACTTTACACTTTATATGCAGTCATTTTTACGTACTCTTTATGTATTCTACTAATATGATTGGTTGCATCATTTTTTTTAATATAAAATAATTATTTTGACCAATCACATAAATTGAATACGTAAAAATGACTAAATGTAACATAACTCAAATACTCAAGGACAAGACAGTTCATCCGATTCTGACACCTTTTAATATATAAAAATATATATCACACGCGCATTAGGTAAGAGAACAAAAGATTAGTAAGTAATAGAAGGCGAATAAAACGGCAAGAGCCAAATAGTTCGTGTATAAAGGATGCATGTTTTGATTCAAGAAATTGACGTAAATGATAGCAATGCTTTTAATTCGCCTACCAAGGTTGTATTAAAATCAATCAAGAATTTGGAAATAGCCGTTTAATTCGCCCCGTCTCTTAGTGGGAAATGCCTTGCCCTTTTAATTAAGACAACGATCGATTAGTAAAAGCATTAGCATTAGTTTCATCAAATTTATTATTAAAATTTGATAAAAAGTACATATTTTTCGTAAATCTAAAATATCTCATAACTCCATATTAGATTAGTTAAAATAATAATATAATATTATTTTTTTAATAATAATATTTTTATTTTATTTTTATATTTTGTAATTACACTAACTATATATTAATTAATAATATATTTTTAATTAATGAAAGTGAAATGGCATTTAAGGAAAGTGAAAACCGTGAGAACTGAAACTGAAAAAAAAAGTAATTGAGTAATTTTTAAAATAAAATATTACTTCTGAAGATGAATAATACAATTTTAAATTTAAAAATATATTTAAAAATAATATAGCTCATAATTCAAACTTTTGCCTCTTGAAGAAGCTAATATAGATTATTTTATCCACTTCATTCAAATTTTGAAGATGCATTCAGTGCTCTAAGTAATAGAAGGCGAATAAAACGGCAAGAGCCAAAAAGTTCGGTGGTCTTGTAAAAGATGCATGTTTTGATAGTTTTTATTTATTTATTTAAATATCGGCAAGAAATTGACGTAAATGATAGCTAGCCTTTTGTGGGTCCCATTCTAATTTGGACGCAGCTGTATCTACCACTGCACTTTCCAGGTTCGTAGTAAAACCAATCAAGAATTCTGGAGTAGCCGTTTAATTCGCCCCGTCTCTCAGTGGAAATGAGTAATGATATATATACAATAAATTATATAATATATTATTCAATAATATTATAAAAAAGGAATATTTTTATAAAATTATATTATTTTTATAAAATATTTTATAAAAATACTTCTCATCTAATATATTATTATATAATATATTATATAAAATATTGCGTACAAATCATTTTTCCAATAAAAAATGCCTTTGCTTTCCAAAAACTCACAAGTCCGAATACATTAAAGTATTAAACCATGACCAGCATCACATCATCCCCATCTACCCTCCTCCGCATCAAAATCTCAACCACTTCCACTTCTATCACTTTTTTTCTTTCCTTTCTTCCATATATCTCAACGGATGAAGTTCATAGAAAAATATAAATTTGATTATTTATATTTTATTTTAATTCTTTTCATGAATTCAATACATAAAATATTTAATTAATTGAGATAGAATATAGAGTCATATTTAAATTCAAAAATCTTATTATAATATCACGTGAATTTACTATTTATCTAAAAAAATTTAAACATTATGTTCAATGCATAGATAATCTATATAGGCAAAATATAACATTTTGTTCCAATGCTTACATATATGTCTTCAAGATGTCTTTCAATACCTTTTAATCCTGTCCTGTGTGTTGTCTAATCTAATAGTAACATCATATATATATATATATATATATTTGGATTTAATAGTATTAGCATTGGATTCATCATTTTCATCTTTAAAATTAGATGAAAAGTACATATTTTTCATAAATCCAAAACCTCTCTATTCATAACCCCACATTGAATTAGCAATTGGATTCATCAAAATAATAATATAATATTATTTTGTTAATAATAATATAATATTATTTTGTTAATAATAATATTTTTAATTTATTTTTTTCATATTTTATAATTACACTAACTATATGTTAATTAATAATTTAATTTGATACTTAAATTATTATTTCCCAACTTAAATATATTGTGGCTCAAAATTAGGAAATAATAATTTAAATAAATAAAATAATAGTTATAGAGTGTGAATAGTGAGTCTTCAAATTTGAAGATGAAGGGAAATGTACTGTAGCTAAAAGCTTGACATTTGAGCATATGGTGAATTCAATGCAAGGATTTTAAAGCTAAAATCATCAAAGTTTGAAAATTGGACTCATTTGATGAGTCCAATGCTAATGCTCTAAGTATAAGTCCCTCAAGTCCACTTATCATCATTCATAATATATATATATATTTTTTTTCCTTTCCACTTGAGTTTTTAAAGCTAAATTATATTTTTGACTGAAAAGTAAGTAAATAAATAAACCGTATTTTGTTCATATGAAGATTAGGGGACAGTACTTATAATTAAATTTAACTGAGAAAACAGTACAATAATTGTTACCATTAATTTGTGTGATATAAAAGACAATTGATTGGTGCACTAGTCTACGTTTAGCCAAATTAAAGACAAATGATGATGCAAACCAAGAGATGCATGTGCCTTAAAAACAAAAAAAAAAAAACCAATAGATGTGATTCAACATGTATCTCAGAACATATACAAGACTTTGACCTTTAAAAGCATAGATCACAAATTATATCCATGTTGTAGTAGTGGAAAGCAAAATCCCTCTAGTTATTCAAAAATTCGGGAGAAGCCCCGTTTAATACGCCCGTGTCATTGGACAAAGCAAGTGTATTGGTTTGGACAAAGCACGGTCCAAACCAATACAAGCTCTCTATTATAAATAGCCTGCAAATAGCTAGGAATCAGATCATTCTCCATTTCAGTTTTTAATTGAGACAACACACTGATCAGAAAGAATAGGAGAGCAAATGGCCGATAGCAGCATGAGCAACTCCGACAATCTGAGGTTAGTGATCCACATTGCTCATCATTTGGTACTTATAAATTACAACAGTGCTTGGTTTCGGTGTTTCCAATTGAAATTTCTCTTCAGATGCTTTTGTTAAATCTCTATTCATATATTTTTGGTAAAGGGACAATATGTAATATTATATTTTCTTCAGAAATAACTGTCATATCTTAAATGTAGATATAATATCTACGATATTCAAACTAACTTCTTTAAATTAAACGTACTATATATCTCCGTAGTAATATCTTAGAATCCTCATATCCATGGACCTTAGTAAATATTTTCAAGATCTCCACTATTAAAGTTTCGTTGAAGCCAACAAAGAAATTAAAAACTAAAAACTAAAACACCACCATGCACAATATTTTCATATAAATTCTTTACTTTTCTATGTATGAGCATATATGGATAGGGCTATGGGCCTCCAAGGATTGGTTTCCTTCGTGGGCTGACCTAAACTTTAAGACCACATACATATATATCTTCTTGATTTAAAAGTTGACGCCTGGATATTGAGTCCGTATTTGTGGTATTATTTTTATCTCTTCTACTTATTTAGTTATTTTATTTAAAATAAGATTTATTCAATTTCCCATTTTCCTCTTTTATTTGTTTGCTGGTGCAAGAGAGCAAGATGGGATTGATTATGATTACACCGTCATATTCATCAGAATTATCAACAAGCTAGTTAAGGTGCTGCTTAACCTTCTACAAGTGATGTACTCGTCCAATTCTCCGTTGAACATGGTCAACGTTATAATCATGCTGGTTTTCATTCCAATATCATTTGTTTACATGGTTGTAGCAGAGGTGATAACCCATGTTCCAAACACACGCTACCGTCATGTGATTGGACCCATCATTTATGTTTCAGGTGCCCTAACTTGTGCCCTACTACTATTGATCATCTTTCTGTCACAAGCTTAGATCTAGGTCTTTATGGGCCTCATGGACCATGCCTTATCCTTGTTTTATTTGATTTAGTATGTTGTTTCATATGGGCTGGGAGCTTGTTTCGTGGGGCCTAGTTTGCATTACTTATGTACCTGTATTTTATTTGCTTTGTAGTACTTTTATTTACCTTTTGCATTAGAACTATCCCATGGCCTTTATTGCTTACTTTCTACTATGGTCGCTTGACAGTATATGCACCGAATATATAATATCGTAATGGCATTCTGGAATGTTATAAAACTTTTCTTTATTCTTCTACTATTTTCTTTCTCTTCTTCATACAGTGTACCCTCGAAGTGAGCCATTATCTGGGTATTTCATAAAACAGTTGGGGTGCCCTACACTTTCCAACCTTTTTGTTGTTCATGTCACTTCCATGTTGCGCTTTTTTATTCATAATATCGATATGGGTATTACACCGCTCACTCCAGAAGATTTTGGAGTTCCTTGATGATGGAATATATGTCTGATTACACAACTCATCCCAATGGATCTTCAATCTATTTCATAGCGAAGAAGCAAACCCTTGAGCATTTAGAGGAAACACGACGAGAAGTGCTCCAGCAGCATCAGTATAAAATGTCTGCTCAACACAAAACATTTCCACAAATTGTTGTATGTGAAAGTGAATCATGACCTCTCCTTGACCAGTGGCCAAAAATAAGCATTTCCAAAGTTCGAACCCATTTTCATTGCCCAGGTGAAAAAGAGAGAAAAAGAAATCACCTTTACTTGGTAGAAATATTGTATCTCTCTTTTTAAATTGTTCAAATGAATAAATTATCTTTCTTCTCTCTTTCTTGTCCCCCCACAACACACAAAATAAAATGGATTTAAAAAAACATAAGTATTTCTTATTGCAACAAAGATATAGAAGAATAGGAATTGAGCATTATAATAAGGAAAATGTTTTGTACAATAATTCTAGTGTATTCATTTAAAAAAATTAGATAAATACGAGATTCACATAAAAAAAAAAAGCTCATTTTTAAATAGTTAGTCCCATTTTTTTAAAGATGCGTAGAATTTCTATACTCTAAAATTATATTTAACATCACTCTTACCATAATAAGAGCTCCAATAGATGCACTTATTGGCAGTATATCACTGAACAGTAAGGCCTTGTAGGGGTAAAGAAGGTAGACCGACTACCCGGTAAAACAAAACACATCATTCAACGATGACATCTACAATCCCAAAATAGAATCCGATACGAAACATTGAGACCCCATCCGAATTTCTTCAAGAAAATGCATCTTCTTTAGATGTCATACTTTTAGCAACCAAACCTACTTGATTTCTTCCCTATTTCTTGATATATGATGTGGAAGGGCAAATCTAATAGACACTAGACAATATACATTAAGATTAAACGTATTCTAATGGGTGATTTACCCAAGTAATTTATAGCTAGCATACTCGTCCATTGCATTTGTACGAACGAGATATTTCCATGGTTTGTATTATTTTTCGAGAATCAGCATCTCTAAAAACAAATTCGAAGAGTGTAACAGATTTGATAAATAAACTAGTAGAAATTACAAATCTCATTTCGAGGGTGAGTACCTCCAGAAGAAATTGAGAGGGAAAAAACAAAAGTTTCAGTCTTTTTCAATGATCTGATAACTGAGTAACGTGACTTTTACATACTGAGGTTCTCAAACTGGGCCTAACTAAAGTTTGAATTAAAAGAAGGGCTAAAATAAATATCAAGTCATGGCCCAATACTCATTACAGAGGTAAACACTAAAGAAAACATTACATGCAAAAGAAACTAAAAAGGTTGAGCCCATCAGGAGCCCGTTGGTCAAAGCCCTCGACTAGTAGAACTCCCTTTCGTAAAACACCTTCCCAACTGCAAGTACGGCCTCCCACGATCTAAGTACTCCCTTCCTAAAATCCCTTTCTTCCTTCTCCATGTATGAACCCTTCTCAGATCTGTTCTTGGTCTTCGTTGGTCAATTGGTTACACAGAGAAAGACTTGTAATCCCTAAGAATCATGTTTCTTCCTTGTTGAATCCTCGGGTTGAAGCCATAGAATCTGGTATATAGTTACCAGCTCCGAGCCAAGAGACAATGTTGGTTCAGAAGTCAACGCCAGCGACACGCTTAATTTCTTAGTGCTTATCGAAACATTCTTCGACGTGAAACCCCGTTTTGTATTCCTGTTAGATTTCTTGAATATTTATGAAACTTCTGATTTTCTTTTTAGATAATTCTTTTGAGTTTTTGTCACATAAATTGAGTAAAGTGATTGGACACATTTTTTTTAGGAATGAAATATCTCATGTTTAAAAGATGCTTGGATGGAAAGTGAGAACAAATTAGGAAAAATTTATACAGGCCTACAGCCATGTCCCCTGTAGTCACTACAGGAAAAACATCTTTTTTGCATCGCCTAAAATCATCACAAAAAGCATGATCAGCGTTGCAATTACTTTTTAGTGTCACTTATGAATTGACACAAGGTAGTCAGTAATACTGAGTCCAAAAAACCTTTTGTATCGAAATGAAATATCAATGCAAAAATGTGTACATTTGCGGCAAAATTGGTTGACGCCAATGCAAAACAGGAGCGATGCAAAAGACATTTCAAACGCTAAGAAAAACCCTATTTACGACAATCTATAGCGCCACAAATAGTCTCAAATGTCATCGAAAAAAACCAACCAACCATAGTTAATTATTATTGGTAGAATTTTTCCCAACGATTTTTTCTCGCTAGAAAAAGTTATTTATAATACGATTTTTGGTCGTAAATAATTTTATGCGACGATTATATCGCCACAAAAAATAACGTTCCAACCAAAAAGGTCACAAAAACTTATATGTGTCGATTACAATTGACGTAAATAAGTATTTGTGACAAAAAATTTATTTCCAACCAACAAATATCGTCAGAAATAGTATGTTAAAAATTTTTAAAAAAATAGTATTGAAAAAAATACATTAAAATAGTATACATCTTACATTAAATTACAATCCATAAAACAGATACACAAAGTATTTGTTTTTTATATTCTAAACAATTAGATTATATTACAATCCATAAAAGCAATTATATACATTATATTACAATCTATAAAGCAATTACATTTATAATCTAAGTGTGCAACTTTAGACTTCTCAAGGCACATTAAAGTACAAAATCTATAAGCATGTATTATCAAGTACAACATACCAGCATAAATCTTTGTATTGGGTTCCTGCAAAAATATTTGATATCATCCTCAAATCATTGTAAAACAAAAATGCTAAAGATGTCAGAGGAAATGAAAGGGGAATGCAAGAAGCATGTACATGAAATGTTCATCTAAACTCAGGAAGTATAAAACACTTGATAGCATAAATATGTGTACATGGCGTTAGACTAAAAACTAACAAAAAATCTCATTTACATATAATCCATGCACGAGGGATTTTATTTTCTTAGTTTTCTCCTCAAAGTTATACTTCTACAAAGATAATGATCCAAGTTTCCCCTCTACATAAACTCATACATAAGGAGTAATTCCTTGACTATGTAGGCAACAAATTGATGAAAGAGAGTAAAGAGAAACCAAAATCTCAATGGTAGTTAGTGGTATTATTAGGTCACACAAAGGCTAGCTCAAATCAAGTATACTGCCATGCTCAACCGAAATCAAATTGCAATGTAGTAAGAATGTAACTTCAATGTTGATCAGAGTTTACTAAATGATATCCATAAACTTCCTTAATGATATATATGACATTCCTAATTTAATCTATAAAAGATGTAGGGGATAAAAGGAGAAAAAGGGTACATTTTAGTGATAGAAAACAAGTCTAAGAATCAATCTCCTTTTTCACTTATGTTATAAGATCATTCGTGTTTAGGTTTGGCCTAGTCTATGAAAAATGATGGTTTATGTAACGGGATTTCCCCCCTATTAATCCGTATAGTGAACCCATGAGGGGTCTCTGTGGGAGAGGGAGAGAGCTCAATCAGGCCCAACAACCCTCCTCTAAAAGGAGTCAATGGGTCTCTACGGAGTAATCGACCCATGAGCAAAACCCACCCATGAAGCAATCCTCGCGTGGAAGAAGCAACCCTCATGAGATTTTGCTCGAATCACAAAGCTTTATAAGCTTTATATGCATCAATAACAATTCCAACACTTCACAAACTTTTCATCCAACTCATCGCTTCAAACATTAAACACATGTACATCACAATTACACATTCACTTCCTCTCAATTATCACAATCAATACATTCAACATATATAAATACAAATATGCCGATACTATCAATACACCATAACCTACCAATTTACAAAACTTTGCTAGATCAATTACAAACTTTATTAGTTCATGAAATCAACACCATATCATGCAACTGCACACACATATAATAATTAAAACTCATTATCCATTTAAACTTAATATACAACAAAACAACACCAAAAATACATACTAATTCCATTGTCCGTTCAAACTCTACACACAACAAACCAACATAACCTACTACTTTAAAATCTCCATGCTTCACCTATAACTCCATTTCAATCCCAACCACGCCTCACTTCTTCTAAGTCTACCACAATCAACACAGTTAATATACATAGAAAATCTGTCCAATTCAACACCACCATTTCAACTTCACAACATAACTTTTTTAAAATGTAAAGGGATGGAAAATATACCATAAAATGAAGGAATCTCCTATGAGGGTTCTTAGTGGACTTGCACAGTTGAGGTAATGGACAAGTTTGTGCACGATAGTCTCAGGACTTGGTGGCTCATGGTGATGTTCAAAACAGAGGATGTGGTGGTGGAGGTCTTGGGCTGCCATGGTTGGAGACGCTGAAGGAGGGGCTCGGTGGTTTTCAGCGATGGTTCATGGCTGAGCAGGGGTTTTTTAGAGGGGTTTAACACACGACAATGGTTATTGGAGGAGGGGCCGAGAGAGGCGTTGGGGGTGTCGAGTGCTCGGCACAGGGGAAAGGGAACTGACCCTGGATGCCGTTCACGATAGCTAAAGCTCAGTGGAGCACGACAATAATGGTGGTTGAGGAAGGAGAGAAATAGAGAGGGGAATCGACGATTCAACGATGAGAAAGAGAGGGAGAAGATCTACAAGTGAGGCGGTCGTGGTTGGTGGTGGCTGGCGGCAGTGTGCTCGTGGTGGTCAGGGCGATTGCTCACCGTAGTGGCGAATGATGTCGCTAGGGCTACCGAGAGAGAAAGAGGGAAATAGAGAGATACCGAGAGGGGAAGGGAGGGGGGTCGTCGGAGGGAGATCATTAAAGGGAGAGAAGCTCACCAGCAAGGGAGCGCGGTTGGTGGCTGCTTACAGCAGCAAGGGCCATGGAGGGGAAAGGATCGGGAGAGGGAGGCGGCATGCCGGGGGGGGGGGGGGGGGGGGGGGGGGGGGGGAGGGGAGGGGAGGGCGGAGAAAGAAAATCTGAAAGAGAGAGATAAAATAGGACTTTGTTTTTTAATGTTTATAGTCATTTGCGTCTTGTAAAAATTGGACGCAAAATCTAAAAACATGTCGAAAACCATTTTTGCATTTTATGACCTTTTGCAATGATTTAATGCCGCCGCAAAATAATAAAAACAGCGTTGCATCTAATTACTTCCATCATATTTATTTGCGACGATATAATTTTGCCACAAAAGTTTACTTAAATGAAACAACGGTACACATCAACGGGAACGCATCGAATTAATGCCGTCATATTTATTTGCGACGATATAGTCATATTTGTTCGCTGGAAATGAAACGACGGGAACACATCAAATTTTTAGCTACTTAAATTTGCAACGACTTTAGGTTGGATGTAAAAGTAGAGTATTAGCGTCAATTTCTATGGGTACAGGAAAAAATTGGCCGCAAAAAGGTAATTTTCTTGCGGTGAATACTTTTTGAAAAAATAGATTTGAGAAAGATAAAAAAAGAATTATTTTTTTATGATATGGTTTTCTATTTTTTTAAAGTACTAGATGAGACTTGCACACTCTAGTCTCTAGGTAATTTTCGGATGTCTGGCTCTAGGTGCTAATGCCTTTTCAGTTAGCATTTTTTGCTCGAATGATTTAGACCTGTGCATATTATATTATTTTAAATGGGTGATCAGCTTCTATATGTTTTCCCAAAACATCACTTTTATTGTCAAATTAGATGAATTTAAGGAGATTAGTTCTGCTTTTATGTGAAGTTTAGTTTTCATGTCTACAATAAACATGAAAGTTTGAAACAGATAGTTATAATTATCCTGATTGTTTTCAATTTATTATTATTTTTATGGATGTGACGCAATGTCTGATTTGTCGCACCATGAATATGCAGTGTTTGATGAAATGCCTCTTTGTTGAATACCGTTGTCACTTAAATTCTAAATGTCAAATTACTGAATATTGCTAAGACACATTTATGCTCCCTTGAGAAGTGTTACTTTTACAGATGTCGTCCAAGGAAAGTATGTTATTTGATTTGGTAGTGTATTTCCTGATAAAATGCGTACTCACGAGTCATGATGAATCTAAGCATATTTATAATGCCGAGTTGATTATTATATATAGGTTTATCACAATGTACGCGTTGTATGGTCATGTTTGATAAGACTCGGCAATTTTTAATGGTTGATGAAATAAAGTTTGCAAGATTACGCACTTTTAAAGTTTGGAAACTGCAGATGACTAAAAGATCATGTGGATAGTGGATGATAATCTCCACCTTTGGCCCCATAGATACATGAGAAAAATTGCAAATATATAAAAGATGTGATTATGACCACTGAAAAAATATGGCCGTTTAAAATGATTTTTTTTTTTTTGGAAAAATATTACCATTTTAAAAATATGTATATAACTGTTGATCAGAAGGTATTTCACTATCAGAAAAAATGCGATAAAAAATGTGAACTTTTGGGAACATGTCCATATAAATTAAAGCTCGAATAAATGTCGACAACTTGATGATCATTGAAAAATAATTATCGGAAAGAAATAAAAAAAAGATAGTAGGAAATAATAGAGTCAGTTTGAAGTTTGAATATACAAATAGCCAATAATTAAAATAAAGAATGCGACCGTGTAATCAATTGAAATGAAGAACATCTCTGGATATAGATCCTATTTTGTGACGAAACCAATTACAAGTCTTCGTCAGATACATTTAAGGTACCGCAATTATCAATGCCAACCGAATACACATTCCAAAAGAAATAACAGTTTCCGGATCCACTTTCTAGCCGTAAGGGCCACGATATTATTATGTCATCACAAAGCTAAAAATATGTCATCCTCGCAAGTCAATAATTTCTATTTTTTTTTTTTAATAATATTTTCAGTAAAATTTTATGATATTTTGGTTTGTTCTTTTTGGATTGTGTAGGAAAGTGGTGGGACCTTTATGGAAATGATACCCCAGTATTAAGGAAATATGCAATTCTAATATTGAGTCAACCTTGTTAAGAACTTTATTTTGTAAGCAATATCACTGACCGGTGCCCGTGCCACGATGTGTCTGCAGGGAAGAAGATGCGTCACCAAAGGTGAATAAATGCCATTTAATCCTAGAAAGACCTCCACGAAATTGACGATGACAATATATACAGGAAAAACGACCATTTTTCAATTCCTTTGCATGCTCCCAAAACAGATCTTTTGGTCGAACCATGTTTAATTTTATCCTATATTTAAATAATCACATAAAATTAATAAGAAGTGATTTAGATATATTAAATCGATTTAAATAAGAAAACTAAGAATAAAAGGAAATCAATTATCATGAACAAAATAGATAACAAATCACCTATTGATATAAATGGCAGCAAACACTCGAAACGGTTGAGAAAAGAAAACCAAGATTTATCATCATGAATATATTTATATATATACATATGCATATACATATATAAATTCTTGGAGAGAGAGAGAGAGAGAGAGAGGTACCAAGCTATGGGAAAATATGTTGCCTTGTGAATTAGTTCTCCGGCGCCAGAATGGAAGTGGTGAAGCTGTGGAAGCAGATGATCTAAGGTCTTCTCTTCTCTGATGGCAAGACTCTCCGAGTTGCAAATCTGCCTAAAAAAATCAACGTTTGCTTGCCTCTGTAAGCCCATCTGGTTGCTAAAAGAAGCTCCTTAGAAGAAACCTGCCTTTCTATCGATTCTGAATATTTACATTTCAATGACCGAATACAATCAGGTTTCCCCACTTTATACAAGTGTGCAGGAAATAATAAAATCAAGACACCAACCCTAGAGCTACACATCAGCAAGTTTGTTACAGGAGAATATTCTAGAGGTGAGGACTAATATGCTTGTTAGAGAGCATTCCGGAATTTGTTGAGGCCGTTCGTAGTGCTGATTCGTGAGGCACATGGCTGGGCGAGACTGCTTGTTCTTCGTTTGGAGTGGATGCCTTAACATGGATTAGCTAAGGAACAAGACAATTAGATTACCAAACTCACCACCTCGGATTTTGTTATGGCCTCTCTGTGGAGGTATGGATGAGAGGGCAGAGGAGGGATAAAACGCACAGCAGAGGATCATGGAGTGCACCGTTTCACTTGGGCAGCCAGCCGGAAACGCACAGTTCCTTCTAGTTAATAGATGTTCTAGAATATTGTATTAACTAGTTGTTATTACATTTCCTTTCTGTTACTTTCCAGAACACGTGTCTTTATTCTATTGCCTTGGTTGTTATCCCTGCATGATATAAGGAGGAGGGAAATACGTTGGGGATGATTGGGTACCTGGAAAATCTCTTAGACTTCTTGTTACTTTCATCTGGAGGAATTGGGAGCCTCGAACATCCCAAACCGTAGTTATCTTTTCTAAATTTCATTTCCTTTATTTCATCTCTTGTAATCTTCACTATCAATCCGTGTTCTTCATCTACTTCTCAAGTGGGTTCATAACAGATTTACATAATGTTATTCATGTAACAATGACTATTAGATTACCAAACTATCAAAAGAAACCAAACAACAATTTCCCAGGCAAGATGCCATATATATGTTGTGTTTCAAAAAAGCAAAATGTTTTTAGTACAAATTAAATATTAGTTGTAGAATCACTGACCAGCTTTCAACAACGGAAGTCTTGTGGTTACAGAATGTCATACACCACAGAAGGCATCAATCGAGTGCGGTAGAAGGCAAAGGCTAGAGACATCGAGAGGAAGGCAGCAGCTAAAAGGAACCCTAAGTTCAGAAGCGGAAAGAGATAAGAGTAAAGGCTTAAAGGGCTGGCATCGTGGGCCAGTCAGCATATGTACGGGGGCCTGGCTTAAGGAACCAAAGCGATGGGCTGAAGACCATAGGCCCAACATCTATGTAGTATTTCTTTTGTAGTTATTTCATTTATCTGTAATAACAATCATAATTCATAGGCCCATTACCGAATGGCTGTTTAGTATTTTACGTACTAGCATGGGAATCATCTGGAAGATTTGCTGTCATTCAGTTACAATTTGGAAGTGCTCTCCCTCGAAGAGAGTTTATCAAATTTACAATACTATTTCCATCAATTTCCCTCTCATTCATCTTTATTACAATTTGGCTGTTACACTAAAGTGCTTTTGTGAGTTTGATGAGGCTTCGACGTACTTTCCTAGCTAGCTTGACGCGATTCACTTGAATGGAATTTAAAGTATATCCTATTCTTAAAATTCCTCCATTATAGCTTTGTATTAAATGTCTCTATAAATTTATGTGAAAACATTAAGCACTGACAAATAGAGTACTAACAAAGTTAAACACGTCATGTCCCTTGAAATCAACAGCCACCATCAGCTTGAATAAGACCTTGTAGCATGAACTCACTGTCTGCCCAACTTCCAACATTTCCTACCATCTCCAGCATTTTATTGTGTATTGACAAGTTTTGTTAACAAGTAATAGCCATTAATGGCCCAAGGTATATAGATGTATTCCGAGTTTTGGTAATTAGTTTTAGCCTTAATAATAGAAAGAAAGGCTGCTCCCTTCCAGACCCTCCAGTGTCTTCCTTCAAGGCAATTGGTCTAAACTTAATTACCAAATGAACGTACAGGCTTCTCAAAAAATGATGCAGCGCAGCAACAGAAATGCGGAACGCCATATGTTTGTTAAGCTTTATACGATTTTCTGGATTAGTTCTTGGATTTCACCAAAAAAATTGGAACTCCTCAGGATCCTCATCCTCCGTCTTCAATCCTAACAGAAAGATTAGGTTACAAGTTAGCTCCTTTACATGCTATATAGGCAGAAGAAAAACTCGAGGCTTAAAACTATTCGCCAAACCTCAAAGTTCAACTTCATGAAGATCATCTGCAGAACTATTACGATCTGTTGAAAACTGCATCGATGAAGGATCACCAGGCTGATTCAAAGCTGGCAATACAGCTAGCGCTTCTCCTGAATGTTTAATTTCATTGATCATTGAAGGATTTCTTGCATCACAAAGGCTTCCACTCCATGATGCCGCACGTCGGGAGGGAGGAGGAAATAAGCTATTGCTAATTGCCATTGGTCCTCTCTTTTGTACAATATTATCCAGGCTAGGAAAACGCTGTAGACTTGTTGATGTTTGTTGAGAAGAGAATAAATCCTCCTTAAATGAAGGGGGATTTTCATCGCCCATGGTGGCCTCTTGCACACTTTCTTCAGGTGTTTGAACTGTCCCTTCAACAGAAGCTGCTGGACTGGGGATGAAAAACTTGGGATTTGAACCACCCCCAGGTTTAGCAGCTGCAATAGAAGGTGTCAGGAAGAAGTTTGATGAGGTCCCACCACCCTTGTTGAATGTGTCAACATACCTGAATTAATTATGGTATGTTCAGATACATATTCAGGAATGGCCATTAACAAAACTAATCAAATGGATTTCCAGTGGTGACTACACATGTTGAGAAGGGAATCATGTCATGAACACTGAAACATTTACAAAGGCGGAGAGAGAGGTTTCCCAGAGGCTGTACCTTGAGCGAACACCAATCCGCCCACGTGCAGTAAACTGGTTTGAGCTGCATGGCATGGGTGGGATTTCTGAACCCTGTTCAGAAGAGACCAGGCTTTTAGTTTGTTGCCCAGCATCTGAGGGGCAAACTTCAGCTTTTGCTGCATCTTTCATGTTGTAATCTTGCATTACATTCTGAAAAGCTCCGGCTGTTGGTGGAGGTGGTAACACTGACTCCTCAATTGGGGGTTCAGCACCTTCCTCAACCCATCGCTTAAGCTTTTCATCAAAATAGAATCTATTTTTCTCACCCAATTTAGCCTTCAAAACAATAATGAACATATATATCGTCAGAGTAGAGCAAGAAAAAATGGATTTTGAGAAGGAAGTTGTCTCATATACCTGTCGGTCTGGTCGGGATCTCAACACCAACCCCACAGTCTTTTGGAGCAGCTGTGAGCCAAAATGACCAAAACGAGATGACCCACCTGATGTGGATGCCTTCGGTTGCATGGCAGAAGATTTTGTTTCTTGGGATGAATCCACCTAATTGAACAAAAAAAAAAATATAGTCTAAGGTCTGTTTCTCTCCATTAAGCAATCAGCCAAACTGAACATGATGTAATTTGATACGAGAACTGCCAACCCCCCACCCAAAAGGAAAAGCAACACTTGGGAAAAGAAAAACCAAAAAGAAACTAAAAAATGAAAAAAAACCTTCTTTCCCTGTGTGATACTCATTTGAGGTAACATGAAGTGATGACCATATAAG
Source organism: Juglans microcarpa x Juglans regia (assembly GCF_004785595.1). Lineage (NCBI taxonomy): Eukaryota > Viridiplantae > Streptophyta > Magnoliopsida > Fagales > Juglandaceae > Juglans > Juglans microcarpa x Juglans regia. The sequence goes on along the minus strand of NC_054606.1, from coordinate 2,808,219 downwards.
ACAAGTTTGCTAAGGCAGTTAACTGTTACACAAAAATGCTATTAAATCAATTCCCTATGAAAATAAAACCAAACATGACCCTAAGTTTTAGGAGTTCTATCATAAGAAGTGCTAAGAGCGACGTGGAACAAGGGACAGATATGATATGAATAAGGATATATATAAATTATTGAAAAACTAAGATAAAATATGACGGGAACATGACAACTATTTAATTATCAAATATATTAGATTAATAAAACATAGACTCCTGAGTTAGCTTTTCATACACACAAATATGTTCATATATATATATATATATTCATAATTCAATGTAGAGAACTTGAAAGGTACACATCCAAACTAACTGAGCAACAAAATCTCCCAACCAAACAATCAACTTCTCTATCTGAAATGACATTGTTTGCAACACAAGCTACAATTCTCATTCTGCGGGTTCTCAGCACAAACCAATAAATTATCTCAAAGCTATTCTTACATAAAGCGGCACACACACACACAGCCGGATAACCCAACCTGATTATCTATAATTCCCAAGGTCAGCTAAAAACGCTATGCCCCAAAATATTCAATAATTGACAGAAACAAAACAGGGACTGACAATAAACACAAACTTCTACCTTTTTAGGAGATCTACCAAAGTCTGGCTCCGATATGCTTCTATTAGGAGTTTTGCTCTCACCAGTCTGTTCGTTTATGGGTTCCATCGAAACAGAAGGCATTAACGTAGACATTGCCATTGTTGCTTGACTGCTAGATACTTCCAAGCCTCCTGGTTGATGAGCAAGTTCATTTTGTTGAGAACTGCTGTGTGATGTTGAAGGTACAGGTGGAGGAAGGCCCCCAACAACTCGATGAGCAGTACTATCAAAGAAGGTAAGCAATTTACCCAGTTTGGTTGGAGCCAAATCTGTGCCATAACCACCCTGGATATAACATTCTCAAAATAAGTCTAACATCTGGCTTAATTGATGAAGAGAATAAAAGTTGGACAGGTACCTGCTGGTGCGTTCTAATTCGCTCCTCAAGAGACAATACCAATTGTCTCCACATGTCCACTTCTGGTGCTCTACTAGTTTTTAGAGACTTCAAAATTGCTTGGCAGTACCTAAGCCAATGTATCATGTAAAAAGACCATAGTTGAATATACAGAAACCATAATTTAGTCATTTATCTGTTTTAAAAAATGAAATGCCATTTGTTCAACTTACTTCAAAGCATCTGCAATTTTTCCAACTTCAGCAAGCATGTGCGCATAAATAAGCTTATATGGCTGAAAGGGCAGGAGGAGAAACTGAGAATTGCCAAGCACCTTTGAGTACTCATATAATTCTGTCCTCTGCCCAAATATTCAGAAAGGTTACTTCGAAAGTAGGCAGTGGAAAAAATCATGTGCATAAAACTTATTTCCAAACAACGAGGTAACAATGACCATGATCCACATAATCCACAAGCTACCAAATATGGTGCTGACTGAACAGACTGGAATTCAAACCTTACAAGCTGAATGTAAGTTGCCACGAAGAATCAAAATCATGCATTGTAAATAATCAAAACCCGCACCAACAATTAAAATTCCTAGTTTAAAATTGACATGTGAGACAAATATGGTAACGTAGAACACCTGAACAGCCTCAGGACTAGCATATGTACGAGGGAATTTCCAATGATCTGCACCAATAAGACAAAGTCTTGCACTGTCTGTATATGGTTCAACGTTGGCTTCCGCAACTAAATAACATATGTGCGCAGCAGTAGCCTGTAGCACTGCTTAACAGTCAGGATGAGACCAGATAAAACAATGATATTAGGAGAGACGCCAGACAAGACATAAAAAGAAACCAAATATAACATACCTCCCCGTGCTCCTTCCACAGGCAATCTCCGAGATGAATGATAACAAGCTCATCATTTTTTGTTCTGTTTGCAGTCATGATGGCTAAATTCTCTTCCCATTCATCTAGCATGCGGTTAGCTCCAATCTGAAGTACAAAACATATGAAAATTAAACTAGAGGCAAAAGTACTTTGAAAATAATTTTAACACACACAAACTATAACTAGTAGACTGTGAAGGTTCTTATATTTATTGTGCTTTTATAGCTAGGAAAAATATTATAAAAATATATCAATTTGAGTACTAGTCAATTTCAGCACTACTTTGGCTACGGAGTACGATATACTTTGATTAATCTCCATACAGAGCCATTTCAAGATTGAGCTTGCTTGCCCTAATGCTTAGGATTAAAAGACATCACAGAGGAAGCTAAGGGCCAACAAAACCATAGCTTTAAACAATGGATCTCGGGTTCTCATCCATCAACACCCTTGTTGAATGTGTCAACATACCCTTGTTTGAATAATTAGCTATGTATAAGCTGGGATCACATGCATTTTATTTCTTGAAATGATGCCCAATGCGATTTAACTCAACTAATCTAATTATACGAGGCCACATGCTCAACTATTATTATATTAACTATTTGAGTTAGATTGCCGTTGTTCAGTTTCAGTTAAATTTTGTTATAGTAGGGAATTTTAGGGTCTTCTATTAAATCACCTATAAAGGCCTTAGGTAATAAGTCAAACTCAATTCAAAAAAACTTCCAGCATCTTTCTCATAGCTTTGAGTGTATGATTGCCTTGTCCTTTCAAGCTGCAATTGCCTAGGAAATCTAGATATGATGCATAGCTGCTTTTTTCTTCTTCTTTTGAATTTTTTGTTCATTAACCTGTGACCCAAACAATTAAAATACTGCAACCTCGATTCCAAATTTAGGTGTAGGACCATCAAGACCCAATTTGTTTTTCATGACCAATCAGCCCTAAACCAAACCATGAAATCAAATCCCAACAAATATCCAATTAAGAAACCTAACTACAGTGTCGAACTCTTAAAGATCCTGCATTAGATTTGGTACCAGAGCCCATTAGGCACAACATAGCAAGTAACACTATCATTATGAAAAACAGAAAAAGAAGAAAAGAACCCTTCCCCCACACCCCATGATGCTGAAATCAAAGGGAAGCGAGAGAGAGAGAGAGAGAGAGAGAGAGAGAGAGAGAGAGAGGCAAAAAACAAATTCAGCAAGTATCAAATAAATAAAAAAATAGTGAATGAAAACTAGTATATTCATCACCAGTAAAAATGATATTAGCCCTTCCACCACAACTAATTGAGTTACCATATCACCTTGGCAGGCTGTTGAGGTTTATCTACAGAACTAGGTAAGCTGCTCCAAGTAGAGGCACTAGAAAACACATCTGCAGGCTGCCCAGCAGCAAGCAGGCACAACGTCTGCAATGGTGTTCCTACTATGAACTGGCTAAGTGCCATTTTCTTTACAGTCTCACCATAAACCTGCCAATAATTTGAAACATAAAAAAATATTGTCAGTGTAAAGTACAATATATATACTTTTGATAAAATTGTATCAACCATCAAGGATTCTCAGCATGTGGAGGAAATTGGTGAGAAAACTTAAATCTGATGGCATGAACCTGATCACCAAGCTGAGAGGAAAGAACAAGTGCTAGTCCCCACAATTGACCTTCCTGTGCACATTGCAAAGCATCTTTCTTCCTACCAGAAACAAGAAGATTCTGTACCTCACGAGCACTGGCCTAGAGCAATCAAATGAGAACATATCAATGGCGTTCTCTGTGCAAAAAGGCAATACCAATATAAGAATTTGGAAAGAAAAAAGGAACAGAAGTATGGATACCTGAATCTGTGCTTCAGAAGGTAAGTTCTGCAAGCAGTGTGCAAGTGCACCATACTCACCTTTTCTTTTTGAAAAAGCAAAGAGCTTAGCAACGGCTGACTCGGGACAATCACTTTCCTAATTTAATTCAAATAGGAGGAAAAATTAACAGCCCCACATAAAAAAATCCACAAAAAACAGCTAAAAATGATTTTCTTGCAGAGCAAGTAATGGAATCAATGCTTGCATTCTATCATATATTTATCATCCAATTGCTAAGAAATTAAGGTTGGAAGAAATATTCTTTATTCTTAAAGTAGCTGATAAGAAATACCCATAAGTGTAAATAAGTATTCAATGAAACACTAACTAGCCATATATTTGAGAAATTCAAAAGAACAACAAATGACAAACGTCTTTGTTGATGATTGTTCAATTATAAACAGCAAGAAGCAAGTGAATATAAATAAATAAATGAAATATGCCATATTATGGAAACTCGAGGTATGAATCCCTACTTCCAAGTTGTAAGGCAAAAACTCATCCTCTTGAATAAGGCCACGAACAGCCACCATAACCGATAGGAAAAGTATAATTTAGAAATTCTTGAAATCCCTGGTATCAAATTTTCTTACGGATGGCTAACACTCTTGAATTTTATTAGTCATTATGATATAATTACTTCACAACTTGTGCAAAGTCAGCTTTGCAACCAGACATCCAGGCAGGTTACAAGGAAATACAATATACAAACAATTGATTGAATTTATTACCTTCAACACTTGGTGAGTGCCAAAGGGTGATCGAAGTTTTCCATAATACTGACATGCTATTTTCAGCAAAGAAAAAAGCAGCCTTAGAACTTCGCCTTTCTTGTAATCCACATGTGAAGATTCACATTCAGAAATCTTTTCATCAATCCATTTGTTCAGCTCCTTATTTCCAAAATTTCCACCAACCAAAGGACCAGGAAAAGATTGGTGACACAATGCATGGAAGTAATCATGAGCACCCCATCCAAAGTTTGAAGGATTAGTTTGGTCCACCACAACTTCCATCAAGTTGAGAATATTAATTGCACCTCCTACGGAGTCCTTCATAGGAAAAATAATTAACATAAATTATAGCAGTACTGAAACAATGAATTGTATATTTGTTTAGCAAAAGGCCGAACCTGGCTTCCATATGAGTTTGTGTGAAACGGACTATTACATTTCATGAATACAAGTTTTCCACCAAATCCAAAAGTAACTAGAGCATGAGGAGGCCGTCCTTCAGATGACCTTGCCTCATTGGATGTATGAGAGAACTGAGTTCCACTATGGAGTAGATGCTGTGAAAAATTTACTGATTTCTGACTATCAAAGTGAGCAGGAGAGAAATGCATGTGTTGATTTAGCTCCTTTTTGGTCTGACTTTGCTGCTGAGCAGAATTGTCACCAGGAATAAAGCCTTGAAACCCAGAAAATTTATTGCTGCCATCAACATTCCAATTTGGTTGTTCGAATTGAGCAAAGGATCCATCAGGATTAAACCGCGATTGTTGATCTGTAGAATTTGTTAAATGACTAATCAAACTATAATGGTCCCCTGATTTCCTATTTTCAGTAAACCCACGAGCATCACTCTTAGCAACATCCTGAGTTTGCCATGTATTTAAAACTTGCTGATTGTAATGGATTGCAGAACCGTCCTCGTCCACAAGACTTTGTGATCCATGATTCTCAACATTCTGATTTAGAAATTGCTGATTATCATCTATGCTCGTTAACTGATTTGAAGCTGGAATGTACGATTCCAACAACTTCCATTCTCCAGTGATTGTGTCATAGTACCACCCGGGATATTGGGGATCAAAGACCATATGCACTGGGTAATGCATATTTCCCAGTGAAGTCTGATTCCAGTGAGAGACACTGCCAGCAGTACATCCTTCAGCTGCAGTCCCAGCAACAGACTGAGCCTGAGCCGTTTGCAGCTGATAATAAGCAGTTTGGTCTAAAAGAACCTCATTACTCATTGCATGAGCATTTGCATTCACGTTGATATCTGCATTTGTATTTGCATCATTACCCCCCAACTGATACCATTGCCCAGTGTTTGCGTCATACTTCCACCCTGGATAAAGACTTTCCCAATAATCACTACTTCTAGAATCCTGACCATCTAAATTCTGCCCCGTACCCACTCCAAGATATTGGCCTTCGTGAGGTTGTTCATAACCTGATGCCCCCAAATTAGCAACTGGGTTTTCCAAAACATCATGCACAACATTAGATTCCATCTTTGACTTGCCCATATTAGCTACACTGGCAAATGGGTCTTCTGAGCTATTTCCCAATTCACTAAAGAAATCCGAGTACGAGCCAAATCCAGCACCGCCAACATCATTGTTCGAGCCAAATGAACTCCACTGAACCTCTTTCATACCTGCTCCTGCAGCCACACTATTCGTACCCACTGTACTATCCAATGCACATTCTTCCTCTATTCCCCCTTCGCTAACCTCATTTCTATTACTCGATAGTGATGAAATGCTCTCTTTAGCAACCATATTGTTTGACTCGTTTCTATTTTCTGGTATCAATGAATTGCTCTCCTTACTAGCCAAATTGTCCTCATTGACTTCCAATGATGCAGACAAGACCATATCTTCCCGAGCCACTTCACCATTCACCTCAAAACCAGCATTGCCTCCGGAGTCTACAGCAGCCGAGCCGACTTCCGCCATGCTTAGATTAGAAAACACTTTTGCCTCCTCCAAACCATCGTTCTTTAGAACACTCGGCCCCAAACCAGTAAAGTCAATTTCGTCGTTGACCAATCTATCAAAAAAATCCTCGTCAGTCTGATCCTCCTCCTCGAATGGAGAAGACGCCATCCAGAGCAAAGTTCAATCCTCCAACAGACCTCACAACAAATTCAAATCAATCCCAACCCCATCATTCCATAGAAATAAAGTTAATTTGATCATTTAAGGTCTTCAGAATGAAATTCATCCCAAACAGCTTGACCAATTAGAGCTGAGAATTACTGGGCACCCAAAATTCCCAAGAAATCCTACCAGTGACCATGTAAACAAAATATGCTACAAACACCAAACAACGGTTAATTAGGATTAAGAAGCTACTCTTGACTCTTTTTTCTTTTTGGTCTTCGAATGTTAAGAAACCACAAAAAAAATAAAAATAAAATAAAATAAAATAAAAAGTGATGGCTTGAAATTAAAGCGTTTGAGTGAATAATCAAATGCAAATGATGAAATGAGAGACTGTCTTACCTGTTAGATTAAAGTCTGAAAATCAGAGAGAGAGAGAGAGAGAGAGAGAGAGCGCATGGATTTGGAACCAGTGGAGAAAAGTAGACTCGCAGGAGAGGGAGAGAGCATGACCGCACCGACCAAAGGTGCATGTTTAGATATAATTTTGGGTCGTATTATAGAAACGTGCCATTTGTTTAGAGTTGTTTATTTTATGGGAAAAGGTGTGGGTTGTCTAAATTGGGTAGGTATTAGGTTGTAGATTAACAACATCTAATTATTAGTTTACCATTTTTTTAATTGCTTGGTTTCTTTTCTCTTTTTCTTTATCTTCTTTGTTTTTTTTTTTTTTTTTTTCTACTGGTTATTCATTTATTTATTATGCGAAATAGCAATCCCAACATCTATATTCTATAAAGGAACTCTATCCTAAGTTTCCGTCTACAGTTTGTATCCTAGAATTACTTGAAATTTTCCTGATAACTATTTGATCTGAAACATCCTGATTTTGTTCGGTAACTTTTTAGGAAATCATCTCTCCAAATTTTTTTTTAGACATATTTTCCCCTCTCTCCAAAAAAAAATTGTAATTTTTAACGTCTCGTTTGGTTATGTAGTTTAGATGAGAGATGAGATGAAATATTTTATTGAATATTAAATAAAATATTGTTATAATATAATTTTTTAATATTATTTTTATTTTAACTGCTGATAAACAGAAAACTAAGTTTGACTTATTTAGAAAATCCTCGGGTCCCAAAATGATTAATATTTTGCACTAATAAAGGAGAACACTTGAATTAATGATCAAATAAATATTTTCAATCCTATTCAAATTTCTTCTTCAATTCACTTCGTTATGTAGAAAGCCCAAGAAGTTCACCATGCTTGTAAGCCTGAATGTAGCATGACGAGAGAAGTCTTGTTGGATATTATCGTCAGGCCCAGCCCAGAGAAGACAGCAGGAATTCTAAAGACGACTCAAAACTTTGAGGCCCAAAGTGGTTTTCATCTTGATTTATACGTTTCCTTCTGGGTGGAAATCCATGTAAGTAATTTCTGAATATTGCCCAGATGGCCTGAACAACCTCAAAAGTGACTACTCCCATAATGTAATGCCAGAAAACCAGACGTGACTCCTGAGTCTGGACCAAGAGAAAGCGACACACTCTTTGGCATTTTCAAGTTAATGGCCAACTTCCAAATTCACCCGGAGACAAAGAAAAGGACTCCACAGCAATAGCCTGTGAAATTTCGCTTCCAGTCAGTTTTCCAGGAAATGGTCATGATCATCCATTTTCAGATACAATCGTCAAAAAAGTTGTGCATTTTCTTTCCACATAGTGGATATTGATGCATGTGCCACATGATGTTGGTACCTCAGCAAGATCAGAACGTAATTATGCACAGCATGCAGTAGTAGAGTTGCCAAGGACTTCTGTATACATGACAAACATTTGTCGTAAATATAGTCTTGTTGACGAGTTAAGAGTTACATATATATATATATATATATATATATATATATACATGGGATTCAACAACAGGGTAAGCACCGAAGCCATGTATTATGGACGTGTTTCATAACTTCTCAGACACGATCACCCACAACCAAAAAGTTGTGCGGCTTGAGAGTTCTGGAGAACACTTCCGATGCTTAAGTCAGTTATCACAATAAAAATATTTTTTTTTAAGCTAAAATGAATTCAATCCCCATCACATACCTAGGGGATATGTATATATAGACTCCATGAGATTTATTTTACCATGCGACAGTGAACTTATTTGTTATTTGAAATTCAAATATCGGGATAGAGAGTATAATCAAATCCAAACGATCGAATAGCTCTTCTTGTCTGGGATATTCTCAATTGATTATTCTTTTAATGGTTATGATGGATTGGGTTATAAGGGGAGTTGGTTATTGGCTTGAGTTGTAGCCTAGGCCCGTGAAGCAGCCCAATAGGCCTTGGAGTGATATTAAGCCCCTTCACCATGTTTTAGAATTTAGTGTTCGATCTACGTGACTGTATTTGATATTAGAATTGCGTTCATAATCATAGTGCTGCTAAGCTGAGGAAGTCAAGGTAAAACAAGACAATTAGACTGGCACCAAGTGTTTGTGGTTTGAAAAATCGTAGTTTGGACCAGCAGAATCCCATTAATATGTGTATATATATATATATATATATATATATATATATATATACACACATATATATATTATCACAATTCTATATGACTGGAAAATGATTTATAGCACTAAAGTTTATGAGTCTGCATTTTCCAACACTCATAATGGTCGTTGGCACTTGCTGCTCGGTGCCTTTGACTTGTAAGTTACACCAATTAAGGAGAAAACAGGAGAGAGAGAAAAAAAAGAGAAATTGGAAAAAGCTTGAAATTTTCCGTGTGATTTTCTTAACAACTATTAATTTAGTTTTCTCTTTAAATGGATATTTTTCACTTTTTACTATTTTTTTTCCATTTTTAAGCGAAATTAGGATAAGATCAGATGAGATATTTTGATCATTTGATGATTTGTCAGGATATAGTAAAATGATGACTAAAATACTTATAATTTGAATTGGCAGTAGTAAGCAATGGGCACAATCTGATTAATTGGTACTACTTAACCATATACCGATCGGCCGATCGATCGAGGAAGCTATATTCTTAAATGGGCAATTTGGGTAGTCATGCAAAGCCACTAATTAACCAAGAAGATCAAGTTAATTATATATATATATATATATATATATATATATATATTCAGATAATTAATTAAGGGCAAGTTGGCAGCCTAACTTGAAAAGAGAGAAGTTGCTAGCTATATATTGAAATTAGTTTAATTCTGATCAACACGCCAATATATATATATATATATATATATATATATATATATATAGTATTTAACTCTAAATAAATTCATCGATCATTTATGTCACACCAATATTCATGCATCGAGCCATTACTATACGATAGTAGGCAAGAATCCCAACGTTGCCCCTCTTCACGGAAATAGAAGATTTTTGGAGTGGCTGGCCGTTGAAGGTGGCTAGCTAGCTAGGTTTTGATCTTTGAGTTTTTGTAAAGAATAATTATCATGCACTTATGAGATTTGAAGATCCGATAGAATTTAGAATATTGATGATGATCACAACTTTGCGATTGCTCATATCATGAATAGTGTAGGCCAAAAACTTTTTGTAGATCAGATCCAAGATCATTGCTGATGACATGCATGCATGGCAGTATTGCTTGTTAAAGATCTGATCTTTAGCCACTTTAATTTCCTTAATTTCTTTTGTTTTCCAATTTCTGATCTATTTATGTTCTATCGGAAAAAAAAAAAAAAAAAAAAAAAAAAAAAAAAAACAATCGTGGACGAAACTTCATGTAAAACTTCATTTAAATAATGCTTGAAAATTGGCATATATATATATATAGTTTTCTTATAAACCCAAGGAAAATATTGACAAAATTAGCAGCAAAATATATATTCTCAATTTCTCAGTCAACGAAATTTGATCTTCTTGGCATCAATTTGGAAAAGGAAGTCAAATCTATATCCAATAAATTTCAAGGGGCACGAAACTATCTGATAATTCAGGCGGATGTAATATTAAACAATAAGAAAAAGGCGAGCCCGGCTTGAGGGAAAGGACGAGTCAAAATATTACGGTAAAATCGCACTAGCAAGCATGCTTTCATGATCTCCCTCTTATAAAATTCCATTCTAAATTACTGTATATATTACGTGTGGAAAACACATACAATTGATTAATGGTACGTCTTGTTGCAGGCTTCATGACTACAATCATTTGGCAGTGAAATTCTTTTAAGGTCCCAAAGAGAGAGGAGAAAATAAAGTCTTTTCATATATATATATATAATTCTACTACTAGACCAAATTTAACATATGGTACATGAGATCAGAAAAAACTGCAGAACCTGTTTTGGCCAACTGTATTTAATTTGGACAATCAGTTCATATCATCTCTCTCTTTCTCTCTCTCCCCTCTATATATATATATATAACATGAGCAGCTAGATCATGCAGAATCCTGATCAATCTTGAAATATCCTTGGGACAGTTACTCTTCATGATCAATTATAAGTTGATCTAAGAGACAAATAATTTAGTCCACATAAGGGCAAATAATGGTCATAGAATAGGTTGAGATCGATCGTATTGATCACGCTTGACCGGGGGATTGCTTTTTCAATTTTCAAAGATGACCACAGCTCAGCTTGTACCATCCGCAAAGCAGACAAGCCAAGTATATGCTTTAGAAAAATGAAAAACACACATTACTTTTCACAATATATTACACAACTATATTTTAAAATAAATGATAGTTTAGTAAAATATTTTATAAAAGTAATATCACTTTACAAAAATACCCTTACTTTAAAACATACATGTGTTGTGAAATATGTTGCGAAATGTGTTGTGTGTATATCATTGTTCTATACTTCAACCCTGTCCTATTCCAAAACTCTCCCATGCCGGTGCCCTCCCTAGCTAGCTAGCTAATTTGTGAACCCAACTTTTTAGAAACAGTGTGCATGACTTGGATGATGTATCAGATTTGGAAGTAGTACTCTATATCTCTTAAAGAACTTAAAATTTTTGGAAAGGAACGAGAGTAGAGTAGTACTACTACTGGATCCGTGTTCAATCCATATCATATCTAATATATCCATGTATTTTGATTGAACACGGATCGATATTTCTCATACCATATTTAACATACTTAGGCTAGAATATTATAGGTAGGGAATTTCGGCCTGTTGAAGTTAATATATCACGTAATTAATAATATATTAATACTTTAAGATTATTGGTTGACACGCCCTACACATGGTGCTGCTTGTTCTTAATTGTGGTTCATTGACGTTTGATGGGACCATGGGTGAAATTGAAAGTGATTAAAAGAGAAGAAGCTAGGCTAGGGAATTGTTGAGCAAAAGCATCTTTCGTATGGGTTGGAGATCACATGTGAGACACAAACTAAACAGTACTACTTGGTAGTGTGAGGCTTTTGATGAGTGTGTATGACTTCGGGGAAGGGGCATGGAATCATGGTGTTTGTAGCGTGAACTAATGGCAACGCGCGCCTATATACTGCATAAAAAGAATACCATATGGGCAATAAAATATCTATCAAACAAGCTAGCTGCTGGTTCAAAAAGAAGGAAATGAAGCCGAAAAAATGTGACATGCAGCCAACGGGAAAAAAAAAAAAAGAAAAAGAAAAAAAAAGTTGGATATATAAGCTGTCTTCTATATAATATGCCAAACTTTGGTGGTGGGGGGGCCATTTTATGGTTAAGTCACAAGTTAAGCATTGAAACTGTACTGCGCTGTTTGCTTGGTTAGAAAATATTAAAGGAAAGGGAAAGAAATTTGAGGGGATCGAGGGGCTCTTTTGGAAACCAATGGAGCATCGACTTTTTAACGTACGTACGTACGTATTGTGTTCCTCTTAATTAATAATCCAAGTTGGGGCGTTAATAAATGGCTCTTATATAATTTCGCTCATTTTTTTTTTTGGTAGTTGTGGTGTGGTCACATGTTAGGTGATAGACATTTGCATATTGTAAGGTAGAAAAAAAGATTTGTACACTTTTAGAGTGTGCAAATATTTCGTACAATTTTTTTTATTTAAAAATGTGGGGCACACAAGAAATTGATCATATATATATATGAAAAATTCAATTTTTTACAGTGAGATCCACTTAATTTCTTAAAGAGATGGTGGAGGGCTTGCACATCCTAGATACGATTATATCTAATATTATTAAAAAATAGTATAATTTTGAGTGATAATTAGATGGTGATTATGTAACTAAAAATAAGTTTAAAATAAGATTTGTACGTATACGTAGTTGACACTCTCAGTAGGGTAAGATACATTATAAATCTATAACCACTATATTCACTTTTCGATCCCTTAATTAAATCAACCAAAATATATTAATGGATGCATGCTCTCTCTCTCTTTCCGTTAGGAAAATCAGATCGATATATGGCTTGAGACAGGTTTCCAATAACCTTGTGGTCCTCTATATATATATATATATATATATATATATATATATATATATTTCATATTTTGCTGCATAACTTTCGAAAATTGAACGTGGGATCTTGGACTCATATGATGATCAGCTGCATAAACCCTATCTAACAGTACTGCACAGACACTTTGCAAGGTAGTGCAAGGTTAAAAAAAACAAAAACAAAAGCTAGGTTATTAAAACAAAGCATGCAGATAAGGCTGTACGTAGTGGGTTCAGCTCTGTTATTTTTACTTGGTTATATATATATATATATATATATATATTTTTAAATAAATGTTTTAGCCACGACGAAATTTTATAAAATTAAACTCACAAATTAATATGACTTGATGTGATACGTTAAATTGTAAAACTACTTTTGAGAACACAATTGTTCTTTGATATTAATATTATACTACTTTATTATTATTCACAAACAGTTCACTATTATTAAAAAATTATTTTATTATTATTCATAGATGATTTGAGATACTGATCTAATTAAGCATCCAAACAGAGCCTATTATAAAATATATATCTTAATATCTCAGCAAATGGTTGTCAATGTGTTCAAATTAAGACTAACATGATCAATATCCAGTAATTAACATCAATTTATTCATATAAGTAGGCCAACATTTTTGCTTAATCTGTTTAATACCCCTTTAATTCCCCTTGAAGGTCTATATCATGATATATAGAATTAATTAATATGGACTGATCTTGCGCTATAGAATCAAGTGCGATTGATAGTCTCAATTCCTTATTATAATTTGTTCGCGATTGATCAACAATATATTTGCAAGACTGGCTAAAACTTCAAATAAAGATCATGAGCCGGCCGTCAACATTCAAGAAAAGAATGACCTTTATTAGTAAAATTCTGATGTTAAAGGCTCCCTCCCAGATACAGTATGTATAGTAAGGAGCCTGATGCAGGCCGGGTACTCATTAATTAATAAGAGACATTATTCCGTACAGCTTCAGACTATAACAATTTGCAACACTAACCTTCAGGCCATAGGCGTAGGTAGTTCCTCAAACAGACCAACAAACAGACATTGATCCAAGTTCAAAATCTCCCCTTGTAAAGTCAGGCCATTCGTGAGTTTCTTTCTAGAAAAAAAAAAAAAAAAAACCATGTTCTTAATTAAGACTTGGAATTGTGAAAACCAACAACCTAGACGATGTGAATCACTTTAATTTAGAGCTCAGAATAGAAGTAATTATTGCAATACATATAATATATAATAATATATAGAAATAGATATTCTATATGTAGCTTTCAAGGATGATAATGATGTTTTTGTAGTGGTACCAACAATGTTAATGTTAGAACACTGAAGATAAAAGGAGAGGAAAAAGATCACATTGTTGACTCGTTCTTTTTGGGGGAGGGCTTTTCAAGTCATAAGATGGGAAAAAATTTAAGGGTAGTTTTGTTGGTTTCTTGCTTTTTATTCAAACCCACATGAACACCCCCCCATATATATATGAAGGTGGCACTCACTCTCACAAAACCTTTAGCCCCCTTTACCTTCTACTTCCACACCCTTCTTTAATTTGTTCCTACCTTTTCTTTTCAAAAATTATGATATTTTTCTTCTTTTTTGTTTTGGTTTTACGAATGGAACAAGAACCGACCCACCGACTGATCGATAAGCCCCTCTCAAATACACAACCGCTAAGGCCAGCCAACCCAAGCTGTCCTCACACTGGCCCATTGCTATTATTCTACTGTTTTGTGATGTCTTTGGCTGATATGGTCAAGCATTTCAAGATAAGCATCCTCAAATGGTCAAGACTTGGAGATTAATCACTTAAAAAATGTATAATTATTAGTACCCTGATTTTGTTCTCTCTTCCCATTAAAAAAAAAAAAAAAAAAAAAAGGGCTCAGCTCCCTCTTGGAGATCATCTAGGGCATTACCACCACTTGCATAGTCTTCAAATTTACTAGCCTTGCTTGTTATTTTTCTGTTCTTAAAAGATGTGCTGCCAAAGGGAATATATATAGGCATTATGCAGGGGATATTAGTATGATAACTTTGACTTAACGCAGGATAAATGCAGGGTTGAAATGAAATGTATTAGACGAAAGGTCGAAGAATATATAAGCTGATCTCCAACTAGCTAACTTCATTGCGCAACAATTTCACATGTAAAAGATTCAATCTAATCCAGCAAGGTATATGCCCTTTACTTGCTGAAAATAAAATAAACAATTATAGGCTTCACTAGGTAGCATTGAAATTAGGTGCTATTGCCAATAGTTGCCTGGTCCTTGCTCTATTTTCTTTGACAAAACTAAATGGTTCTTTTTTCTTTTTTTTTTCCTTCCTAATATTGTTGTTATTTGACAATAGAAATGAGTGGTGATATGTGAACTATGAGGCAACATGTACTTGACTATGAGGACAGGAGCCTCTGCTTTCGAGAATATGAAGGAACCGAACAAATCAACAATTCCTATGGAAAAGAACAAGAAACTACCTAAAATACCTTGGATCAAGCACAAGACTGAAGGGAAATAAACAAGAAATACATATGTTCTATTGGGTCAAGCAATTAGATTCTTCTTGTAAATTGAGTATAGAAAAAAAAAAAAAAAAAAAAGTAACGGAGACGGAAATATTATAAGAAGAAGTCATAATGAGGGTGTTTTTCCCGTCCTCAGGATGAAGTCATGGGCAGAGTACCAAGTGGCAAAGGAATAAGCAACTCCCTTGAAAGAAGCAGGGCTAGCATGACAGCTAATTGTCATTTTGTCAGTCCACTGTGAACACGTTTGCCTTTTCTTATAAGGTAGTTAACTTTGCATTACAAAAATCAAAATTTTGAATGGGTTGCTTTATCGTTTAAATTAGCCTTTGAAATAGTTGGGGTAAAAAAAAAAAAAAAAAAAAGGAAAGAAGGAAAAGAACAGCTGGTCTTCTTGGTGCAGCCAAGACACCCCCCTTGTATGACAGGTAGCCTTGTGGCCTGGTGAACCTGATCAATTGGAGACAATTGTGAGTAGAAACTCTACGGTATAAGTTTCTCTCAATGTCATAGTTAGAAAACTTTTAGGTAGCCGAAAGTTCAAAAAAAAATGACATTTCAACTTATAATAGGATAACAGTACTGTCAAGTATCCGAACTCAAATTGTAGCCACGTTTTGATACAGAAACGGTTTCATCTCATCTCATTTATCATTACAAATTTTTTAAATTCTTATAAAAAATATAATAAACAATTCAATTTTTTTAAAATCTTAAAATAATAATAATAATAAATAATATTCTAACAATATTTTATTCAACTTTCAACTTTCATCTAAAATCATCTCATCTCATCTCATTATCTAGTTTACACAGTTCATTTCAAATTTGATTAAGTACTTACTATGCATGATTATCTCAAATTCATTAAAAATTGAATCAAATATTACAAAACGCGTACCTCAATCATAGTCTAAAATCAGACAATATATGGATTGCTATCTAATTAATGTTTGATCAAGAGATGGAAAAGAAGTAATGGATGAAGTGCCAACCTAAAACTTACAGTATTTTTTCCTTTTGGGGCAAGAAAGTTTTTTATTTTTCTTTTTGGGTTAGGAAAACTAAGAGTTTGCATTTAAAGCAAAATCTGTTGCTCTTTTTTAATTTTTCTGATGATTTTTTTTTTTTTTTTTTTTTTTTTTTGTGAAAATAAATTTGTTAAAGAAAGTCCAAAGCAGATTGCCAGAATGACACCACCTTTTATGTTAGCTCTACCTGGATAGCTTCTTTTTTTTTTTTTTTTTTTTTTTCCCTTCTTCTTCTTGGTTAGTAGCTCTATCTGGATACCAAAAGAGAGTAGAGAGCATCATGCCAGCCCTACTTCTTAAAAGGGATCTGGTTATTCTTTTCCCATTTGAGCACCCAAGTTTCTTTTTTGTTTTCTATGCATTTTGTAGTCAATCAGCACCCTTCTGTTTCAACTTCTGCTAAATCACAAAAATAACCGTCCCAAGTATTCACTCAAGGAATTAAATGTGCAAAAAGAATACCACTTATGTCATTTATTACAAATTTAATGAACGTGACTGAAGATTTCCATGTATTTTCAATCGGCCTGCCTCGCCGGATACCTTGGGTTCATCACGCTCAAACCAAACAAAATTACTCTGCTTTTTCACGCAATCACCTTTTCCAGATTTCCCAGATATGGATATGGAAAAATCTTAAAGAAAATCAGGTGCATCTTCAATGCTTTTTTTTTTTTTTTGCAAATCTTAGCCATTAATGTTCTTTTTAATCTTTCCATCTCTGCTGGTTATGCAGATCTATACGAGAAGCTTAAAACAGTCTCAGACCGAAAGAGAAGTAAAACATTATTACAGGGGGAAAAAAAAAAAAACAGAGAGAAGAAAAAAGAATTGGAACAGTGGGTAACAGGTGGAAGTTACTTTTCTATTATAAAAAGTACAGGTTGATCAACTTCTTTTGAAAATGACTTTGTAATATATTCAGCAAAAATGAATGGTTGAACAGTTCACTAGCTTGAACAACTTGGAAACTGCGACGGAACCTATTGACAAGAACGCTGATTTCTTCTTCTACAGATTTCTGTAACAACTCAAAAAGGAAAAAAAAGAACAAATTATAGCAGTACATATTTTTTAAAAAATGAAGGAAATTGTGAATAAGTATGCGGTTCCTCCATTAATGGATGCTCTAAGCCTCTAACTCAGTTGTTACAGAAAACAGAACATAATTCCGAGAAAAGAATTACAGTTGGAACGTGGAAGAATAATGTTCAGCGCACAAAGAAACATTAAATGTAACAACTTTGACATAGTACTAGATCAAAGGACACCAAAGACCAAGACTTTTTACCTCGGGATGAACTTTCTTGTGCAGCAAAATTCAATGCCGAAGTTCCTTCCCTAATGGGGGTTCACGAATTCTGCATCAGACACCGCCGAAAGCTCGATTTGGCTAATATCGTCATCGTCCATTGGAGCTGGAAGATTAAGATCTATCAACGCTTGACCAAGTTTGATTGAACTTCTAACAGAAGCTGGTGGCTGTGCCGAGCCAGTTACATGGGTTCTCTTATGCCCACCAAGAGCTTGTCCTGACGCAAACACTCTGAAACAAACAGGACATTCATGAATCTTTTTCTCCGGCATAGACGAAGAAGTACCCACATTCACTTGCTCCAATTCTGGCTCGTAAACCGGAGCAGGATTGACCTTGATCTTCTTATGGCTTGCTCTGTGTCCACCTAGAGCTTGGTAGGATCGAAAGGTTTTCTTGCATGTCTCGCACTTGTACTTTCCTCGTGTTCGAGTTTTGGACAGCTTGAGCTGATCCTCGGACTCCTCGGAGTCATCCAAGTATCTCTCTGCTTCGTCATCTGGGTCTTCTTCCTCGTCGTCTTGTTCTTGTTTCTTCCATTTATCCCTCGAAAGCATCATGAGGCAAAAAGCAACATCTTCCTCGGTCGTGGTGTCGGAGATCGAACTCACCGGTTCAGGCTCAGCCCATGACTCGGCCTTGTTGAAGTTGAGCTTTTTCATAGGCTCCACTTGTTCTTGAAGACGCTGCTGATCATGAAGGTGGAACTTTATCTCTAAATTCCGAGTCCGCTTGGATCGTCGCCGAGTCGGGTTCTTGGACGACTCGGTCTCGCTCTCCCTATCTTGAAGGACCACGGACCCAGCATCCACAGCAAGCGAAAATTCAGGATCTACCAACCGAATGCTTCTCTTTGGGTTCTCTCTCAGGCCATAGTAGAGACCCTTTTCATCATCGTCTCCTCCTCCTCCTCCTCCTTCTTCTTCTGAAGAAGATGACGGAGATGAAGCTGACTCGGTCTCGCTGAGCTGGTCGTGTGGTGGCTGTGGCGGTGGTAGTACTGGGGGTAATGGTGTTTCCTCTGTTTTTACAGGAATCGGAAGATTCAACATGTGAGACCTCATGTGACCTCCCAAAGCTCTGCCATTGGAGAAGCCCCTCGAGCATAGCTTACACTTGTGCTTCTCCATCACAAACCCAACAACAACAACAACAACAAAAATATAGAGAGAGAGAAAGAAATCAATCAAAGCCCAAAACCCCCCCCAAAAAAAAGAGGAAGCAGTGCGAAGAAGAGAGCAGAAACAGAGAGCTATCTGCCTATTTGTCTCTCTGAAAAGCATGTGAGCTCTCTGGCATTCTCTGTGAGAGAGAAGGAGGAGAAGAGAGTGGAAACTAAAAAAGGAGTAGGTGACAAGCATTCCTCCACCAAGTGATATATACAAAGATACCAACATTAATAATAATAATCCCATATAATAAAATAAAATCAAAATGGGATTTTGTTTTTGGATTAGGGACTTAATCTTAATTTCTCATAAAAACGCCTAAAAACAATTAATTTAATTAACGCGTATGCATGAGTAGAGAAAAAGGCGACATGTAACATGCGAGCCTTGCCCGTTTCTAGTATAATTTATTTCCCACCACCTTCTCTTTTTTTTTTTCACCTATTCTCGAATTCCCCAAATTATCCTTCCTCCAAAATCTTTGATATAAATGAGAATAAACAGAAAATTAGGAATGTTGGTGCTGTAAGAAGGCAACATTGGGTTTCCCATTTCGTATTTTTGGTAAACACATCATTATTCATTAATAGCAGTAAATGAGTAAGAGTTTTGTGAGAATTAATGAAGGGCATTCTGGGAAATAACGAGAAACTGCCGGAATAAGCACAAGTCAAAGGAAACTGCTGGGGTTTGTTGTAACGACGAAGCAGAATTGAGAACCCCCTCACCAAGACTGGGGTAACGACACCACTCGTTAACATCACCGGCTCGTGACTTGGTAAAAAAATTGACCAACGACGTCTACCCAATAACAACAGTCCACGTTACCCGCGTGCTACATGTGGCATCACCAGAGCCAATGGTTAATAAACAGTACCCTTTCGGTACGGTTGCTCAATTAAAAAATTAGTTTTTCTTTATTTACAGATTCTGTCACCTTTATGCCGGTGATATCAGGGCAAGATGTCAGTGCCGGTAGCTTTAGCATGCCGGCTAGTCCTTTTCTAAATCCTAAAAATAATATTTTTATAACTCGTTGATTACTTAATTAAATTTTTTTTTTTTTTTTTTTCCCTCCAATTTTGGATCTTTGGTTGAAAGGAGGGGGTGAAGGGAATGAAGAAGGGTGGAGGGGGGAAACTAACATCCCATTGAGAAAGGAGTTTTCCAAGGGGTAAATGCCGTTTAGTTAGGGGTTAGTAGACCCAGTCCCCAATCCTATTGTTCACCCCAGACCACAATTTGATCCTAACAAGCTTGGTCCATATATGCCTGCCATGTGGGATTAATTAATTAATTAATTACATATCAATCTTGTTCTGAGAGTTCCCCATGTCAACACCACCATTTTTTTCTAATGGGATCTTGATTCATTCTTTGGGCAATTATACTTTTTCCTTCTAACTCGCACAAGGCGATATTTTTCTAATTTTGTTATTATTTTTATCTCCATTTTGCTTCTTCTTCATCTTTTTTTTCCCCCTATTTTAATGATCTTTTAGATCTAGCTATCCAAGAGAAATACCAATAGAAGTTGCAGAACCTGAAACGTTATATATGTTTAAAACTAGTCAACAATTAAACGTCATCAATATTGATGTCATTAATTGTCACGTTTGATATGATAACATCTTAAAATATATCCGATTATAAATGCAAGTTTTTCGAATGAATGAATGGTGACAATTTTCTTTAAAATAAAAATATATATATATATATATATAAATATGTCATTAACATTAATACTAATTTATTGGGTTTAATTGGTAGGCTTAAGTTAAAAAAAAAAAAGAGTGTAAACAACTTATATGTAATTTCTAGATGATTTGTTTCCTTTAAAATCTGGCAGTCCTCTCCGTATTTGGTGTATTGTTGTGTACTTAATTGGTAAGCTGGGTACAAGGAATGATATCTAAATATAGGCGTACTGCTACGTCTTGTATCGTCCTTTCCTATATAGATAAGCAGCTTAATTTATGTACAACTAACCTAGCAAACGTTTTTAACTTGATCACCATGTACCATATTACTTTTTTTCTTTTATTTATTTATTTATTTATTGGAGGAGGAGGAGGAGGGGGGATGGGAATGGTGGGGGGTATCAGATTCTTAAATTATTTTCCATTATCGAAGCAGATCATCAAGTCAGCATGATTTTCCCACTTCCTTTTTCCCTCGACAGTAGTATTGAAAATGATAACACGATCCTATATATTGTGCTTACTTGGTAGGCTAAGTGCATACATACATACATGTACATGTGTGTATGTACATATAAAATAAATAAGCTATATATAGATAGCTAATTGTAATTTTTCTTTTATTTATTTATTGGTTTTTTAATTTCCAGCTAATTGGGTTTGTTCTTCCTTTCCTCCATTTCATGGACTCATCAGAGTGGTCCTTGCCACTATATATTCATATTTGCAGGTTCCATCATATATATATATATATATATATATATATATATATATATTGGTGTTGATAATTAGTTGCGTACTGTAGCTTGAGTTGTGTAAATGCTCTATCCATCTTTAATTTATTATTTTCGTTAATGTTGTTTAATCCTAGCTAGTCTTCCCTCGTCCGCAATCCATTCAATCCTTCATTCATCAATACCGTCTATAAAGGACGTGTTTCACACCTTATACTATTACTAATTTAAGCATCAGAGTCTATCTAGGATGATCACTACCGTTTCTCTATTGCTGCAAGTTATCCGTTCGGTTGATAGTGTGAAACACGTCCGACCTTAATTGATCCTGGATTCCTAATGAAAGCATATATGAAAGTGACTCCAAATTAGTTCCCTCCTAATTTCTTTTATTAATTGTATTTTGTACGTACGTTGTGCATGTTATCGTAATGATCAATTGTCTAGTTGATTATACTAGAGATGATAACTATGAGGAACAAGCTAGCTATAGCTAGGGATAAAAAAAGGTTAGAAAAATACGCATGCATGAGGATTATTAACATTGAAACCTTTGGTCCAGTTGCATGTCAAATTAATTAGTCACTGTTGATCTTCAAATTTTAGCCAGGAAGTTTAATTTGAAGAGTACTTTCTAGGAATATTTTTGCGCGCAAGTATATATATATATATATATATATATATATATATATATATGAATTATTTCCCACAGCATTGGGTAAGTAAGAAGATTGATTTGTTATTTGGCTTTTGTATGCAGGGGCTGGTTTTATTACACTTACAAATTAGACGTTTCGGATCTGTTGACGTTCGTATATACAGATAGATCACAAGCTGCATCATATTCTAATGTTCTAATTCTTACGTGAGAGAGAATATTAATTTGCAATTGATCCGAGTACTCCATTATGCACATGCATGCATGCTTGTGTTTCTTTTTTAGGACAAGATCAGCAGGCACTCATCATGTACATGATGATTTATCATGTCACTTCAACTAAGTTAATTTAATGTTTTTCGACCGCTATAGCTAGCGTTTGCAGAAACGGGATAAATATTAATACTTCGGAATCAACAAAGAACGACGTACCCTAGCTAGCTGTGCATTAGAGGGTTCCTGGTGGACATGATTAGTGAAAGAGTAGTAGAAATTAGAGGAGGCTGCAGCCGCGCGCTGCATGCATGGTTGCACCCATTTCAGCTTTGTGCATGAGATTCATGATTAATGAAGTATTATACAAAAGTTCCCCCAATTTTTTTGTTCTTTTTTCTTTTTTGTTAAATTTGGAGGCAAAATAACCTTACATGATTCGCCCCCGGCCTGCTGATGGATCGATCGATGTACGTGCCCGAGATTTGAACACTTTTAGAGATCAGTTTTACGAGCTAGCTAGATCAGTGCAAAATGTAAAAAAATTGAATGATCATCATCACGTATATGAAGGGCCTAATTGAAAGATCGTTAATTTATATGAAAGATTTTTTTTTCTTTTTTTTTTCTTTTTTTTTTTTTTTTTTTTACAACTAGTATTTATATGGAAGATTGTTGTTTTGGTTTTAGAATTTTGATAGCTTTGAAAATTGTTTGGACTTCAAATTAAGCCATTGCAAATTATTTGCAGTCCTATTTTTCTACATATATATATATATATATTTATATATGATCTAATTCTATTTAATTAGGTCTTGATATCGCTTGATACAGTTACAAAGTTTATTATTTTCTCAATTAATTAGTAATTAAAGTAAGATTCCTAGTTAAATTACATCAATGCCCTTTAATTTGTTGCATAGTTAAAATTCAGTACTCTCTTAATTTATTTATGGCTCAAGTATTACACTTGAGTTTTGCTATTCATCATCCACACACACCAACGTACACATCATACTTATTTTTATATATTTTTTATATTAATTTTAATCTTCTTAAATTAATTAAATTATTCTGCTAATTATCCATACATTGTAAGAGAAAAAATTATGTGTAGTGTGTGATGTGAAGATGATGAATAAAATTTTTCGTTACATGTACATGGTACTTACAAGTAGTACGTACCTGCAGCTTAATTATAACTTGGTTGAACTCAAAATTAAGCTGTAAGTTTTCTATCATTTAAGACCATGACATGATTGAATATAGTACTGTGTTGAGGTTTTGTTTTAGACGACACGCAAGCTGTGGGATATATATCTGAGAATGATTTATTTATTTATTTATTGAGACGTTATGTTTTGGATATTAATTTGTGATAAATTATGATCTTCAGTTTACGAAAGTTTATTAATTTATTTAATTAAATATGTATGGAATGGTTTTAGTAGCTTTAGAGATCGAAGAAGTTCAGCTTCTCCAACTCCTTGGCCGGATTGGAGGAATATATATTGACCTTTATATGATACCCGAAGAGGATACTTATAATATATCAACTTGCAGCTTACAATTAATTTTGTTGGCCGGGCAGGGCAAGTATTCTAGCTAATTTGCAAATTAATACAATCAGCGCCGGTATTTCAGGGAGTAGTGCAGCAAGCTGGAGAAATCCATGCCGGCTGGCTGTCCGTGCCCCATGACCTTTTTTCTTGAGCTCGATCTTTTTGTAAATCTTGTTTCAGGTTTGTCTGCACATTGCATCGTGCTGCATGCATGCGCGTTGAACCCAGTGAACTAAATTCCACAACATTATAAACATATATATTACTGTTAAGTGTTATAAAAGCTGGGATGATATTGCGGAAAATGGCTTGACCCATTTTGCGCATTAATGAACGTTGAGAGACCCGGCCATATATTCTTGTCTATGGAATAATATTCAACCAAAGTTAATTGGTCAACACAAAGACTGCCGAATCGATTAATTAGTCAAATGGGTTTGAGGGAAGAGCATGATTAAGTACACTATACTAGCTCGGAAGTTTTCGCTAGCTCTAATTTTCTCTGGTGATCAGGTCATGATTATAATTAATTAGGAATCTATTTTCTTTGTTGCTGACTTTAGTCTTGTCTCTTTTTTATTTCAAGGCTTTTAATTTGTAACGTTGCCTTTCTTTCTTTCTTTTTTCCTCGTGCATGGATTTCCTTTGAAATACATGAGCTAAAGTTTACCACTTATCCCGAGGCCACCCTAGCTATTAAAGTACTTAAAGTTTATGACATTAGATTTGCGTCATGCATATAGATGCAAAATTAGACCTCATCATGATGTGTTGCTCATTAATTACTTATATATATATAGTCAAGTTAAGTTTTATACAAATAATTTTAATATATTATTGAATTAAAATTTATGTTTTAAATATAAATAAAGTTTAGATCGAGTTTACTAAATTGAATTGGAACGGCATGTGGACTTATATTCTTGTTTGGGTTACACCCCTACAAACAACTTTCAACCTGATCTATCGCATATATTGTATCTTTACATTTGCAGGCAAGGAATTAAGATTATAAATTATATATATATATATTAAAGACAACCAGTAGTTATAACATGTAGATCAAATTGACCTTTGTGGCAAATTAACTAAAGTACCCTAGCTGTAATTTTAATTGCATCATTGACCACTCATTTCACGGTCTTAATTGTGCTATAGCTAGTTGGAGTACAGCCCAAGTCTGGGGATAGGGTTTTACCTATATATGTGTGAGGTGTGGATGCAATTTAATTTAATCCCAAACGAAAAAACATGCATAATATAAATTATTAACAAGAAGAAGCTAAGTTACAATATTGGATAGTGATAGGTTGGTTTATTATCATATTATTATTTATCTACTATCTAAATATATTACAAAATTTTTTTTATTATTTTGTTAAGTATTTTTTTAACATCCTTAATCATTAAGAAAAAATTAAAAAAATATATAAATTTACTAATACTCACTTCCTTAATTATCAAGTAAAAAAAATTTGAAAGAATCAAATACAAAAAAAAATAGTAAAATAATAATACTATCATTATTCTACAACATTTTATAGCTTTCTGATGTAACGGAGCTAGTATATGTAACACGTGTTTTCTACCTGAAGACAACAAGGCCACAATATTCCCTTTTTTTAAAATAAAAAAATAAAAAAAAGTTAATAATAATTATAATAATTTGGTCATTGTCGGAACCAAATCCATGCATCATTTTCAAGGCCCAATTATTGTTATTGGGATACGGGTTTGACCCATGTAGGCTGTAGCCCATCATCGCAGTAGTTTTAACCTTTCGGTACAATAAATTAAACCAAACGGCAGAACCCGTAGAATCATTACAATGAAACTTGAAAATGCACATTGCACTGCATGCGTAAAAGAATTAGATCAACAAATTAAAACCGTAGAATCATTCATCAATGAAACTTGAAAGGGCATGCATGTTATTTCCACGATTCCATCTGACCTTTGGAACGGTAGACTTATTAGATTAAAAAAAAAAAAACTGAGTAAATTAAAGATTAATTAATGAATTAGTAGAAGAAATTTATAGCATAAGTCATTGATCAAAACAACTCCGATTTCTTCAAAATAATAGTTTTTCTTTTTTGGGTATAAAACAGATTGCCGGGGTGCATGATTATTGGACTTTAATTAAACTATATATGTGTGTGTACATGTGTAGACCCACCTCATTACATGCTAGCTGTTAATTATGAGGTGATTCCCCAAAAAAAGAAGGCTAATTTTCCAATTAGGGCGCGTTAATTAAGTCATTTGTTCCCCAAAATCTGACTAATTAGCCAAATAATACTTATAATTAGTAGTTAATCAGTAAACTTAATCAAATGTTAATTTATCATATTTATGTGGAGATCATATATATAATTATGATAAAACTATTGGAAAATCACATAAAAATAATATTGAGTACCCCACGTTAATTATTATGCTCGAAAAGTAGTTCTTTACAACCATCATGCAGTTCGTTTGCTCATGTCTAGGCTAGTGCCAACACAGATGAGCTTTAGGCGCATGGCACTTTGTTGATCAGTCCACGGATTTACTAAATAGACACATCCATTTCCTTATATTTCATGTGTAGCACTTACTTTAGACTTGAAGTGGGCACAACTTGAATACTTGATATTCTTATAAAGCCATAAGTACTACTGCTAATAAATGGCTGGCAATTATTAATTAATGGGGAGAGATTCTAGTTGAAGATAAAGCTGGCTAGAGGTCGTTTTTTATGATCCAGTCCTTCAGTACTTTGGAAGGCAGCCACCAAGAAATCTTTTGACCTATCTCTGTCTCTCTCCCTCGAATGATGAAGCCAAAGAAATTAAAGTTAAATCATATATATATATATATATATAGATCGATAGACGGTCCAATATTGTATGATGTGATCATCAAGGTGATTTATAATTTTGTTGTAAGCTGCGGTACTTAATTGATTGAATTATTATAGCATTGGTTAATGTTACAAAGCATTCGAGTTTAGTCTGTCGTGGTAAGCTGGTTGGTTGTTGAATTATATATATATATGCATGCATGCACCATTCTTTATTTAGTTTTATTTTGCTGATCAATTGGAATTATATCAATTCTCAATTGTATCACTAGCTAGTCCGGAATATTTACAGCTTATTGAAAGGAATTTGTACAACTATTTAACATTAAAGAGAGAGAGAGAGAGAGAGAAGGATATCCATTAATTAATTAGTGGCCGATTACACACACACACACATATATATATATATATACACATATCAGCCAATTAATTTTGTCCTCAACTCGTCAAAGGGCGTAAATTTCAACTGAGATTAACCATATATATATATATACCAACCAATTAATTCTGGATAAAAAAACAAGCTGGTTGAGGCGCTGGTCTTTTCTTTCTCACAAATCACAACCACTAAAGTCAGCGTAGAAAGTGCATGCTGTCCTCCCTAATCACAACCTACAGTTGAACCGCCCTTATCCTCAAAGCTGGTCAACGTTAGATAAGCCAATTAGTCTGAGGTGGTAACAAATCTCAGACAAATTAAAGGTTACAAAATCATGGTGGTGCGAGAAACATGCGAATTAAAATACGTACACAGCTCAGCTTCCTACGCACTACTTGATTATAATCACAATTCACAAGTGTCACGCCCATGCTCCGCCTCTGCTCAAAAAGCACCATGACAGCTAAGCTGATCAACTCACTCAGTCAGTCAACGTTTTCGGCCAGAGCCTACGACATGCATTTCATGTAGCGTGGATGTACTATATATACATACACATATATATATATATATAAGCTATATATATACCCACCTAATATATATAATTAATTAATTAGTTCAGTACCCTAGGCGCTTGGTATGCATGCTACGTACTACAGTACTATTACTACTACATAATACATATTCCTAACTTATAATAGTAGTTCCAATGCTCTAATTAGATCACACCCCACCATTACACTCGAATAATTCCATGTTTTAGTAACTACTTGGCCAATTTGATAATTCGCACGTTACAAAAAAATTATTTATTTATAACTAGTTATTTTCTATTAAAATAAATATATTCTCATCATAAATAATCATTTTTATTGTAAATAATTCGTCATTTTCCTTATAATGTTGGCCAGGATCATATTGCTCAAATTAATTTCTCAACTAAATATCAAATAATCTCATTTGCGCGCATTAGAGCATAAGTTGGAGCTACTTCTACTGCTGATCATGACAAAAGGAAATCCTTGACATGAGTTGACACATGATTCACTTAATAACAAAATAACAGGAAAAGATCTTGATCCTATTAATGAAAGGCTAATTTTATAGGAGGTGATGGGGGACCAGAGCAGATTCATGGTCCACGTCCCTACTTATAAATACCGCCAGGGGGGAGTAGTTATTGAGAAAAATGTATGCTCTTTAGATGTGGTTCCTGTGGGCCCACCAAAATTACATAATTACAAAACATTAATTATGAAACTTTTGAGTTTATACTTAAATTACAGTTTCTTGATACAAAAATTACAAGAAAGAAAAGGGAAAATGAATAATTATTAAGAGGATCGTCAGTAGTAATTTGCTTCACAAAACTTACGGGTCAGCTGCCACATCAGTAGTTGAACCAATCCCCACCTGCAACCACGGTGAGGAACCCCCACTCGTGTTCATGTCCTTCAACTCACTTAGCTTAGCTAACTTCACGTTACTGTCTGCCTCATCATCCACATTCGGCACTGAACCATTACTGTCATTGACATTATTGTTGTTGTTATCATTGTTGCCGACGTCATTGTCTACATTTTGACGGTGGTGGAGGTGGTTGTGTTGTTGGCAGTGATTATCTTCCTTTTCTTTCCCACCTGTCCAAGGCTGTAGATAAATTTCTGTAGATACTTCGAGGTTTGGGGGCTTTACTTGGTCCCGCCGAGCCCCATTGAGATCTTCAACTGGTGCAGGCAGGTTAAGATCGAGCTTCAGGTCCAGCAAGTCTGAGTCATCGAACTTAGACCTTGGATTGATTTTCTCCATCTGATCTTGCAACTGTTGAAACTTTGCTATCGTAGACGTGTCGGGTGCGTTTGATGTGATCCAATGGCACCTCTTGTGGCCCCTAGCGCCTGCCCGGACGAGAAAATACGGTGACATATCGAGCACTCGTGCACCTTCGATTTCCTCTTGGATGTGGATGCCATTAATGGTGGATCAGAACCTTGATCGAGTTGTAGGGTTGAGTTTGATTTAGTTGGGAAGAATTCTTCGTGTGTGATCACGTCTTCATCGGCTTGACTATCATCGAGGTGATGGTCGAGCCGGGCGGCGAAACAGCCTTTAACTTTCTTGTGGCTAGCTCTATGACCACCTAATGCTTGGTGTGAATTAAACACTTTCTTGCATGCCTTACACTCGAACAATCCTTTGGCCACGCCCTTGTTCTTGTTGTTGTTGTTCTCTACTGGAACCCTAAAAGAAATTGGAGCAATGAAATTCATGGGGTTTCTTCTCTCCTCTTCTTTACTAGCTGAAGCACAAGACTCCTCCGCCTCGGCCTCGGCCTCGGCCACCGTAGGGTCGACGGCTGCATTTGATAACATCATCAAGCAATTAGCGAGGTCTTCCTCCTCGCTAGAAGGGCAATTCGAATTGAAATTTCCCACTTTTGCTCTGAATGATCTTTTCCTTTTAGACCAGCCACACTCTCTTCTTCCCGTGTCATCGTCACCTTCCGAACCAGCTGGCGACGACACCAGGGACTCGGCGTCTTCGGAGCTACATTTTCCATGTTCGAGAAAAGATTTCCATGACAAGAATTCTTTACCACAATTCTGGCAAACTCGACAGCTCTTTAGCCGATTTGGGTTCGTTCTCAAAGCATACATGCGCTTGTTATTAGGTGGAACGTTGCCACCAGCGAGCTTTTCCTCCCAATCACTTGCAGGGTCTTCGTCGTCAATGTGTCCGCTCTCGTCGCCTATTCCGTGCGCCCTCATGTGGCCACCCAGTGCTCTTCCACATCCAAAACCTTTCTTGCAAATTTTGCAGAAGTGCTTCAAGTTATTGGATTGCTGTTCCACAATCAAGGCCATACAAAATTAAAAAGGAAAGAAAAAAAAGAAGAGGAAAAAGGAAATCCAAGAGAGAGGAAGATCGCGCAGATCGATGTATAGTAGGCTAAGGATAATAGAGGAGGGAGAGCTAGGCCCCCAGGTTGGAGTTTATTCTTGTAGTGGATGTTGTGTCGTGGGGTTGAACGATGAAGATGAAGGGGTAGTAGTCCTGGTTTTTAGTTGTAGTATTGGTTGAGGTTAATTTGTGAATGGGAGAGAGATAGCGGTGTGGGAGTTCTGGAAGAAGTATAGAGAGAGTGTGGTGACAAGTGGTGGGAGGGTGAGAGGGCGAGAGACTTTTTCTACGACTTTGTGGTGGTGGCGCCGCCGACGGTCAAACCAACTAAAGGAGGCCCGAAACTCCAGTACTGTGTTTGTGTATGTGCGTATGAGAGAGAGAGAGAGAGAGAGAGAGCTCTCGAGAGAGTGTTGAGGGAGTGAGTGAAAGGGGAAGGGAGTGGTTCTAACTGCCATACCTATTCATATCCCTTCAATTCCAAGCCAAGAAAACTAACTTATGCTTCTCCTTGTCTGTCGGTTGGTTCAAGCTGCTTTTCCACACAAAATATATAATATTATAAACTAATTATAATTATCACTCACCCTTTTGGGTTTATCCTTTTATTACGTTTTCTATTATTTATAGGCCTTTTACAAATGGGATATTAGTTACACTTTTCCTAACAGGGTATGTAAAAGCTGTTTGGATTGAAAACTCACTTCAATTTATCTCATCTCATCATTATAATTTTTTCAAATTTTTATATAAAATATAATAAACAATTCAACTATTTTAAATCTCAAAAAATAATAATATTAAAAAATAATAGTTTAACAATATTTTATTCTTCTATTCATAAACCATCTTAACTTATCCTACCTCTTCTCTGAATCCAAATGCCTTTTTGTTGTTACTATTTTGGAAGACGATTCGAAGTCAATGAAAAAACTCTTATTATGTTGAATTTCAATGATGCAGTGGAGCGATCGACCAGGCCGAAAAGTTATGATCTCAAGTCAAGTTGGCCTAGATCAGCTTGATCGGGCCGTGTTTTAGTATCCACTAATGTCTTTTCGGCCAGTCTATTTAAATCATATTTAGTTGTGATCAGTACAACAAGAGAGGATATATTAATATTGTCACCTCCGCATATACAATCCTTGAATTAATTTGAACAAGCTGCAAATTGGCTTTCTATTTAGGAGACGTGCATCATAGTACTACAAGCTTAGAACATGACTATAAAACGAGCATGGAGGTTCGTCACCAGCAATAAGTGTGAAGTTTAACAAATTAATAGACTAGTGAAACTAATGCACATGTATACGACTTAATTTGATCAATCTGATCTTGCCTCATAACATATCACGAAGCATACTGACGGATCAGGCGTGCATGTCTACATGATGTTAGTTTGATGTAAAGTTGGTGCTTTTCAGATACATTATCTGTATAAGTCGAGATGTGTTTGTAAGCTTTCTATGGTTTCATTGGTTTGGTTTCTTTTTGTGTGTAATTAATTAGTTCGTGCTCCCTAATTGGTTGTACGTTTTATCTGTCCGACCTACTTGACCTTTTTCCGGTACCAAGTCGAATGTGAAATGTAGGCGCAAGGGTTTACATCCTCGATTTGCCATAAGTAATATTGCAGCAGATCATGATCGATGAATTATGTTCTGATTAATTGTCGATAAAGGTGTAGTGTTGCATGTCCAGGACTAGGAGCTTAGACTATAGTACTGATGGTTCTTCTTTCCTTGCATAACTTGCTAAAGTGACAGCACAGTACTTTCGTTTGACAGTCCACATCAATCTAGCTAGTAAGCAAGAGTATTGGGAAGGCTTTTGATTCATCTATACATACACATCGATCTTTTTTTTTTTTTTTTTTTTTTTTTATCTTTTCTTTTCCTTCATCAATTGGTCTTGAAAAGCATATATATATATATATATATATATATATATATATATATATTAATTGTTGAAACTTCAATGATAGTGAGTTATGAAGTGCCAACCACAATTTAAGTAGTCAGTAAACTCTTTGCCAAGCAATAAATAAAGACATTGCTTCAATGAGAGCTGTGGTTTTAGTCTGTAATCCATCATTAATCATTCTTTTCTTTTGCTTTGATTCAAAGCATTCCCAAAACCAACTAGTTAGAGATCTAAGAGTGATCAAGAGCATACCTGTTAGTTCAGCTAGCTAGAGTGAAGCTTCCTGATCGAGTCTGCGCTTAGTACTACTGCATCTGATCTACAAAGTTACACAGGCCAGTTCTCTTTTTGAAAGATGCAATCTCTTCTCAATTACCATCATTCCATTTATGGTTAGAGCGAGCTGCTTCCCTTGCTCTCTCTGATATGGAAAAGTTGCATCGAAATTGGAATTATTTCAAGAGTAGAACCTTTAAACATTCAAAAGCAGTCCGAACGGCCTTAATTAGACTTCAAGGAAAGCATACATAAGATGAGCATGGAGTGCGTAATAAGATCGAGTACGTGCATTTGCGTGTAGGCTTTACAACGTCTAGAATTATATGTGGGTTAGGCTGTGGTCCAGAACCATGTGAAATAATGGACATTGGGGGCTTTTGTTCTGCAGAAGATTCATAAGTTCTTGGCACCTTTTGGCAAGTACGTAGTCTGCTCATTTTTAACTAGTTTAGATCGAGAAGTAGTAGTTCTCTTAAAGCTAGCCGATACATTTTTTTTAAGTAATTAATTTGAAAATTAAATACATGCCAATAAATTAATGCTATGTATTATGCAGAAAAAGAAAAGATTTTCTTTGAAACTAGAAGGTGGTATATATTTTTCAATAATTTCTGTACAGTTTTAGACCTTCGGAGAAAATTAAATGAAATATATTTAGGTTTTAGATGATCATGATTTTTGTAAATTTAGAGAGGTAAGCAATAACTTCTGCCGACACTGTTGAAGTATTAATTACTCAAAAAATTCATAAGAACACCAAAAGTGGAATAAACTATGATTACCGATAGAGCCAGGCCAGAGAAAAGGTGGGAGAAGAAAATTAAAAAAGGAAAAGGGGAAAAAAAAAAAAAAAAAAAAAAAAAAGGTCGAGGGAATCGATAGGCCGGCCGGTAAAGCGAGCGGTACATAAATAGAATCCAATCCAAAACTCAAATTCTTGATCGCGTTCCAAGTTTGTGCTCCAAAGATTGGGCTTGGCCCACTAAACGACATCTATCTGAAGTTTGCTGGCTCACATCAGTACGTTGTGGACTTGTGGTTATCATAACAAAACGATTAAATATAGTATAAAAATCTCCATAGATCACTTTATATATCTCTCTCTTTTGAGAACCAAAATCTCGGTTTATGAAGCACTATATATATATATATATATAGGGGACTCCATGTTTCCAAGTCATCGAGGCAAAGTCCATCAATGATTTTGTACCAAACTGGGTAAGATTTTTTTCTTTTTCAAAAGCATCATAAATTTGAAGGGGAATATTCATAAGGGAAGTAAATCGATAAATGTAGCCATAAGAAGAATTATAGGTATGTATATGCCGCATATCAAGGAGAGAAATAGAATGATGAGGCATCAGGTAAGAGATTACTGGGAAATAAAGTCAAGATAAGTTTTATTTGCTTCCCCAATTTTTTATTGTTTTGGTTTGTCTTCAATTGATTACAAAGTCCAAACTTGGAGATGCTTATTTCTTCCAAGTTGTCTCTTTCTGCATGAAAGTTGCATGAACTGGAATAGCAGTACTTTGACACTTTGATCTATAGTCGGATATATGATATTTCTGCTTGGTGGGAACCTATGACGTGCATGGGCCACCTATGCTATTAACTTTGGACTCGCACACATCCATTGTGTGCCATGTTGTTGGGTAGTTTCATATCAGTTGTGAAAAAGGTTGGTAGTCAGTTTATAAGTGTGAAGAAAAATCTCATCTTTTGAACTAAATTTTGAGATTGAGAGAAGTCTATACCACCCAATACTAGTATCAGAGCCCAAGTTTACCAACAGTCTTAACTCAACAATCTGCAAGAGAAACAAGTTGTTGTTGTTCCGACTCAGCGCCCGATGTGTGAGGGTAGGGGTGAAAAAAGAATGTTGAACTGGTAAACCGGACCGAACCGGTGAGTTCGGTTTGGTTCTAAATCAGTTCGATACCGGTTCTAGTTTTCAGTCCATAGTTTATAATACAATTATAATTATAATATACTACAACATATTATCACTATATTAATTATTATATACTATATATATAATATACTGAAAAAAGGGGACCAAATCAGACTGAAACCGGTAAAATTAGAAATACCAGTTTAGGGGTTTAGTCAGTGCAATATCAGTTCTTCAAATATTAAAACCGGTTATGTATACCGATTTGATTATAAAATATGTCTAAAATCAGGCCGAACCAAACCAATTACTCCCTTATACATGTGAGGAGAAGATTGTTGGGCTGTCCCACATCTATTGTGGAAGGGGCTAGCTGCATGGTGGTGATTACTTTGTAAGTGAAAACCTCATATCTTGAACTAGATTTTGGAATTGAAAGAGTCCCAAGAGCACCCAACAAATGCAGTATATTAGTCGCCCTTAGTTTGTCCTGCTTGTATATTGTCTGATTATCAATTTTTTTCCGGTCATTTTTTATGAGCAGGTAAAAGATTGGAGCCTTTCTTCCTGGTCGGTCTTAATTATTGATTGCTCTAAAATCGAATTAAAGGTATATGCATGATGCATGTAATTTATGCTTATATGATGTATATATATATATATATATATATATATATATATATATATATATGCATGACTCGTGAGATACACATGCAATTGGAGAAAGAAGAAAAGATCAGAGTACAGGGATGATTATTTTTCCACAATAGGTAAACACTATATATATATTAGTCACCGTTGGTGCACGAAGACAAACTAGAGTACATTATAGCTAATCTGACTTTGATTCATCGTCACCAGCAAATTACATAGAAATATGTTGATTTTCTTATACTTTTTTTCGCTGGGACCAAAACCAGACATATATAGCTAGCTAGGTTTGAAAGTTGACAACAGATCGATAAGTTTGGCCGGGTTGCCAGCCAGCCGGAATCACGTTGTTGGCTACAACAGCATTGCCAGACTCGAGCGAGGTGAGGCGGATGGAGAAAGGAGCCTGTAATGTTGAGCCCGAATCAAGTTTCCAAACTGCACCCCATGACTGCTGCATGGGAAGCCATGTATCCGAATCAAGGGCCTGTTTTAGGTGAACTGCACCAAGGTCCCCATCTCCCTGTTCATATTCTATTAGGGAAGCAAAATAGTTGGGGTTGGAGCCAGAGTCTACGTGAAAGGCTAATGACTTTCCGCGATAGTTGCACTCGACCCTGAAAAGTCATCGTTTTTAGTCATTAGACAAGATGATTAATGAAATGGAAAACAAGAAAATGTTGAAAAAATGACAATGACAAGAATTTTAAGGTAGTTTATTCAAGGAAGGATATTGCGATAATCGTTAGAGTCAAAATATTTGAAATATATAGAGCGGTAATCTCTTGGACTCTTGCATGGTCTGATTCCCCATATCCAAATTAATGTAGACTTTAAACCCAAAAATGACTCAAAACATGATTTTTTTCACGCTAAACATGCTTAATTTTCTTCGCCCCAACGCATCATGCATGCATAGTAGAATTACCTTCTGTACTGAATCTGCAAGACTCCAGCATTTCTTAGTTGACCAGCCTGACCAGAAGTTGCCATGGCACCAAAAGCGGTGCCACTCAGATCAAAATGAACAGATTCTGATGTACACCCTGGACACTCATCCGTGATAACTACAGTCACTGGATTTCCCGAGCATGCTGCATTCGTATTGCACTTAACCTGCGTGAATATCAGATGTTGCCACATGGATCTCATGAGCCATTTTTTTCAAAATTAATTAAGGATAAAGGAGACGGGCGTTGAGAAGGTCCTGACCTGATAACAAGCTCCACATCCTTTGCCTGACTCGAATAAAGAAGGGCCTCCGGCCGATATCATTGAAGAGAATGGGGCTTGCTCTACTGTATTCCCATATCCACACGCACCCCCTACACATGAAAGAAAATCAAATTTCAAGCATATATAAATGACATTTTCATACACATTTTCTATGAATATGAGATTAAGGGCATTTGCCATTACCATCACTCCCGGCACCTGTTGGGCTTCCATACCAGGTTGCACCGGCGGGTGACCAATTAGAATCAGATTGAAGCTTCGAGACATTAAGAAGCTTGGGGTTGAAGCAAGAACTTGGGCTCAGCAAAAGAGAAAAGAGAGCCATAAGAGTAATTAGAGAGCATGGATATTGAAGAACAAGGTCAGCCATTATTCTATATATCACAGTGCTCAAAAGAACACACAGGCCTAGAGTTGAGCAAGTGGCAGACGTTGTGTGTGGCGTTGGCTTGTATGAGATGAGATAACGGAGAATGAATGGTTCGGTGGAATTTATAGAGGAAGGACGGGGCTTGGGTTCTAATACTTCCAAGCATAATATAATTATATGCTACGTACATGCCACTGAGATCGATCGATATATAGAGCTGCTACGTACATGCCACTACATACATGCCACTAGACGTTGGTTTCATTTTCTTAAGTTACAAGCTGCCAATTAACATATGCATGCATTTTGATATATATGTCAATTGTCAAATGCATCATGTACATGTAAAACATTTCCTTCACGTATTCTTCTCTAGTATTAGTAGTACTCATGCAGCATACTACCATATCCATACTCATCACTTTCAACGTCGTAATACTTACAAAGATATGGACTATTCCGTATCATAGGATGCCATGACTTCCGCCATATATCATGGACCAATTTATTCAATTAAGATTCATTGTATTGTGGTGTATATATATATATATATATATATATATATATATTTGATTAATTGATGAAATCATGAAACGTCACGTATTCTTAATCTGAGGTAACTTGATCTTTGGCGCCATACTTCAGTCTGATAATAATTAAAGGCTTTATTCATGTGATTCATATTTAGAAGAAAAGTCTAAAAACTGAAAGAATAATGTTGTCCGATACGGAAATGAAAATATAAGATGATAACCACGCGCACGGTGCTGCTATTTTTCTTTCCATTCTTTTTTGTCTTTGTTAAAACAACTATATTTATATAAATAGTGGCGGAACTAGAGGTTTTTCTTTTGGGGGGGGGTGGGCCTATTTTTCTAACGTATGACACATGCATGTAAAAAAAAAAAAAAAAAAAAAAAAAAAAGACAAATCTTAATCTTAACGTGGAGGATTAAACCATCAACGTGGTTCCGTCATTGTATATAAAGATTGGAACTTTATATTTAATTATAATATGGAGATTAATTTTTTTGTAATTTATCTCAAAGAAGTCCTCTTTAATTTGTTCCTAAGTTACCATGAATGTGTTCAATATAGAATGAGATTTTACCCTTTCTTTTGTTCTGTACGTACCTTTGCCCGGCAAAGTAACCATTGAGGCACGAAAATGAGTAGTACCACCGAA
Organism: Juglans microcarpa x Juglans regia; assembly: GCF_004785595.1. Lineage (NCBI taxonomy): Eukaryota > Viridiplantae > Streptophyta > Magnoliopsida > Fagales > Juglandaceae > Juglans > Juglans microcarpa x Juglans regia. The sequence goes on along the minus strand of NC_054606.1, from coordinate 2,770,601 downwards.
TTAGTCATGTTTCACGTGGAAACTGCGTCAACTAGAAAACGGTTACCCGCGAGGATAGTTAATAGTTAAGCCATCTTGGCGGGACCCACATGAACAGTAGACCCACATGCGTCGTGGGTCCACGGACCGACCAAATTAAACTTTGTATTTTTGTGTCCTTGTTGACAATGTTGTGTAGATTTACAGTGACCTGCACCCGGCCACTTTTCAAGGAGATGCAAATTTTAATTAACCTCATGAACGATTTGCGGTTTTGATTGAAAGCGATGCTTCTTTCCTTAATGTGGCCGTTAATGGCGGTTATTATAAGCCGTTGAAAATCTAATCCACACCTGATCTGACGGCAGAAAAATACTCACCTTGCACGTGGGGAGTCCACATCATCAGAGACAACGGCACGTAATATTTGGCAAAGATTGAGGCTAGGTTTTTTGTAAGTACTTTCTCAACAGTATTTGCATGTCGGGGAATGTAGGTAGGTAGGTACATACATACATACATACATAAGCGATATATATACGTACATACACATATATATATATATATAACTAGATGAAGATCGAGAATCTGATATTTTTCTTCACCGATCACGTCGTTGGTTGACAGGTTTGCTTTGATGTAACATTGAAGGATCATCAATGGTAGAAGTTTTTTTCTTTCTAGAGGTTGAACACATGGTTTTCACTTTCAAGGTCAGAAAAAGAGAGACAGAAATCTGAACCCCCCAATTAGGTGTCTGGATGTTGCATATGGCCATCACTTTCCCAGAAGAAAGAGAGGAAGAAAAAAAATACCCAGGGGACAACTTGTTAATCAGTACGTAGGTCATGACAATGAATATATATAATCCCTGTAGGATCGATATAACTCTGCAATTGAGATAAGTTCATCCATCTTCTAGGCATACATTTATCCTTCAAATGGAGTGCAATTTTGTAAAATTTAAATTTAAAATATTAATATTTTTTTAAAAAAATTAATACTATCATAATGGTCATGATATGATCATTATTTGTAAATCTTATAGCAGAAATTAGTTACAACATATTATGTTTTGAAGGAATCATAGTATTTAAGGATGCAGAAATGTTAAAATATAGAATAGTATTAACATAATGACATGAGTCGTACGTATGTATGTATTGATGATGGCATAAAATCTTAATTTGTCAGCATCGATCGGATTTGATCCATTTCCTCTCATTTTCGTGACATCGGTTTTTTGATGATCGGCCTTTTAAAAATTTCCAAATAATATATATATATATATATATATATATATTAATTTATTGTTACATTAAATACATGATAATCAATTGCAAACCACATGCATTGTCGCTACGAAAAAGTCGGATACAAACTGATCTAGCAATTAATAATTACAAAAGTTTTTAGAGCTTTAGGTCTTCAGGCAAGCTGGGATTGATTTGGACTTGATCATCCGTTCTATATATTGATTTATTTGCTTTAGTTTGGATTATTTGGAATAAACTAATTGTGAGATCAGTTTCTAATTTGACCAAGCTAGCTAGCTAATTGCCCTTCACCATCTTCCTTACAATAATTAAATGTTGAGCCATTTAATTCTAGTGATTTTTCTTTTTCTTGAATCTAGAGCTAGACAGCTCGTTCATGTAAAATTAATATATCTGCCGCCAGCATGCACCTTTAATTAGTGTACAAATTTAAAATGCCTGATTTCATGTAAAATATCCAGAATCATGGTGTCACAAATTTAATGTTAATCAAGAGGAGATTATTATCAGTTGAACAAGAAAGCTGGGTGCAAAATTGACTGTTTCTTTTGAGAAATATTACATCCATAACTTGTATTAATACATCCTAGCTAGCTAGCTTGCTTGATCATTATCTCCGAAGACTAATTGCGTGCATTTTGAAAATGGAACTAATTTAATAAAAAGGAAAACGACCATAATTCAAAGGTAGACCTTTTAAGAGGAAGATACAACAATCGATTCTCTAGAATGATTAAAAAAAAAAAATCCAAGAACACGTGTTTTCACATGATCAAAACAATATTCCCTGTAATTATCTTATTTCACCATTTCGTTCTTTCTTTGTTTTTCACAGTGTTTTTTTTTTTCCTTTTTTCTTTTTTCTTTTACTGCATTTTGATGATCTCTCGTGAGTTAGGATTATTGTTTTAATGTGATTATAACAAAAAAAAAATTATAAATTCGATCATTTTCCCGGTTTGGAATTCATTTTTGAGTTGGGCTTAACAACAAAGCCCAACGTCCAAATTATCCAATTCTGTGGTGTGGTCTGGCTTTCCCAAAGCCCAGTTTCCTGAAAATATAGGAAACTAGACTTGTGACGCGTAATCCAATCTACGGAGAAAAGACACTATAAAAATTATTGTCACCAATAATAACAACATTCTGATGATCATCTTCTCTGGCATGAATTTCACTAATGTCCACCAAACTGATCCGCAGAATTTCTTGCTTGAAACTACCCAAAGCAGACCCATTTCAACTTAGGCCCCAATCTAATTATTTCTTCTTCCTCAAATATTTTGTCCCCAATGCATATAAAATCTACCCTAGACCCATTTCAACTTGGCCCGGTCTAATTATAAATTTATAAACTGACGTAATTTGATGTGATATCTTAGATTATAAAATTAATTTTATTGTAAAATAGATCTAACATACATCAAGTCACGTTAGTTTGTAACTTTAATTTTATATGATCTCTTTATAAATATGGCACTTCTCGATAGAAATTAAAACTCGTATATAGAAATAAATCCTATATATTTTCAGTAATAAAGTGTTGATTGGGCTTATAATCAAAATATTTTGAAATCACTACAAATTTTTCAAGATTTCTTACACCTTTATATATAATTATTATTATAATATAAGATATCGTACGGTAAATGGATGCTTTTCTTTTATTAATCTTTTTAGTTATATATAGAAAGTAATGTCGTAAAGCTATATATCATTAAAGAAAACGACATTAATAAAGTTGTAGGTTAGGTGAATGCACAAGAACATGGCAGCATGGACTGTATTGAAATAGATAATTAGATGTTTGTTTAATGATCAATTACAATAATCGGAACGATTAAGAAACATAATATCTTCGTCGGTGTTCTTTAACCTTCATATGTTCTCGACAATAAAGCAGCAGCATCATTTAAAATAAAGGCCAGGCCATTGTCTAGGCTGGGGTGGCTTCATGTTATTAAACAAATGCATGGATATTATAATTTATATATGGTCAAAAGTTGATGATATATATATATTCCTATGGTTGCGTCTAATATATATTCTATGTAATTTGAAACTAAAAATACACAAACCTCCGGCCTCTAAGGTCTTTCACTCAATTTTTCATATTGTTTTTCTAAACTATACATCAATTTAATTCAGCAATTACCTAGCTGCCAGACTATCAAGAAATTGTGATTTCTCTCCTTTCTCCTTCAAAAAGAAAATTTATTCTGAGAATTCTATAAAAAATTATTAAGTTAATAAAGGATTTTTTTTTTCAAAAGTCATTTCACAAAAAATAATTATATATATAATTTTTTTAAAGAACAAAAAATTGGGAATAGGTCATTATATATGTAAGGTATCAGGGCCTTCACCAAGTATAGTTGGCCTTGGAGAAGTCATAATATCCTATAAAGTCACCACTATAAGAAAAACAAGTATTTATAATGACTTATTTACGACGAAAATGAACTCATTTTGGTTGAAAGTATTGTTTTTTAGCATATAATGACCACATATAAATGTTTTTCTTGTAGTGCATTCATGAGTGCTTAACTCTACATTGGCTACTTATTAACTAAAAATGGACTTTATAAGTGAATCTTAGGAAAACTTTAAATTTATTAATTAGTCTTTTTGGAATTATAGAATAAATATAATATATTGATCGAATTGAGTGTAGAAGATGGTGAATGATATTACAGATCGTCTAGTAGTATTGGATCGATCATGATCATCTTAGTTAATGTGTTATGAATGAAGCAAAAGGTTAGAAGAATAAATTAAAGCATGATTAGCCATTTAAGTAGTGCAATTAAAGAATGATTATTACAAAGTCCAAACGGTGATAACGCCAAATTACGATGGTTAGTATATACGTCTGCTTATTCTAACTTACATGTTGGGCTCTTGTGTTGCAAAAAGGAGCATTTTCTGCCCATCACTTCGCCTGTTTTTATTTTTTTAATGTTAGGATTACGACTTTTGTTTCTTCTACTTACAAAAATATAAGGGATCGAGCTGGATTAATCGGAGGAATATGAACAAGGGCGGCAAGAGTTGCTTCCATATGGGATAGCCGTATAGACTAGTACTGTTTGGACGGTTGTTTTACATCTTCCAAGCTCATTGAAATGATCAAGAGCCGGCTCTTTTAGCACCAAAAACAAACTATAATGCTCATTTGGGACAATTAAAGGAATCAATAACATCTGTTTTCATCGCAAAACAATGATCACAAATACTCGTTTTACTTGTAAAATTCGTACTAGTTGTAATTCTGCCAAAGAAATGGCAATTTGCCACCATGATAATTGAAAGAACGAGATAGGATAAACATGATTAATTTGTTGGCCTGCCTTTTCAGTTCAAAGGTTGGGTGCGCGCTGTAGACATTTCCTTAATATTAAAATTACATTGGTTTGGTGCTTGTCTTAATGCTGCATGCATCAGACCATCGAACTTTAAACGGGAAAGGAATTAAAATAACACTAGGATGGAACACCAAAAGCTGTTTAAGCAATAAAATAGTTAGATGCCTGATCTCCAAGCAACTTGTCCAGTAGTCCTGATCATGAGTTCCTCTCTGTTTCCTCCCTCTTTCCTAGCTCGCTCCTATATACCCTTTCATTTTGCTGTCTTCTGCTGGTACTACATTATGATCTACAATTCTAGATCCTATGCAACATTGTAATCTGTTAATTACTATATATATATATATATATATATATATATATATATATATATTAATTCTTTACTGATTCGTACAAGTTAAGCGTATTTTGATCAAAGACTCTCACTTCTTGCAATTGTATGCTGTCCAAGTGGACCCCCTTTCTCTTTTATTATGTATCTTTCAGCACCTAATCATATAGGGACTATTTCGATTGAAATGCTATTCCCAAAAGTTCCAAAAAAATTATAAAATTTTAGTTGTAATTTTCAACTTAGATCTTTATGCATTTTAGGCTGGCCCTTCAACATTTTTGATAGAGAAGAATCAAAATTATTACGACATCTCTCCTAGCTATCAACTTAATTGGTATTCAAAATTCAGATAGAAAAGCAGATGAAGTGCGTATCGTTGTCCACAACATCAATGGATTGTCACACCTCACCTACTAGATTTTGACATGACTCAAATAATATTCGATGTTCAGATTTTACTGATCGGAAACTATTATATGGCCGTGTACGTACGTTTTTGTTTATATATAAAATAAATAATAAAATCTACTTCTTCTCATTATTTTAAATTTTTAAGATAAGTGGTGATTTCATATGGTATCACAGCAGAAGTCTTGAATTCGAATATTAACTCTATATTTTATCTTATTTAATTAAATATTCTACCTATTGTACTATCTATATATTGAGAAAGAGTCTGATCTTCATGTGAGAATGAGTGTTAATATATATAATAAATAATAAAATCTACTTATTTTCAACAATTTTAAGACAAATAGTGATTTTACAGCTTTACACTTTTACTGCACTGCTAAAATCATGGGTTCGCGTGCATGCAAGCCGCTACGAACAAAAAGAATAATCCGTATTTTCCAATCGGAACCGCTGACATTCTTCTTTATATCAAGGTTTCATGGGAGCTCATGTAACTTATGGCAAAATATCATACATATATATATATATATATATATATACACAACTTTATATGAAAGTACAAGAAAGTGGCCGCTAGATTTCCCTTGTCAAGAAATCTCTAAAATTGCGCATCAATTTCATCTGTTTTGTCGACTTCCTCGTGTAAATCCTTCGACAATTCCCGATGGTGGGTAAAAATTGCCAAATCAATAAAATAAAAAAACTCCTCTTTCAAGTACTCTATAACATAAGGCGAGCAATCTGATTAAACCCTCTTTCTTCTCTTTGCCTTGCTTTGATTTCTTCAGCGCATCTTAAAGTCCTCTCTATCTGGTACCCTCCTCCAATGCTGACTTCTCTCTCTAAGTGACAACAATAGCTCTCGAACACACTTACATTCACATGCAATTTGAAACCCATCAGGAACAGAAACTCAAGCTCCAATTTGTTCAATTCTTCGGTCATTAATCCCCCAACTCGAGCAAAGTATGAATTTCGGTAATTCCTGTTAAAAAAGATCGAAGACTAGAGATTAGATTAAAAGGTAACATATGCTATTAAATGGATGGCCTAAAGCTTTTGGACGGATCCTCAACATTAAAGTTCCAATAAAGAAAAAGTTGGGTAGAAAATACTCACATGTCCTCCACATACTTAGAAGCCACCATAATGGTTGTGATGAGAAAGCTGTGGACATTTCTGGCACTGATCCGAAATCCAGGATTGCTCTGGCAAAACCGATCAATATAGACATATGCAACAACATAAATCGATGGCCCGGCTCGAGTGTATCGGAAAATTCTCTCTAGATATGACTGAATCGTCATGTCCGGCGTCTCGTGGCAATCAAAAACTCGGGTTCTAGTGCCTTTAGATAAAGCCCATTTGCAATTTTTGGCAATCCTTTCATTCCTAGCCATACTTCTCTCGATGAGAGAGGCAAGAACATTGATCACCAATGGCGTGTTCGAGTCATCTTGGTAGGAATAGGAGTACACATCGGATCTAAGCTTTCTTGGAGATATTGCGAGAGTAGATGGGTCCATATTCAACTCTAATGATATAGAAAGAGTGATTTGTTATTGTGATTGAAGAAGTTTTAACTGGAGGATCACCTTGAATGAGGAAGAATGTGTTAATAGTCACAGAGAGAGAGAGAGAGAGAGAGAGAGAGAGAGAGTGAGGGGTTCTGCAATTGAGGTGAAGGTTTTTAGAGAGGTTTATATACAAGTGGCCTTGGGGGAGAAACGGTTTGGTGCGAGGGAGTGAGAAGCATTGTTTTGAGCCATTTGGAAGGTGGGTGGAAGCTAAGATAATATCATACTATTTGTAGAGATGCGTGTGCCTCCTATTTGTAAAGGCTGGGTACAACAAACCATCTAAGCTTCCTTCATTGTATAATACCAAAGAGTACCCCCTCTCTCTCTCTCTCTCTCTCTCGCCGACAGTGGGTTGAAGGGGGGAGGGAAGAGAGAATCCATACACAGCTGGGAGGTCATTGGGTAGGTCTTTGAGGGCCCTCAAAACTAGAGGGCATTTAAAGATTGACTTCAGCATCGAGATGTGTGTGTCATGTACCTCAGGGGTGAGACCCGTAGTACTACATCTGGTGGCCAATACACGTGCAGGCACTCGACTGACTGCCCCCAAAATCATTAAAATCTTGAAATCCAACTTGCGCATACTGAAGTTTCCCATCTCTGCATGTCCTTTCGCTTTTGGCCATTTAATTCTCAGCTCTGTATGGGTTCGAGATTCCATGTCTTTTACATCACTGTCCACAACTTTGGCATGTTCATTGAGGAATACGTACTTCTGTAAGACACACTGAGTATAACTATTCTCGATTTTGATGTTTGGCGTTTGTAGTTATGCATTTTTCTACTTTTGCCAAAGTTCAGTTAATTTGTAACATTGAGTACATTGTATTTGTAATTCTATGGTCATATCTTAACGAACTGAAAAAATAAATCAGGTATAATTACTTATATTAATCCGTTTGTGCAGGCATAATTAAAAAAAAATGTGACGTAATCTCAAAGTCAATAACCTCGTTTGTTTTTACAGATAAAATCAGTTGAGATTAAAATTAAAATTTGAATAAAATATTATTAAAATATATATTTTTTAATATTATTTTTATTGTAAAATTTAAAAAAGTTGAATTATTTATTTTATTTTATATGAAAATTTAAAAAAATTATAATAATTAAATTATATGAATTGATAGGAATTGTGACAACAAAGGAAAACATATATAAAATATAAAACATTTATGATTTTCAAATTAATATATATACATGATTTCATCCTTTTATACTGCAGCGTGCGGGTGAACGAAGCTTCTCAATAGAAGCATGGGCCGAAAGACGATATATATGAGTCGGTGAGCAGAGACTGCTTAGCAAACGCCAATTTTGTACCGCAAGAAAAATCTCATGCACCAAAATTAAATATATACATAAATCAATTTATTTAAAAGCAATACATAGGTCCACGAATCATATCCACTCAAGGTGTGGGCAGCTCCAAATCTTCATTACAATGATTGAGTTTTTGTTTCTATTTGTTCTATGCCACAGGCATCAGTACTAGCCACCGACACTGAATTAGAAGGGAAAAAAAAAAAAAAAAAGAAAGATCAAGGAGAAGATATATTTAGAATAATAATAGCAAAAAAAAAGGGATCTAGAAAAATACGAACTGAAAAAAAGGAAGGGTTCATGTGCAAGTTTAGCATGAATACGTTTAATTTCCTCTTGCTCATAGTAAGTTTACTACGGTAAAGAGTTCATTAGGCCAATTACATGGGCACTAAATGAATACTTGTTTAAACAAAATTGGTATTGGGATTAGCACTGTTCATCCGGGCTAAGAAAATCCCGACCCAATTCGAAACCCGAAAAACCGAGTTCCAGTTTCTGATTTCGGCCCGGACCAACCCGGTCCGAGTACAAGTTTGAAACCCGGGTCTTTTTATTAAAAAAAAACCATTTTGATACCGGTTATACACTTCCCCCTCTCCCCGACTCTCTCTCTCTCTTTCTCTCTCTCATTACGCTACAGCTAAAGAAAATTAAAAAATCTTAAGTCTCTGCCTCCATCATCGTGACCTCGTGAATTGTGATCCCATTGCCGTCGCCGCATCTCCATCGCCGCATCTCCATCGTCGTCAGCCTTTCTCTCTAAAGCGTGGTTCACTTGTTTGGATACTCTCTCTCTCTCTCTCTCCCCCTCCCTCCCTCCCTATAAGGCTATAACTATGATTTTGTGCGTGAGGAATAGATAGGATAATCAATTGGTTGATAATGGTTTGGGTTATTTATAAATTCCATATTGGTTGATAATCGGAGTTAATGAGTGTTGGTTTCCGTGGCTTATGGGTTGCCTCTGCTTTTTCTTTTAGATTTGTGTTGTTTTGTATATCTTTTGTTTGTTGTCGAATAGAGTATTGGACCTCCATTAGATTTATGGGTTTGGCTTTGCTTGTTTTGATTTATGGACCTCCATATCTTTCATGAGTACATATATATATGAATCTGTAAATAAACTGAATTTACACAGATTTTAATGACATGAGAGCTTGAGGCATCAGTTTTTAAAGATGATGTTGAATTTAGATATATATATATAAAAAAATGGATATGGGCAATAACCTCTAACCTAAGATTGTACAATTTGTTGGATGTGTATTTGCGCTAATTAGAAGGGAAAATTTCTAATATAGCATATATGGTTCATCTGAGAGTTGGAAGAATACGTACAGTTTATGGACCTTGAAGATAAGTTTGAAACTTGAAATATTTTTTTAATATCTATCTATCTCGGTTTATTATATATCTAACTCAATTTTTAATATTTTATTAGATGATCATCTAGCTTTATCTTTAACAGAGGCTACTGTAAGTCTCTATTCTCATTCATGCTGAAAAAAATCTAGAGTAAGTACTTTTATATTCGTTATGCTGAATTATTGACTTTGAATTTCACAATGAATTTACCAATTCAAATTCATATATTAGCAAAGTTATTGCTAGTTTTCTGATTTGCTACTTCTTCATTGAATTCCTCAATCCCAATTTCATAATGGACTATTTTGGATGAATCTTATATGCATCTTTTCTATGACTGCCCTTTAGCTAGCTAGGACTCTTTGGGTGCATTTCTTGACATTATTTTGATGTATTGTCATTAATTTTAAGACCATTTTGAGGTGCTGTAATTTTTATATATAAAACCATCAATTTCCATTCGAATAATATTCATGTTTCCATGATAATTGTAATGCATATATTTCCCTACTAAAATCTATGCTTAGCATTGTCACAATTTTCTTTTACATGTATCTATCTTGTAGAGAAAGAGATAAAAGATAACCCGAGTACAACCCGAAACCTGGATTTCCATCAAAACACACACTCTATGGATGCAGTTCAATGAACTTGTGACCTTCCCAGCATAGACCAAGATGTTGTGACGCGAGTGGCACGAAATCTATAATCTTAAAACATCTGGATCATCAGCGATCTCCTACTTTCTCCTATGCAAATATACTAGAATTACTTTAAGCTTTTGTATATAATGGAAGTGTTCCAAGTTCCAACCAAACTAGCGCACAATTTAATAAGATGTTCTTTCGTCTATTGAATTTTTGTCAAAACACATGCATGAGTTTTATTCGTCATGATTTTAACGAAGTAGACACAGTTTGCAGTGGCAAAATAACAGAACGCTCATTGTTTGAGTCTCAAATAAAGGTTTTTACTAAAAATAAATAAATAAAGCCGGGTACAACTCAGAACCTAGATTTTTGGGTTTCAAAAGTCCGAATTCACCCGAATTTCGGCCCAAGTATGACCTGGACCAACCCAGCCTGGATTTGGAACCCAGGTCCCGGTCGGGATGTACTCGGATACCCGAATTGGAACCCAGATAAACACTCGGATTACAGGTCTTATCATTGATTATATTGCTATTGCATTTCACTTTCTCTTGGTTCCTCTAATTTGGTCCTCCTTAATTAGATTGCATTAATTATTGCATTTCGCTTCCTCTTGGTAACTAGGGTCATGTTTTTCAATGCTCTTGAATTAACGATTGTGACCAAAACGTAAACTTGTGAGAAAGAAGTAAATATTTTAACATTGCTGATCTTAACTTATAAGAATAGCACACAGGAGTATTCTTTTTTAAAAAGAAATAAATAATATTAAGAAAAATCGGGATTCAAACTGAGAACCAAAATTATGACATCGTGCTTGTTTTATCATCAATTATTTCATTAATCCTTTAATGAATATTTTAACATATAATAACAAAAGAATATGATCTTATTATAATTTAAGATTTCGAGTGGTAAACATTTAAAGCAAGGTTATGGGAAGCAAAGAATTCAATCATGTACATGATATTATATATATATATATATATATATATATATATATATTATGTGGTTAAACACAAAAATTTAGGAAACTTTTCTCGTTTAGATAGTTAAATGAGATGAAAAATTTATAAATAATAGTGAGATAGTTTATAAATAGTAATAAAATTTTATTAAAATATAATTTTTTAATATTATTTTAATTTTAAAATTTGAAAGTTTTAAATGAGACAAACTGCTTATCAAAATAATGCCTTTAAGTTCTCACTTCATTGTAGTTTTTTAATTACAAAACGGGGAGTACACGTGTTGCACCACGAAAGCATTGGACCTGACAGGTCAATTGTTTGCCCCATAAACTAAAGGCTTGATAAAATAGCCCATTAGAAACTTGAACTCAAAAGTCAAAACTCAATTCCATTGGACCTTGTAAGTTTTAAGTCCAAGATCTATGACCCAAAACACAAAAATCCAAGGATCCAATGGTGTAAAATGGGTGGGTATTGTCAGCTCCTTTTTGTTTCACCATAAACAACCTTAAAGAACCAAAACAAAACAAATATTCTTCTGGTGAGGAAAAATAAATCATTTTTTTAATTCCTTCTCTTAAAAGATAAAAAGATAATATTTAAAATTAGTTTGGACTTTTCACGGCCACTAATCATCATTAGTAAGCCAATATGCAAGTTGTTCTGTGCTTTCCAATCAATTTCATTGAACAGTCGATAGTTAGATTTACCCAATAAAAAAGTCGATCCCCTTGATACACGCTCGTTTCTTTTCTAAGTTAAAAGAACTTAAACTGCTAGAATTAACGTAATTAGTCCTTTTCTCAAACATTGTAATATTCATCTTCAATAGTGTGCTTGCAAAGATTAGGGGTCAAATTGATAGGTTTAGGTCCCGTTTATTACAACTTTTTTAAATTTTTACACAAAATATAATAAACAATTTAATTTTTTCAAATCTCAAAATAATATTAATATTAAAAAATATTATTCTAATATTATTTTATTTAACTCATCTAAAACATCTCATTTCATCTTAACTCACTATTAAAACAACATCTTAATCTTTTAATTTTTATCCTAACACTCACTCTTAATAGTAGACCGGACTTTCTCTAAAAGAGGGCATCCGACACACCGTCAAAAGTGGTAACTCAATAGTCACTGGGCTACTCTTATATGGTTTGAACCCAATATATATTCGTCTGAGACTATAAGATCATCTTGTCTGGTTCTTGGCAAATAGAATATTACTATAGTCCTACCTAAGTAGGGAGACCACCTCCAATTGCCCCCTTATACCCCTTTTCTTTTTCTTTTTCTTTTTCTTTTTCTTCTTTTAAAATTTGAAAAAAAAAAAAAAAAGAAAATATGAGTCCAACTGTCCAACACATGATGGGAACTCAAGTTGTCTATCATGATAGCACGTAATTGTACTAAAAATTAGGTTGATCGAGAAAGAGGTGAAGTCAACACTTTTCTAAGAAAACAAAAACTGATTATTAAATCGCTATCAATATTTCTAATTATGTACGTGTCGTAGATTCAGAATGGAAGAAACTCAAATCAATCCTCAAAGTCTGTAATTATAAAAATAAAAAATAAAAAATAAAAAATAAAATAAATCAGTAATATGGTAGTAGGACATCCTAGGTATCTTCAAGCCAAACAGATCAGACTCAAAACTGTGGATTCCTTTAGATGTTTTGTTTTCGAAAGGAATGGACCAACTGAATAAAGATCAATCAATGCATGGTCCAAAGGCTCTGCATTGCCAGCTTAATTGGTGGTCCAACTCTCTGTTGAATAAGGTCATTATCGCCTAATAAATACCAAAATCTGGCTTTGTGGCGATTGTTTAACGCATGTCAATATCTACTGCCTCGCGTGCTTATCGCAGAGTTGCATCCAAGGCCTTTCCAGGCCTTATGACAAAAAAAAAAAAAAAAAAAAGAATGATAAGATCAGCTTGATAATTGCTCTTGATTTATATAATATTTTTCACAATATTTTACAGAACTATATATATGTTGTAAATTAGGAATATTTTTGTAAAATATTTTACAAAAATAAAATCATTTTATAAAAATATTCTCATCTTACAACATTGTTGTGCGATGTATTATGAAAATATGTTATGTACATATGATTACTCTTGCTGCATATATATATTGGACCTAATTTTCTTTAAAAAAATTGAAAAAAAAAAAAAGCTTCCTTTAGAATTGACGCCACCCATATGGGCTGGCAAAGGCATATTCCTCTCTAAAGGTATAGAGATAGTTTAGGAAACAGATAATCATCCCAGAAAACGAAATAGGGGATCTTGATATATATTTTGGTGTCAGTTCAATTATTCTACTCTTTTTGTTTGTAGTCGACAATACTCTTACATATCCCTTTCACACAAATAGCAATGAAAATGATGAGTGGGATCATTTCTATTCGTTTTTTTACACTTTTATAAATGGATAAACGTTACAAAAGGAAACTGAGAGGATTAGAAGGAATCGGTGAAGGATCAAAAAGGCGATCCAAGGAGGATACGTAAGACGCGATTACGGAAGTGGGAACCAGGGCATGCATTCGCGTTCCAGTTCATGTACACATGTACAATAAAATTGACACCGCAATAAATTTATTTTTCCTTGTATTGGTATGAAGTGAGGCAAGATATTGGTCACAAAAATAAGTTTAGTATGCATTATCATTCTAACGCGTTAGTTTTCAAAATTTTAGATAAATGCGCATTTATTTAAAATTGACGTAGTTTGACATGGTAGGTTAAAAGTAAAGCTACTTTTGTACCCTTATCATCTATACACCCGTATCGATCTCATCTGTAATTGACATGTCAAGTAATTGGAGTCTTCCCCAGTTAGCAAGTGGTGCTGGCAATAGGAGAAGAGGACAAAGACAGGAACTTTTCCTCAATCCCATATTCCCAGGACAAAGATTTATATAGTATATAACCTGTGTACACACGTTCACCGCTTTCTAAACTAGCTAGGAGCAGCGACTCGGATGTATTGCTGATGAGCAAATTTGTTGGTTTATGATTCTCCAAACAATCAATCCGATCCAATGAACATCTGACAAAAAAACAAGACCCTGTTTAAGATTACTGCATGTGATAAGCTCAAAAGTTCAAACAAAAGAGTTGAGCAAAGAAAGAGCCTAGATTTCAACATAAAAGCGTGTGGTGATTTTGGAGTCCAAGCGTTTCTTTCCTTTGCAATCATATATGCACTTCCCTATCTCCTCTTGTTCATGACATTTATATATCGATCATATCACAAAGCAAGTGGGTACGTAGCCATCACGTCGACGTTCCCACTTAACAGCCAAAGCCAATTTGATCGATACTACAGCTAGTTGTCATGTATACGAGGGTCCCATTGCAGAAAAGCAAAAAGAAATACTGGGAAAAAGGAGAACAGAAAAAGAGAAACGGTAAAAGTAGAACTCAATTATTGATCCTACTTGATCTTTAGTGCATTGACAAACTAAGATAATGAATTATCTTTAAGATGTATTAAACTGTGGAGTTTGTAGTGATTCTGCAGAAAATCCTTAATGCATGGATTTTTTTTTTATTTATTTACTCTTCTTTTTTTTTTTTTTGGTTGCCGAAGGGGGGGGGGGGGGGGGGGGGTGTTTGGTCACCAACACAAAAGCCTAAACAAAGAAAATTGGCTATATATGCAGATCAAACAACCATGCATTTAACACAAGGTTTTACAGTCTCATCCCTTAAACCTTTGATGTCAGTGGCAGGCCATTCCATTGCAAGTGGTACGATCAAGTCCTGTATCATTTTGTTGCAAGTACTAAGTAGCTAGCATAACTCAATTATATATTCAAATTGAGTATTTTATTAATTCATTACAAATAGTATTAGAGCTAACCTCTAACTAAAAATATTGTAAGGTTCAGTACTCGTTCTATACATATAAAAGAATGGCTTAATGAAGACTTTGGATAATTATGGGAGAGATTGTAATACTCGTAATGAGTACACAGAAAATTGTAAATAGGATTAATTCCACATTTACTTGAAGGAAATATTTCTTACAATTTATAATGATTTTAAGGGATTTCATGATGTTCAGTGTAGAAGCCTAAAGTCATTCGTCGAGTAGTATGATGACAATATATATATCATCATGTGGAACCCTCTTGACAAGTGTCTATGCCAACCCCTCATTAATGTATATAGTTGAAAAATCAGTATCCAATCATTTATATGTTCATCTTTAAGCAAACATTACATGTTAGATGTCGTCTTTAGGATGTATATGAGAAATTTGTGGGACAGGAGAGTATTGATCAATTCAACATTCACTTTTGGACTAATCGCTATTGAAAATCAGTCTTTTTACTGCAAGAAGTGAACATCATGTAAATGGGATTGCAAGTAATTTGGCGACTATATATAACTATAATTCTGAAAGCTAATGACTTGGGAGAAAATAGTAGTAGTAATTAAAACAAGTAAAATGATAATATGACTATCAAATATGCCCATCAAATGTGCCCATTTTTTTTTAATAATTAAGAAAGTAACTATTAGTAAATTTTTTTTCTTAATGGTTAAAGATGTTTAAAAAATAATTTAAAAAATAAATAAATGAATAACTCATTTGTACTATTGTGCACATTTAATAGTCACCCTACCAACTCCCAACATATATATTTAGAATAATGAGATCCTTTGAAGTGACTGATCAGAAGCTTCCTGCATGAGAATATCATTATTTATATATGTGTAAGTTAAAGCTGTTGTTAGGAATGCTAAGCTGATAATTAAAAGTAGAATTAATCACCCACGACGCAAAGTTTACGTAGTTTGACAACGTGCCTATATCCACGGAGCTACAGATAATTTTATTCAAATGATAATTATGATACCTGATATGATAAGGATAATGATAGGTGGTATATGAGATCCTATATTATTTGAAAATGAGAAGTTTTTACTCTTTATAAAATTTCAATTGGGCTCCAATTTCATTGGCTAGTCCTTTAATTTGGAGTATAGGCTATATGATTTAGATTTTCCATATATTGGAGCGTTATAATAATAAAAGATATACTGCAGTGGCCGTACAACAGTTTAATACAATATATAGTAAACCCTAATTAGATTTACATGACAATGGTTTAATACGAGAGACCCTCGCATACCTTTGGATGCTTTTTATATGACAAATCGAACCTTTAAAAGATTTCCCGCGTGCATACATTAATTAGATCATTTTTCCAAAAGAAAAAAGAATGTTATATTAACTTGGGCAGAAAAGAATGTGGATGCAAGCAGTACAAAGCTGGTGTCTATCAAAACAATTAAAATGAAGATACATTGTTCATTAAAAAATACAGATCGATGCGTTATCCCGAATGGAAATCAGTTGGATGAAAATAAGAAAGAATATTATTGTACACGAAATGCATCAGTTATCCACAAATTGATTACCCAAAAAGGCAACAGTACTTTTTTAGCTATTCGCTCATCTCTTAGAGCTAAAATACACTATCACTCGCGATATTTAAATACATCCCTTCACAAGATCAAGATCTTCTAAAACTTCTATTCGAATTGTAGGACTTGAAGTGGCCTGTGAGAAAGACATATAATGTGAATCCTTTGAGCATTTGATGTCGTCCAAATTAGGATACATGCATGGCTAACAACAATAATTGTTACGGAATACGCTTCATATATCCATGATCTCTTCTCACTAGACTCTAGAATTTGAGTAGGGACTCTTAAGGAATCCTAAGCTCCCCTCCACAATCTTTGCAGCAACTGCATGCACCCAATTTGTGGTTTTGCTCTCTAGCTAAGCTCTGCAAGGAACGAGACCCCAACAGAAGAAAGCTTTAGCTCTTAGAACTAGAAGGTAGAGGTTGATGTTGATGCTGCTGCTGCTGCTGCTGGTACATGGCAGCCATCCTGCTGTAAGCATCCATGGTCATTGGCTGCAATTAATTTTTGTATTAATCACCACATATTAATTATTTACCGTCTCAAAGATCATTAGATTATTGTACTAAAAAAACAAAAAAGAAATAGTACTTAACTGATTGTTACTGATTCGATCAGTAGAATGAAGACGTTCTAAACAAAGTAAACACTGATATTTATGCCAGATTGAATATGATTTGAGTCATACAATGACCCGATGGCAATAAGTGCACAACTACTGACCAAGGAAAGTACCGGGGCATATGATATGGGACATCCAACAATTAGAGATATGAGACATGTTGCATACCAATAACTCCCAGTTCCAACTTAATTGGAGGTAGGAGACACGTAGCATAAGTCTAACGACACAATTTCAATTAGAAACAGGCGAGGTCCTCGAACTTGAACAAAACAAACCAGGGTTTTCTCATCAGTACAAGAAAATCAAAGAAGTGGGATATAAAAAAGCTCTCCAAAATCAATGACTCGAATAAGCTGAAATGTCAAAAAAATCTGGAAAGTTTACCTGAGGTTGGCATGCGAGGAATGTGGACAAGGGGTCTGGCATTACAGCCCCTGAAGTGGCTTGAATTCGGTCACTGGAGCCATCCCAGGAAGTGATAGGCATGAAGGCAGTAGGGTGAAGAACAGGAGAAATGCCTGCCATGTTGGAGCGGTTGATGGTGTTCATGTCCATGCCCATGCCAATTCCGATTCCCATACCCATCCCCATGCCCATAGGAGCCATCATGGACATCGGAAGTTGTTGCATGGTCATTGGTAACATCATCGGGTGCATATTCATTCTGCTCATCATCTGAACTTGAGCTTGCAATTGCTTTAGATATTCAATCACTTCGTCCAGCATTGAAGCCTTGTCAGTCTGTGCAATAATGCAAGAAATAGATACCTAGAATGAATGCCAATCAATGTATGCGCTTTAATTCAATCTAATCTATTAGCTAGTGTCATCAAGATCGTGACTTGGAATGAAGTTAAAAGTGAATCTGCACATTTGTTGCACTGTTAAGATTGAACAGTGGAGAATACTTGGCACAACTTGCTTTGAAAAAGTCGTTATCGACACACTTAATGTCTCATTATTAAGTAGAAGCTTTTTAGCTCAAGTAGCATAAAACAATATACTTTTTTATAACGATGATGAGTCTCGTAACAAGTAAATTGCTTGTAGCTAGTAAAAGTAATAAACTTTTTGTTTTTCTTTTCATGCTTTTATGTACTTAACCTTGTCACCCAGCTGCCAAAAGTACATTAGAGGACGACTTCTTAGAAGTTAGCTGTAAAAGAGAAAGCAAAACTGACACCAATATGGCTGCGCCTCTGTCCAATTAACCCCAGGCTAGCTTGCAAGTTGAAAGAGTCGGCACAGGACATATTTTACTACTTGGGTTACTTTAAACATGTGGTGCCCCATTAAAAGTCACATCTCTCTCGCTCTCCACACAAAGAAGTTACTTCCCCTGTGCTAGTTATCAGAAAACAGAGATTAATAACATGGAAACGACTGGTTTCAGACAAATATAATGAGGCCCTACCTATGGAAGGGATTTATGTGAGAAGCAGGTCGTTGTCTCCATACCTAACAACTTTCTGTCATCTTGTCCCCCCATAGCAATAGATGTGTGGACTAGGATCGGGCTGGTGCCAAAACATCCACAGCCATTTGGACCACATCTATTCCACCCACTGTCATCTTTCAATTGAAATCTTTGGGGCTTGTTCATCCTCTCACCATACATTTGAGGAAGATAAAAATGACAAGATTTTAATAAATGGAGAGAGAGAGAGAGAGATTTGTGTGTTCCAAGATTCTTACAAAGGATCTGGGACATACTCCCAGCCATGCTATGTTTTTTTTTTTTTTTTTGGTATTTTCCAAAATGGTTGATTTAATGACTTTACCCAAAGAAGAGAGAAGGAATTAACAACCCGCAGAGCTACGATTTTTGTACAACAACTATGAAAAGTAATTCTTTCAATAAATGAAACGCCAGGAAAATATTCATCAATCATCATGGGTACCATCTCCAGAAAATCATTTCTCATAATTATTATGCGCCCCAGTAGTCAGACACAAGATAATAAATGGAAGACTTCAACTGGAGTCTGGGGGAGTAAATTACAGCCAGATTCCTTTTTTTTTTTTTTTTAACTCAATATTTGAATATCGTATAAGAATTAGAATAGAATACATATTAACTCCCCCCAAATCAATAGAAGACAGAAAAACTTTCCAAAAAAAAAAAAAGCCGAGATGCAAACGCTTAGCCATAAATAAATAATAATAGAAGTGCTGAGAAAAAATATTAAAGCTATAAAGGTCACAAAGAAAAGGTCAAAAAAAGGAACTGCATACCTTACTCGAATTGGGGACCAGCTTCTGCAGGGTCTTCATCCTTTGATTTATTTTATCTCTCCTTTTCTGAAACAGACACCAATAAAATATTCTAAATTCAATACAATCTTACTCTCTATTCTATTCTACATCATCATTTGACTATAGTCCTTCCCATCTGAGCCTGAGGTTTGGGACTAGGATTTTGGGATTAAATAATCAATCTTTTATTTAGTTTTCTAATGAAACCCAATCATATCACTGTCCTAGAACTGAAAAGCAAAGCTACCTTTCCTATAAAAGCAAAAGCATAATTAATAGCTTATCTGCATCTGTGTGTGTGTTTGTGTGTGTGAGTGAGAGTGATTGAGGGATTTTGGAGGCTCACACGTTCAGATTGGTTATGAATTGCAGCAGCCCTACTTCTTTTAGTTGAAACAGAGGATTTCCCAGTACCCTTCTTTTTGTCCTGATCACCTGCCTCCCTCTTCAGAAATTTGTACACCACGAACAACAACAGACAAGTAAATAAACATATAAATAAGGATTAAAAGATGAAATTCAACGAAAAAAATACATTAGTATTGTATGGAATCTCCAAAAAAGGTTTTGTTTTAATTTATTAATTTATGAATCTCCAAAAAAGGGTTTGTTTTAACCAGAAGTAAAATACCCAGCGACAAGCAGTGACTGCCTACCGGCGGTGAGCTGTGGCAAACAGAGTCGTGGTCATCGGCGGTGGTGGTGGTCTTTGTGAAAGGCTTGCCGTGAGAGCTGGTGTGTTCTGCTGACCCAAGCGACGTGGAAGTGAAACCCAAACCCCGGTCCCTCTCACACGTTTCAATAGTCATCTGATGACTATCCATCCCACACGTGGCGCTTCCAGTGCAGCTTTGGTCTCTGCTGCTCCAGTCGGCGGTGACACGCGCCTCCCCGGCTCGTTTCCCCGTGAAGAGGACGTCGTTGTCTTTGTCCTGTGTGGTGGCTGCAGCCCCGCTGCAGGACCCTACGTGAGTGGAGCATCCGACCACGCAGGTGGCGAGTGGGTCCACCACGCGGCCCTGGGTAGCCTGTTCGACCTCGGAGGTGCGGTTGGAGGAGGGCACCAAAGCGTCCATAGTCATGGTGGCAGAGGCGGTGGCGGCAGCAGCCAAAGCAACGCGGTGGTGGTGATGATCGAACCAGGGGACCAAGTCGTCGCTGCCATCGAAAGGGACTGCTTTGCGCATGGCTGGCAAAGCAGTGGCCTGGTTAACAATGGACTCCAAGGTGCCGCTAGCGCGTGGCTTTTCCCAGGTGGTGTACTTGGAAGCAGGGGGATTGGTATTGGTGGTGGTGGTGGCGACGGTGGGTTTGGCGGGCACCCGTGGCGGACCTAAGCCGTGCATGGCTAGCTGGCCGTTCTCCCATGTCAGCTCCGCTACTTCATAGTCTAACCTGCATATACGTATCAGATTGACAAAGTACTCATCAAACAATCATGAAAAACGAGCATATACCTGTGTCAGTGTATATGTATATCGAGAGAGAGAGAGAGAGATTACATAGTGCTATCAGGAGTGGAATTGGAGTGAGAACGAAGTGATAGCCTGGCCGGGTTGGGATTACGATTATCATCGAAATCCCAGCTGGGAACGCACTGGCTCATTTTGGGAGGAGGAGGTGTTGCTGGTAGTAATGGCTGCGTTGGGGTACAAGGAGGAAAGGGTATGTATTTCTTTTGCTTATTTTTAGTCTTTAAACTTGGTTTCATGTGTTTGGGAGAGGAGAGAGTTTGTTCAGAATGCAGAAAAACGTTTTGTTATTTATGGGGAGTGAGAGGGAGAGGGTGAAGTTTAGGTCTCAAATGGAAAGACTTTGACCGCAATTTATATATATATATATATATATATATGACATATACATACACATAAATATTATATATAGGCATACAGTTTATTTACGAAACTTTTATAGATAAAGAGAAAGGTTGGATTTGGATATTTGAATTGAGATGATAAAATATTATTAGAATATTATTTTTTAATATTATTATTATTTTAAAATTTTAAAAAATTATAATGATGAGTTGAGATATGTTTATATATCAAACAAAACCTTAATGCAGAGTTGTGAAGCCGCTAACTAATATCTAGTCATAATAAATGTTTAATCTTATTCCATTTTATCATTATAATTTTTTAAAATTTTTATATAAAAAATAATAAATAATTTTTTAAAATAATAATAATATTTTATTTAATTTTTAATTTACTCATCTCATTTCAATTCACAATTGAAAGAGCACCTAACTTTCATTTTGGATAAGTCTTAGAAAATCTAGCTTTCTGTTTGTTTTTTTTTCCTTTTAAGTTGAAAAAATTCTTTCCTCAAAAGAAAGAAAAGAATCAACTTTGTCAAACTAGTTGCTAGGGTTCTTTTCATATCAGAGCTTCCAATTCCATGGACGTCCAGCTGCAGGGATCATACATATTATATCCTAAAGAAATTTGCAGGTTTGTATAAAAAGAAATTTTTTTTTTTTTTTTTTTTTTTTTTTGCCCAAAGAAGTGAATCTAAAAATTACCCAAAATAAATATTTCCTTTTTAAAGCAATTCAAAGTTTTCATTTATTTTTTAAAACAAAAAACAAAATAAATATCTCCTTGTTTTATATAAAATAATTAACACATAATATGATCTCCACAACATCTTCTCAGACCGCATGATCTAAAACATATAATTAATCAAACATCTCGACACTTGACATATGATATCACTTTACATGTAATCGCAGAAACTCAATATTTTCAATCAACTCGAGATCAGCTATACATAACGTCGTAAAAGTTTGGAAACCAACTACTTTCAACCGACGCGGCCAAATGGTCAAAGCATGAACAAATCCACGTGTTCATGTCATTCAAAAGGTGATTTAACTATATATAAGATGGTTAAATCTCTTTAATACGATGCATATAAATAATCAGTAATACAACATAATTTATTCAACGGGTTTTATTGATCAGTTAAGTTCATGACCCAAGTATTTGATCGGACTACTTTATTTTGTAAGCATAAATAACTTAGGAAATTCATATATTATATGTATAAATTATATGATTATACACATTTACAATTATATTATGAAAAAACTAATTTGATAATCAATTTACTATGCCAATTTCGCAAGATCATGACTTGTAATTGATCGAGTTCGGTTCAAACATCCGCTTAATTGAGATCGTCATGCTCCATAAATATAATTACTTGCTGTTAAGTAAATTTTTAAAATCAGGTCTCATTATGTTTCATCTTTCAAGGAGATTCCTATCCAAAAACATATATATTATTCGGATTTCTTTGGTATTCACTTATCAGCACAAACGGAGGGTAAATTTGTTGGCGAGTAATATTATACACTACACTCTTATCCTATTTTTCTCATACTAAATAGTATATGACACATTCATCATTATTAGATGATAAAGAATCACGCTGTAAATTATTATTTAATAATAATAAATATGTCACATCATATTTAATGGAATGAAAGTAAGATGGTAGTATAATATCTAGAATTTTTCTTTGTAGGCTAGTCCAACCCACATAAAAGCCGGGCAGTATATTATCATCGTGTATGCCATCACGGGCTTAACTGGCTTGCACATTGAGTTATCTGGGCCTTAAAACTTTCTAGTCCATTCGTCCTGGATTTGCAGTCTTTCTCCATTTGGTTTGCTATGAACAAAAGATCAACCCCCGTTTGCAAATAAGAGGCAGAAAGAAACAATGCTAAGAAAAATGAGAGAGACAGAGAGATTAAAATTAATGATATAATTAGGTCAGAGTTGATATCATAAGGGAGCGCATTTGGCTTTGCGTCTAGAATAATGTTATATATAGTCTTAAAGTGTACAAACACCACGCATTCGCTTAAAAAAAAGGTAGGATTTACTATTATGCTATTGAGAGAGATGAAATTAATGATATAATTAGGTCAGAATTGATATCATAAGAGAGCTCATTTGGCTTTACATCTAGAATAATGCTACATATAGTCGTAGAGTGTACAAGCACTGCACATTCACTTTGAAAAAGAGTATGGTCTACTATTATACTATTTTATATGTAATATAGTATTGTAAGATCTAACAAATTGATTCAAACCAACCTTTTACACAAACTTAAAGAAATAGACAGAATGTCCATTTTATCATTTTAGAAGTGTGATTAACTTGACACCAATATTACAATTAAAAATAATAATAGAATATTATAATATCGAGGACGTGCTTAGAATTTTTTATCTCGAGTATTTTTTATAATTTAGAGAGAGATATATCATATAAATTTTGCAGTAATAATGCTGTTCATGACAACAATAAAAATTGTATGACACACTTAATAACGTCTCTCTCCTATTTTTCTCTCTTTCTAAATTGTAAAAAATATATGGGACGAAATTTTTTGATTATTTTCTTTGTGCGGATCTTCACAAATAATCTCAGATTGTATAAATCCGACATGGCATAAACCCATTGGTTGTGTAGGCGTGGTACAAAAGCGTGGCAGTCAACCACATGGATTGTTCTCAAACGACGTGTCGGAAACCCCCTGTTTTTCTCTATATAAAATATAAATAGGTCGACTTGGAAGAACATAATTGGAACTTATTCATTCTAAGCAGACGCAGTCAAAAACACAAAGACGTCCTCAGATCTACGAAGGCGGGCGAGCCCCGAAACGCCGACTCGACTCAGGCGTGTTCCTCTCCCTCTCGCTCTCTAGAATTTCCTTTGAATCTCATGCATGTACAACTTTATCATCTTCGGCTATCCAATATATTATGTCCATACGGTTCTAGATCTACTGCATGCAATCTTGAATTTAGGATTTTTTGTTTTGTTTCAACTGTTCGTCGATTCTCTTTTCGGATCCGATATTCCTGATGGGATTCTCCTGACTTAGGGTTACAATTAGCAATTTATGAATGTTTTATGTATTTTAGTTCGCTTTACATTTGTTCCTTTTTCTGTGTAGAATTCATGCGAAGCTTGACAAAGTCCATTTTTTCTTTCAATTGTTTGGCAAATCGTTTTTTCAACCTACGGGAAATCGTTTAAACCGTGTTATTCATCTCCTTTTGCGTTCAAAATTCATTGGTTGGCGTCATCTTTCTTTCAGTAGCGTGATTTTTGTAGATATATTTATGAATGAATGCTTGAGCTGTTGATGTTTGAGATCCATTTGCGAGGTTTATTGTGGTTAAGAAAAAATTGTTTTTAACCCTTAGATATCGAGGTTTATTTTTCTCAATTTTCAAGGGAATCTGTGTTCTGGATGGTATTATTTTCCTGGTTTCTCATCAAGCATGCTTTTTAGTTTTATTTTTGTGGAACATTCGCTTTGTTGGTCAGTCTTTTCTTTCTTTCTTCTTTTAAAAAAACAAAAACACAAGAAAAGAAAGAAATTGAAAATGAGAAAAAGCCTTCTGTTGCGAAATCTGTTCTGCATGCGTGGAGTTGAGTCTTTGACTAGTTTGAATACGATCATTTGCCTCCTTAGGTTTGAAATCTCCAGGATTCCTTGATGCACCAATTTTACAACTAAAATACTTGTAATTTTAAGAACGAACTGTAACCGCAGAAAGAACTGCAAACGAATATTAAACAAATTTCATTTATGTTCATGCTTGATTGCCCATTGATACGATAAAATAATCAAGTATCTAGTGTTGCTCTTTAGTGTGATAATGAAGTTCTCAAAATTTTTTTGAATGGTTGCTGCAGAAATGGCTTTAGGTGGACCAGCTCCACCGAGGGGCAGTGCAGCAGCTACTGCAAGCATGCGCAGGAGGAGGACAACAAGTAGCGGGGCATCTGGAGGAGCAGCCGGGACCATGCTCCAGTTTTACACAGATGATGCCCCAGGTCTCAAGATCTCTCCAAATGTCGTTCTTGTCATGAGCATTGGCTTCATAGCCTTCGTTGCTATTCTTCATGTCATGGGTAAGTTGTACTTTGTGCGTAGAGAGGCGTAGAAGGACACTGGTGAAGGACTCTGATGACAGGATATACTAAATTCAATATGCTGAATTCTGGGTTTCGAATGAATAAGTAGACTTCAAATTTGTCAACTTTTTTAATGATTGGAACAGTACTTGTATCCGTTTCGGTTAATTATTGAGGGAGAGGTTAATGCTGCTTACGTTTCTGTTACTTTTTTCTTCTCTTAACACGTGGGGAACATGTTACTTAAAGATTTTGCTTGTTTCTCAAAATGAGGATATACTCATTGGAAAGAATTGTTTCTGTTGGTTCGAATCACATTATTACTATAGTCAGGTTATGCTAATATGATTAATAAAACAATGGTTCAAATTGAAAATGAAAAATTGCTTAAAAGATGTCAAGCAGTAGACCAATCACATCAGAACTTACCAACGCCCTCTACGGGCATTACTGTTCATGTTCCATGAGAAAGCAGATTTTTAAGGGAGGAAAATAGATATCAATGAATACCTAAAGCTTCTTTATTAACATTGGTATATTAAAATATTGTCAGCAGCTAAAGAGTGAGTGG
The DNA here is from genome assembly GCF_004785595.1 of Juglans microcarpa x Juglans regia. Lineage (NCBI taxonomy): Eukaryota > Viridiplantae > Streptophyta > Magnoliopsida > Fagales > Juglandaceae > Juglans > Juglans microcarpa x Juglans regia. The sequence continues at coordinate 2,744,470 of NC_054606.1, read as the reverse complement.
TGCTTTTGCTCCAATCAATAAAACCAAAAATGTACCATTTACATCTCTCGAGTATTTCAAGCAATCAAAGAAACAAAGATGTGAAACCATATTCGTAAGCTAGAGATCTCAAAATCTAGAACTATACATTTTTATACAATTGTAGGAATTTTTAACTCTTAACAAAAAAAAATGGATTTAGTTGTTTTACAGTCCTGACGTGATAATGATATCCCAAATCACTTCTAAAGAATCAGTGGGCGTTGTCGGACGCCCAACCAGAAACCATACTTTCATCCACGGATTTTGGTCCTCCACAGGATCTTGAGACTGATTCAAAAAGCTTTTCAATCTCGGGAGCACACCTTATGAAGGTTCGGTTCCAAAAATTGTATCTAGGGTTCTGAAAAATTAAAACGACCAACTTAGAAAAATAAATTTCGACTACAAGTGGAAAGGCATACTGCGCAATTGAGAATTTAAAATAAAAATTAAAAAGAAAAAACATATGCGTCACCTTAATTAACTCTATGAAAGTAATCAGAAGACCCCATGGATGAGGTCGATTAACAATCAGGCGTTCTAACAACACTCTTGTAATTTGCTCCTGGATAATTTCCTGCCCACAACAAAAGGAAATTAAGCAGTTTTAGAACCAACCATCATATGCTAAAATCAGTTGTGAGGATATAATTTACAGCAGAAATCTTGGAAACGAATAATTTAGAGGCTCCTTTTTGAAACAATGAAAAAGCCCGGGATCCTACAATGGAATAACCTTACCATGAAAACCCATATATAAATAACACAAGCCCCAAAGAATTGAGAATTCTAGTTTTGTAATAAAAGGGTCACGATTTAGTTTCTTCTCTTCAGGACAGAACAGTGTTGTGGCAGGTGTTGAAATACTTTAAAGGACCAGTCCATTTCGTAAAAGGCCATGAACTAGTTTACATGTAAACCTGATATTAGTTGTAGCAAGAATACTTGGATCCGAGACTCAAATACTGCAGGAACAACTTTTTCATATGAGAAATGTTTCGTCCACAAAAAAAAGTAAACTCATGGCTGCTTGTTCATCAGATTGTAAAATTCTTTTTACTGCAAAATAACTCTGACGTATCACATCAAACATTATCAGTTTGTGAGTTTACTTTTGTCAGATCTTTGTGGATCTAGCACTTCTCTATTCGTATGCCCAAGGAACAACCAGTAAGCACATACTGCCATCTTCAACATCAGTAACGAAATTCAAACAACCACCCACAATATAAAATAATATTAAAAATCGAACACTTATGTACCTGGTTTGATTCTGCAAACAAGTAAAGAAGGATGAAGGAGAAATAATGTGTATGGGTATTTGGATATCGCAATTGGTTAGCAACTGCATTGAGAAACAGATAGCGCCCTTCGGTATCTAAGTCCGCTATTAGTGCCTGGAAGATGTCCAAGGCAGCACCAACCAAGAACACAGCCAATGGAACGGTGTTGGATGTGGACTGAGAATGAGGAGTTTTCGGCTGCAACTGCTGGATGGCCTGTAGAAAAATAAAGCATCAAAGATTTAAAGCAGAGGGAGTAACAGAGATAATTTCAAATCATCATTTTAGTTTCAAATTGATATGACCTCTCTGGAGCAAAAACACGTTCCAAATTTATAGCTTTCAACTAGACAAGAAAATAATGGGATTCTCCCCCCCCCCCCAAAAAAAAAAAAATGGAGGAAGAAAAACAATGATTGTATTAATGCATTGGTGGCTGACCAAAGGTCAAGAATACACATAAAAACCACTTGGGACAACTTTAAACAAGTAAAGAAATTGACCATATCAGTCTAGAAATAGTGAGTGGTGTTCCTTGAGATCCAATACAAACACACAGTACCTGCATTCCAACATAGAGCACGAGGGAGTTGATCAAGGGAACATTGTAACGGGTACCAGCTGCTGCGGCATCATTTGGTAGGTGGAGGAGTTTCTGCTTCAGTTCGGTCAGAAAGGACCCAGGTTGCCTAGTCTGTAGAATGCACCCAAAAAAAGATATAAAAGATGAAAGAGAATGCGAAGAGAATGTATTCATACAAATAATTAACTCTAAATTACAAGTTAAGATGGGGGGAAGGTGCTAGGACTAAAGGAAAGAAACATTTACAACTAGAATGGATTTACACATAATATATAAAAGACAAGGAACCCAGAGAATAATTGAGAAGCAAAAAAAAAAAAAAAAAAAGTAAGCAATGCCTGTACGTAGTCAAAACTGTTTCTCCATAATTATTTTTGGGTATTGTATGGCTAAAACAACCGATAAAGGAGAACCAAAGACCTTGAGATACTCATCTACATCAGCCTTCATCTGCTTTGCCTTAAGAGCTGCATCAACCTCAGAGAGAATACGTGGGGATTGACCAATATCCGGAAGTAAATCAATCTGCATATGAAACCAAACCAGTTTCCTGTTATTTTTTTTAACCAAAAAGTTCATCAGTAATCATATATGATCAATCAGGTACCTTTAGATTCGGTGTCGATGGATCGGGCAGCCTCATATTACGGGGAAATGCACTAAGGATAATATTTCGCATTTGAATGCAGCTCGGAGGAATAACATCACAGAAGGTAAAGTGGTAATCACAAAGGAACTCAGGGAAATCGTGAAGCAGCACTAACAGTACCCTAAGTGTGCCTTTATACAGAAAATGAGCCTAAAACAAAAGGAAAATAAGATAGTTATCATAATTACATACCCAAAAAAAAAGGTTTTCATACTCGAGTCATAGTGGCCATGAGAAAATAAACCAAGTAATAAAGAGACGAACCGGCATTCCAAGTTCAGCATTCCTCAAAAATGGCTCCATGAATTGGAACAAGTCTACCAGCAAGCGCTGGATGTAGGGCCAACCCTTCTGACCATTTACAGTGAGCATTTTTGGCATGAAACTCCTGTGACTCACCAACTCGAGCCACGCAAAGCTGAAGAAGCATTCCAACCAAGTTAGAAGCAATATCAAGATCTATTTACATGTCAAAGTTTTCCAGATTAACATATGAATGTTAAGACTATGAAGTAAAGAAGTGTTGAATCGTCCTAAAAAAGCTTTTCCAAAGTATGCCAACCACTACAATAATGAATACCCACTGCAGATTAGCACGAGCACTACAACCTTATAAACCTTCAGGGCAATTTTTTTTTTTCCTTTTTGGTAAGTAAACCTTCGCAGCAAATTACCCACAAATCTAAAATTCTTAGATGCAACTTGTAATATATTCAGACCATTATAAAATCTTCCATTGTGGTTACAGGCAACTCCACGTGATTATTTTCTCACATCTATTGGTAGAACCCATAAAGAATCTGACTAAAACTTTTTGAACCTAAAATCCCACAAAGACAACCAGCCATGGGCAAGTTGGAAAAACACTGATTGGATTAAATCAACCTGCATTCTAAAAGTTTTGGTCATCTTCCAAGAAGCAAGAGCTCAAGATTCTTGTTACAGCTTTATGACAAGACCCCAAACTATTGATGATAATTATTTTACTGATGATGGCAAACATCTGGCAACAAAACAAAATATAAGTCGCCTATTTTTTTGACAAGGAAAGCGTTAATCATACAAGTTTTTTTAATAGGTAAGTAAAATTGTATTGGATCAAGCAAAAAAATATAGACTAAGTACCCAGGAATACAAGTTTTTTTTATGATAGGCAAATAACAAATCATACAAGCTGTCTGATATGTGAGCAACTTGGCAATTTCTTGCTCAAGTCATGAACCGGCCTTTGCTTCAAAACGAAAAAATCAACTACACCAGCCTGGCTTATCAAAGAAATTTCTAAGATTCATCGATGCAATGACTATATATTATTACTAATATGAATTTTGGTACCCTAATAGAGGCTAATAGGTATCTACTAGCTATATTTGTAACAAAAGCATATTTGTGACTTCAACTGATAGTTCAATTTAATTAAGCTCCATGAATAACTACTGAATACTGTTTCACAAAGTCCGAAGAATGATTTTAGTGGAAGCAATCAGGGTCCCATGATTTAATTCCCGATCCCTTCTAAAGCTTAGTAAAGCAAAAAAATCAACTAGACATAACTTGTCTGCCCAGCAAGCTTGCATATTAGTATTCTATGAAGGGTGCTTTAATATACTGAATCTTACAATTAGAAGGTTCTTTCCCACAAATAACTAAAAATCATTCATCACATCTACAGAAATGAATGAGGAAGTCAGCAAACCACATAAAAGCGAACATGCTTGTCAACCATCCAAATTGATGTTTATCTCAAAATCAAAGCCCGCAGGTAAAATCCTACCATCTGAGTGTTAATGAAACAAATTCAACGTGCTAACCTGAATGCAGGAACTTTAAGGGGCTGCAGAGCATGAAATGCATTTGCAAATGCTGCCAAAATCTGCAACAAATAGCACCAACACTAATGAATCAGGGAGACAACAGCAAAAAGCAAAAGATAATAATCCAAACCTGAACGTTTGCACCATCAATAACAGGATCCAGGGAACTCAGATCCAGCAGCCAGTTAATGAACAATCTAAAATAGGGTCTTGGATTAAAAGATTCTTTCTTCTCCTCTGCATTTTTCTGGATGAATCTCACAGTCACTGCCAGAATCTGTCATATAACATTTGCCGATCAAAAAAAAAAAATGCCACATTTTGTAGAATTCAAATCACCAGTCAAAAATAAGAATGGAGAGGGAAGGAATAAATAGTTAGTTTGGACTTTGGACTAACCTTAGAAAAAAGAAAGAGTTTGCTTGAACCCTGATCAGAAACAATCAAATTATACAATATTTTTAAAAGATTCCAAAGAAGAAAAGACTATACAATGTGTTTAGAGTGCATAAACATACCTTCAGAATTGAAAATACGAGTTTTGCATACATATCAACAGCAAAGAAGGAAATATTTTGCACTTGCTGGGTTGATTGCAACGTCGCTGAATTCATCGCCTCAGAAGAAAGACAATGCGCAACAGAGATCTCCTGATACAAGGATTGGGACTTGAGTGTGCACCTCAGAGTATAAGCTCAAACAAAGATTCAAAGATAAATCTTACTGTTAGAAGGCGGAAAAAGCGATCTGTCATATCATCCCCCTTTAGTAGTCCATTCTGATGTAACTGTAAGATGAAATGTGCAGAGGCTGCATCATTCGACCCAGGCAGCTCACATATCCGGTACCATTCCGCAAACAGCAAAGAAACCTACAGAATATTAACACACAACTATAAATGTTAAGATCAAAATACCATTGTATATATTATTTAGTCAACATCCCTACCTTTTTTTCTGTTCTATGAAGCAGACAGAGGACACCAGCGGAGCACATGATATCCCAGTATCCACACAAATCATATCTTCTTATTGTTGTTTTATTAAAAGACAAAAGGTCAAAACAAATTTTTTTTTTTTTTTTGTTAAGTAATAAAAATTTTATTCATACTAATGGAATAGGCATAGCCCGTGTACACAGGGAGTATACAAGAGAAACCACCTAATTACATTCTAGCTAAGGAAAGAAAGTCATGGACATTGTTTCCATCAAGTACAATGGCTGAAAACCATAACATTAAAGTGCGCATAAAAAAATTCTGAAACTCCTCCATTGCACGTTCCCTATCCTCAAAACATCTCTCATACCTCTCGGACCATATGCACCACATGATACACAACGGGATCATCTTCCACACTGCCACCCCTTGAGGACAGCCTTGAAGCTCCCTCCAACATGCCAATAGATCCACCACCCGCAGAGGCATTACCCAAGCAATATCCATTCTTCGAAAGATCTCATTCCATAACCCCCTCATGACCTCACAATGCAAAAGTAAGTGATCTACAGATTCTCCCTGTTTTTTGCACAAATAGCACCAATCCATCACTACGATTCCCCTCTTCCTCAAATTGTCCGTAGTCAAGATCTTCCCAAGGGCTGCAGTCCAAACGAAGAAAGCTACCTTAGTAGGCACCCGTGATCTCCAAATCCTCTTCCATGGAAATGAAACATGGCCTTGGGTTGACAAAATCTTGTAGTAGGTCCTGACTGTACATTTTTTACTACCATTATCCCTCCATTGCAACATATCCTCTTGAGCCGTAATATTTCCCATAGAATAGAGCAACCTGAGGAAATCAGATACAGCCTGCAGTTCCCAATCATGAATATTTCTATTAAAAAGGATATTCCACTGATAAGATCCATGGGAAAATACCCTCATATCTGCAACAGAGGCCTCTCTGTTAGCTGCAATACTATAGAGTGCTGGAAATGCCCTGTATAAAGCACACTCTCCACACCAAACATCATGCCAAAACCTGATTCTGGAACCATCTCCCACCACAAATCGTATGTGACTTTCAAAACCTTGCCAACCCTTCCTAATAAATTTCCATAAGCCCACACCATACCTCCCTCTTACTTCCTTAGAGCACCATCCTCCCCACCCACTCCCATGTCTAGAATCAATGATCTCCTTCCATAGTGTGTTCCCCTCTAAGTGGTACCTCCATAACCATTTGCCCAATAACGCTTTATTGAACGTTCACAAATTGCATATCCCCAAACCTCCATTCGGAATAGGAGAACAAACCTTGTTCTAGTTCACTAAATGGAATTTGGTTTCCTCCCCCATTCCCCCCACAAAAAAGACCGGAATAATCTCTCAATTCTAGTTGCCACCCTTGCAGGCAGAGGAAAGAGTGAAAGAAAAAAGGCGGGGAGATTAGTTAATGAACTCTTAATTAAAGTAAGTCGACCCCCTTTCGATAGATACATCCGTTTCCACCCAGCAAGCTTCCTCTCCACTTTCTCCACCACCCCATCCCAAATGGCTCGAGCCTTAAAATTGGCCCCCAGTGGAAGACCCAAAAATTTGGACGACACCTTGCAAGCCAACAACCGCGCCAAGCTGTTCATATTAGGCACCACACCCACCGCAACTATCTCGGATTTACTAAGGTTAACCTTAAGCCCCGACACTGCTTCAAAGCATAGCAAAAGAGCTAGCAGAGATTGAATTTGGCCAGTATCCGCATCACAAAATAAAAGAGTATCATCTGCAAATAAGAGATGAGAGAGTGAAGTAGGATCATTTATGCCATTACCCACCGAAAAACCGGATAAAAAACCTTCACCAACAGCAGCCTTCACCAACCGTCCCAATGCCTCCATAACAATGACGAATAAGAGGGGAGACAAGGGATCCCCCTGCCTCAAACCACGTGAGCTATTAAAGAATCCAGCAGGCGTACCATTGCCTATACTGAAAAGCGGATGGTAGATATACAACAACGGATCCAAGAAATCCATCTGTCACCAAAACCACACCTACCAAGCAAGTAAAGAAGGAAATCCCAATTCACATGGTCATAAGCATTTTCCATGTCAAGCTTGCATAGAATACCTGGGATGCCTTCCCGCAACCTATGATCCAAGCACTCATTGGCAATAAGCACCGAATCCATAATCTATCTCCCCCTAATGAAGGCATTTTGAGGCTTAGAAATAATATGTTTCATCACTGAGCTAAGCCTATTTGCCAGGTTCTCTGGTTTCTTCCCAACAGAACTTGCCGATGGAGTCACAAAACATGCTGATGGAATTAGGTGAGCCCTCAATTGCAGTAGCAGCATCATCGCATCCGTAGGTGGCTGTCTTACTTTCTGAAGGGTTGTCGATGGACATGAAAACTCACTTTCAGCCTCAGCCGTGGGATCAAGACTCGGCTTTGGTAGTGACCAGTCTAGACAATGGGCATTCTGTTGAGGGGATGGAGGAACCAGCTCCTTTATGCACAATTTCCCCTAATCTGGATGTATCTGCATCGGATTGGGTGTTTAAGCAGGTGGAGGAGATGTATTCTGTGCTTGGTATTTCTTGTGCAGGCTTTGAGGATCAATTTAGAGCCCTTCTCATTGCTATTGAAAATAGTCGTTCAAAGTCAACCACGAAGCGAGACAGGGAACTTAAAAGGCTTTCTTGCACTATCAACTATGCAGCCAGAGAAGGGGGGGGGGATAGACCGAAAGGGAGGGGCACTCTTTGTAACTATGAAGCCTAAGCTATTATCATGGAACATAAGGGGGCTGAATGACTGCAATAAACGTCTTCGTATAAGATCTATATTGAGGTCATGGAAAGTGGACGTAGTGTGCTTTCAAGAAACTAAGTTGAGGGTAGTCGATAGAAGAATAATCCGTAGCTTGTGAGGTCAAAACAATTAAGAGAACAAAAAAGTGCAGTGAGATAGGACAGATTTAAATAAATCTATTCACGTCCTTTCTGGTGGCTGTATGGCTGTGAACATTATGAATAATTTGAGTAAACAACATTCTTAATAGACTCTACATCCTAACTTCTCCATACAGAATTAAAACTCCTGATTGTACTGGACTAAATTTCACACATAAAAACTCAAACTAAAGACTTACCTACAATTAAACTAAAGAAAACTCCTCGTTCTACCAGACTGAAACTCCTGACAGTGGCATACTCCTCAAGCTAACAACCTAAAGTGAATAACTGACCCATACCCGAATTCTCAACTGTGGCCAAAGAGGAAGGAACCTTGACCTGGTTTTGATTTTCCATATAGCAGATATTTGGCCTTGGGCAGAAATAACTTGAGGTGTGGCCCAACTGAATTATCAACCGTGGCCTAAGCAGAAGAAACCTTGACCTGGTTTTCATTTTCCATGTAGCAGAGATTTCGGCTTGGTCTGAAATCACTTAGGGCGTGGCCCAACCAACAGCTAGGCCTTTGCCCTTATTTGAGAATGGCCCACTATTGTAACACCCAGACCCAAATTTGATCGGCTTGAGTAAAGATTTTATAAGTTTGTACCACAGAGCCAATTTTGTTAAGTCTAGAAGGAAGATTAATTTACCGGACCCATCACCCATTAGCCCGTATCTATTATTTGAGGATCCACTATAGAGATAGGATTGGCTATGAAATTATGAACCTAGATTCAAAATGGAGTAGGCTTGGCCCATTAGGCCCAATAGGAGGCCCATCCCATTAGAGGCCCATATATGGATGGATAAGCCCAAGTATTTTCTAGTCAAAGCCTGTTTGATATTTGGCTGTTAATTTCGTGAGACTTGGAAACCAGCCCTTTTTGGATAAGTTAGACTTGCACCTATTCTTTTTTTTATAGGTAATCAAGAAGTTTTATACATGAGAATAACCTAATTAGCGTTTACAATCGAAAGGAGAAAATCATGGACATTCAGCCCATTACAAACAATGGCCCCCGCCCATAAGAACAATGACTTAAAAAAGAAAACTTTAAGCTCATCCATTGTTCTCTCACGATCTTCGAAGCTTCTATCATTTCTCTTCCACCAAATACACTAACACATACAAATAGGAACCATTCTCCAAATTGCTGCCACTTGTGAGTTACCTTGGACGCCTCTCCAATTAGCAAGAAAATCCACCAGTCTAAGAGGCATGACCCATGACAATCCAATTCTCATGAAAAAAATAATCTCACGTGGTCCTAGCCACCTCACAATGTAAAAGCAAATGATTTATTGATTCACCATTCTTCTTACACATACAACACCAGTCCAACACCATTACCCGGCATTTCCTTAAATTATCTGTGGTGAGGATCTTGTCCATACGAAAAAAACTGCTTTCGAATGAGCTTTCGTCTGCCATATACTCTTCCATGGGAACATGGTCATTACAGGGCTCATTAGAACTTCGTAAAACGATCTGACAATGAATTTACCTTTCTTGGAAGGGCTCCAGTTCATCTTATCTATGGTGCCCTCTGTCATGCTTACGAAATACAATGTCGCATATAACTCTGAGATAGTCTCCAACTCCCAATCTTGGGCTGCCCTACTGAAATCTACATTCCATTGAGGGGAGCCACTAGAAAAGTCCAAGAGATCGGCTATCGCTGCATCCTTATCTCGTGCAAGCTCAAAAATGGCAGAGAAGGTGTCTTGAAGGCTTCGTTCACCACACCATTTGTCATACCAAAATCTTACGCGAGAGCCATCACCCACCACAATATGTTCATGCTTCGGAAGATCTCTCAATGTCTCATAATGTATTTCTACAAACCCATCCCATATGGGCCTCGTACCTCATTCGAGCACCACTCTCCCCAAGCCTCCCCAAACTATAAATCTATAGCAAACTTCTATAGGGGCCCCCCTTTCGTGCTGGTACCTCTACAACCATTTACCCAACAGGGCTTGGTTAAATTTCATCAAGTGACAAATCCTCAAACCGCCCCCAGAAATTGGAGTACAGATAATTGACCAATTAACCAAGTTAAATTTGAACTCTTCCACCAATCGCTCCACAAGAAGTCCCGTTGTACCTTCTCAATACAATTGGCAACAAAAACCGTCAGTGCCAAGGCTCCAGGCCCTAATTGTTCAAGGAAGGGAGGATAGTTTGCAGTGGATTCATGCTATAAATTCCAGATTCTCCGTTAGCTCCTTTCATAAGGTGTTAACTTGTCATTGTGCAAACAAATTCCCATGGAAGAGCATTTGGAGATCCAAGGTGCCTAGTAAGGTTGCATTTTTCTGTTGGCTGGCATCCCTTGGGAAAAACTTGACCACGGATAATTTGAGAAAGCATGGATTATTTGTTGTGAATTGGTGCTTCTTGTCTAAGAAAGATGGTGAATCTGTTGACCATTTATTTCTTCATTGTGAGGTGGCCAAGACTTTGTGGGATGAGATTTTTGGTAGGATGGGTATTGCTTGGGTGATGCCTAAGCAAGTGGTGGAACTTTTAGCATGTGGCAAGGTTTTAAAGGGAGCCATCACTTTGTTGCGATATGGAAGATGATTCCTTCATGCTTGATGTGGTGCTTATGGTTGGAAAGGAATGGGTGATGCTTTGAAGATAGAGAACGCTCGATGGGAGATCTTAGAGAGTTTTTCTTTAGTACTTTGTGTATATCGGCTAAGGTTCTTGTATTGAATGGAGATAATCTTCATGATTTTCTTTTAGCCCATTCTAGTTCCTAACTTGTATTTAAGTGTTTTCTCTTGTATACTTCATATGTACTTCAACTATGCTTATTTACTTGTCAATAAAATATCTTATTACTTATAAAAAAAAAAAAAAAAATTCATAGAAAACAATGTTTTCTTTAAAGTGCTATGTTATACAAAGCCTTTCATAGGAAGCCTCTTTTTACATACCCAAGTTCTGACGAAAGTGATTTTTTTTTTTTTTTATAAGTAATGATGCAAGTGATTTTTGAATGTCATTAAGTGTTTTACATGCATCATGATATGTTTTCATTTATGATTACGACGAGCTACGATATGTGTGTTTTACATGCATCATGATAAGAAAGATAAAAGGCAAGTTATGAAAGTACATAGCATTCCGAACCTATGGGAAGGGGGTGTTACAATTTATCTCCCCTCGAGGGCCAATACTGCTTCTTGATTTGAAAGGTCCTGGCCTGAATGAATTTTACCCCCAATTAAAGTTCCATTTAATATCCGCCTGACATATGTTTTAGAAGCAGCCCATGCAGAGATCAGGCTCTGAGGCTTAGACTAGAAATGAGGATTACCAGGGCCCGTGGGTTGTTGCTCAAGTTCTAACATTTCAAGGCCTGCCACTTCTGCCAAACCAATATTGCTCTGACCCTGGCCCATATCCAATCTGTTAATGCATCATTCCGCCACCTTTTTGTAAACAAAGCAGCATGTTCCTAAATTGGCTAGTGTGCGAAACAGTACCCACCAAATAATAAAAGGTCTTGAACAAGTTGTACACCAATTGCACCATGCGAGTCATGCAAGGCCACAAAGACAGTCAAAAATTTCTAGGCCACATCCGATCACAGTCACAGCTGTCTTCTCTGAACTTCTAATGGAAACACCTTCAGCTCTTGTCAGTCCCTTCCCACCATAACCACAGCCTCCACATCATTTTGCCATTAATCCTCACAATCATCTTCACCGCAAATGCATTTTCACCTTTTCCAAGTAATAGGCCACCCAGAGGCTTTTGGTAATGCTCCACACCATCACCAAACCACACCTAAAAAAACTGAAGGCCTGTCAGAGCTTAACCGAGCAGATTCCGTCCCAGACCCACTCTCCCTCCAGTCTGATGACGAACCCTCTTCGACCACCCCTCCATACTTCACTCAGGTAAGAACCTGCCAAGGTGGTTGAAACAATGCTGGGCAATGAAGGTTGTTCTGCCGACCTTGGGTGTAGAGAGAGAACCACGCCATGGAGTCACATTTACAAAGTTCATTTTATTAGGAATGATGTGATCTCGGATACTTGGGTTTCATACAAATTGTGGGTACGTCTTCTTTAGTTAAAGGTCTTTAATTGGCGGATGGTTCCTTTATGTTTAATGTGGAGTGTGTGGATGGAATGCAATGCTTGGGACTTTCAAGATTGTGAGAAGACAGTGGATGACCTTAGATCCGTAATGCTAAAAAATCTTTACGTCTATTATGTCAGCCCAAAATAGTTCTGGCTTCTCTAAATATTAAGAATGTGTTTTTTTTTCCCTTCTCCCTAATCGGGTGCTTTCTCGTATATCCATTGCGGACTTGGGTTGCGTCCATTTACGCTTTATATAAACTTGACTGACTTAAGAAACTTTCCTAAGATTCAAATCATCCACCTTAACATTCTCATTTCAACTATGTTTTCCATTTGCTTCTTAACATCCTAACATTCTGCACTAAAGAGCATAACAAGTCTATAGCAGTTGTATAGAATTTACCCTTTAACTCAATAGAAATTCCATATAGAGACACTCCCAATGCACTTTCCACTTCATCCATCCTAGCCCTGCTCTAAATCTATGAGCCTTGTTTTCCTCCCTCGTTCCATTCTCATGAATTATAGATGAAAGAAACTGAAAATAATCAATCTTTAGTATCAACCAACCACCAGGTTTTACCATCTCCTAGTTTCTATTTTTGCTCTCCCCACTACATGGCTTAAGTCCTACTAAACCTAATACCTCTAGGTTCCAAAACCTATCGAAGCTTCATACTTGGAGTTGACTCTTGCTAAGTCTTGTCAAACAACACAATATCAATACCACAAAGTTACCATATGCATGCAAAGGTGTGGGCCAACCATTTCTTCTGTGGAGCCTAATGAAAGGAAATAGAACACATACATACAAAATAAGGAAAAGGAAAAAAATCGAATGAACATTAAAAAACAAAATGGAAATAATATATCAAGGTCATGTCAGATACACCCTACATTCCCTTCTTTCATTCAAGGGTCCATTGCATTTTGTAAATCCGCATTTTTGGTCAAGCACAATAGCTGTACAGCCTTTGACTGGGTTTTTAAACCTATGATCATGAAGAATTTAACATCAAGTACCTGCTCGCCAAAACCAACAGGATCTGGTTCTAGAGACTCTGCATTATTATAGTCTTCCCTGCTCGCTGTAGATTGCCCAGGAGCCTGTGTCAGCAGAAATAAAATTTTTAGGATCAGGAGAATATGTTATCAAACTTCAATTGATAATCTAGTACAATGTACCCAGTGACCTTTTTGTCTTTCAATTGTCTGGACTTATCCTCCTTTCCAATATTAACACCAGATACAGCAACCACACCAGCAGCAGGATTCTTAACAAGCTCAATCAGCTGTTGTAATGACTCAGGAGATCCAGGCTTTGCAGCAACCTTCAAATTAGAATTGGTAAGAAACTGTACTTGTGCAAAGCACCATAGAACGAACTATGTTACACAAATTAAACCAATGTAAACCTTTGCCAGAGCATCAACAAGATTGTGTAGTTCAGAAATAACTCTAGATTCTTCGATGACTAAACTTTGCAGAAGGGAAATTGAAAACTCAGTCGCAGCTTCTGCAGGTTCAAGCCTTAGTCAGTTTCATCAGCTGTAGTACTCAACATAAACTGTGTAAAATGAAGTTCCATATACATACTATTCCTTCCCCCATCAATAAGTTTTGCCATGTGAACATTGTACTCTGCAAGGTTCAGCAATTCACGGCGAATAAGACCAACAGTTACATCCTTGTTGAACTTACGTTCCTCATCTGAGTAAAGAACCTGTAACAATAACATGTAAACTCATGTATGATGAAGAAATTCAAAACAATGCATGATAAGAATATCAACAGTGGGAATAATACAGTACGTCAAGAAAAGGTCTCTCCTAAGAAGAGGGCGATAAACTTCAGTTTATGGAAGCACCATAATAAAATTATCATAAAACTTTTTTCAGAAGTAAAGCAAAAATATCATTAACGCCCCATGAGATTAGAACATACTTATAAGATTCTCATAGATTCCTCTGACAATGAAAGATACATTCATAAAACATAGGATCACACAGATCGGAATAGACGAGTCCACCAGAAATTTTTTTTTATAGGTAAAAAAAAAAAAAAACTAAGTCCACCAGAAATAATCAAGCTTATCCAAAATAAATACATAACTTCACGTAGAGCAAGTGTCGTAAAATGTAGGACCCCTCGCACACATATTTTGACAGGTAAAAGATTTTATTCAAAACCATCAAATAGTTAAAAAGAGAACGTTTTGTTAAAAAGAGAGCAAAACTTTATAAACCATATCCTTCAACTAAAGAAACAGGAAAACGGTGCAATACAGCATACCCAGCTAGTGAGTTCCTTCACAACAAGCTTGCAAACATCACGAATAGCAGTCAGAATTGCAAGATGAGCACTGGCATGAATATTATTCGATCCATTCTCGTATAAACCTTTGAAAACCTGTATAAAATATATATAATATAAACCACTCATTGAAAAGACCCCCGACAAGAAATTTCTAAAAGTAGACTTATCCTTCCCCAGCTATTTAAAGCAGTAGACTGAACGCCAAAAATAAAATTTGAAGCAACCAAACAACCCAAAATTTTCTCTTATAAAAGGTAGGACACCTTCTGGGCAACAGCCAGAGCAGCTTCATCTCGACTTATGCATCTGAGTATGATTTCAGGAACTTCAGCAATGACTCCCTGAACAAAAGTAAACCCCAAAAGATGCACTTTTAATGTAAATAAATTTACCCAAGGAAAATACCTAAGATTTGAGAGGACAACGAGTTGGAGAATTAGAACAAGGCACAATTGATACCACAACAAAGGTATCTTGAATAATGAATGACACGGCGGTAATACATACCAAGATAAGAATAAAAATGATACCTGGATTTCTGCTTCTTTACCATCATTTTTTAACAAAGCTTCCAACTGAAACCAAACAAAAGGGAGCCGGCAGAAAATTTTAAGTATTTCTTGAGTTACAAAACTCAGAAGGACCAACAAGAAAGAATAATCCATGGAACCACTAGCACAATCTCAAATAGGTCATTGTATCCATTTTGTCCAAAAGATAATCCTCAGTTGCAAAAAGTTTACTCTAATGAAGCAAATTATAGTAAGAGCGACAAAGAGGTTGAAAGGAAAAGAAAAAATAATACAAGAAAACATTTCTTTTGCAACCTTCTGTGCAACAATCTGGTATTTATCTAATGCATCCCTAGTGGTGAGCAAAGGATCTGATATGCTACTTCCAAGGCGCTCGGTGGTAACTGGTGAAGGTAATGGCTGTGAAGCAGTCCCAGATTCCTTGCAACAAATGAGATGCTCGTATCAATAACAGACATTAGGACCTCAACAACAGA
Organism: Juglans microcarpa x Juglans regia; assembly: GCF_004785595.1. Lineage (NCBI taxonomy): Eukaryota > Viridiplantae > Streptophyta > Magnoliopsida > Fagales > Juglandaceae > Juglans > Juglans microcarpa x Juglans regia. The sequence goes on along the minus strand of NC_054606.1, from coordinate 2,728,788 downwards.
AAACCTCATCAAAAAAATAAAAATCTCTAACTTTTGCAACATCAGAGGAATCCAGCGAATGCAACTCAGAGGCTGAACCAGTGGCAGAATCATTTTCAGAACTAAGCTGGGTAATTCCATCCGCAACTCCAATGTGAATAGAGGAACCACTGGTTAATACAAAGAATTCCAAGCATATCAGAAAACTAGCATAAAAAAATAGGACTTTGGAAAATAGAAGAAACTGTTAATACTTAATGTAAATAAAGCACCTAAGATGCAGAGCCGAACTAGATTCCATCGACTCATCCTGTAGCCGAGTGTGTGTTTCAAATCCTGTGCTTCCTGAGGCAGCACTGCTGCCAAGATTTAGTAGTCCAGATGCTGAGCCATATGTATTAGTTAGGCCAGTACTGCCAGATGAAGCAGGACCAGAAGGCATGACATGTGAACTCTGGCTGGATTGGTTTTGCCAGGGAAGCCGAACAAAGTCCTAAACCAGAAAAGGAGTGTAAGGAAAAAAAATTAAGCACCATGTTTCTTAGCACCATACCTATCAAAAGGGGGAAGATTAACCCTTATTAAAAGCACCCTTCCCAATCTTCCCACTTATTATCTTTCTTTATTCCCATTACCGGTTGGTATGGCAAATCGGATTGAGAAGTTGTTTAGAGCATTTTTGTGGGGTGGCATGGGAGACTAGAATAAATTTCATCTTTTGAGTTGGCATAAGGTGTGCTATCCGATTGTGGATGGAGGTTTGGGGGTGCAAAATTTGAGTAATTTTAATAAGGCACTGTTAGGGAAGTGGTTGTGGAGGTATCAAATGGAAGGGGATTCGTTGTGGAGAGAGGTTATTGATCGAAAGTATGGATGTGATTGGGGGGGGATGGTGCTCTAAGGGGATAGGGGATCTTATGGTGTGTGCTTATGGAAATATATTAGAAAGGGGTGGGACAGTTTTGTAAAACATATTAAGTTTGAGGTTGGAGAGGGTGCAAGAATTCATTTTTGGTTCGATGAATGGTGTGGTGAGAGAGCTCTTCATTCTGCTTTTCTGGTTGTATTCAACTTGGTTGGAAATCAGCAGGCTGCTGTTTCAGATGTGTTGAGTCGTGCTAATGGGACTGTGCATTGGAATGTTATTTTCACTAGAAATGTACAGGATTGGGAACTTGATGAGATTGCAGATTTTTTCAGTTTCTTGTATTCTCTGAATATACGAGGAAATGAGAGGGATCGAATGCTGTGGAAACATGCGGGGAGCAAAAAGTTTTAGTTAAATCTTATTATAAGGTGTTGTCTGTTCAGCAGCAATTCTCTTTTCTGTGGAAGAGTATTTGGAGGGTTTTTGTGCCGTCTAAAGTTGCATTTTTTACTTGGACAGCTGCACTCGGGAAGATTTTGATGGTTGACAATTTGAGGAAACGTGGCATGATTGTTATGGAGTGGTGTTTCATGTGTAAGAAAAATGGTGAATCGACTGATCAATTACTCTTATACTGTGAGGTGGCTAGGGAGTTATGAGTTGGTGTTCTTAGTAGAGCTGGGTTGAGTTGGGTTATGCCAACGAGAGTGGTGGATCTACTAGCATGTTGGAATAGGTAGCATGGTAGCTCTCAATTGGCAGCGGCATGGAATTCCTTTGTGCATAATGTGGTGTTTATGGATAGAAAGGAATGAGAGGTGCTTCAACAACAAGGAGCAAACCGTTGGGGATATCTGGAAATTGTTTGTCTTCTTTGCTGCAATGGCTTTCGGCTATTGTTCTTAAGGGAGGGAATGCTCATGAGTTTTTGTTTTCTTTTCAGGTTTCTAGAATGTAATTGGTTGTATACTTCCAGTGTACATGGGCTTCACCTAGTTTCATTCAATAAAGTTTCTTACTTGTCAAAAAAAAAATTTCTTAGCACCATATCAAACCTAATGCAAAAAAATAAAAGCAGGTACCTACCTCATAAACTCGCTGTTGAGAAAGGGACAAGTGACCAGGTCTAGGGCGGAGGGCCTCTGGTACAACACCCATAGAACCTTGCGTATACATGTTTGCCTCAAAATATGTGGGACCAACACCCTCTCTATGCTTCCTTCTCAAAGCAAGTTGTTGAGCAATTTCCCCATCGATGGTTTGTATCGCCTTCAATAAGCAATGTACAATGGTTAACACATTCATTGAAATTTATTTTGCCTCATCCATTCTCAATAACCAAAATTGAAACGATAAAAATAAAAATAAAAAAATAAAATAAAATAAAGAGCGGGGTCATAGAGGGGAGAATCCTAGTGTCATTTGATGAAACAGAAAGTTATGCCCTAAAAAATTTATGGGTTAAATTGTTAGCATTGAAGACAAGAGGCAGAGAAATTGCATGAAGCAGGAAAAAAAACTGCTGTGTTGCTTTCCATCATGCCAATCTTGACTTATACAGTAAGCACGTGCCAACATCCAACCACATTGAAGATTTGAGTAATATTTTGAAGTAAACTCCTGACTCAAGTTGTCTTATTGGTTCTTGAAGAGTCTATAAAAATGCATTCATGGATTTTAACTTAGTTCGCTGCGAATTAGGTATCCTAATACTAGTAGAGTATAGAAGAGTTTTTTTTTTTTTTTTCAATATAAGCAATCTATGTTTTATTGATAATTACAAAGAGCAAATATATGCCTCACTCTTTCCATGTGAATTTGCAGGATAAATCCAAGAACAGTAAGGTTGTGTCGCATAAAATGAGGAAAATAAGAAAACATTTTCAATCAAAAAATTTTCATGGAAAACCACTCATTTTCCATGGTTTGGTGAAGATTTGAAAAATGTAGTGAGTGAAAAAAAAGGAATTTGACTACCCCTGCTCCTCCATCTATGTAGGAACCCAAATCAAGTAAAGTTGTTCTGAAACAAGTAAATAGGCATGGCCCAAGTACACATGAAGTATACGAAAGTGAAAACCAAATTACATGTTAGGAACAAAAAACTCTAATTTATTATCCTTAATTTATGAAAATTAAATTATTTTCATAATTTCTTCATATTTGGCTTTACAAATATTTAGGATTTCTTCCCATTATAATATTTTCTTTTTGGGTCTGGAAAATGGCTTACACCTACTTAGAGGGGTAAGTCATTTTCCGCCATAACAGCTTCACTTTTTGTTGATCATGTGGTCCATTTTCTATTGACCAACATCTTTTGCCCCTACCAAAACAGAAAAAGACAAATGTTTCCAGAAAACTAGTGAGTTTCAAACATAGCCTAAGAATGGATATTTTCCTAATTCTGATTAATGGCATTAAGTGGCATTATATCTTGACTCACATAGCACTACACGCATGAGCAAAGTCCTGAGATAACATAGGAGCATAAATTGTTACAAAGGCCCACCATTCCATGCATATAAAGTGATGGAACCCTATCAATCTTGATGGGACATCTTGCCATCAAAGGTTATCCTTCTACAATATTAACTGCACTTCCTGGTGCAAAATACTTCCAAGCCATCTAATTTATACCACAAAAATCCATGTTCTAACCAATAATTCCACAAAAGAAAAACTTTCTGAGTAACTAGATCTTAAAATAGCTTCAAATCATTTTAATAACATAACAAAACCAGTGTGTATGAGTGTATGATGATTATAAACCCAAATTTCCAAGGACAACTTCTACATTGCCCATGCACTTGACCATGCCTATTTTCTATCAGCAATAAAATTATTATTACCAATCCAAAAAAATCTACACTGCATATTTTTGAACCATGGCCGTCATAAATTTTTTAAGGCCCTTTTTGTTCTTCCAATTAATTTACTGAATCAATAAACATTCCAACATTTAATAACTCTTTTCAAATATGTAATATTTTTAACTAGGCTTCTCCTTTAGTATATGTCCTGTGTACTTGGGCTTTACCAGGATTCTTTATAAATAAAATTCTTGGTTATAAAAAAAATGTAAGTAAACTCAATCATTTTCATGGGAATAACATCAAGTTATCGTCTTCATACCATACAGCTATTGGAAATATTCGGTCATCAAAAGAGCAGCTTCCATAAAAACCTTGGTAGTATATCCTTCTATTCCAAATATTATTTACAGATCCAAAAATTCGTTAGATCATCTTTTACTCCATTGCAAGATAGCTGACAGTTTGTGGCAAGCTGTTTTTGCACTATTTGGGGTAGCCTAGATGGGTGTTAGACCCATTAGCATGCTGGAAAGGACAATTTGATAGTCACCACAGTGGGACCTCGTGCAAAATGATTCCAATCAGTTTAAGGATGTGCATATGCAGAGAAAGGAATGATGGGAGCTTTGAAGTGAGCTCGGTGACAATGGAGGACCTCAAGGCTTTCTTCTTCAAACACTTCATTATTGGATGGCTGCTCACTCATGTACCTCTAGCATTAGATTTTCAGGAGTTTTTTCTCTCTTTACCTTTTTGACTTACATGTATCCGATATAAGCTCCCTGTGTACTTGGATAGTGCCATTTTGCTAATCAAAAGATTATCCTATTTACCAAAAAATTATTTACATGTTCTGTTTGAAACACAATTTAAAAGTTAGATGCTTCCTGTCTTATCATCAATAGTTAGACACCCTCAGCAGAAAGTGCCTGATGAAATGCTCCAATAAATTTGCATGGAGCTTCTATCAATCTCAAGGTAAGTACACACAAAAGGATAAAGTACATAGTCATCAGAGCTAACCTTATCTGTAGCAGCCTGTTCAATGACTGCACAGCCAAGATCAAGGTTGTCGTTGGTAACAAGTTGTACAGCTTGTTCTAGAAGTTCACTTGCAGTGCTCAGACCCTGAAGTGAATTCCTCAGTTGACTTGATATTGAACCGCGTAAGGGTTCCTAACAGAAATCACAAACCAAAGTTAACACCAACAAAATCAAAGCAGACGTTCTGAAAGATATGTATTACAAAATCCCAAGGATATTTTTTTATAAACGAAACCAAACAGGATCAAGAGATTCTGAAATTTAAACGTGAGATATTACCTTGCATGTTACATGAGCTAAACTTCCAGCCAGACTTGCAACCATCAAGTGTGCTGCATTAAATATGCGCGTCTCATCCGATTCCATGGCATAATCCTGCCATTGTATTTGAATGAAGTAAGTGCCAACAGATATAATGATAGAACTAGAGAGCTTAGCTGACAAGGGCTTCTGAGGGTCCCAATCAAACCATGAACGGCTGGGATAGTTCTATTCTTCAACATTTAATGGAGAAACAGACTCGAGCAAAAGTTCTTACAATCCAAAACAAAAAATCTTCCCATACAATGGATGAAAGGGTCTTTATAAGAGTGAGAGCAATGTGATGCATTTTATCAACCAGATATGTTGGTGCAAAAAGGACATGTGCAAGGGAGAAACAATCTCCAGAACAACTAAGGAAAAAAAAAATAAAACTTGAACCACAACAGGATTACATCAAGGGATAACACCCTCGTGATAAATGAACTTAAAGGATGATTCAGGAAGTGGTTGCATGGTTGATTTGCTTTACCTCTCTTTTTGTTTTTACGAATGGTAAGGAATAAAGAGGATTAATGGAAACTAACTTCACCACTATATATGAATGTGGCTTTTGTAAAACTAGAAATAGTAATAGGAGAAGTTAAACATCCTGAACCAGCTACCCATAAATAAACTGAGATTTGAGATACAAGTGCATATAGCTTCAAACGTTTGACTAGAAAAATGCTTCTAAATATTAGAGTGCCTATCAAAACAGGATAGTTCAACAAGAAGATAAGCCCCTCTCTACTTCATGGAAAAATATGTTTAAGAGTCAAGTTACTGCATGCAAAAAAAAGAGCACAGTTGAGAGAGAAATCAGAATACGTGCAACACAATGGCTTGAAATTCCCCTTGGGGGCGTCATTTAAAGCAAAGAGCATTTGGGATGGGGTGGTAGGGAAGATTGAGAAAAAATTATCGGAATGGAAGCGGCTATATCTATCAAAAGGTACCCTTTCCAACCTTCCTAGTTACTATCTTTCCCTCTTTCCAGAGCCGGTGGGAGTGGCTAATCGTATAGAAAAGTTATTTAGAGCTTTCTTGTGGGGTGGCATGGGGGAGGAAGTCAAATTTCACCTTGAAAGTTGGCAAAGGGTGTGCTGTCAGATTGCGAATGGTGGATTAGGGGTGCGAAATTTGAGCATCTTCAACAAGGCCCTTCTTGGTAAGTGGTTGTGGAGGTTTCAAATGGAAGGGAACTCGGAGTGGAGAGAGGTAATCGAACACAAGTATGGTAGTGAGTGGGGGAGATGGCGTTCTAAGGAGGGTAAGGGGTCATATGGAGTAAACCTATGGAAATTTATTAGTAAGGGATGGAAAACCTTTGAAAAACATATTAGGTTTGGAGTGGGTGATGGCGCAAGACTCCGCTTCTGGTTCGATGCTTGAAGTGGGGAGAGACCTCTTTCCATTGTCTTTCCAGTCACTTTTAACATAGCTGGAAATCAGCAAGCGGCAGTTTCAGATTTGCTGTGTTGTGCCAATGGGACGGTAACTTGGAATGTCACTTTTACTAGAAATGCTCAGGATTGGGAACTTGATGAGATGACAGCCTTTTTTAGTCACTTGTATTCAGCGAAGGTAGGAGGAAATGGGAGAGACCGTATGTCGTGGATTCACACAGGGAGAAAAACGTTTACTGTTAAATCTTTTTACAAGGCTTTGAAAGTACAACAGCCCACCTTTTTCCCGTGGAAGAGTATTTGGAAAGCACAAGCTCCGTCTAAAGTTGCGTTTTTTTACTTGGACAGCTGTGCTTGGAAAGATTTTGATAGTTGATAATTTAAGGAAGCAGGGTATGGTGGCATGGAGTGGTGCTACATGTGCCAAAGGAATAGAGAATCAATAGATCATTTGCTTTTACATTGTGAGGTGGCGGGGGAATTATGGGCTGGTATCCTTGATAGAGCCAGACTGAGTTGGGTAATGCCTAAGAGTGTGGTGGAACTACTAGCGTGCTGGAACAGGAGGCATTTCAGTGCACAACTGGCAGCAGCGTGGCGTATGATTCATTTGTGCTTAATGTGGTGTCTACGGTCAGAAAGGAATAATAGGTGTTTTAATAACAAGGAGAGTGCAGTGGGGGAAATCTGGAATTTTTTTGTATTCTCTCTTTTACAGTGGTTTTCAGCTATTGTATTGAAGGGTGGGAATGTCTATGAGTTTCTATCTTCTTTTCAGTTCACTAGAATGTAATTAGGTGTCTCACTTTGTATACTTTCTGTTTACTTGGGCATTGCCTAGTTTCATTCTATTCAATAAAGCTACTTATTTACTTATCAAAAAAAAAACTGGCTTGAAAAAATATGACTTTGCTGGAGAAACAGAGGCCGCAACAAGTACAGAAGATTCAGGGAAGACAAACAAAGATGAGTACGTGTATGGAAGACCAATTTATTGGTTATATGGAGAAATAATTTTCAAATTGGAGGTGCTCCAAGGACAAGATGAACATGGGACGCACCACGAGAAAAGAGACAAGATTGTTGAGCTTCATTGACAAACCTTTAAAACAAGCTCCTTTGTTGTTTGAGTTGCAATAGATACACTGCGCTGAACAATACCAGTTACTATCTCTTTAATAGCTCTATCCATCGCAATAGGAACCACTCTGTAGCGTATCAAAGAGATGAGCCTGTCGTAAGTACCAAGCAACGTAATGAACAAGCAGTAAAAGGGAATTTTAAGCTTCAAACCTCTGGAAATGCAGATGTAGGCCTAAAGCACTGAGCTTCTGGTTGATAATAACATGTGTTCCAATGTTAGGTATTGGTGCAGGAAGCTACAAACGACAGAAGAACCAACTAATTAGTTAAAAAGATGTGCTATTCAGTTTAGAAAAAAATTAATGCTAATTGAACCCACGGAAGAAAATGCAACACCTGACTAATGGAGAAAGGTGACTGGGATGGAGTGGCTGGTCCGAGTCCTTGAGCATTGGGGAGCTGATCCGCCAATCCTAAAGCTGATAGCTTTTCATCCTCCATCAATGTACCAGAAGGGAGATGAAGAGAAGCAGCATACTGAACCCAACAAATTAACTAGAAGTTAAGTATGCAGATGATACAGAACACATGATACATACAAAGATGAAAAGAAAAGGGTTGGGCAGTGAGAACAAAACTAATATTCAAAGCCTCAAAACAAACAAACCTGAGATAAGAAATGTGAGTGGCCACCAGAATTAGACGCACTAGCAACCTCAAGCGGTAGCTCAACTTGATTCACTGAAGATATCATTCCTGATTTGATTTCAGCAACTAACTGTGGCTGGGATGCCCCAGCATCTTTGTTAGAAAAGTCAGGATTCCCTTCAATTTCCCTTTTGCGATCCTTCAGAAGAGAAGTTGGTGCAACATCCTTCATATCAACACTTAGGTTCTTGAATAGGACCTGAAATGCGACAGCGATAAGGTAGATATGAAAGTAGATAAGAGACATTATATCTGGAAAGCTTCAACAATGAACGATAGTATGCCTACCTCAATGTCAAACTTAAGGTTCATTTTCAAGTTTGGCATTGAATATATCTCAGCAAGTAACCCAAGAATGCCCATGGTCCAAGGATTGGGAGGTTGATACGCTAGGCTGCTTTGGCATGGTTCCAGAACCTGAACAAGAAGCTGGTGGTTGAGATCGTGACACCAACAATCAGAGCAAAAGTTGGCAATTGTCAGCATAACCATACCTTAGAAGTAAAAGGTATTACTGCAATCATCAATCCCTTCTCATATGCCTGTCCCAGCAGCCCCATGAGGAGGAAAAAAAAAAAGAAGATAAAAATCAATGACAAATATGTAGCATAGGACTGGAAAGATGAAAAAACAAAATCTAATATGACGTAACCAAATTCAAGAAGATAGCATTGCGAAAACTATCACCTCCATAATCAAAGATTTAGGATCTATCTCACGAGCTCTTAAAACTTGATTCCTTCCAATTGTTAGCTTCCCCAGCCAACTACCTAGGTTTTTTAGCAGTGAACGTTCTTCGGAACTTGACTTTATAAGCTCTGATCCTAAAAGAACCTGAAAAAAGAAAAGTAATAATAGATGCAAAATGTTGTTACACTGATATGTACTTCCAAATGCATAAGTTCATTTTCAAATAAAAAAGTAACGAGCCATTAACCTTGCAGTTCTCATAAGAGGCTTTAATAATCTCTTTACTCAAAGCCTTCGAGTTAATCTTGTCCAGGAACTTCAAATACAAATCATGAAAATTTGGCTCAATGCTTGCCCTGTCAAAAAATTTAGGTAGAATGTGATACATGATAGGAACTCTTATGAAGACGACAAAAAAACAGCTGCAAGGAATATATGCATTCGCAGGTGTGCACATACACGTGCTCATGCCCCACGTGTGTGTATTTACGGGCAATGAAAATCCAATTAAATGCGCCCTTTGTAAAATTGGTAGATATTCATAGAGGGCTTGTAATACCCAAGATTGAGTATAGGAGGACATTAAATGGGATCTCATACTGTCTGAGAGAGAGAAGTTTCTTCGTCCTTCTGAAGTATAGTCCCAAATATGGCTGACTTTTTTTGAGTTGTTACAAATAGAATCATAGTCAATCCCAACCAGAAGTATGGGATTTTAGCCGGGCCACCTATAATAGAATGGCATGGCGAGGATGTCAGTGTTTGAGGGTGGGATTATAATACCCCGGATTGAGTATAAGAGAGTGGTGACTGAGATCCCATATTGCATGGAGGGAGAACTTCTTCCCGTTTATAATGATTCCGTGGTCTCAATTGTAATTTTGACTAGTCTTTTCAATAATAGGCCCATTTGTGGCTAGGCTTTCATTGGATTATTATAGAACTGAACAGTGAACCACGATAAAAAGCAGCTGTTAGGATTAGCAAAAACCAAGTTAAAAATACATGAATCTATGTTTCTAATATGTGCTTTTCAATAAATGCAAGCATAAAAGGCAGGTAAATCAAAAAATTATTTAACCTTTTCATAACCATATATTGGGCAAACCAGGGATAGTACTGCTCTTTAAAAATTTCAGTGAATTCTTTTCCCTTAGCTTCAATATTAGCAGCTGAGATGTTATTTATTATAAAAGATATTTTGTCTTGAATCTCTGATGCTGGAGCCTGCATACATAACAGAGACAAGTAAAAGAATTAAAATAAGACAGATGGACAAAGAGAATTCCAAACCAAATAGATTAGAATAAATATAACTATTCTAATGTAAAATTTTCACAGTTCCGCAATTATAGTCCAGGTCAGTCAATCAACTAATTCTCCAAACAGAGAGGGGACTCCAAAGCCATATATTTAACGGAATGAGTGAACAAGACCCTTTAAAGACTTGATAAAAAAGAGCCTTAAAGAGTGGCAAGAAACGCTGCTTTAAACAACGATTAGGCTATATAGCATGTGATGATAATGTAAAATCACAAGGAAAAACCACCATGAATACCTAGAGCTGCACCAACTATTGGAACATAGACTTGGGGCTGAAAACTAGGGCTGTAATCGAGCCGAGCCGAGCCAGTCTTTGGCTTGCCGAGCTCGGCTCGACTCAAAATACTCAAGCTCGAGCCCGAGCTCAAGATTTTTTTTTATTCTTCGTTCGAGCTCGGCTCGATAAGTTAAACGCTCAACTCGAGCTCGTCCCACAAACGAATTCGAGTCGAGCCAAGCTCGAGCTCGAGCTTTGTATTTTTTTTATTTTTTGAATACGATTTAATAATTAATAAAATAAATAAATAAAGAAATAATCTAATATTGAATTTATACAACTAACAAGTAGAACCTCTATTGAATTATAAAATTTTAAAAAATTTATAAGTAATTAATATCTAACTAATTGATATTTATCCCAAATAACAATATATTATATGCCTACATATATTATTAATACATACATTTAACATGATAGCATATATTTATTTCATATATGGTTCCCACATACTAGTATATGAAATTATTAAATTTTATCTACTAATTATTATACCAATTATAAAATATACTTATGAAGTATATTCACTATATAGACACAAGTAATTAGATTACATATTATATATTTAATTATAAAAGCGGTATGCTTATATTATTAGTTACTACATATATATGTGTTTGTGTGTCTGTGTGTGTATACACAGGTGTATGTATATATTTATCAATATATGAATGAGTTTTAAATGAGTCGAGCTAACGAGTCAACTCAAGCATAAACAAGCGAACCTTAATGAGCCTTAGTCAAGTCGAGTCGAGTCGAGTTTTGTCGGGTATGTGTCATTTACAATTCAAGCGGGCATCTGTTTTCACGAACAAGCTTTTTTTTTTACGAGTCGAGTTCGGTTCGAGTTTAACCGAGCAAGTACCAAGCGAGCTATCGAACAGACTGGTTCATTTATAGCCCTACTGAAAATCGAACCAGTCGGTTCGTTTTGGCCCCAAGCCAAAACCGACCAACCGGTAATTTTTCACTAGGAAAACTGGCTGAAACCAACCAATGTAAAGGGGTGAAACCGGCCGGACCAATTCCGGTCGGTTCTCAGCCAGTTTGGGCCACTTCTTTTGGGCCTTTGTTTTTGCCCAATTCAACATCTTTTTGGGCCTCTTTTTTTTTTTGGCTCAATTCAAGATCTTTTTGAGCTTTTTTTGGATTGATTTCAAATTCTAAATTGTTGAGTTTTTAAAAGCCCATTTTAATATTCAATTTCATTTTAATTTTAATGTCATTTGTAATGTTAGCCTTAGGTTAAAAAAATTAATTAACAATAGTAAGATAGTAATGCTGAGATGGCGTAAGTACACAAAAATTTGATCCAAAATTTTTAAATCCCTGTACATACACACATAAACAATTTAGACAATAAATAATATGAAAAATAATTATCAAAGATGAAGAACACATCAAAACCGAACACATTAAAACAAAAAAAAAAAAAAAAAAAAAAGACTAGATCACAGATTCACAAGTGAAAATTCAAATATGTGAAATTGACAACCTCAAAAGAACAAAAGCCATCGGCGTGTGGCGTGGCCACGTGAGAGAACTAGAACTCGAGTCACGGAGAGATGAGAGAAGTTTGTGAGAGAAGACTCAGAAGAGGAGAGGAGACGTGCGGGGGTTTAATGAACGGCGTGAAAGCCGTGAAAACCAAGGGCAGCGGCGCTGTGGGGGGCTGCATTGCGGCGGGGCTGTGAGTGGGTTTGAAGATGAGAAGGAGAGTATGAGGAGATGAATCGGGAAGAAGAAGAAGAAGAGGTAAGGAAGGGGGGTTATTAAACCCTAGGTGAAAACGGCGAGAGCCATTTCATATAATTTTTTTTATAAACATCAGGTCTAAAACGACATCGTTTCACTCCCTTAAGTGAAACGGTGTCGTTTTATATACATATAATATATTTTTTTTTATAAGTAATATATATATAATCGGTGTCATTTATATACGTATATATAAAAAATAAATGCAAACCGGCCGACGTCGGTTTTCATATATTTCTGCCATCAGCCGACCGGTTCTCTATTGGTTTCAGCCGGTTCCGTACTCTAGCAGCCAGTTCACGTCAGTGACGGCCGGTTTCCTCAATTTTTGTACAGCCCTAATAGAACTTAATATTTTATGAAGAATAGAGAAGAGGTAAATGAACAAAGATGCTCCAAATATCCACAAAAACTAGGGTCATGAAACTTCACATTACCTTCTGCCCAAGAGAGTAAGATAAGTATTTCTACACTACTGACAGAAGGTTTTACTAGAAGAAAAACCAGAAGAACCACCATATAGCCTTAAGTACCATAAGAAGTATTGATGGTCCTAGAAAAAAAGGTAGGATTGCCTAGCCATCCAAACAATTACCATTTTTTCTTAATTTGCAGACGATCAACTATAAGTATTCCTCCCCTAGAACGAAAGGACCATAAATAGTTCTAGTCAGGTCGACATACAATGCTAAACCAAACAAGGGATATCTAGAGTACCAGAATCACTTCTATGAATATAGAAGTTAATTGAAGTGAAATATATGAATATTAATGAGATGATTTTTTTGATAAGGTAAAAATATTAATGAGATGTTACGATAATGGATGTAGATATTAGTCAGTTATCATGTCACACATTAAATCTTCAACTCAACCAAACATGCATCGGGCATGCCCGCATGCTAAAATTTCCAGGAAACTGATATAAGTACCTCTATGGGAGTTTCTCTTTTCTCAGCTGCAGCAACAAGTGTTTCAATGTTCAGAGCAGAGCCAAACCCTGCAAAATAACATTACATATGCATGAATACAGGGATTCGGGGTTTAACAAAAAATGAAAATCTAATAGCATGTTGAAACCTATGTAGAACAAGCATTATTTTGTAAGTAAAACGAATTACTGGTAGAAGTAACTCCTCGAGAAGGACGGACAAAACCAGATGAAGAAGACAGCAGTGTCGGAGCACTGAAAGCATTCTGTGACTGCAATTATAGCAATAAGATGAACAGTGTTAGGAAGGGGAATAAAAATTATCCATACAGGTCCCACCCACAGGAATAGAGAGAAGGGGTTCACCTTCTGCATAGAAGCATCGCCTGAATGAATAGCTGAAGATTGCCCTATGGAAGACACTAGAGGCTTCACATCATTAGATGATGCAGCAGTGGCTTTATGACGATCCTCAAGACTTTCGTGTCTCTGTTGAAGCTGTAGTGGGCCCGAGAGTTGCTGCCCAGGCTGTATGATGCTAGAGCCATTTAACTGAAACAATGAACCAGTATATGAACACTACAAGACGTTAATTATTCGGAATACAGGAATTGACAGCACGACTGCTTTAGTTAATTCAAAGGGCCCCCAAGTTTTTTTCTCACAAAATACGTTGAAGTTGTCTACTCTCTTAAGGAGTCGAATTTGTTTGATTGATTGAAATGCATCCTCAGACAATCCATTTTTCAACTTGAATGGATTTCTTACAATTTCTAAAAGGTTTTTTTTTTTTTTTATAAGTATAATTTCTAAAAACCAATCCTGCAAATTATGACTGCAGTCTGGAAGTCTACTCCTAAATTTGGGTTTCTGTAACTTCAATCGCATGACCTTGTTCAGGTAGCAAACTTCACTATTTACCTCCAAATTTCCCGATGCAGACTGGGTAGAACCATGGTGATTAACAAGAGAAGCATGGCTGCCTCCATCTGTGTCTGAATGGCCAGATGAAATCCTGGCAAGAGCCTGCTCGATGAAAGCAACAAGTTCTGAATGAGTACCACGCAGATGGGATATCTGCAATATATGATTGCAATACTGTGGCCATTCAATCAAACGATCCACAAACTGCTCCAAAGCCAGAGTCCCAAACACAAACATCTGCAAGAAAAGAAACCACCATCAATATTATTAAACAAAATCCAATGAAAGAAAAGTCCACTGAGGAGAGATGATACAAACTTTTGAGTCAGCAGGTTTGCGTAATGCATCTAAAACACCACGCAGAGCAATCCCTAAGGTGAGATGAGTCACAAGTTGGTGCTTGATAACAGAGCCTGAAGTATGGTTAAGACCCATTGGAGAAAAATTAATATATAAGTTTGTAATAGCTCTAATAATGTATGAAGTTGTCTCTTGATATATACCCAAAGCTGAAACAAATATATCATTACAATTTATATAAGGCTAAAAATAGCTTTCTGTAGCCATCACCGTCATAAATCAGCTGAAGAGATGCAAATAAAATTATGAGTTCATAATCACATAAATCTCAAATTGCATAACCACAAAGAAGAGAGTACCACATTGTCAGCATTAGAAGATATTTACTGGAGAGATTATAAGTCGAAGCAGTGAGTCAAGGTCATTCTCATAATGTATTTTAACTCCAACACTTTGTTACTGTATGGCCAAAGACAAATGTTTTCAAGCAATGATGACCTCCTAACCTTTTTTTACAAGTAAATGATCATCTCCTACTTTTCAGGTAGTCCTACAAAAAATGACAGCCATATGTGGGAAATAAGCTTCAAAGCTCTGAGCTCTCTAAATTGAGATATTGTTAACTATGTGACAATACGTCTCAAGAAACAGAGTAAACATAAATGTTATAGCCAAAGATCATCATAGCAAAAGTTCAAAAACGGGAGCACGGTTTTATTCACAAGACCCTTTTCTGGATTTTTTTATAATGCCCTTTTCTGGAAATGAAGCATGCACAAGGCAAAATTATATTCTTTCAAGGGTGGGCTCGGGCTAAGGTCTTGCAGGTTTAGTGTACAAATAGTAATTATAAAAAAAATGTATAAACAGTCTCATAATATTGCTGAGTGTACAAATCTATTACAGGTAGGAGTATCAGCCACTAAAAATTACATTTTTTCTAATTAAAAGGAGTAGAGTTCATTAAAGTTAAGAGCCATCCAATAATTTTATAGGGACACTCACCAAACAGAACTGCAGCAATTTTAAGCTGCCTCTCAGGATACTTGGGAAAGAATCTGTACTCCTCAAAAAGATTTGCAATCATGCACTCGAAAATTAATTGTTCCCTGTCAGTTGGTGCAGAAGGCCCTTGTTAATTCAAAACAGAAAATAAAAAGAAAAATTTAATGAGAAAATAGGTGGCATCAAACACTTCCATAGATTTTAACTATTATTAAAATATGAATTGGCATGTTTCAACTCCAAAAGACAAAGAAACCCACTTGGACCATTTTCCTTTTAGTTTTCCCCAAGGCTAAAACATAGAAAGACAATCAGGTACAAAACATTTATTTATAGGTGAAAAAAAAAAGCATGGTGCAAAAGATGCCCACACAAATGAGTGCATAGTCATCTCTCACTAAGATAGAAGTGGAGGACAAAGACAGAGTTCGCTTTCAAGACTTCAAAGGGTTTTAAACAACACAAATAATTTAAAATAAAAAAAAAGTCCAAGTAACCACGTGAAAAGGCTTCAAAAGGTATTGCACCTTTTCACAGAAGATTCCTTGAATCGAGCAAGCATTTGGACCATTGCATCAATGGTCAACTGACCAGAAAACATTTCATGGAAGTAAGAGTTTGCTTCTCTCTCAATATCATCCGCATATCCATCTGACGCCGAAGAATCTGTAGCAGCCCCACCATTCTGCAATTGAGGATTAGAATCCATAATTGTTGCATGCAGCTTTTCCATTTCCTCAGCAAGCAAGCTAGAGTTAATCGAGCTGGCATGAGCTTTAAGGACCTACAAACACAGTTACTAAAAATTGAGAATGAGACTGAATGTGGATCGACAGATTGACTGAGCTGTAGAAAAAGAACCTTCACAAAGGTAGAACTCGTCTCCACATAAAGATTCACGACAGCACCAGAGTGATGGAACCTTTTTGGAGAAAAATCCTGTGATCCACGGAACTGAATCTCCTTTAAGAAGTTGAGGCACTCCTGAAAGGTCGAACTATGCACATCAAACCACGTTTTGTCTACATTTCTACGAAATTTAAATAATAGCATTAGTAGTACTGCCTCCATCCCAAAATCCGTGCCTTGCTTTCTTGTTGGGATGTCCAAAATGAGTGACATTTAGACCTCGTTTGTTTTCGCAAATGAGATGAGATGAAATGAGTTGAGATTAAAGTTAAAAGTTGAATAAAATATTGTTAGAATATATTTTTTTAATACTATTTTTGTTTTGAAATTTGAAAAGGTTGAATTGTTTATTTTATTTTGTATGGGAATCTGAGAAAGTTGTAATGATTAGATGAGATGAGTTGAAATGAGTTGTGAAAACAAACGAGGTCTTAAAGAAGTCGGAGCATTTACTTATATATCTTTCCATACCACACGACCTATTTATATCTCATTTCCCACACGACCTATTAAAGATATATCTCATTTATATCTCATTTATATCTCATTTCTCATGGTTATTTTTGCTACTTAAACGTGGTAGATTTTTTGTATAAGTTAAAATGCAGTAGATGCAGGGGCCAACCAAATATTACCTCAAAGAAAATATCTTTATATGTATTTAAATTATAGCTGAGCCACTTCTCAAGGTCTACCAGTTCTTTCCGTGAAGCAAGAGCTGCCAATCTTATAGCATAATAAGAAGGCAGCATATCTAACACTGCTGATATAATCTGCAAAATGATAGGAGAGTAAAAAGTAAAAATTCAAGTAATTCTAAAAGCATTACCATACAAAAGGGTAAATCAGGAAGAAAGAGTTCCAAGCAATAAAAACATAGGACATGACAGAAAATTCACAATTAGATGCGGGATATCATGTTCTTAAACGAGATCACCAGACTGATCATCAACAGCCTGATATAACAAGCTTATTGTTTAAGTTGTGAGCTTATAATGTGATTCAATGCAACACACAAACAGTAAAGCAGTTCAGCTACAAGTTCACTCAAGATTTTACCTTTAGCTCTTGGCAGATATCCAATATTCTAGTCATACCATCTGGATCGCAGTTTACAGAATCTACAAATCCACGCAATACCAAATTGGGGTTAACATGCCAGAGGTGAAGAATCATTCCATTACCCATTGGATTTTTAACTATAATTGGGAAAACAGTGAGCGACACTTCATACTGGATGAGGTTATAAGCAGTCTGCAATTACACAGGCAAAATTTATTAACATACTGAAAAGTGATGCAAACCATCAATAATGAATTAAAAAAAATAAAAAGACAAAGAAAACTACATTAATTTGTGCCATCCCGAGAAGTAAGACTTCGGGACAGTGTTTAATAGGATTTTCAAGCATTGATCGAACTGAAGTGGCATGACCACTCTCAGATAGTTGGCATAGTACATCCAAGAGATCAAGACACAACCATGCATGATTAGCATGTCCAAGCTGAAGCTTATTTCCATGCACTGCATCAATATAGGCCTGCAAGAATGGCTGGTTATTCATGTCAAACAAAAAGAGGGAACATGAGGAAAGAAGTAACAGCTGGATAAATATAGAATCATACCAGCTGCCTTGCTGAATGGGCGAACGTAAATACTTCTGGTGGTGCCAAAACAGCATATTTAAGAAAAGATAGCTGACCCTCGGTATTATTCCAAACAGACCCACAAATGGCATGAAGAGGGAATGGCTCCTGCACAGCTCAATCCAAAGATTTAGAACTAACATGTTTCTCATATACACACTTGTGTTAATATGATTACAACTTTTTCCTCTAAACTGGATTGGAGGAAACTTCCTCCAACCCAACTATAAAAATGATATTCGTCATTTGAGCATGTGACAAGCACATGCTATTTTAAAAGTCCAAGTTAAAAAAGTGCCATGTGTCCCTTCATTAAAAAAGTATGCGCTTCTCACATACTCAAGGGACACAGCAATTTTTTAAATGCGTTGGAGGAAGTTTCCACCAACCCAATTTGGAGGACAACTCTATCCTTAATATAATGATATAACTGTTGGGGATGATTCATGTAATTAAATAAATCGATGAAAGTCACTCAATTTTATTAAAAGTGCTAAGGGGAGCTACCCAATTACATCCATGTAACAAAAAAATACCTGGCATGCACGCCTATATACAGACATAAAAAGAGAGAATGCCTCCTGATTGGGAAAGTAGAACCCCTCATGGTCCATATTTTCAATAACTCGTATCCAATTGGTACCAGGAGCCTGTGTTCAGCATAAATGCTAAGATATAGCAAACACATACAAAGTAGCAACTATCATAAACAAAAATAAGAAAATAGCAGCAAGAAGAACAAAAAATAAACTCACAAGTTGCTTGATTGAATCTATAAGAACGTCAATATTCCAGGAGCTCAATGATGGAAGATCAGATGAAGTGCTGCAACCCAGAGCCAGGCTAACTGTTGAGAATGTGTTCTGATTGTCCTCAAGACCAGCTTGGGTGCGGGCAATTGTACCAAGTATTTTAGCCAGAGTAATCTCTGTCAGTGGCAAGAAAAGAGAGAGAATTTCTATGCATTGTGATGCGTTTGCTGTGCATCCATAACCTAGTTCCTTCATAATATCTCCCATGCTCATTTCTTTCTCCATTTCTGCTAAAATAGAATCAAAATCATCTTCTCCAGATACATGGAACACATCCACATTCCTGTAGGAAAAACAACTCAAGTCATTAAACCTAGGATATCTTTCAACACAATGAACAAGCAGAATAATTGTCACCTCAGAAAGTTGGCCTCGCGCAATTCATCTGAAAGCAATGGAGTTAAAACAAATGGGGTGACATCATTAGACTTCACCAACGATAACATCTGCATAAAGAAATCTACATGCTTGGAAAGGATGTCCGACCGCTGAAGGAACACGACAATATTCTGAATTTGCTCAGAAGAATTCACCAAAGCCGGATTGACACACAATTCCTGAATCTGAGACATACAAAAATTTTTTCCTAGAAAGCAGAAAAAAATCCATATCAAAAGGTGCAATGCAAAAATAAAGGAATCTTATTAAAATCCTGACATCAATTTAAAATTGAAACTTACCAGACATCCTGGTATCAAGATTTTCAGAATCCGACAAAGCAAGGCCAAAGCCAATTTTTTCAGATACAGACAAGTGTAGTGCATTAGAGAAATTCTCTAGAGTGAGTTCATTTATCTCTGTATCCCTTAGCGACTCAAAAAACACTGTGCTAAAATTTGGTTTGTCCAACAAGTACTTAAAAATTGACGCAACAACTGAATCCAGCAGCATGTTCTTTGTGTCCGTGCTGTAAAAGTTCAGATGATCGATGCATGTTTGGAGCAGCATAATGCTTCCCTCAATTTCATATTCTACAAACTGCCAAGGAGAAATAAACCATATCAGTGAGAAATCCATTGGAATCCATTGAAAATATGAGCCTCAAAATACCTTGTTTTGGGAAGTAATTGAGATAACCAAATTTATGCAAGGATCATATGGAAATCTCTGAGTTTAAGAGACTCTTAACTCAAAACTACCTTAATAATACAAAAAGAAAATTCTGTTGATTGTGATAAAGAGCAGCACTAGGTCAAGATTTACCCACTTTTCCTTTATGGGCCAAATCTACCCACTTACATTATCTCCTTGTTTCTGCTTCTTGTTAGCATAGCTAATCAATTAGAAAGATTACTGACACTCTTCAACATTGCAAAAGTTAGGGACTTGATCTCCACATAAGGTATTTTCGCATTTTTATCTACACGTGACGTCACTCTTTTGTTCATATCAACAGAGAACTCTCAAGAGCTCTCACAATTTTATCATTTGTGAACACCATCAAAGAGCACTTTAATCCTCTGCTTCATTACCCAGTAACAATTTACTATTACTTTATGCCTTACAAACTTAGCTACTTCCTTTGCCCTCTCCTTCTCGTACGACAACAATTTACCTGTTAAATTTATCCCCTCTTTATGAACCATGGCCCACAATTTACCTGTTTTTACAAAGTTCTTGCAGTTTAAAATAATTCCAAGGCACTTCAATTGTGACCTTAACTAGTCTTTTTAGAGTATAAGTCCAGCTAAGACTCGGGCTTTTTATAGGCTGTTACTAGTAGAATTAAGGTCAACTTTAATCGTGCCGCCTATAATGAAATGGCCTGACAGTGATATTGGGGATTTAAAGGGGTTGATTTTTCACACTCGGGATTGACTATAGGAGTGATGAATGAAATCCCACATTGCACGGGAGAGAGTTCTTGCAGTTTATAATGATTCCAGAAGGCTCCAATTATAACATTCATTGGTTCTTTTAGAGTATAAGCTCGAATTTTGTTTGAGATTTCTTTAGTTCATTACATTAGATCATGCCTTGATAGGTGTTTAACCTTTACACATATTGGAAACATCAGTTTGACAGTCCACACAAGAAGTTTTGTGTAAAATTATCTTGATTTGTCTAACGTGGTGTATCAAGAGGGAGAGAAATGATCAAAGCTTCAGATTTTGTGAGAAGACTGTGGAGGAGCTAAAGGATCTCTTCATAGAACTTCCTGTCGTTGGATGCAAGCATACTTATGCTCTTTCAGTTTTATTTTTCGGGGCTTTCTTTATCTTTATACACTTTCTGGCTATGTATGTCTTCCATATACTTGGATAATGTCCTTTTATCATTAATGAAACTCTATTGCATCAGACAAAAAATTGATTTTCCTCTTCCGCGGTCAACCTAACCTCAGCAAAATGTAATTCTAATTTTAATTAGATTAAACTAATTTATACCGAATCTTTACCGGCCATTAAAAGGAATAACCCATAAGCTAATCAGAAAATCAGAAAGAAGCAAGCGAAAGCCAAAACACAGCGAAATGAGTGAAATCAATTGGGTTCCAGCTAAATAAATCTGGTAAAAGAAACAAAAAGATGATCAACAATCTATCAAAGCAGACCTTTCATACATAACAAGATAGAAACTCATGTATAAACATCCATGCAGAGATATAGAGTAGATACCTGAAGGAGCTCGCCAAGAACGGCGTCGGCGTTGGATTCGTTGAGGCTCTGGAGCAAGAACCGAATCTGACTCGACACCGTTGACGAAAACTTCAACATAATGGCAATGATTGAGTCCCAGGGTTGAGAATTCGCACCGGGAGGGAGGGGGGAGAAAGAGCGAGATTTGATTTGGGGATTCGGTGCCTTGCGAGGGATGAGGACCTGTAGAGAACCTGAAACGGAGGGCGAGAACCTGGAATGGAGGGCGAATTTTTGGGTGTGGGACTGTCTTCAGAGTAAAGACGACTGGTTTCTTTGTGGGGATATGAGCGAGTTACCAGCGGGTGACATATGATAGGTAGGAGACGGTTTTGGGGATACGTGTCGATATATAGTTTTTTTTTAAATATAAGTATTACAAACGCCATTTTACAAAGTTCTTGCGATAGTTACTCATAGGTATCGTTTGGATTCAAAAATGAGTTGCGATGAGTTAAGATGGATTATAAATAATAATGAGATGAATTATAAATAGTTATGAGATTTATGAGTTAAAATTAATGAATCATAATGAATAATAGTAAAATGAGTTGAGATGACTTACGAATACAAACCAGGTCATAATCTCCATACATTATATATCATATTTATTTTTAATTTTTTTTTAAAAAATAGTTTTATTCTTTTTAAACTAATTAAATTTCTCTACTCATTATTCATATATCACATATCTAATAAGAAAATAAAGTTAAAAATTAAAAAATTATGTATAGTTTGTAGTATGAGAATGATGAATATAATTTTTCATTTTTTAAAAAATAATTCTACTTATCATTCTACACTTCACACATTACACTTATTTTAATTTTTTTTCACTTTTCCTATAACAAATATGTGGTGTATAAATAATAAGTATAACAATTCAATTAGTTTAACAATAATAAAATAAAATAAAAAATAATATTAAAATATATAAAGTGTGTGGTGTGGGATGATGAGTAACATCCCTAATGATAAACTTCCTATTTTCTGCCATATATTTACTATTTTATAGTGTATTTGAATTTTTTATTCTTTTTCTTAATTTATTTTAAGTATTATTTTTTACTAAAATTAAAAAAAAAAATAAAGATAGTACTAAATAGATAGTAGAAGATAGTATGACTGTAGTTATCTTTTTTTCAAATCCAACCTTAGCAATAGATAGGACTTTTTTGAACGATGAGATGGTTTCATTTTTTCTATTTCATATCATATAATTTTTTTTTTCCAAACATCATTTAAAACAAATACTTTTTAATTTTAAATCTTTAATTTTTTATATAATTATTATAATTTTTCCAAACTTTCAAACAAAATACAAAAAATAATTTAAATTTCTCAACATTTAAAACAAATATTATATTAACAATTTATATTCTAATAATATTTTAACTTTATAATATTTTTATTCAAATTTTTCTCTCTCATTTCTTAAAATCGTATAAAACATTATAACTCAAACTTTTTTACTATTATTTATAAATTATTTCACTATTATTTATAATTTTCTCATATTATCTTATCATTCAAACATCCCCTTAGCAATTTTATTTGTAACAAACGTGAGAAATAAACAACTAGCAAACCCAACCTTATTTTCATGAAGGCTCGAAAGAAGAATTTGATCCAAGTCAATTCAGCTAATTTAAATTGAATCCATCAAAATTGAATTAATTTTAGTGAATTTTTTGAATCGTTCATTGAACCACTTCAATCAACCGATTCTAGTCTATTTAGACTGATTCAAAAATGTATTTATTTTTATGTTGTCTCACGAGTGTATTTTTATTTTTATTTATTATGCATATATATGATAGAACTAAATATATATTAACTTTATTGTCATTGTATTAAATAAGGATCACAACAAAATTTAAAAATTAAACATGTATTTCTTTATTTTCTTTAGTTAGACAAAAGATTAAGAGATAAATGGGTGTTTTGTATTAAATTTGTGGTTGTAGATAAGATACTATAATTTCCATGTGCTTATATTAACTTAATGGTCTTTGTCTTTTTCGTATACGAGGCAAAAAAATATCGACTATTGAGGTTAAATACATAAATTACATGTTTATTAAAACTATTTAGATTCATATCATATTTTTATTAAAGCTTGTCTATTAATTTATATTTTATACTATTTTATATATGATATTAAATGTTTGAATTGCACTACATATGATTTTTAATATTCTTTATTAACATTAAAATAATCGATTCAAAACTGTCATGAATCCCCCAATTCAATTTGTTGAATAGTCTGATGAATCAATCCCTACCCAATTTCGATTTTTCAGGCTTTGTTTTATTTATTTTTTATTAACATTAAAATAACCGATTCAAAATAGTCATGATCAGCGATTCATTTAGTCACTCCTTAACTGATTCCGATTTTTCAAGTTTTGATTTTCATCACAAAATTTATCTTTTAGCTAGACTCGTTACTTGACTTATACTAGCAGTAGGGGTGGGCTACAAGGTTCCAGCCCCCGCCATCACTTGGGTGGCGCTAGCAACCCTGCCAGCTCATGCGGGGGCGGGGCCCCCGCCCGATAGGAGAAACAAGGGCAGGGGCAGGGTTAGGTGGAGCGAGGATCCACCCTCGCCCCTCGTCCCCGTTGTGTCGAGGCATAATTCGGAGGGAGAAACCCCATCCTCCGCCCATGCGGGAAGAGGGCAACCTCGCCTCGTAGCATGCGGATAGCACCCTCACGTAGCGAACAAATGGTCATCCATGCTTCTATACCTATTTAGGTGGGCCCTCTTTTCGTTCCCGTTATTCGATCTTGTTATATGTGGGTTGTCTGTCCAATTTAACAGGCATACAAATTAGCTCACAATTCAGCCACTCGAAATGGAGATTAGGATAGTGACAGAGAGTGAGACATAGATGAAAATTCAGATGAAACCACAAATGCCATCATCCAAACACTGATCCAGCAAAAAAAAAAAAAAAAAAAAGATGCACTAATATAATGTCTTGTTTACATAACAAAGTATTCCTAATTATTCTCATATATTATTAGATATTTCATTTTCTAATATCACTAAAACACAAAATATTTTTTAATTTTAAATATTTAACTTTTCATGTAATCATTATCTAAATACGAAATTCATTACAAATTTTTCAAACTTTTAAACAAAACATAAAAAACAATACAACTTTTTTTAAATTTAAGAACAAAAATAATATTAAAATAATTTTTTAATTTTATAATATTTTTATTCAGTTTTTTTCTCATTTTTCAAAACCTAATAAACATCTTAACTTAAACAATTTCACTACTATTTATATACATTTAGACTTCATTTGGATATTGAGATGAAATGAAAAATTTGTGAATAGTAGTAAAATTATTTGTGAGTAGTAGTGAAATTGTTTGAATTAAGATGTTTTATAGAGTTTTAGGAAAGTAGAGATAAAAAGTTGAATAAAAATATTATAAAGTTAAAATATTGTAATAATTTAATTTTTTAATTATTTTTTGTTTTTAAGAATTGAAAAAATTGAATTATTTTTTGTATTTTGTTTGGAAGTTTAGAAAATTATAATAATTAGATGAAAAATATAAAGATTTGAAATTACAAAATATTTGTGATTACGATGTTTGGATGTTGCAATGATATGGAATGAGATGAAATGGTCTTGCAATCCAAACGGGGCCTTGGAGATATTTTACGTATCAAAACGAACCCTAAAAAATGACAAATATACACAAAAAATCATGGATCCAATGGTCAAGACAGAGAACAAAGATCGTCGAAGCTATAAAAATGGTCCAGAGACCCTTTGCAACCAAAACTTATGAGTCTATGAAAGAAAAATATGAGATGAAGAAAGATAACAATAAGAAGAATAAGAAAATATGAAAAATAAGATAAAATGAGGAGAAAGCACTAAAAGAAGAAAAAAAATAAAGAAATGAATGGGAGTTGGGAAGGGAGAGTTGCGGCGAGGACAACTGAGAGCATTGCCATTGCCAAATCCAAGTCTAAAATTTAGACTTTATTAAATTAAAATCACTACATTGAACTAGTCAAAACCATATTTTCCTAACTTTCAGTTACAATGAATTCACCTCCATCGCCATTGTTGGCGAGCAACTGTTGAAAGATCAAATGTTTATTTTATTATTTCATCTAACCGTCCCTCTCTATTTCCCTCGTATTTTCCTTTATTCAAAAACTTTTCTCTCCATCTTCTCTCCGTTTTCCTTTTTCTGAAACTCTTCTCATTTTTTCTCTGTTTGCCTTTTTTCTGAAACTCCTCTCCCTCTTCTCTCCAGTTTATCTCTTTCTCCATCAATTGTCTTTCTATTCCTGGGTCGATCTTCCATGGTTGTGCGATTCCCCCCTCTCTCTCTCTCTCTCGGTTTGGGTTTTTCCACTACCGAAGTTTTATTTGGATAAGCTTTGTATTGAATATCTCGAGTATGAAATGTGTATGATTTTGAAGAACGCTACACTCTCTCTCAATTTGAGTTCTTCAGTTGGTGTTTGTGAATTTTCTTCTTATTATTATCGTTTGCTGGGTTACAGAATAAAAATAGAGGGACACTGAGAGATTGATCTATGGCCTCTTTACTCTGCTGAGGTTACTAGATAACAACAAACTTTCCCGAGAAAGTGGAGGAAAATTGTATGTTTGGATGCGTAGAAAGTGGAGGAAAATAATGATGGAATGGAAAGTTATGAACTTTTAGTTAGTAGAAACATTTCGGGCTTTGTCTTCTAAACTCTCTCCATCCAAGTTTTATTGGCATTCCCATATTTGGTTTTATTTTTTATTTTTTCTATTTTTGGAGAAGACGGTCGCAATGGTGGTGATAACAACGAGGAAGATGCACTTAGCAGGTTTAGGTTAGCGTGCGATTGCCTCAAGGCCTACATTGCCACCATTGATCGTGTGGCCACAAGGACCTTTTTCTATCAGTGTGTATACGTCCTCATTCATCCAACGACTTAGGTAATTTATTCATTCCAATTTGTTGGTAAAAAAAAATTCACTTCTTTTATGAGAAATTGATTTGGATTAGTTTATCTTTTCATAATTCTTATTAGGTCTTTATTGAGTTAATAATCCTAACAAAGAAATATTGTGTTTTGTTTCAGGCGGTGGAAACTAGCTTGCACTGCTTTGGTCATTTTGGATACAAGAGCTCGACTCGTAAGTTATGTGTTCAAGTCGATGTTTCTTAAAAAGAAAATGCAAACGTTTCCATGGCTAATATAAGGCTAGTCTAATAATTGTGGAAACATATGGATTAGAAATCGTCGGTCCCCACATTTGGTTACATTGATATGTAAAAGATTCATGACCATGACCATAAATTAGGATGTGGGTTTGGTAGTAATTCTACATTTGAGTCTCAAAATATTAATCTTTGTCTGATTCAGTCTATTTGGCGAAGCTATACTTTGAATCAAAACTTGTAATGTAGAAATAATAGTTATGGTTTAGACAATTAGGAGGTCAATAATTCTACATGAAACTACCTAGAGAAATCAAATAATCCTAATCCATATGAGTTATCATAATCTATGTAATAGAAGAAAGTGAAATGCTAGTCATGATCATGATCCCTAAATTAGTACCTTGATACATACTATTAGTATAGTTAACTGCATCCTGACAATCAACAGCAAAGTGTCTACAAATAATAGAAATAATGGGAGATTGTAGGCGATGTCTGGCGGATGATGGCCCTAATGCTTAAGTCACTCAAGGATATTTGTATTTTTTCATTTTTAAATAAAAATAATGATGACGAGGAGGAGTTCGGGCCTATATTGAAGTTTGAGGAGGTGATGAAGGAGACGAAGGCTCGAGGGGTTGAGCTTCCTATGGTCTAATTCATTAGAACATTAATCAATCAATTGGTGTCATCTCGGGCAGTTCTGTGGTCTGATTCTGTTTTTGTGGCATGTGCATACAATGCTTGATTGGTGTTTAAGGTTGTAAGCACTTCAGATTGAATGAGTGCATATTTTAGGGTCTTGGAGTTGTTTTCAAGTTTATTGTGTTAATGTAATGAAGAAATTCTTATTGTTGATTTGGTGTTATGCAAATAGTCATAGATTCCTGTTGTGCAACATTTTCGAAGGTTTAGAAAATAGGGAAGGATTTTTTGTCCAAGTTTGAGTTGTATGCTGCAGATCTTTTAGTTGGTGTGGTTGTGGACATTGCTTTGGTTGGTTTGTTAGCACCTTATGTTCTATTTGGTAAGCCATCCACATCGAGAGGTTTATTTGGACGCATACAACATGCTCGTGATGCTCTTCCTAGCAAATTTTATTGCACACTGGCACTATGAAGTTTTCCATTTTATGAGATCCAGCTCAAGTTTAATTCTCTAGTATTATCTAGTATTATTCTAGACTTGTATGTTAAAACCAGGAGATATTCTCCTTGCTCATTGTTGTTGTGGACTGGATAAGTTTATATACTAGATCATTGATTGTTTAGTAGATGTAAAGTGCAACCAGTTTAGTTTGCTTTGGTTCATATCTCCTAATTTGATTGCCTATGTGTGTTGGATAATGTTGTGTAGACACTGCAATTCTTTTTTTTGTGCAGTGTGGTAGAAACTGTAACCATATGGTAGAAATTGTGTTGGTAGAAACTACAATATTGTTAGGAAATAATAATTTTAAATAAAAATTAAATTATTAATTAATATATGGAGTGTGTTTGTAAAATATTAAAAAAAATGTAAATATTATTAAAATATATAATATAATATTATTATTTTAACTTTAAGATGGCTAGTCTAATGTGGATTCACCTAGCCAAAAGTTTAAATTCTAGCCAAACTTTGGACTGCCAATGCTCCGAGAAGAGGGAATGAACAACATTCAGAATTTTAATATTTTAGGGCTTTATATAGATAAGCGAGCGGGCAGATATATGGGCATAGTGGATATCTTACCCTATCCCCACCTCATTTTAATAAAGGGTAATGATAAGTTTACTAACTCCTACCACTTATTTACTATTTATTTATTCAATGGTTAAAAACATATATTAGTGAAGTTGTATATTTTTTTAATTTTTTCTTAATGATAAAGATATTAAAAAATACTTAAAAAAATAATAAAAAATAAATAAAAGTTTTAAATACACTATAGAGTAGTAAGTGGGTGGTAGGAGATAATAAACCTACCATTATCTTTTAATCAAAACCAAAGTTAATGACGGATGGTTGGGTACCATGCATGCAGGACGTGGCACACATATGGGTTAGTTTGCGAGCAACCTATGCGCAAAACTCTCATTGGAATAGCTAAAGTCAAACATAAATTTTAGTTAATGTGACATGAATTTACCTTTGCTTATTCCATTCAAATTTAATATCCACATTGGATTATCTATTTATTATTTATATAGTAATAAAATAATACTATTTTATTTTATTTTATTTTATCATATATTACTATTCTAATTTCTACCAATTATATATTAACTATTAATAATATTATAGCCTTGAAAAAACTTACAATACCAAAAAGACCAAAGCCAACATTTTAACTAAGCCAGCATCACTCTTCCATATCTTTTGCCAATAACTTGTCAAGCTAAAATAATAAAAAAATATTATTAACTTAATAATATTTTTATTAAGAGTTAGAGAGAAATATTAATATTCTACCATTAATTGGAAAAGAACACATAACACATATAATTTGCACAAAACACCCAATTGGAAAATAACACATATAATGTATACAAGAAAATAAAATAATTTTTTATCCTCTTGGTCATGTTATAGTGACTATCAAATTTGATCAAAATAACTAATTTACTGTAGCAAAAAGTCATCTATATTTATATTTGTATAATCCAATGCAATATATTTTGAGACTCTATTAATCAAACACCTCAATTAAATTTGCATTTACATAATCTAATGAGAATTAGCATTAGCAAGACTTCCTCTCAACTCCTCCATTCAACTTATTTTTTTTAAGGCATAAAATGTTGATTGCTCACAAACTGATGTCAGCACCTGAGCACTAGTATTAAATTATGCATCTACATATTTGCATAATATGACCTTAAATTGGCTATATTGGATTATGTATATCTAAAAATTTACAGCTATGAACAGTATTTCTATATATTTAAAAATATACTATTCACTTTTTAAATATTATTTTATTATTTTTTCTCTCTTTAAATAATAAAAAAATATTATTATTTGACTAAAAAATGCATAATTCAAGGTAAAAGTTTTTCTTGATATGCAAAATTAATTTTCAAAATATGTGATTTTGTATATGCATATAGAAAAAGTAATGTCAATATTGATAAGCTCCAACCTATTCCCATCATTATCCTCCCACATATCTCCATTGCAATTTACCCATAAAAGCAACATCATAATGGAAAGCTTGTACATTCTCTACCGGCAGAGTCACTATGAAGTAACCGCAAAGAAAATTCCTTTCAAGAGAATGGTAAAAAAACAGAATAGACATATATCTCCTATATCTTAAAAGAGGCTATCATCGGATGAACAGTAACATCAACAGTAATGAATAGTAACATCCTCGAGTGAACAGTAACATAAACAGTAATGAATAGTTTTTTTTTTTTTACTTCTTTTATTCCGCATAGCCTATCCTCATATAATAGTATTTTTTTTTTACACCTTTTATTCGGCATAGCCTATCCTCATATGAACAGTAATAACTAGTGTTTTTTTAACACTTTTTATTCCACATATACTCCTATGTAATTGACTAAGTAATATAAACAGTAATAAATAGTAATTTTTTTACACTTTTTATTCCGCATATGCCCATATGTAACTGACTATTATTACAATTGTGCCATTTTAGGTTTTCAATTTTGCAAAAAAATACATAAATAGCTTACAATAATTACAATAATTTCCATTAAAAATTATTTGTCGTGTAGTATTTTCTAAAGGTTTTGAACTCTTTTAGTGTATTAACAAAAATGACCCTGACTTTTTTAAATGGGTTGGCATGCATGCAATATCACATAGTCACATAAGCTTATATGTATATTTATATTTATTTATAATTAAAGAAATATTTTTTAATGATGTTGTCTATTTTAAAAAAATAAAAATAAAAATGTTGAAAAAATACATGTGAAAAAAAAGCAAAAAAAAATAAAATGAAATACACTAGCGAGATCCCTCAACAAAGCAACGGTGGCTATATAGCCACTCTTCTTCTTTTTTTTTGAAAAATTACAGCCAGTGAATAATATGTCTTGTTAAGAATAATACAAATCATATTATCATATATATATATATATTTATGGAGAAGAGTCCATATTAAATTAGAAAAAGCTGGCTAGCATATAATTATGTATATCATGTGGTGATGATCAAATGATGCAGCTAGCTAGCATGCCCGTAATTGGTGAGTGAAACCAAATTATTCATTTCGTATTGCATTATTAATTGATCTTTATCTTATTTACATTTTTATCATTTCTGCCCTGTAGATTTCCATTTGCAGCATCGATCGGTTTATTAATCTGACCTATACTACACGACTCACTAATTTTATTTCTATCCGGCTCTTTTATCAAACAAACAAATTTGAATTCGTCAACTTTTAGTTACTACATACCGTACGACATTATATGCATGTTGCCATGCATACATTGGACAATTATATTTGATTGTAACTTCAACATGCATTATTATTATTATTATTATTATTATAGCTTATAAACTTGATAATATTTAAGTAAAAAATTGTGTTTATAAATTTGGTGATTTTAAATATGCAACTCTCACGAGCTTGTCAATTGAATAATGATTTTGTATGTTGGCCCATTTATATAAATAATGGTATTTTTAATTAGGTGTTGTTCAGAATATGTTTTTAAAGAACTTTTATTTAATTAATGAAACGTTACTATTGTATGCTTTTGCAAAGATAGAGAAAGGAAAAGTGGAGGAAAAAGTTGGGTTTAGGGTTTTAAATCCCAACCCTTCATCTTGATTCTTTAGATTTAATCTAACGACAGAAGTTTAAATATTGATTTAAACTAATATAAAATAGACAATTAAAATATAAATATTATATCATACACTTAAAAATCAACTTTAATTTATAAAATACTAATTTTTCATCATTAAATAAAATGATAAAATTTTATTGAACATTTTTAAGATAATAAAAATATCTAATTCATTTGAATTTTTAATATAATTTAAATTTCATAATAAATAATGAACATAAATAAATAGTAATTTTACTCTTATGCATTAGACTATTTTAATATTTGAAGTCACACTTTATTTTTTTCTTCAATCAGATAGATGGGACAAACGTGCACGTTTGCCCACCGCTAGTTGATATAAAAGAGGGCATTTATATAAAATAATGTTATTTTTATAAATTATTTTATAAAAATGTTCATTATTTAAAATATAAATATACAAAATATTATAATTTTTTTTTTATGTCTATCATATTCCATAAAAAAGCCAGAGACAGGAGATTTCTAAAGATAAAAAAGAGAGAAGCAATAGACTTGGCCACTAGCCGTAAAGAAGAATGACCATAAAAATTGTCTTACTACTAGTCCCATGATTTTGCCCATTTAAAGTTATTATCAGGGCAATTGTATTTTTTTAAAATATTTAAAAATATTTAAAAAAATTATATAACTTTCCTAATAATTTATTCCTTAATCATTAAAAAAACAAATTGAAGGACAAAATGATAGGGTCAACTGGAATTGGAAAATTCTATATATTACACTTTCATTGTATTATATAAAATGTGATATATTTATCATTATTAAATAATATTTTATTATATAATTATTTATTATTTAACAATGATAATGTTACACATATAATATAAAAATATGACGAGAATGCTATAATTATTCTTTGGTAAAGTACGCGACATCGAAGAGCATTCTTATTGAATTAGTTAAAAACTAAAAAAAAAATCTACACAATTTCCTATTATTCACACAACTTCTACACATAATACTTTTTTAAATTTGTATTATTTTTTTCTTTTATCAAATATTTAATATATGAATAATAAATAGAAAAATTAAATTAGTTTAAAAATAATAAACTCAACAAAAAATTTAAAAAAAATATTAAAATTTTTAAATTTTTAAAAAATATAGCGTGTGGAGGTTGGAGAGATTGTGTAGCATTATTCAAACTAAATCTATTGAGTATTTAACTATTAGAGAGGAAAATATGCTCACAATAAAGTAGCTAAATTCTAAATATTTAGAATTTAGCTACACTGATTTTCAAATTTGAAGATTACTGTACATATATCAAATACATATTTTATTAATTATTTCTCTCTCATTTTCTTTCTACACATATTTTATCATAATTGGTATATTAATTTGAATTAGTGATATATTAATTTAATAAGAATATGATTATTAATTAATATATAATAGGTAGAATAGTAAAATATAATAAAATAAATTAAATTAATAATTAAAAAAATTAGATATTTTTGAAATTATTAGTTATTCATTACTATATAATGAATAAATGTATAATCTAATGTGGAGATTTGATGTAAATAATTAAAGTTAAATTCATCTTATATTATTTTATTATTATATAATAAAAAAATAACTATTCCAATATAAAAATTTATGTGAATAGAATAGTCACAAATTAATTTTTTTTATATTCATAAAAATTATCCTTTAACTTTGACTAATAGTCCTCTAATAAATTTGTGAAAAAATACAAATAAAAAAGGGCGAGTCGGGTAGTAGGCACTGTTATTAATACCGTACCGTATTGGTCGGTACGGTCGATATTTGTCGTACTGGTCATTGGGTCGGTACAGGTATTATATATATTTTATACCGATCTAAATACTGGCCGTATCAGTCAATATTTCATCCCATACCGGCCTGTCTATTGGTCGATATTTCGGTCTTCATTTTTTTTTAATTTTTTCACATTATAAATTTATTTTTTGACCTTCAATTCAGATTAAGTTATTTATAATTTATATATATATATTTATATATAATTTATTTATATATATTATTATTTTAAAATATAATTTATATATATAAATTATTCATATTTCAATTATTCTAAAATGATGTATGAAATAGTATTGATATCGAAATATTTAGTTACAATCCTTTGACCGATATGAAATACGATATTCAAGTGGTAGCTACTATTTGGCCCCTAACAACGACAGATCCTTGGGGTCTTTCGAGCCCAGATTCAGAGAGAGAGTGATACTGAAGATCGATGAACTCCAAAACAATGGCGACGGTCGCGGAATCATCGGAAGCCATGCCAACTCCACCATCCAGCGACTACTCTATAGGCAGCACCATCACGAAAAACCTAGGTGAAACGATGCCGT
Source organism: Juglans microcarpa x Juglans regia (assembly GCF_004785595.1). Classification (NCBI taxonomy): domain Eukaryota; kingdom Viridiplantae; phylum Streptophyta; class Magnoliopsida; order Fagales; family Juglandaceae; genus Juglans; species Juglans microcarpa x Juglans regia. The sequence continues at coordinate 2,694,989 of NC_054606.1, read as the reverse complement.
GGGTCGAACACGCAGTCCAACAAGCCCAGCTATACCAGAAGGCCGTCGAAGAGGCCATCGATTCCGCTGTGGAAGCCTCTAAGTCCCGCCTCTCCGAAATACGGTCCACTTCCACCGCCCATTTACACCAGACCATCGTAAATTTCCTCAACTCATCATCTCCTCTTTTTCCTTTGCTTGGCTGGGGAGAAAATAAAAGGAAAGAGAAAAAAATAATAATAGCAAAGTTGGGGTTTTTTCGATTCGGGCTAAGTTGGACCACGGAACACTGAAACATGTTACTTATCAAAAAGTTTGTCTAGATTTCCACCTCTTGCCAAAAACGTAAGTCTAATTGCTGCTGATGATATCGTGGGACAGAAGTATATATGTTCGAGAAATTTGTAACAATCTAATTCCTAAATTTCCTAAGTTTCCTAAATTTCGAGATAAACGAGGAAATAAAAAGAACAAAATTATGGATTAGTTTCACGTGTTCGTCAATTCTAATTTCTAATCATAGAAAATGTGTTTATCAATTATCAAAAAAGTATTATGTGTTCTGGATTAATTTATTTTCCAATTATTTTGAGTTCAGATAAAATATAACCAAAAAAATGAAAAAAAGAAGAAGATCCTGGTACTATCCGCAAGCAAACAAAGTATTAGGCGAAAACAAGAGATTACATAGCAAATTAGTAATAGTTCACGTTTTCATGTATTATAAAGATGTAGATGTGATAGCAGCTGAAAATCTGGGTGTAGGATTCTTTGCAAGATCTGAAGTCTGAGTATGCTTCTTACGAGGAAGTGTTTTTTGGAAAGATTAAAGGTTCGTATTGATTTCAGTCTTTTGTGGTGATTCTTCCATACAACCATGACTCTCTCATTATATTATGTTTTTAGTATTTGATGGCGTCTACTTTCGCTCTGTCTACTTTCGCTCTGTTTATGCAGAGGGTGTCGTCATTGCAGCTTCACATCCTGTTATTACGAGTGGGGTTGCCGCTGGCGCTGGCTTAGGTTTAATGGTACTGCAAAGTACGGTTCAAAGTTCTATAGACCATTTTATTCTTTTTTTTTTTTTTTATATTAGATGTCGACCATATTTCAGTAGCTAAAACAATTAATCTGTCAGATATTTCAGATTTCGCTCCTGTAGATGGACATGAAATTTCTGAGTTTTCCCACAATTATTTCAACTTCAGTTTGCTCAAGAACATTCAAGAAGAAAGTTTTTTATTGCACCCAAATTCCAATGCTAAATATGCTGCCGCACACATTAGAGTTAGATCCATTCTGAAGGGTTTAAACATTGTACTGAATGTGATCTGATGGTTATTGGCCAATTTCCTGCAGGGCCATGGCATTCTTTGTACTATGGAGCACGCTATAAGGCTATGCGCCTTTTTCTGAGTCAAGAGGTAAGCACAGCTGTGGCTACCAGCACATCTCAGTAGTCCAGTTGGGATCACAAATTTTGCTAAAGTGAATGCTTATTTCCAATTCATGTGTAAATATAAAATATGTAATAAGGGTGTTTACCATGAAAATGAATTTTTCATACAGTGGCTTCAGCATTCACAACGCTATTATATTTTATGGTCATGACTCAACTCACGTGGCATAACTTTTTATATAACCTGTATTACTGCTTGCTGTCTACCGTCGATTTGTCCAATGTTTGGCGAGCAATATGTCAATAAATGGTCAATTGATTCTTTACTAGTTTAGATACATAATACTTTTTCACAAAAGTCATATTCCTCTTGATCAAATTATCCATAGTGCAAAAAAAAAGAAAGCAACTTTTCTGGTAAATTTACCCAAAATACGTCTCAGGGAGATGAAATCTCACGTGGGAATCTCAACGTCTCTTAAAAAAATGAACCCCAAACTTATAAAAAAAAAAAAAAATGAACCCCAAACTTTCATTTTCTTTTAAGCTCTCAAATCAATATTCCAAGTTTCCAAGATTGGCTACCCCCTCTCCAGTAGAAGGCAAGAAGAACTCACTTGCTACAACTGTATTCCCATCAATCCTTGGCATTTGTTATCGAGAGCCCTAAGTTATTGCCCTAAAATTTAACCTATTGTGTATGCTGTTTGGAGATTTACCTCTGCCTTCATTTTTGGGTGCAGGCCATACTTTCCAGAGCTGATACTCGAGTAAAGGATTTGCAGAAATCAATTGATAGTCTGAAAGCTGAAAGTGAAACATTGGAGGTAACCGTTTTGTTTCTTGTCACTCCTTATTGATATGAGAAATGTAATATTAAAAATGTTTGATGATGATGAATTGATAAGAATTGAATATTTTGTGTTGTGTCATGCATCTGCTACTTTTTAGGTCATACTCTTTCTGCCTCCCTTTAAAGACAAGACTAGCCTGGTGTGTGCATTTTGTAACTGCATTGATGAGATAAATTATGCCGAGAAAGAAGGACCATGCTTTTGTAAAAGGATGTTGCTGGGAGTATCAAACAACTTCACACAACTGCCCTATGCTAAGCATAACATTTGAACATATTTACAAGAGAAACCCCTGCTCTCCAACTATATAGAGTTTTGTAGACACAAACTTTATTACATCCTTTTAGTTATAGCATGGAAATCCCAAAAGTACGATGGGCTTGGCCCATTCTAAAGTTTGACCAGATATCGGGATTGAATGCTTGGCAAATTGCATCCATATAAGCATTGAGCATCTTAAACCTTCAACATTTTAATAAGTATCTACTGAGGCCCAAAGCACCCAACACAGACTAGAGATAGAGAGCAAACAGAGGCTCAAAGGTTCAAAGCCACATCACAACGAGTTTGGAGGATTTTTCATAAGCATCATCTGCATAGATAGGAAAAAAATGACCTTAAGACTTTGATGTCGGTTTGTTTGATGTAGTGCATGTCGAGAGAAAGAAATGAGCAAAGCTTTAAGGCATAATAAGGATTACTGAAGACCTTAAGAATTTCCTCTCGCACACATCCCGTGTAGTTGGGCTACGTCTATTCAATTGATTCAATAGAATTTTATTTTACCTATAAAAAAAAAAGCAATGGATGGCAGTGAAGCTATGTCTGCCAAATAGAAGCATCATTGGTTTAAGACATTGTTATCCAGTCTAGTCAATGCTAGGCGTGTTCACTAGTAGAGCCTCGAAAAACAAAAAAATAATCAAGAAACCTATCTTCAAGAATATGAACGCATGTGAAGTTTCATATTTGATTATTTAAGTAGAGGTTGGTAATGACTTTGTTTAAATTAAGCTGATCTAGTCCAAAAACAAACTTAAATCAAGACAATCCGTCTCCAAAAAACTTTGTAGGGTGCTCCTTTATTCTATATTTTAGGAATTTATGAGTAGACTAAATAGACTTATCATGGCTCCATAATGGCTATTATCTTAAACAACTATGGAAGGGGAGGAGTTTTGCAGAGAATGTTCCCCTAGCAGAGATTGGGTGAATCATTTGGAGGAGAAGCATGTGAATGATTTAAACACCAATAAGTATTTTTTTTATAAGTAAAAGGTACATTTTTTTATTGATACGAATGGAATAGGCATAACTTGTGTACATAGGAGGTATACAAAGGACCCTAAATACATTATAGGAACGATAGATTAAAGATAGGAAGTCATGTGCCTTGTCCCCATTAAGGACAATGGCCGAAAACCAAAGCAGTAATATGTGTACAAAAAAATTCTGAAGCTCCGCCATTGTGTGCTCCCTATCTTCAAAGCACTGCTCATTTCTTTCCGTCCAACACCACATAATGCACAACGGAATCATCTTCCACACTGCCGCCACTTGAGGACATTCTTGAATCTCCTTCCAATAAGCCAGTAAATCAATCACCCTCAATGGCATTACCCAAGCGACATCAACTCTTCTAAAGATCTCATCCCACAGCACCTTTGTCATCTTACAATGCAATAATAAGTGATTCACCGATTCTCCTTGCTTTTTACACAAGTAGCACCAATCCATCACAATGAGCCCCATCTTCTTCAAGTTGTCCGTGGTTAAAATCTTCCCAAAAGCAACAGTCCATACGAAGACAGCTACTTTAGAAGGCACACGAGACCTCTAAAAATTCTTCCAAGGGAAGGGACCATTACCTTGTGATGCCAATATTTTGTGATACTCCCTGACTGTACACTTCTTGCTACCATTGGACCTCCACTGCATCCTATCCCCCTGTGCTGTAGTATTTCCCGTGGAGTATATCAACCTGAAAAATTCTGAAACGATGTGCAATTCCCAATTATGAATATCCCTATTAAATAGGACATTCCACTGGTGAGAACTATGAGAAAATACCCGCAGATCCGCCACAAAAGCATCCCTATTGGTTGCGATGCAATAGAGAGCTGGAAAGGCCCTATCAAGAACGCAATCTCCACACCAAACATCAAGCCAAAACCTGATTCTGGTGCCCTCCACCCACAAAACGGATATGATTTTCGAAACTCTGCCATCCCCTCCTAATAAATTTCCATAAGCCCATGCTATACCCCCTCACTTCGTTGGAGCACCAGCCCCCCAAGCACTTCTGTGTCTAGAGTCAATAATTTCCTTCCACATCGAATCCCCCTCCAAGTGGTACCTCCATAACCATTTCCCCAACAAAACTTTATTGAAAGTCCTCAAGTTGCACACTCCCAAGCCACCATTTGAAATTTGGAGAGCAAACTTTCTTCCACTTAACAAGATGGCCTTTTGTTTCCTCCCCCATTCCCCCCCCCCCCCAAAAAAAAAAAAAAAAAGCCCGGAATAATTTTTCAATCCTATTCACCACCCCTGCAAGCAAAGGAAATAGAGATAAAAAATTAGTGGGGAGGTTAGTTAACGCGCTCTTAATTAAAGTGAGTCAACCCCCTTTTGATAAATATAACCGTTTCCAACCAGCCAACATTTTCTCTATTTTTTCCACAACCCCATCCTAAATAGCTCTAGCCTTAAAAGTCACTCCCAACGGGATGCCCAAATATTTCATAGGCAAAGAAGACACTTTACAATCCAGAAGGCTCGCCAGGCTATTTATATTGGCCACCACGCCCACCACAACTATCTCGGACTTACCAAGGCTTAAGCCCCTACATGGCTTCAAAACATAACAAAAGTGCCTGTAAAGTTTGAATTTGGCTAGGATCCACTTCACAAAAAAAGAGAGTATCATCTGCAAATAAGAGATGTGAGATTATGATAGAGCCATTAGCACCATTGCCCATTGAAAATCTAGAGAAAAAACCTCCTCCCATAGCAGACTTCACCATTCGGCCAAGTGCCTCCATAACAATAACAAAAAGAAGAGAAGACAATGGGTCCCCTTGGCTCATTCCACGAGAACTGTTAAAAAAACTAGCAAGGGTGCCATTAGATCCAAGAGAAATTTTGTAATAGCCCGTGTAGATTAGTTTTCTCTCCGTACGAAGCCTAACTTGTGTGTGAACAGTGATTCGAGAGAAACCCTAACCTTCCTATCCCGCCGCTACCCCCACCCACCATCGATCGGAGAGGGACACCGCAGTCACAGACGAGGCCGACGGGCTTCGGCGTCCTCACTGAGGGCCGTCGGTGTCAGTTCCTCGCAGACGAACACTTTTTTTTTTTTTTTTTGTCGGCGTCGGTCGTTGTGCACTTTGAATCCATCACATAACTGATCGACAGACCCAGGTGTCTCTGTCGTGGGGCCTCCGACGTCAGTCTTTCTTAGGTGACTGGTATTTTTTCTGCTGCTCTTCCATTTCCTCCTCCGGCAATCTGCGATCTGAGCCTTTCCATTAGCCACCGCTACAGACTATTTCGACGGAATCCGGCGACCGCATTGTGGGCATCCGACGTCATCCTCCGGAGACTGGAAGTACTCTGTTATCTCAAGGACTTTTTGCAAGAAAATCCGTGAACTCAAGGCCTCCAACAGATCTGTGTTTTACCTTAGGATGAAGTGGGAGCAGTAAGGAGCATTAGGAACAAATTTGCAGTGGGATTTGACAATGACGACGAAGCATGATGCGGTTTTGTCCTAGTTGGAAGGTGAGAGGTGGTTGAAAGTGGAATAAAGAACTTTCGTTTTTACAAAAGAGGGAGGAGATATCTTTTTGTATATCTGAACGTAGCAAAAGGATAACTAAGTTCATGTTTCTAGGGTGGACGACAGCTTCGTGGGTGGCTAAGGGGATTGAGGATTGCTTAGACCTTAACTGCTATGAAGGTTTCTTCAGAGAGCTAAGGATGGGTAATGGCGTTTTTAGCATTCAACATCATGTTAATGCAAGGGGCAGTTTTTTGTAGCTCTCAGAATTCCGTAATGGAAGGAGGAAATGTTTGTTGGTAATTCCGGAGGGCGCAAATGGCATTGGATGGAAAGGTTTTCTGCAGTCCATTCTAAGAGTCACCGAATCCAAAGCCACTTCTCGAAGTTGAGAGTTTGTTGATGGGAAAACAGTGGGAAGACCTTCCTCAATCAAATGTGCTTCGTACGCAGCAATGTTGAAGTCACTGGCGGGTAGTCAGGCCGAGACCAACTCAACGGTAGAAAGTAAGGGCAAGGCACTTGTAGGAGACTAAAGACCTCAAGTGACTTTGGGAGAGTTGGAAGGGGTCTTGTGGGATGTCAAATCTCAATTGAAGGGAGTTATGGATTATGTAAGAGATCTAATGATTAAGGTGGATAAGGGGTTCGACCTAGTTGTGGGTACAAGTGTGCTGGAAAGTGTGTAGGCAAAGGATGTGTCAACGATAAGGTCGTTGGACGCTAGCCTCTTTGTTCATGCCAGTGTCACTATGCCTTCTGAGGGAGCTGTAGGGTCTCATGCACCAGTTACAAATATAGTTGGTCTTTCTGTCCAGGGTTCATTTGTAGTTAAAGATGGGGGGTCCCTCCAAGGTCTCGAATATTTTGGAAGAAACAGTCGAGCCTCTTTTAGAAGATGCAAACGGGGTAACAAAAGGTAGTACTTCCCCTCTTGAGGAAGCAGTAGGGTCAGACAAAGTGGCACGACAAGGATCGTCGAGGGGTGGAGCATATACACAAAATGTTGATGGAGGGGAGGAACCTATAATGGTAACAGATGGAGGGGAAAACAACCATATACTTGTCGAGCAGCCATTTGGCGAGAAGGAAATTATCGATTTGTCATTGGTGCCTCGTGTGGGGGAAGGTTTAGAGTCGGGAGTGCAGTCGGGTACTGTGGTTGGGGATAATGTCATTCTCCTGGTTTCTCTTCCTCCGATTAACGATATAGTGGGTTCAACAACGGATTGTATTCTAAATAAAGATAATGGGTTTCTACAAACCCTGGGACTTTCATATGGAGAGCAGGGAGAATATGAAGACCAATTTAAATCACTACTTACTGCAATCGAGGCGAGCCACATGCTTGAAACCAAATCTAAGTTTAAGAAAAGCAGAGAGTTAAAGAATCTTTCTTGGGCAATCAACTACGATACTAAGAGAGCTAGCTTAAGTCTAGGGAAAGTTAAAGGGAGGGCTTTGTGAAGACATTCTCGTAGTGGGATGTAGGGGATTGGGTCGGGGAGGTGTATCGATAGTTTTCCAATTCGGGCTTGGTGTATTTTGGGTAGGTTTTCATGGGCTTTTGGGTCATTATGGGCTTTCTTGTATGAGCTAGGTGTTTTTCTTGTATACGTCCAGTGTACTTGGTTGCTCCTATTGATATATATATATAAAATATTATTACTTATAAAAAAAACTAACATCGAGAAGTGAGCGGTAGAGACACAATGTTGAATCCATGAAATCCACCTATCACCAAAGCCACACCTCTCGAGCAAGTATAAAAGAAATTCTCAATTCACATGATCATATGTTTTTTCCATGTCAAGTTTACCTGGAACTCCCTCTCACAACCTATGATCCAAGCACTCATTGGTAATAAGAATCGAGCCAATGATTTGTCTTCCCCAAACAAATGCATTTTGAGGCTTAGAAATCATTTGTTCTAATACAGGGTTTAGCCGGTTAGCAAGAACCTTTGAAATGATCTTATACACTCCACTCACAAGGCTTATGGGACGGAAATCCTCAACTACCATAGCCCCATGTTTTTTCGGTATGAGAGCAATGTACGTCACATTGAGGCATTTCTCAAACTTCTTGAAAGAGTGGAATTAAAGGAAAACCTACATAACATCACATTTCACAATATCCCAACAAGCTTGAAAGAACCCCATCGAAAAGCCATCTGGACCCGGCGCTTTGTCCTTAGCCGTATCGCGAATGACCTTATAAATCTTGTCCTCGTCAAAAGGTCTTTCCAACCAACTCACACTTTGCGGATCAATAGACTCAAACAACAAATCATCAAGCTTCGGCCTCCAGCAGGCTGGTTCCGCGAGGAGGCTCTTGTAATAATGCACAATATGGTTTTCTAATTCAGAGGGGAAAGAGAGCACTTGAGTACATGAATGAAGTGTCTCAATAGAATTGCTACGCCTATGTGAATTAGCCACTTTATGGAAGAATTTCGTACATTTATCACCCTTTTTTAGCCAGAGGGCCCTAGATTTTTGTCGCCACGAAGTCTCCTTCATCAACAACACCCTCTCCAGTTCCGTCACAACCGAACTCTTTCTCAATAATACCTCTTCTGAGGTGTCTCCCAACAATTCCCTCCCCTCTAACTCTTAAAGCTCCTCCATAAGGGTAGTCTTCTGGTCATCAACTCTGCCAAAAACTTCCAAGTTCCACTTTTTTAAATCTTGGTTCAAAACCTTAAGCTTACCTGCAAGAATAAAACTGGGAGTGCCTGTGAACTGATAACTTGCTAACCACATATTTTCAAACTTGAAATACCGGCTTCCCCCATGAACACCGCCACATTCTAACAAAATAGGAAAATGATCTGAGCAAACTCGGGGCAACCGCTTTTGACACAGTTCCGAAAAGTGGGCCTCCCACGAAGGAGAGACAAGGAACCTATCCAATCTGGACCAACCCTGGCTATTTGATCATGTGAACTCGCCACTGACAAAGGGAAGATCCATGAGGTCCAATCAAATATGAACTCAAAGAACTCCTCCATGGCCAAGGAGTTGCGATAACTCCCTGATCGCTCAATGAGAAAACGAGTAATATTGAAATCCCCACCCATACACCATGACACATCCCATAAATAATATAAACCCGCCAATTCCTCCCAAAGTCTTCTCCTATCTCTATCCATGTTTGGCTCTAGGTGCCTACAAAAGCCCACTCCCACCTATCTTCAACATTTTTAAATAAACTAGCGACCGAAAAATTCCCAATACATTCCTCAACCGTCTCCACTACTCTTTTATCCCACATTAAAAGAATGCCGCCTGAAGCTGCCATAGAAGCCAAATAAGACCAGCCTACAAAAGGACAAAACTACGAATGCTTCTTCTATCAATAACATGCAATTTTGTTTCTTGGAAACACAAATAAGTATTCTTTAAAATTGTAGTAGCCATTTCAAGCCAAAGATGAAGAATAGTCATTAGAACTAGCCAATTTGGGCATTTCCTCTTTATTTTTCTTTGGTTGATATAATTTGTTGTTCATGTAGACCTTAAAAAAACTGAATAGAAGGGAGCAGGCAGCTTTTGTGTTGCAAAGAAGAATCTGGAATACCATATGGGAGCTAACGGAACACATATTCAACAAAATTAACAAAGTAATAATTCCCCCCCGGTTGGGGGGGGGGGGGGGGTGGTGTTGTTGGAGAGGGGACTACATATTCTTGGTTTGTGGATTTTCAACACATAAATGTTTGAACGCAGGATGGTGGAGAATCATTGAGAGCAATTGTCGCGCTGTGAATCACATTGGTATTGAACAAGACTCTTTGGGAAGGTTGGCTGCCATGGTGGAGGAAGGGGTAGTTTTTGAGGGCTCCTCTGTGTTCATCAGATCACGTAGAAATGGCTCGCAGGTGTTGGTATTGCAGAGGCAACGTAACTCCTTTGGGAGATTTTTCTCTCTATCGGAGTTTGGCCAAGAGAAACGGTGTGGTTTTCTATGATTCTTGAAGGGAGGGAAGGGACTGGTTGGAGGAACTTTGGAGAGTTGCTGAAGGAGGTTTCTACAACCTCCTCTGTTCTGGGAAGAAAAAACAGAGGGGCTTTTCCATGGTTGCCTCCTCCTCCATTGTAGGGATATCATGCTCTCTCTTCGTACAAAGAGGCCTTGTCTCGAGCTCCAAAACCTGCAGAGGGGTCAAGTCTGGAGAAGGCGCGGCACTGTGAGGAGGTGTGTGTGGGCAGGTACTTGTCGGGGCCAAGTTTGGCAACTCTACAGCATGCCTTGGCTGAGATGGAGATGCAAGTGGGGGGGTTTAATTCTTAATATGGAAATGATAAAACGCAGTGTTGAGGAGGCTTTGCAGAGGGAGATGCTTCTTGTAACAGGCCAAGGAGAAGGCCCCTCAAATGGGCCGTCTCATGTTTCTGGGCCTAAGGGAAAAGGAGTGGCTTCTGTTGGGCCACATGCGTAGGCCTTCTCTTCAATAGCCCATAAGCTCTCTGCTGGGTCTTTTTCTCGGGCCTGCAGTCCTGTGACCCAGAGGCCTGCTAATGTGCCTCATGAGCAGGTCAGTTGCCCAGTGGCCCTTCGGCCCATCGTAGCGGGTCAGCCCTGCTCTCAGGCCCAGGGCTCGCCTGGTGCTTGCAGACGCAGGGCTCCTTACAGAGAAGCACGCCTGCCTCCCCATGTTCCTCAGTCGGCGGTGGGACAGGGGTCGACGGCGAGGGAGGCGATCCTGTCGGAGGTGGTGGTGGGTCTGTCGGAGAGTTCTGGGGCGACGGTGTTGGTGTCGGAGGAGGAGGCAGATACCTCGCTGAATCTGTGTAGAGCTGTTCCTTCGCCAGAATCTGCTTTGAAGTAGAATCTCTCGGCTTCCCTGACGCCGGCGACTCAAGTGACGGTAACCCCAGTTTCGATTTTTCAAGAAAAGCTTTCACCCGAGGTTGCCTTAGGCCTTGCGCAAACTTTGACAGAACTCGAGGAGTGCTTGGATGGCCCACCACCCTTTGTGGTGGCACAGATGTCGTCGCCGGTACCCTCTGTGGACTTTGTGGGGGTGACGGCAACCACAAAGTTGTTATCCCAAGTGACCGCAACTCCCGAGGTTGTCTTTGGCCCTGTGCAAAGTTTGTTGGAACTCGGGGAGCCCTTGGATGGGCCTCCACCCATTGTGGTGGCTCAGGTAATGTCGCCGGTACCCTCTGTCCCTTCGCCTGATTTTTTGGTGGAGGACTCTACTGGAATTGGCAATTTCTTCGGGATTGAAGATGGTAGAAGATGCTGGCACCTTGGTTTTGTTTTTTGATAACAGGGAGGGGGAGGTTGAACCAACTCCAATCTTCTCTTTTCATCCCAATGTGTCTGACTGGGTTATACAGAGAGCAATGGATATTAAGCATATGGTAGGAATCTCTTATGGGGGTTTTGAAGCTGAATTTATGGCCCTTCTTACAGCTGTAGAGGTTGTGAACGCCCAATCCAAGTCCGATCAATTTGTGGCTTTGGCAAAAAAAAGGGACAGAGAGCTCAGAAGGCTTGATTGGGCTATGAAAGAGGATGGAGGTGAGAAGAGCTCTACTCAGGAGCTTAGTAAGGGGAGGGGTAAAACGGTTGTTCCATGAAGTCAAAAATAATATCATGGAACATGAGGGGGCTGCATGATCCTAATAAGCGGCTCCAAGTCAGAAATTTACTTTGCCAATGGAAAGGGGATATCATTTGCTTACAAGAGACTAAGTTGGAAGCTATCACAAGACAAGTAGTTCGAAGCTTATGGAGAGGGCAACATGTTGGGTGGTCTTATCTACCTTCAAGAGGAGCTTCTGGGGAGTTCTCATTATGTTTGATACAAGGGTGGTGGAAAGGGTGGATGAGTGTGTGGGTGATTTCTCGGTTGCATGCTCCTTTGTTACTCTTGAAGACGGCTTCAAATGGGCCTTTGCTGGTGTTTACGGCCCAAATGTTAATTCTGAGAGAAGTTTTTTGTGGGAAGAACTAGCGGGGGTCATTAGTTGGTAGGATCTACCAAGTTGCATCGGAGGGGACTTTAACACTTCGCGCTTTCCAAGCGAAAGGTCGGGAACTCCCCACATCACTCCTGCTATGAGAGATTTTTCTGATTTCATTTCAGAACAGGAGCTCATGGATATTCCACTATCAGGAGGCACATTTACCTGGTCCAATAACCGTGATGTTCCTTCTTGGTCGAGGATCGATAGATTTCTGCTTACCTCCGATTGGGAGTCTCATTTCCCGGATGTAGCTCAAAGAAGATTACCCCGTTTATGTTCCAATCACTTCCCCGTCATTTTAGATTGTGGAGGCATCCTAGGGGGTAGAAGATATTTCAAATTTGAACATATGTGGCTTAAAACTGACGGTTTTGTAGACATGGTCAAACAATGGTGGACTTCCTATAGTTTTCAAGGCTCTCCAAGCTTTATTATGGCGAAAAAGTTGAAAGTGCTGAAACAGGACCTGAAGCAGTGGAATGAGCAAGTTTTCGGTAATGTGTTTTAGCAGAAGCGCTCTTTTATTGAGGAATTACAAGGTTTGGAAGGTGAGGAGGAGGCCAGAATCCTCTCTGAACCTGAGAAAATTCGTAAAAGCCAGGTAGTTGCTGATCTTGAAAGGGTTACTTTGATGGAGGAGATTTCTTGGAGACAGAAATCAAGGGTACTCTGGATTAAGGAATGAGATAAATGCACGAAATTCTTCCATAGGATGGCTAACTCTCACGGGAGGAACAATGCTATTGATACACTGATAGTAGATGGGGTAGCTTCTTCGGATCAGATGGTTATCAAGAACCATATTGAACATTACTATCAACAACTATTATCTGAAGAGCATAATTGGAGACCGAGAGTGGATGGTTTGTCTTTTTCCACTTTAGACCAGCAATGCGCAAGGTGGCTAGAAAGGCCTTTTACAAAAGAGGAAGTGGGTAGTGTTATCAGAGGTATGGCAAGTGATAAGGCTTCCGGTCCGGATGGCTTTACTTTGGGTTTCTTTTAAGTCTGTTGGGAGGTGGTCAAGGAGGACATTATGCAAGTTTTTCTTGATTTTCATTCTAATGCTAGATTTGAGAAGAGTCTCAATGCCACCTTTTTAGCCCTTATTCCTAAAAAGGTGGGGTCTACGGATGTGAGAGACTTTCACCCCATTTGTCATGTGAATGGGATGTATAAGATTATATCCAAAGTGTTAGCAAATAGACTAAGCTTGGTGGTGGAAAGACTTATTTTGAAACCGCAAAATGCGTTTGTCAAAGGTAGACAAATTCTTGACTCGGTTCTTATTGCAATTGAAGTCTTGGATGGTCGATTGAAGTCTAGAGAACCTGGGCTGCCATGCAAGTTAGACATGGAGAAAGCATATGACCATGTAAACTGGAAGTTCCTCCTTTACATCCTTGAAAGAAGCGATTTTGGGGAGAAATGATAGAAATGGGTAGAATTTTGTATCTCTTCAGCTCGTTTCTCTGTTTTGGTTAATGGCTCGCCGGTGGGTTTCTTCAACTCCTCTCGTGGCCTGAGACAGGGAGATCTGCTTTCTCCCATTCTCTTCCTTTTTGTCATGGAAGCGCTTAGCAAGATGATTGAGGGTCTGGTGGAGGGTGGGTTGCTCCATGGTTTCTCGGTGGGGAATGGCAATCTCCACATTTCTCATTTATTATTTGCTGATGACACACTCATCTTTTGTGGTGCACACCTTGGACAAGTCCAAGACTTGAGGGCGCTTCTCCTTTGCTCTGCTGTTGTGTCAGGTTTGAGCATTAACCTTGCAAAGTGGGAAATAGTGCCAGTAGAGGCTGCCCCTGATGTGGAGATTCTAGCTTTCACCTTGGGATGTAAGATATCTTCACTTCCTTTGAAGTATCTTGGTTTACCTTTGGGTGCTTCTTTTAAATCTGAAAGGATTTGGAACGATGTAGTCGAAAGGGTGGAGTGCAGATTGGCTGCTTAGAAGAGGCTATACTTGTCGAAAGGTGGTAGGTTGACTTTGATTAAAAGCACCATTTCTAACTTACCCACTTATTTTTTGTATTTGTTCCCGCTTCCTGTAAAGGTGGCTAATCGCATAGAGAAGATACACAGGGATTTCTTATGGAGTGGCTTGGGGGAAGAGTTCAAATTCCACCTGGTTAATTGGCCTACAATTTGTACCCCAATTTCGGAGGGAGGGTTGGGGTTTCGCCAGTTGATGAAATTCAATTAAGCTCTTTTGGGCAAGTGGTTGTGGAGGTATCAAAATGAAAGGGAGGCACTTTGGAAGTCCGTCATAAATTCTCAATTTGGGGAAGCTTGGGGTGGCTGGTGCTCGAATAAGGTGCGAGGTTCTCATGGAGTGGGTTTGTGGAAAAACATTAAAAGCCGTTGGCGAACCTTCCGGGGTCATGAACATTTTGTGGTAGGCGATGGTTCGCGTGTCCCTTTTTGGCTTGATATATGGTGTGGCAACCACTGTTTACGAGATACCTTCCCTGCCAATTTGCTCTTGCTAGAGTAAAGGAGGCTTCGATTGCTGACATTGTGGTATTTTCAAATGGCGCCCCTCAATGGAATGTGGATTTCATTAGGGCAGCTCATGATTGGGAATTGGAGTCTTTTACGGAGTTCTTTGCGGCTTTATATTCTGTAAGTATTCCAACGAAGACAAGATTCTTTGGAATCTTTCTAAGAAAGGTACTTTCTCTGTCAGTTCTTTTTACCATAAGCTCACAAATCCCGGTTTGTCGATGTTCCCGTGGAAGAGCATATGGAAGACGAAAGCTTCTTCAAAAGCATCTTTCTTTGTCTAGACAGCTTCTTTGGACAAGATTCTCACTACAGATAATTTGAGGAAACGTCGGGTTGTTGTCTTAGATTGGTGTTGTATTAGTAAAAAGCATGGGGAGTCAGTTGATCACCTGCTTCTTCACTGCGAGGTGGTCAATGCTATATGGGATGATGTCTTCTTAAGAGTTGGATTGTCTTGGGTTATGCCTTGTAGATTGGTGGACTTTCTAGCAAGTTGGAGAGGCCTTCATGGTGATTCTCAGGTAGCGGCAATTTGGAGATTGGTACCAATATGCTTGTGTTGGTGTATTTGGAGTGAGAGAAATGCTAGATGTTTTGATGATCATGAGAGAACTTTGTCCGAGCTTAAAGCTTTCTTTTTTTAAGTCATTGTTCCTATGGGCGGGGCTATAGTTTGTAATGGATCTAGTGTCCATGATCTTCTCCTTTCTATTGTAACCTCTAGCTAGACGTTTTTTCATGTATACTTCATGTGTACTTAGGCCTTGCCTAGTTCTATGAATACAATCTCTTTGATTACTTATAAAAAAAAAAATATATATGTTAGCTGGAAATTCTCATCTAACAAGGCATATTCGCTGGAATTCATCAGTTGCAACCAACCAAAAAGTAGATAGATGTTGGGTACTCTCTTGACATAACAAGGTAAGATTAATAGGTCACTTATCAAAAAAAGATTAATAGGTACAAAACTCCAATGGTTCACTATGCCCGATTGGTATTTTTTTTTTTTTTTTTTCTGAATTGCATTTTGCTCTTCTTTTTTCTTTAGTTAATAAGAGACTTTATTCCAAGTGAAATAGGCATAGCCCAAGTATACAGGATGTATACAAATGAGTACACCTAAATACAAGCTAAAGCAAAACAGTACTAAAATAAAACATTACAAATATGACCATCCCTTACAAGATTCTTCACCTAAAAACTTAAAAAGTGCTAAAGAAAAAATCGCTAAACTCGCCCATAGAACGTTCACAATCTTCAAAACACCTCCCATTTCTAGCCATAAGCACCAAAACAAACATAAGGGAATCATCCTCCACACTGCTGCACTGCCTCTACATCCGACTGAACCTTGCCATCAAGCCAAAAAACCACCACATGCATAGGCATCACCCAAGCAATGCTTACTCTTGCTAAATATCATTCCACAATATTGTCAAAACCTCACAGTGAAGAAAAAGATTGTTAACGGATTCACCATCCTTCTTACACATAAAACACCAATCAACTACAAATAAACCTTTCTTCCTCAAATTATCCGTTGTTAATATTTTCCCTAGAGACACCAACCAACAGAAAAAAAACAACCTTGCTAGGCACCTTTGCCCTCCAAATACATTTCCAGGGATAGTCTTTAACGCCCTGACAGATTAATGCCTTATAAAAAGATTTCACAGTAAATCTGGAGTTATTTGTTTGCAACCATAGCAGGCTGTCCTCTCTATTCTGATGAATTTTGATACCATATTATCTTCCCAAAAAATGAGATACCTCACCCACTTCACAGTAAATCTGGAGTTATTTGTTTGCATTTTGCTCTATTGACTGCTCGTTGAATATAACTAATCCAAGCAATTACAAATGATGCAATTCATGGTGTATGATCACTGTTTGCAGAAGATGGCGGTAGATGGAGAAGAGGTACTGAAACGTGGAATAACAAAACTCAGGTTTGCAGTTATAATGATTCAATGGATAGCAGTTTATGTAGTTTACCCCATTTTTCATCGCATAAGTTTCATTGCTATGTCCTGTTGAAACTTTTCCTATTCCATTACAGACAAGCAGGAAAGCAGATTCAGAGTGTGATCCGCTCGGCTCATAAGATTGAAAGACAAGCTGGAGGTATGCAAATATGATCTGTAAATTGTTTAGATTTAGCACGTTGAAACTGTGGATGAAACAGCCTGCTTATGTTGTCTCCACATTGTCTTTGTTAGGATTAAAAGATATTCTTGGAGAACTTCCTAGAAGAGAAGCATCTTTGTTCCGGTCACAGGTAAGTTTTTCATTGAATCCTTTCACCATTATTTCCCAAAAAAGGATCCTTTCATCGTTCCTACAAATAGGAAACTTTGGTGGGACACATCCTTACTTTGGCCTATTTTGATCTAGCAGCTTATGCGTTTTTTTTTTAACAATAACCCCCTGTGCTATGTTTATTAGAAGAAGAAAAATTCTTTTTATCAGCAACTATTTATTACCCCACATCCTTATGAAAAACACTCTTTACACTCTATAAAAAAACATCTCTACACAGACTACACCCTATAAAAAAGTTGTAAGTGTGGAGTGTGAGAGTGAATAGTGGCTGATGCATAGCATTCCTCTTATTAGAAATAGAAGCCTCCATCCATCACTGTTAACTGAAACCACATAGACCAATCATAGAGTGCCACATGGCGAGTTATTTTTTAAAAAATAATGTTTTTTTAGAAAACAATAAATATATTTTTATAATTAAAAACTGATTTTTAGTTTTTAATTAAAAAACTAAGCCACTCATGGTGGCTGGTGGCTGCCATCACCCATGGTGGCCAGAACCTGGCCTAGTGGCACCATAAGTGGCTGTTAATTTTTTTTAATAAATAGAAATAAAAATAAATTTTAATTATAATAATATATTTATTATTTTCTAAAAAAATATTTTTAAAAAAACTTGATTAGTGATAGATACAGTCATAGGTTATGCAAGTGCAGTACACTCCTTTTGAAAAAGAGTTGGGTCCATTATTAAAAAAGTAATTTTTTCATGTGGGTTATCTACTCACTTTTTTCGAAAAGGAGTGCGCAGCACTTGAGCACTCAATGACTGCAAATATCATTTCTCTATTTCTAATAAACGCATAGCACATGCAGTTTCTTGCTTTAAAAAAAGGCACAAGGTGCTAGATCAAAATAGGTCAAATCACGGGGTGTTCCATTAAAATTTCCTAACAAATATTATGAAGTAAGACATCCTAGTTAAAACTAAATTCTCCAATGAATCATTATGTGGGATACATTTTACCTATACAGAAACACTTCCTATCTATCCCATGATCTTAAAAAAACTAATTATAACTCCAAAACTTCTACATATACTTAAAAGTAAAAGAGCTAGAAGTTATAATTGCTTCCTTCTAACTATTCTCTGCGTGCTTATGTTGGACTGTTTGGTTGGCAGGTTTCTAATCTTGCATCCGAGGCAAAGCGAGAGAGGAAAGCTTTGACGAAGCAGGTCTCAAAAATAAGTGATTATGGAATCTCGGTTTGAGAATTCTACAGCTGCCATTCTCTTGTTGCATGCATTTTACAGATGGAATAACCTTTATGTAACCTGAGAGAGAGGGGAGATATATTCAGTCAGAAATAAATTCAATCCTTGGAACGTTATTTTTTTCTTTCATTTTGTGTTTTGCGAAAGGGAAGGTATTTTTGTTTACAATCTCGAGTCCCCCACATACGGTTTTTTGAAGAGGAGATGCGTGCCCCACATTCGGATTACATTATAAAAGAGTTGTACACAGTTCTGCTGCAGGCATATCACAACGGCCAACAACAGAGCTCCAAAATTCAATCAATGTTTTTGATATAAGTATTCTTATTGATTGTTTCCTACCTTTGCTTTTATAGTCGTTTATTCAATATATCATCACCAGGTCCAATATTTAAAGGTTGGGGTTGTGATGAATACAGAGCATAAATTGGGGTTGTGCAACACAATACAGAGCTTCCCAAAAAAGGTAAGGCATTTTCGATCCAGGAGGCAGGAGCCTTGAATTGGGGAAACGGTTTGCTTACCTTCCCGGGTTGCTATTACTTTATGGTTCGTACCACATTGGGAACCAGATGAGTCCAAACCACCACGTACCTTTCTATTTATGCATTTCTATGATTTGTGGCTGTCTGGTAGTTGAAACTAAAGTGCTACATAGTAATTAAAAAACAATTTGGAAGGTAAAATCTGTGTGGCATTCTGTAGTCTCTAGTACCGGTCGATATCTTCCTTAAACCCAAACTCAAATTCTCTCTCTCTGTGGCTCTCTGGTAAGGGATTCGCTCTTGCTCCCTTAACCTGGACTGGGTTTCTCCAGAGTTGGTCCTTGGACACTTTGGGCCCTTAGATCCCACTCCTTCGGCTGACCATTGAAAAAGGCTCTGCTCTCAAGACTCATAAAGTAGGCCCACCACCACCATCTCAACACAATCCACTGGATGGGTCCCACCATCACCTACCTCTCTCCATTTTTTACGCAAGAGATTAAATTCAGAGAGAGAGAGAGAGAGAGGAGAAAGAAAGAATATTGGGCCAGCCAGCCTAGTCTGCCAGTGTATCACGTGGAAACTCCTCTCTTATCACACAAACTTCACACTCTCTTTCTCTCAGAGTTCTCGGAGCAGAGCGTTAGAAACGAAAAAGGAAAAAACAACGTAAAGACTCCATTTTGTTCTCTTAAGAAAAAAATTAGAATTAAACTTAGTGAGTTTTGATAGCATAATCCGCAGACGAGCATTCGATTCACATTATCACAGGGTTTTTTTTTTTTTGCGATACGACACGTCAGCAGACCTCAAAGTCACGATGGTGGTGGTGACGCTGTTGTTGTAGTTGCTGCTGCTGCAGCCTCATTAGCTCCTTCTGCCGCCGGAGTTCCATTACTTTGCGGTGAGAGTTTGAGTGCTGAGTCAGCACGAACGTCGGGCTCGCAGCCGGTCGGTATTCCGGTACCAGACGACCCGACTTGTATCGAACCCCGCACGCGTTACACAGGGTCTTTGGCCCCAGTGGGCCCGTCCTCCACTGCGGAGTCTTCTCCGACGCGCAGTGCGAGCACCTTCGTACTTCTCCCTCTCCCCCGGCTCTTGCGTTCTTCATTTTCGGTCTCATTCCTCCTGCAGCTGGAGAATCAGGCTCCGGGGAGGAGGTCCAGTTGGTGGTGGAATTGGTCGGTGCTTTGGAGCGTTTGGCGCGGGCTGCTCTGCTGCCGGATAACGACGCGTCGGATGGGAAGAAGACGTTTCCGGCAAGTTCGTTGGCCGAGAAATCGGTGAACGAGTCGTCTACGAACTGCGAAAGCCACTCGAGCTCGGCCGCATCGTCGCTCTGCGCCACAATCGGAACCGAAAACATTCAAATTTACTGAAATAATAGCGAAATGAGATATCAAAGAAAGCACACGTCCTGGTTGGTTAACAATCAAAAAGCACATAATTTCCCAGCTTTTGGAGACAGACTACAACAGAAGCTTGCGTTCTAAATTCAATAATAGAAGCACTTTCTCCTTACACAAAAACAATAACCTTTCAAATAAACAAAAAACTTGAAAAACATTGCGGGGGAGAGAGGTGTGGGTGCTTACAGGGATGCAGAGGTCGTTGGTGAAGTCGGCGGAGAAGTGGGCGGGGTGGTCGTTGTTGGTGGGTTGCGAGAGGCGGTGGTTATTGGGCTGGTTTTCAAGAGAGTGAGGAAGGTAATGAGGGTGGTGGAGGTGGAGCGAGTCGGAGGAGGAGAAAATCTCGTCGTTGGAGAAGTCCAGAAGGTCGTCTACGGGGAAGCTGCAGTCTGCTGCACTCGATGACACTCCATACATGTCCATTATTTCCAAACAGATCACAAAAGAAACAGAAAATATGGTGAAATTCTATATGGTTGGGTCTCTCTGGCTGTGGCTCTGGCTCTACCTCAGTTCTCTGGGTCTGAGAAGAGAGAGAGACTCAGAGAGAGAGAGAGAGAGAGGGGGGGTTGAAGATATAGAGTATATGATAAGGGAAGTGAAGGGGAGGGGGCAGATGAACGTGCAGGGAGCGACGATGCACTCAGCTCCACTGCACTCTGCACTGCAGAGAGATAGATAAGAGATCTCTAGAGGGATTTCTAAATTGCCATCTCTGTCTGCTATATCAGTGCAAACGGATAGGTGTGTGGGGGGCATTATTTTAATGGGGGGTAAGATGGGAAGGGCCAAGTGCATGGATGCTTTCATGCAATCATGGACAAATGGCCACACACCTACACATGCATATGCATATGCTTTTTTTCTCTATTCTTTTCTCCCATTTTTGCCTGTTTTTTGCACCCACCATATCCTTCCACATTATCATATAAATATATATATTTCTCAAATGTATTCCTACAAAGTCTCCTTTTAATTCTTCTTTGATTTTTTCCTATCTAATTCAACTGCATTTCAGAATTTTAACCATATACTATATAATATCAATACTTTGGAGTTTTGTTAGAACTTTCCCCACCCCTTTCATTCCACAAGTAAGGTTAATCAAACATGCTTCTCACCATCTTTGTGCACTCTTCTCTCTACCTTTAATACACTCATGGGTTTCATTTTACATTGGCCATGCT
Organism: Juglans microcarpa x Juglans regia; assembly: GCF_004785595.1. NCBI lineage: Eukaryota > Viridiplantae > Streptophyta > Magnoliopsida > Fagales > Juglandaceae > Juglans > Juglans microcarpa x Juglans regia. The sequence goes on along the minus strand of NC_054606.1, from coordinate 2,673,853 downwards.
ATGAACAGTACGTACTTTGGAGCTTGTGATCAGAAAATTTCCTACCCCTTTTGTTTTTCACAGGATAAATTAATCAAACATGTCAGTGCAGTCTCTCTTCTCTATCTTTCAACCATTAACTTCATTTTACACCTACCATGCAGCATGCATATTCGCTCAACATTTTCCTATTCGAATTTAATCCAATTTACCTCCTCCTCTAGCCTCATGAAAACCCTATAAATAGAGCGAGAGACATCATTCAAATTAGACAACCCCTACAAACAAACCCTTGCATGAACTTACCCAACATTAGCCCCCAACCACCCCATATATATAGCTAGCTAGCTTCAATTATATTTTTCGCGTGGCTTCTTAGGTTTTGTTTATTTTCACAACTTTTCTTATCTAATCATTATAATTTTATTAAATTTTTACATAAAATAAAATAAATAATTCAATTTTTTTAAATTTTAAAATAATAATAATATTAAAAAAATATATTCTAATAATATTTTATTCAACTTTTAATTTAAATTTAATTTTATCTCTTTTCATCTTAACTGCAAGAGCAAAGAGGTCTTAATTTTGACATTTGTCTCCTTTAAAAAAAAAAGGAACAATATTAATATTACATCATATTTTTAAATTTATTAATTAAAAAAAATGATGTAATAAATTTACCATACTAAGGTTAACGTGAGAATAGATTGAAAGAGTGGACCGTTACGTTTGGTTGAGACTTTTATGAGTCCGATATATATACATCCAGCCGAGCTGACAGAAGCACCGACAACGAGTTCCAGCTGGCAACTTTGGCCCTATAGAAATTTATTTAAAACAAAAACAAGGAAAAGGCCAAAAGGACGATTTGTTAATAATAATAATAATAATAATAGTAATAATAAATAAAGAGAGGCACGTGTTGTGAGCAGAAGCAGAGGGTAGGGTTGTGTCGACGGTGGCGTACGTTGTGGGACCGTCGAGAACTTTTTGTACTCATTTTAAGTACCGCCGGACCGTACGGTGCCGTTCTGATTTACATTGATTTGATTGATAGTCTGATCTGACGTGTTCTCTTCCTTTTTGAAAGAAAAAAACAAAAGTTATAAAAAGTAGTACTATTATCCAACACAATTTTACAGCCAGCCTGGATTTCTTACCACGTCAGCCATACGGCATACACCACCTTTACCCACCCTTCGTTAACAGATTAATAATCAGGATAAATTTTAGTATTTCAATTTTCTTCAGATACAAAAATTCATCTGAAATTCCCGATGTTGCAATTAAGGCATCGTTCATTTTTTTCAAAATTTTCTTATTTAATTTTATCTAATCATTATAATTTTTTTTAAAATTTTTATATAAAATATAATAAATAATTTAACTTTTTTAAATTTTAAAATAAAAATGATATTAAAAAAATATATTTCAACAATATTTTATTCAACTTTTAATTTTTATCTCAAATTATCTTATCTTAAAGACAAACAAGGCCTAAGTTTTATTCAATATGTTTGGTATAAACAAATGAGTAATGATTTGTAGAAAAGTTCATGCAATCTTTTTGTAAAAAAATAAAATAAAATAAGGTCGCACAATAAAAAATATGAAAATATATATTCTTTATTAGTAGATTTTTTTTTTTTAATAAATATGTGCAAAACTTATCTATTTAAAACTTATAACTATCATCACTTTACAAATATACCCTAATAGGAAAGTTACTATGGCCAGTGGCAAATGCCATAACCAAATAGTATTTATTATATAAAGGATGATATATCTAAGCACATCTTTTTTTTTTTAAGAATAGGACGAAACTCTAATTTTATTGATTACATTCACTTGCGGCGGAAGAAAATCGTGATTACAAACACGATACCTAGAATATACATATAAGCTAAGAACCCCAATATATATAAGCACCTGATCTTTAAATTATCATATAAAAATCCATTGATTATAATATGCCGGCAACACTTTATTTTTATTTCAAAGGATCAAGAGGGAGGATATAATACCTTAAGTTCCAATTCAAATTGTATGTGTTTCTAAAGGGTTAAATACGAATCATACTACTTGAGACACCCTAAAATTTAATGTACATACATGTAATGTTATTTACGCAGCAAATAAATATTGTTGAAAAGAAAAAAAAAAAAAAAACTTAAAGTAAAAAATTAAAATGTTCTTTCGAATTCATGTCCATCAAACCAGTAATGTTGCATTGATTATTTGATTAGTATGTCTGAATTTTATAATAGGAAAATGATAATTTTATAACTGTTTTACAACTTTATGTAAAATGGAAGGTATTTTTATAATGTTAAAATTTATTTTCAATAGAGTGGCATGATTTTATTGATTGTTTGAAAATAAATTGTAAAATAATTATGAAAGAGTTTGTAGATATATTATTAGTCTTTATAGTAAAGAGAAGAGGATGGTATGCAAGTACAATAGAATGGATGTAAAGTTATGGATATAATTATCAATGATGACGCATGGATGCAATAAAAAAAAAAACAATATATGAAAATAAAAAATATATATATATATATATGTTTTTAAAATATTATCGTAATAATTTGAAATTCTACTCATCGTAAATGTTAGCTGACAAATTATAAAAAAAAAAAAAAAAAGAAGGTAATGATAGGATGTGATTTGTTAACATCCTTTTTAAAACATACAAAATTACTAATAATCAATTTCTTATCTATTAAAAAAAATTAAAACACATGAAGGGTAACACAAGAATCAAAATCATGGGACCACCTATCATTTTCTATTTCCGTAGTTGATAATCATTTAATTTTACTTTATAAAGGAAAATAACTGCCATTGAATAGCTGTAAATTTTTGGTGAGATAATAATATTATTAAAAAGGTTTTGGCATTGGTGGAGGAGACCTCGAATCACGTGACACGGCAGAAAAATGGTGATCCCGAAGCCACAGACAGCACGTGCATGCTCATGTGTTCATTCATTAAACCTTATGGGATTATAAAAACCATGATTATTTATTGGTTCGGCCTTATTGGCGAATCTTCATTCCTTTTAAATTTGTTTTTGGGTAAGAAAAATAAAATGATCAATCATTTCATTTTAAAAAAATAGACAAAATAAGAGAGGTCCACTTTATCACATGGAATGTGCGTGAGATGGGAGACAGCTCTATCACAAAAATAACACTTTGTATTCAGATGCACTTGCACATATTCTTATGCTCTTAAGATTACTTTGGGTTGCAAATGCCATTTTTCAATACGTGGTCTTTTTTTTTTTTTAAATAATTATATAATTTAAAAAAGAGTCATGATACTTAGAAATTGATACAGTTATATTCCTGATATATTTCAATACATGCTTGTATAGTTGACACGATTAAATATGATTTCAAAAGATTTTAAAATTATACATATATATATATATATATATATTAATCCAGTGTATCAAATTTTCGCCCGAAAGAGAGAACCAACATAATATGTTGAATCCCATGATTCATCATATAGACCTGAATACATGCTCCTATTTCACTTGAGATATAATGTACCTCTCAAATCTCAATGTTCTCCTTAACCGAAAAAAGCTAATTAAGCAAATCTTAAAAAAAAAATGGACATTAGTTTATCACCAAGGCGGGCCATGTGGGTTCTAACTATTATATTCAGGGTTTTGGTCAACTTATAAAACTCAAAAATGAAGTTTGGGCATTCATTGATCGTACCAATAACCAGTAATAAGCAAGCCAATGCGAAAACTTAAATCCCTTAGCGTTTGTTTGCCTACTTTTCTCGTTTAATTTTTGTAAGAAGTCGAACTTCTGTATGCAAGGTTTTTCTGATAGTAATCGAGGCCAAGTTGGTTTTCAGCTTGGGAGTGATTTCATGTCTTCTTCTAAATGGGTCGTCCACATGCGTCTTAATCCAACTGAAGACCAACTAAACACCCGGGAAGAAGTCGAGGCCCATTCACATGTAGAGAGTACTTATTACATGTGCATTATTGACTAAGTTATAATTTAATATCACCGGAGGGTTATATACCATGTGTGTGACGGAATTCCACGAGAAAGGCAGAGCACAACAAATGCCTGATCCATCTGGAAGATACCCTCAGAGTGAGAGAGAGATACAAGAGGGTTTCAAATATCTTCAGACCAATTAGGGAGGAAGACTTGGGGATTTGCTCAAACATTTTAAGTTAAAAGGAGCGAAGCTTTAGAGCTGGAAAAGAATTAAGAAAGAAAACCATCAAGTTTTAAGGCACATGATTCACAAAAGAAAAATGTTATTCATCATCAAAACCACAGGAGGTCGAGTCGGGCCGGGCCGATCTGAACCATAAAGCCAAGAACCAACCAAAGAAACCAAATATTTGGGCGTCTTCGCTGAAGCTTTCATTTCTATATCAAAATCTTGATAAAAGTGCTTAGCTTTAAAATATTAGCAGAGCATGCCATTCAACAAAATTAAAAGCTGCAAAAATACAAAACCATTCAATTGAAAGAAAGATTGCCTAAGCCAAAAAATAAAAATAAAGCATTTTTGCTTGTACAAACATGATACCAGAAAGTCGTCTGCAACAAGCCCCCTCTTTTCACAAACAAAAACCAATCCTAATCCTCATCATTTTGACTCTCATCTTTGACAAGCTTGATCATGTCATCAATTCGAAGAATTGTTATGGCTGCTTCAGTTGCAAACTGGAAAACGCAGAATTTTAGGAAACAACTCTAAGGAGTCATTTGTAAAACTGTCATAAGATGGTTAAACCATTTATATATGTTCTATAACGTTTACCTGAATTATCTTCACTTTGCTCATTGCAGGCTCAATGACTCCAGCTTCTAAGTTGTTACGAACAGCTCCCTTCAAAAGGTCCAGTCCCATGCTGCAATAATTTTAAGCAACAGCTAGAGCAATTAGTGAGCGACACATCAACAAGGGAAAAAGTTTCATGCAATATTTTACTAAAGAGCACTCGGGTCAGACCCCAAGAGATCCATGTTATGATCTCTCTCACTCTCTCTCTCTCTCTCTCTCTCTCCACCACAACCAAAAAAGGTAGCAGTATATGGTGTCCCCTCAAACAATAGAATGATATTGATATAATGTAACCTTGTGCATACACGTTTCAGAACTGTTGAGCTGAAATAGAATTAACTGTAACCCACATCAGACGAGATGTTTCAGTGAAGAAAAAATTGCAGAGGAGATAAACATTGGTTTAATGTAAAATGCCACTCACAAAATATATCCAAAACAAATACCTAGACAAATGCTTCTTATCGGCTTTCGTTTGTGCTATGGTATGGTAAGCCCTTAGTTTCGCAACTAATTCAGTGGCATCCTTAGCAGCATTGACAGCGAGCACCTGGACCAAATATAGGTTATTATTGTTATCACTGGGGATGGGGTCCCATCATGCATCCATAAATAATAGCAAACCTTTGGTATGATTAACAGTGATTCAGCAAATTCGGCTATTGCCAACTGCTCACGGGATCCTAACGTTGTAGCAAGGCACTCCAAATACCCGGACAGGGCAGCCTCGACTGCACCTCCACCCGCTACCACCTGTGTTGCAATAGGGCGATGGAGAATATGAATAGGAAAAACAAAAGCCACAATGATGGTATGAAGCTTTTTTAACGAGTTATTTCCAGTTTATCCATTCCATGTTGATATTGGGCTTCTATTTTATCTAAAGTAAAGCTTTCAGTTGATCGATTGCCTCTATCTGCCTGTATTTTAGTGGCATAGGCATTTGTTGATTTGTTCTCTACGTTGCTTTGGCTACAAGAGCCAGTAATCTAATTGCTTAAAGGTACCAAATGTTGGAACACAATGCGCACCAAAATTACATGTATTATTTTCCAGATCATTTTTTGATAGGTATTATTTTCCAGCTCACAAATCATCCCACCACAACTTTGCTCATGACAATGAGCAACACAAAGAAACAGCACATTCAAGAGTTGACAATCACATATTAGAGTGCAAAAGTTTACCGTATTGGATTCAAGTGTCCTTTTAACAATAGACAGAGCATCATGCAGAGCCCTCTCCATCTCATCAAGCATATAGTCATTTGCACCTCTGAGGATCAAGGAAACCTAGAGAAAGTATGTTGAAAAAAAAGGGAAAAAAGAAGAAGAAATAAAACATCAGAAGGTACTATGCATGAAAACAATGTAAAAATCACTGCATTAAAATAATGCTCATAATTGCAAACTACTACATCAAGTTGCATTCCTTTTGATAAGCTGATTCTTTGAACATTATATTATTGCAAGTTCCTACACACTCAAACCTAAAGGGGATATAGAACTCATTGGTCTGAAAGAAATTCTACAAAAAATGTGAGCAATTGGATTTAGGCATTGAGAAGTGTGTATGAATCGCTATATATACCTATAAAAAAGAAGTGTAATATCAAAAAATCAAAAGTTACAATAAATCACCCACCGCACTTGTAGTTTTAGTCCCCTTTATCATAATCACATCATCATCAGCAATGCACTCCTCAACAACTTCATCTGCATATCCAAGAAGTGATGAATCAAATGATTCTTCTCCTTCCATATCGGCAAATGTTGAGACCTGCCCATCAATTGTACACAAGCATCAGCAAAATAATAATGTTTAGCCTATCCCGAATTATAGTAAAACTATCGTAAATATGCATCAAAGAACAAAAGTCAATACATATACCACTAAAATAAAACTGCATACACAGCCTCAACTAAGCAAACCTCTCAAATTAAGCAATCTTATTCAGATATGCTTCAATCTATTTTGCAACTATATTAATATCTGAAAGGAAACTTCAAGAGCCAACAAGTGGTAATCATATTCAAATGTAGACATGCCAATATATACATGCAATCATAAATACAATGATACTCCATCATAAATACAAGTGTTTTTTTTGTTTTGTTTTGTTTTTGTTTTTGTTTTTTGCATAATGCAAGTCCACATCCAAAATCCAAAGCATAAATTTTCTGGTCAAGAATAAGCTTATGCCCATAAATAGCCATTAATCTTTTAAAAGGTCAAAATTGAATAAATCAGATATGCAGGACTTTTGACATATCCGTGCTTCCTAGGAAAAAATCCTCAGAGAGAGAGAGAGAGAGAATCGCAAACTCTATTGCCCCAAAGGCATCCTGCATGTGTCTAGCTGTGTCCCATGCATTTTCAATACTCAAAAAAAATAATTTTTGCATTTATGATACAACCTACCACGTCAATGTCCTATACGTATTGGACGCTGATATGAAGGGTATTGAAGTGTCCATGCTTCCTAGGAAAGAATCCTAGCTTGGGGCTCCTATGTTAAAAGGAGAGACCCTAATGTGGATATAAACAATAATACATTTTGATAACAGATATTCAAAGCGCAAGAAGTATTGTTCTTTCAACATTAAAATGTTATTTTGACTGCAGATTAGGAAAGATCACCATCACAATATCTCCAAAAAACCAATTGCCCTTGGTACATCCATGATTGCGTTACTATAAGTCCATGTCAAAGCAAACTAGAAAAGGCTAAGAATTTACCTGCGTTGCACCAGTCGCCTTGGCAACATGGCGCATATCCTCTTTACGAACACGTCTTACAGCAATAGCTCCAGCCTCAACAAAGTACTGAAACAATAGAAAATTGATCATCCCCACAATAAATTCATTGACCAGAAGTAAAACACACACCACAAACTCCTTCAAAAAAATATCAGCCACCAACTAGAGTAATCTTTTTCCCACCAGTAAGTACAGTGACCAGCTTAGACACTAAAGCAGATCAAGTATACCTCTATGAAAGAAAATAATAGAACTACCATAGGTCCTCAAATATTTCCTATGCTATATGGATATCTCAAAGTGAGGAATACTTCCAGGTCAATCACACCATGTTTCTATAAACTTCATTTTAGTTTGGACCATAAAAGTTGGAATCGTAACATTTTATCCTTCCAATTTCCTAATACTTGGTGTTTCACACATTTCAAATACTAATCCAAAATTATCTTCCCAAGCCCCTGTAACATGGTAATAATCACAATAAAACCAAAAAATAACTGATCCTTTGAGTCATGCCAACAAAAAAGAAGACTATATACCAATACACACAACCATGTTCAGGTAAGGTGAAAGCAAGGGAGAGACTGCCAACAATCACACCAGCTAATTCAGTGGCAGCAAACAACACTGGCACACTGATGGGAAGTTGGGGAACCAAATATCCACAAACTTGCCTTGAGTGCCATGTCATCAATCCCTTTTGTAGTCAGAACAACATTGGCTCCAGCCTTCAGCAGTTTTTCAATTCGTTCTTTTGTCATATTGGCTTCTCTGTTAACACACTTGTAACGTCAGTGCCACATAAGCAAAATCATAGACAAGCGTTTAATGTTTTCATCTTGAGAACCATAAATAATCAGCGAGTAAAATTGTCAGACAACAAGCGTCATAAGCATAAAGCAAAAAGCATAAAAGATTCTTTTAGTTGTGCAGAACACACTAAATAAAGTAATGACAATTATTAATCTAAAATAAATACTTTCCATTATTCCATCACCTTTCACGAATTTTCTCAAGCTCCCTGGGATCACTGACTAATACTTGGACACCCATTTGCATCTTTGTCTTCTGAAGATTAAAGTCAAGACAGGCAATCTTTGCAGGGGCAACTCTAGTTGGCATTCCTTGGGCAGCACGGCCCGTATTTAGAGCATATCCATTCAAAAGATAGCTTTCTTTCGCACTTTTTCCATGAGCTTTCAAAATATTAATTCCCTGGGACAAGACAGGAGCAACCAGGTGGTTACAACTTTCAAATCCAGCAACTAAAAGCAAAAAAAGTAGGTTGAGCCATATGAGGCTAATGATTTTACTAGAATGTAGTTTTAAAGGAACTTGCAATATCCAATAATAATCTAACAGATTCCAAATTTCCTCCAATGATATGTGCATAGCACATAGCCTTTCATTAACAAGATATGGAGAACTCACAACCTACCTTGATTGGGTATCTGACTTCCCCTCGTACATTTGTCATTTTAACAGCTTGTACGGCATCAACAACCTATAAACACATCAAATACCTATATCAATAAAACACACAAGAGGCTCGCCATAGGAACAAAATGCACAGATCGCTTGGTCAAGTATGGAAACAATCACCACAATGTTACTAATATCCAGATTCTTGGAACAAAATAACTGCGCTTCCCAACATAAAAGTATACCAAATTTGCAAAGAAGTCACTGTCACCAGCTATCAACTTTGAGGACATGCTGGTCTTGGCACAGTTTGTTAGAGAATCTTTTCCAAGCTTTTCAACCTAGAAAAATCAAGGAAACTATCTTATCAGATCATCATAGCTTAGCCAAAGAATTGACACACAGAAATAAATGAAAAGGGGCCATCTTCTTGGAAAAAATTGTTAAATTTGTGAAAGGAAATTGTAGCGACCCAAAGAAGCCCAAACCACATATGGACTTATACTCCAAAATGACTAGTCAAGATTAGAAATTGGAGCCCTTTAGAATCATAATAAATCGTAAGAATTCCTCCCTCTTAAACAATAAAGGATCCCATTCACCCCCCTCTTATACCAAATTCAGGGTATTACAAAATGGTAGTATTACACTTTGATTTGGCATAACGTGTTTTGCAAGTTTTTGAAGGATTTATTTCCACCTTTATTTTTGCCAGCTAAGGATTAGAGATAATTCTCTAGTTTCATATTGTTGTGTTTTTCGGGAAGAGAAGGTAAAGACTGTACTCTTTTGCTTTTTGAGGGCCTACCAAAATTGTGAGTGAAGATTTTTTTTCATCAGAAAACAAATTTTATTGATAAGCATAGCCCAAGTACACGGAACATATACAAGAGCATCACCTAGGCATGACTGTAGAATTGTGAGTGAAGATTATGGGGATTCCTTGTTTGGGGGTGTTTTGCTCTGATTATCCTTCAAGTGGAGGAAGAGATAGAATGTGCTGAAGGTTGGCTCATCCTGTAAGACTTGATGTAAAATCTCACTAGTTTCTTTAAGGGAGTCCTTTGGTGATGCCTATATGGTCCTTGAGGTACTTGCTGCTTGTAAATGGAAATTTGGTAGCCCCACAAGGGGGAATTTGGTGTACAGTTCCTTTATGCATTATGTTCATGGAAGCTGAGACCCCTCTCAAGTCTATGTTTTTAAGATCTTGGTACGACTAGATTAATGCGTTAGGCAATATCACCTACACGTGTTTACCTTTTAACAACTTTCAAAGAAAAGTTCACAAGATCTTACCTTCACCGCCAATTTTTCCTCCACATATTTGCATGCCTCCCTCATAGCAAGCTATTCACATTAAAAATATATACAAATATGGAGCATCAACTATAAGTACAAAATAACAAGTCACACTTAAATTACGGCCCAAAAAGATACACCCATTTAGTGTAAATTGATTACAAAGGGCAGGGTGATAGAGATATATATATATATATATACACACAGAGAGAGAGAGAGAGAGAGAGAGAGGCACTCACTCGGTATCCACTAATTATAGACGTAGGATGAATATTATTCCTCACCAAATCATTTGCTCTCTGCAAAATTATAAAAAATATTCTATTAAATCTCATCCATCAGACCATAAGATAGTACACAGGCGAAGCCATGTACAAATGGGGGAGCGGATTGCCCCCACAATAATTTTATAAAATTGTGTGGAGGTTAAATTTTTTATAAAGTTTTAAGCTTGCCACTTAGTGGGGTTTTCAAGAAATGGTTAAAGCATTTGTGAAGTCGGAGCAAGGTCATTCAAAATGTAATTTTGAAAAAGGTCCCAGTTTTAAGTCTGGCAAAATTAAGGGAGTATTTGAATTTTTCTATGGAATGATTGCTTTATTTCTTCAATAGATACTGATCGACCATTAATTTGACACTTAATTTTCAATTATGCAATAGTTATTTCTTTATGGTCAGTTTTGACATATCATTTTCTTCATCATGAAATTAATTTCTTGGTCAAGTTTTACTGTGTGTGATTTTCATGAGAAAGATCATATTGCACATCAATTTTTAATATTGTTTTGAATAGACTGCCTTCACTTACCTTCAGCAGCTCTGCAGCTATGATGACCACTGAAGTTGTCCCGTCTCCAACCTCGCGATCTTGAAGCTCAGCCAACTCCACAAGCACCTGCAGACCACAAAAACAAAAATCAAGCATCTGACAGATCTGTAGGAAAGCACATGCAGACACCAAGACAAGAAAATAAGAGAAAGAAATGAGCAAGATGTGACTGTTTCTCCACCTTGGCAGCAGGGTGCTCAACTTCTAACATCTTGAGTATTGTAGCACCATCGTTAGTAATCGTCACATCACCAATATCGTCAACGAGCATCTAAAACAAACAATCAATGAAGAAGAAACTCAAACGAAACCCTTTTGACAAAACAACACAGACTAATATAACACTTTGCAATGAACAGTGAAAAAAGGTATGTCAGCAACAGCACTCTTAATTAATATCCAAAAACAAAGCAAAAACTTTGAGATGCACTTCAGAGTTTTAATTGTATTACTTTTTTGATAAGTAGCTTTTAAACTGTATTACTACAATCAATTAGTTATAAAGAGAAAAACCATATTACTACAATCTTCTAAATAGTTGATGGGATTGGCACCCCTCTCAAGTTAAAAAAACACAAGAACGCACACATTTTTAAACCAATCAATCACTTTGAATCGGATTAATATTAGCCCTTTAAATCAAAGTTTTAAATACCATGCCGGGTAGTGACTGGTATAGGGAAGGTATGTGTTTCGTAGTAGTGCATTTCGGTCAATACCGGCCGGTTTGGTCTACTGACTGAAATTAGTGGATTTTTGTAATTAATATAAAAATTCTGACTTTTTTGTAATTTTCACTCCGATTCTCACATCTAAAGACTATTTTCTGAACTTTTTTTAATCCCCTTTTCTCGAGGACTGAAAATCAAATCACTACTCCCCTTTTCGTGATAAAGATGACAGATATTTTTTTAAGTAATTGGATTGAGAACTTAGAAGTATTATTGAGTTTTATAAATATGTGTTTTAACTTTTTAAGACTTGCATTGATGTTATTTTGAAATATAATTTATACATATATAATTAATTTATGATATATAGACTATCCCGAAACGGTACCGTATTTCGTTCTAATACCTTAACCGAAACGGCCACAGAAACTGTATTTAAAACTTTGCTTTAAATACATCTTTGTCTATACCAGACACGCATGCCAAATTTCAAGTCAAAATCTCATGTCCTTTTTATTACTTTAAAAATGTAAAAAATAAAATATAAATTTTTGAGCACTTTATAGATGAAATAGTTCGCAAGCATATTCCAAATAATATATATATATATATATATATATATATATATTGATAAGTAAAATATATGAGCATGTTAGATGGTGCCGGCAAACCCTATACTTAGATATTTCAAGATAACAAAGTGAATGCTAACAGCAACAACCAACATTGCAAAAAGAGAAGCGGCATCGGCAACAGTAGAAGTAGCAGCATGCCAGCAGCAATACCTTGTCAAGTCCAACGGGACCTAGCGACGATTTGACAATGTTAGCGACTGCTCCACACGCCATCACTATTACGCCGCGCCAACATTACCAACCGAACAAAACCCTAAGTCAGTTCCTTTACAAATTGCACGAATTTTTTTTAAAAAAATCAGAACTTAAAGATCAAGAGGCAAAGTCTTTCCGTCAGGTAGAGAGTACCGTTTTGTGTGCGAACGTCCTGACCGGACTGGCGATCGCCAAGAATATCAGGAGTTTGTGATGTGATTCCCATCTCACTGGTTCAACTGCGAGAGAGAGAGAGAGAGAGAGAGAGAGCGTGTGTGTGTGTATGTCTAAGTTAGAGAGGCAAGTGGAAACAAAAACCCTAGGTTAGATCTGAGGGTGCAGAGAAAGGGGAAGGAGATTACCAAAAGTGTCTACGGTATCCCTGTTTTTCTACGGATGTCTCTGGAATGTATTGGAACAGCGAGGGAGAAGCAGCTCGGTTGATGGTGTGTGCAGGAAATACTTGAGAGGAGACTGCGGGTATTAATGCGAAGCGCGGAAAAGGGAAAGGGTTTTGGAGTTGCCACGACGTCGTTTCCTCGTACCCCTTCTTTATCCCAAAAATATATCTTTTCCTCTTACTTCCTTCCAGGGCCCACCTGAAGTTTGAATCGCCACTCGCTGGCTTTCACTTCCTTCTCACCAAGTCACCATACATCCACGTACTGCCATGGCTGCATCCCTCCTCCTTCCCACTTCCTCCAAACCCCAAAACCCAGTTCCCAACCCTCCCAAACCCCGTTACTCTCCAACCGCTAAATTCACCTGCTCCTCTCTCACAGCCCAATCCCAGTCCGCCAAGCGCCACCTCCTCAGCCTCATCTCCGACCAAGAACGAGGCCTCAGCACCCAGAAAGACCCTGCCAAACGGGCCTCCATCATCGAGGCCATCGATGCCTTGGCCGTTCTCGGCCGCGATACAGTTACCACCGGGGACTCCCTATCCGCTACATGGCGGCTGCTCTGGACCACGGAGAAGGAGCAGCTCTTCATCGTCGAGAATGCTCGCCTGTTTGGCACTCAGGCCGGTGACGTTTTGCAGGTTATAGACGTCGAGAATAGGACTCTCAACAATGTCATCACTTTCCCTCCCGATGGTGTTTTCTTCGTTCGGTCCGGTATCGAAATCGCTTCGGCCCAGAGGGTGAATTTTAGGTACTTCATAGTTTGCTGAATTTTAATTCAGGGGCTGGAATGCTTTCCGGGAAATGAGAATCGGTAATCTTAGACTCCGTTTGGCGGGCTTCTCATATTATCTAAAAGCTGCGGCCCTCCCTAACTGATCGTTATTTTTTCCTAATTTAGCATTATCGTTATATTTGAAGTGTGAAATTGGCCTTTAGTTTCAAATTCTAATTCTTCAGGTTGTTCTTTTAGATGATGCTACGTTTATATACAATAACGTTTCATTTAGTGGAAGTTAAAGTCGCAAAACATGTTTACCTTTAATAAAGCAATAGTTTCGAAATCTTCTCAATGTAAATTCCAGTTCAGATTTAATCACATGCAAAGAAACACAGTTTAATGACATTCGATACTATGATGTTGAATTTGATAACTTTTCCATAAGCTTTTATGTCAGATTTACGAGTGCGATTCTACGTGGAAAGAACTGGGAGATTCCACTGCCACCATTCGGGCAGGGTTGGTGAGTGCTCAATTTGTGATCTTGAGTGCTGGTATCTAATACTAAACTTGGAGCAGTTTGATGTTTTGATTTTTAACATTAGAGTTGTCCATATACAATTGTATAATTGCTTTTGTTTTGCCCCGAAGAACTAGGCCTCATTTGTTTTTACAACCATTATCATCTCATCTTGTAACACCCCAATGAAGGCTTAAACCACATGACTTATACTCCAAAAGGACTAGTCAATAATACAATTAGAGCCCTATTAGAACCTTATAAAAAGCAAGAACTTCTCATTCCCAAGCAATGTGGGATCCCATACACCACCTACCCTTATCCATATCATATGGGGTATGACAATCTACCCCCCTTAAATTCTCGACGTCCTCGCCGAGTTTGTCCATTGTAGGTAGCATGGCTCAAGTCCCACATTTTTGGTTGAGATAGGCTCTGATACTATTTGTAACGCCCCAATGGAAGGCCCAAACCACATGACCTATACTCCAAAAGGACTAGTCAATGATACAATTGGAGTCCCATTGGAACCTTATAAAGAGTAAGAACTTCTCATTCCTAAGCAATGTGGGATCCCATACACCATCTACCCTATCCATATGGGGTATCACAATTTACTAACGCCCCAATGAAAAGTCCAAACCACATGGCCTATACTCCAAAAGGACTAGTCAATGATACAATTGGAGCCCCATTGGAACCTTATAAAGAGCAAGAACTTCTCCTTCCCAAGCAATACGAGATCTCATACACCACCTAACCTTATCCATATCATACGAGGTATCACACATCTTATCTAATTATTACAATTTTCCTAAATTTTCACACAAATATAATAAACAATTTAACTTTTTCAAATCTTAAAATAAAAATAATATTAAAAAAATATATTCTAATAATATTTTATTCAACTTTCAACTTTTATCTCAACTAATCTCATCCCGTTTGCGAAAACAAATGAGGCCGATAAGTGGTGTTTTGTTTAATAATTTGTTAGATGATTTTATAGAAAACTCATTAGGGTTAATGTAGCAACAACAGAGAAAGAAAAAATGGAAAATTTCAAAATTTGAAGATCATAGCCACGTAGACAGGAAACAAAAACCTGATGATGAAATCTCCCTCTTTTCATTGACTCTTCCAAATATGCCTCAGGCTAGCTTCATTTTTAACCTGCTATATCTAGGTTAGATGCAGGTTGTTGCACCTCACCTGCTTATGATGACCTTGTCTTCTCGCGAATAATCATACCTTGTTTTGCTTATGTGCTCATCATTGTGTTTATAGCATGCTTATGTTGCGGCATTATATTATATCAATAGCATATGCTGTCGTCTCTTATCCCGCTGCATCGCCAATGTTCTTGTTAGCTTTCACTTATCCGTAAAAGAAACAATTTCTTTTTAGCATTTCTTTGTGCTGGTCTCATCCTTATGCTCTCTTCGTTTTACCTTAAATGCTCAAAAATGCATTCCATACTTCCACATCTGGTCATTCATCAGGGTGGGAATGTCCATGAGTTTCTATCTTCTTTTCAGCTCACTAGAATGTAATTAGGTGTCTCACTTTGTATACTTCCTGTGTACTTGGGCTTTGCCTAGTTTCATTCTATTCAATAAAGCTACTTATTTACTTATAAAAAAAAAAAAAAAATTTGTTGGTCGCTCTTATATGAGAATCACCAGTGGTTTTTTAGGTCCTTTTTCTTTATGTCCATATTAGTTAATCTGTGCAATTATAATTTACATGGCAGGTTCCTTGACACATAAGCTGACTTTTGAGATCTATTATCTTCTCTGATCTGAGTGGTTTGTAGTTTTTCATGATGATTTTGTGCTGTTGTTATTGTTGATTATGCTCTCTAGGTTTGAATCCGTGTATCTTGATGATGAGATTCGAGTTGTGAAGGATATCAGGGGAGACTATTTGGTTGTTGACCGTGCTCCTTATTCTTGGAAAGAATGAAGGGTGAAAGTATGGTTTATATTTTTATCAGCATTATGGGAACATAATGTGAGTTCACTAACTCCAAAGTGGTGTTGTCGTGAAGAACCTTGAAAAGTCCTTTGGTTGATGTGTGATTTGTTGCTAATTTGACTTATCTGATATTTGCATCATTTTGATTCACTTTATGTCTTTTTCCAATAGGGAGAATGCTGTCTTCTATTCGAAGATTACATTCTTTCTTGAATTATCAAGAGAAAAAAAATGGAGGGTACAACTGTAATTTTAATTACTTTAAGAACTATCTTTGATTGTTTGGACCTCCAAATAAACTATACCTGTGCGTTTGTGCGTTCATGTCTGTAGTCTAAACCCTTTCTTTTCTTTTCTTTCTATTCTTCTTGAACCCAGTACACAGCAGTCACTCATTCCCTCCTTCATGGAAGGTGGTCTGTGTTTCCTAGTTTGAAGAGGTAAAGTGGAGTAGGGCCTGGACATGAATCCAGCTAACGAAATGAATTAAAGAAACAAACTTAAGCTCCATGCCCCCCAAATGTTTGAACCCCCACCGGCCTCCCCCCCAAAAGAAAAATAAAAGAAGACTCCACATGAAGCAGAACAGGAGAGTTTTCAAACTCCTGTCTTTCAAATTAGTCCTTAAATTTGGTGCCTGGATAGAGGATATCCAGGTTCTAAATCCTGGCCCTATTGCACTTGTCTATGAAACACCGATAAGCTAATAATCTTCTTACCTTCAATAACCGTCAAATGTCCATTCTCAAGATTTTAAACACCCTTGATATTTTCTCTATTGGTGCCGTGGATGATCTTTTACCTTTTTCGTCCTTAATGCTGCTAGTTTCTTTCTAAAAGGCTAGTTCAAACGTATGTTCTAATTGTTGCTTCCACATTTTTGCTTGATATATATTTTCCTTTTAACTTGATGAAAAATATGTATTTTTTGTCAATCGCAAAGTTTGTCCAACATTTGCTTGTCCGGATATGTTACTGTTTGACCTTTGAAGGACTTCTATTAATTTCCTTTTGTTTTCTTTTTCCTTCCATGACTCCCACACCCTCCTCCAATCAACTAGAACAAGCTGGTTTTGAAGGTGTGGTTTTACCTTTGTATAATTACCTGCTGACCTACCCAAGGATCAATATCAAGGCCCTTTTTTTTCTAGATGCTCTATCGGTTTCAACTCTTGGATCAGCATATACCATGTTCCATTTAATAGTAAATAGTTGAAGTTTACAGTTCATAATAAAATCTATTTGAGTGAATTAATCAACAGCATATTCCCAGTTTTCGTATAAACACTACCTCTATCTCTATGTATGAATGAAAAGTAACCAAAAATTCCCAATTTCTGCAGGTTTGAATCTGTGTACCTAGATGATGACATTAGAGTTGCAAAGGATATCCGTGGAGACTATTTAATTGTTGATTGTGCTCCTTATAATTGGAAAGAGTGATGACTGATGTGCAATATCTTGGTACTTCACAACTCGTGCAGCAACTTCTACTTATTATTACTATTATTGCATGTTTACCATGTTCATACTCCCACCTTACTATGGCCTTCGCAGGTGTCTGATAATTATGTCTTGCTCTTCTTAATACTATGTTATCTAAACGTTGCTCTGTTCCTCAGCTTTCAGGTTCTCTTTCTGCGGGCACATGAAACTCATGGAAAGAATTCTGCAATCTTGTATTTGGAAAGTGATACTCTTCCATCCATACGTTGGTTTGCCCCACTATAGGTGTAATTAGATTCTTTATTTTCTAGTCTTATACGTTCTATATTGTTGCGATATTGGCTAGTCATTATCTGGTTCTAGTTCTTATCCAAAAGCTACTCATTAAAAAGAAAAAAAAAATAAGGTTATAATGTTAAAGCTGCTTTCTTGCAAACAAGATATCCATGAAAATCTCTCTCTCTCTCTCTCTCTCTCTCTCTCTCTCTCTCTCTCTCTCTCTACTCATCTTTGTGTTAGTATATGCAAGCCAGAATATTTGGTAACTTGTTGGAATAGTGGCTTTTTGGAATGCACAAGGAGTGATCAATTTGTGTGTGGTACTAATTATTTTCAAGTTAGGATCTACATTTTACTGAACTTACCAGCAAAGTATATGACCTCACATGCCTATAATGCTTGAAAATTGTTATTATTTTCAGTATCATTGTTATTATTATCTGTGTGAATGTACTAATCTGATTGGGATTAACATTATGGAGCATCTCATCCCATCAAGTTCGACATCCCAACAATAAAAAGGTAACAAAGGATGATGTAAACACAGGATCGAGAGGGATTTGGGATAAAGACGGCGATTAAAGTGCTTAAGCATGATATGATTACGAACTAAGTGCGCGTGCAAATATCAGTTCCAGTGGCTTGGAGCTGGGACCATCTCTGTTCGTTGGGATTTGCCACGATCTTCTACTTGTCGTTTTGCCCACTCTTTTTCTTCTGCTGCTTCTTCTGTTTGGTTTCTTTTTGGGCCTCCTTTTTTTGACTTGCAAAACAAAATCATAGTTTTTTCGATAACTCAACATCAATGTCGAAGCAAATGTGGATTCTAAATAAGGAGCCTACACTCCGATATTCATTTATAAATGTGTGCGCTAAAAAATTGGATCCGACTCTCTTATTTTTAAAAGGAGAATACTTTAGTTATAAAAAGATTATACAAAAGTAAACTTATAAATTGATGTGGTACGTCAGATTATAAAGTTATTTCTATTAAAAAGTAGATCTAATGTATTTCATGAAGGTACGTCAGATTGTGAGTTTATTTTGTATAATTTTTTTATTTTCTATTATAGGTTATGTTATTTCCAATTTTATATATATATATATATATATATATATATATATATCATGACACGATACATTTTAAAAGGCGTAATACGTCTCTCACTTATTCCTCAAGATTAAAAAATTATGAACGACATTAATTTTCTTTTGAAATTACTGCAATAGCTGTTTTCACATCCACCCATTTTGGGATTGCTTGGAATTCTTGCACTGCAAAATAATTGCAATTTGAACATTCACGCAAACCACGTGAGAGACCTGATGGCCTTGCGTGGTTCACAATCACATGTAATGTGGGTAAAGGGACCCAAATTGATCAGGAAATTGCATTGAAATTAAGGTCGTTTTCAAGACTAAAACTTTAAATTTTAAAAATTACTTATCTTATTATTACAATCTTTTAAAATCTTCACACAAAATAAAATAAATAAATTAATTTTTTTAAACTTTAAAATAAAAATAATATTAAAATATATATTCTAATAATATTTTTTTAATTTTTTAATTTTAATCTCAATTCCAATTCCACTGATCTGAAAGAAACGAGCCCTAAACCAAATACAGGTTAATTCAGAGACTGTGGGCCTGTGGCTACGCTGGACCCCACAGGCAGACCACTTTTTTTTATCAGATCTGTACAATCCCGGGTCCCACCATGTTTTGCCTCCCAAAAAGATGGTGCCTGCCCGTACGGAATAAAAACCCTTTGTGGCGTTGGCAAAAAGCCTGGCTGTTGGGCTCGTGGGCACATCGCGGAGAGACAGAGAGAGAGAGAGAGAGAGAGAGGAGAGGCCGAAAGTCTGGTTGCGTGGGTGTGGGCCCAGAATGTTCAAGTTTTCTAAGCCTCACATAGTTGGGCCCCCAATTATAGAGGTAGAATTTTCAACCACGACAATGATGCCTATCCTCCAATGCTTCTCACTTCCTAATCTCTTGCTGAGAAGCCACGCACGCCCATTACACGATCATTAATGTTACAGGTGCTATTCTTTCATTATTCTTTGACATGATATTAAATAACTAAAAACTAAAAACTTATATTTATTATTATTATTATTAATCTATCAAATAATTAAATGTTAAAGAGATATATAATACAATAATTATAATAAAAGATTATTTAAATATTGTCTTTCGTCCCACACGCATCGGGTGCTAAATATATCACAAATTTTTTTAAACACAGGCATGGTGCATGCATGTGTTTTCTGTCTGCATATATATATATATATATATATATATATATATATATATATGTCTCAAAAGCAAGAGTAAAATAACTTTGAAGGATCATGCACTATTCCATTTCGATCGTTTTCATAAATAATAAATAAAGAAAAGAAACCAATGAATTTCACGAGTGTGAATTAGGTAACATATTAATAAAATAAATAGAAATGTGAAACCGGAGAGTTGGACCGATCGAGTAGTACTGAATCTTTTGATTTCTTAATTACGAATGTTCTCTTTTGACATTTTATTAATGAGGCTGTCTTTTCACTTTGATGTATATTGTTTATAATAGGAGTAGCTAGCGTGAATGTTAACCAAAAGGCATGAAAACTGGGATTTTTCAGTAAGTTCAGATTATTTATATTCGCACGTCACCATCATGTTTTTAAAGTAAGAATAATAATATTAGTATGCCAACTCATTTTATTTTTTTATTTTTACTGTTTATATATATTTTTTTATTTATTAATTAAAGAAGTGATAATTAATGTATTAATATTTTTTTATTTTTTAAAAGTATTTAAAGATATTAAAAAAATAAAAAATATAAATATTGTTTAGGGACACACCAGTAATCATTACTGGACAACAGCTTAACATTACTCTTGAAATAAAATGATCGAGTTTAGAACGGTTTATAAAAGGGATCAAAGATTTTTTTAATTTTTATTTAAAATTTTAGAATTTAGAATGAAGTTTGTCATGAGGATCATCTCGTACGTAAATCAGGAGGGCTTGTTCTATCATTTAGTACTCATGTGGATAAATTTGTAAAATTATTACTTATTCTAAAAGTCGTGTGGACTTAAACACGTGAAATATTTAATCAATGATAGGTTTATTACTTCATATAATCTATTTACTACTTCTTTTATTTATTTATTTTTTATTTTTTTTACTTAATGGTTAAAAAAATAACTATTAATTAAGTTGTATATTTTTTAATTGTTTCTTAATGATTAAGAATGTTAAAAAAATACTTAAAAGAAAATAATAAAAATTTAAAAATTTAAATACGCTATAAAGTATTAAAATGATGGTGAGATGGTAGTAAGCTTATCATTATCTTTTAATTAAATATGATAAAATGTAGAATCATGATATAAATTCAAGACGTTTGTTCTGATACTATCTGAAATCATCACTTATTTTAAAAACTTCAACTAATAAGAAGTAGATCATTTATATTTATTTCAACAAAATTTGAGTGATTCAGATAAATGAATATTTTCTTAATCCACTCGTATTAATTGTACGTAAGCCAATGATCAGTTCCATAAATATTGAAGGAAAATAGCTGCCCAAAGAAAAAAGTAGATTAGCTCTCACCCTCGAATTAAGTTGGTCATGCATGTACTCGATCTATGTATTCGGCTGGATCGCTTCCATCGAGTTTGTTCCATTAATATTCAGCTCATGGGGTCGTAATGGAGTCAATTGAGTACTTGTGCCATGACTATGACAAGGTAGCCCCACGATAATTATCTCATTCTCAAATGCACAAATGCGTGTATTTACTGTTACAACCTTTTGTTTAATGCATCCATAATATCTTTAATTTTCAGCTTAATTATATATATATATATATATATATAATTTTTAATATTTTTTAATCATGATTATGTTCAAAACATATGGTTTGAAATTCAAATTATGGTTTCACATTATACGATCTTCAACTTCTTAAGTCAAGTTGTAGGAGTCATCATCATGCATCATATTCGTGAAGAATGCCTGTACGGAGTATATACTCCGTACAGGAGTGTGATCATGATTTAGGTAAAAGGTTGGTGGTAACAATGAGCAAATTGTATTGAACTATTAATTACCACTATATTCTTTTTTCTATTTTTTTATATCATAGTGGTGACAAATTATTAACCCACTAGATCTTGTCGTTATTACCACTATATATATTGATCTTTTTCTGTTTTTTTTTTTTACTATTATACTTCATGATAATGGTGAGAGATTAGCACTAGATGATAGTGTGTATATATATATATATACACATCTTGTCATTATTATCGCTATCCAGAAAATGTTACTGTCATTCGACATTAATATAAAACATTAATTAATATTGTTTTAAAGTCATTTTGGGTGGCTGAAAAAATTAAAGATTAGATTTAGAATTACTTAATTTAATCCCAGTTGCCGATATCCTTTCCTTATAAAATTATGAAATGTACTTGGGTGAGAGAATCTGTAACCGATTGCCGAAAGTTCAATCTGGGGAAACTTAAGCATGCATGCAGCCATGATCATCAACACCTCAATTAATTCTGCTTTAATTTACTCCAGTCCTCTCTCTTTGATCTCTCTCTCTCAATTGTTTCAAAGGAAGGGAGTTTCTTTAAGAGAAATTTTATAGAATTCAAATTTTGAGAAATGATAGTTGCAGTCGTAAGTGTGGAAGCGACGTGCAATCACTTTTAAAAAAATAAATAAATATGAGATCCACATAAAAAAAAAAAAAAACTTAATAATAAATTATATTATTTTTTAAAATAATTACACGACACTTACGCACTCTACAATTACATCCAGCATTACTCTTAAGTTTTAACACAAAGTATAACAAATAGTAAGCATGTTTCGAGGACTTGAAGTTAAAACTGTGATAGAAAATGAACGTACGTACGTGTCTTTTTCTCTTGTTTTCAAAGGTCCTAAAGCCGCCGGCATCTCTTTCCTGCAAACATTCATTCCTGATCGAGTGAACGAGATTGATTCATGATGAACTGATGGTACTATATATATATATATAGCTAGGCTATAAGTTGACGCTCTTATTTTTCGAAAAGTAATTTAAACAAATTAGAGGAATGATTGAGACTCACTTAATTAAAAGGAATTAATGGTTAATTTAGAAGCTGCATGCTTGTTGACAACCACAAATGATCAGCTCATGATCCTCCCGTGTCATGTGCTTAAATCGATCTGGGGATTGCAGAATCTCAATCGTATAATAGTTTTTCACTCAACATGATGATGTATATAGGACATTTCACATTGAATAATAATAATTAAAAAAGAAAAAGAAAAAAAAGAACACATGCATTGCTGGGAAATATAAGGACGAGGCTGATGTGGTTTCATAAAAGACCATGGAATTAATATCGCTATAACTTATTTGTGGGATATGGAGTAGAGCAGGATTCTCAATATTTCTGTCAGATCTTTAGTGGCCCCAATGATAGATCCACGGTTCTAAAGCCGGGGGGAAAAAAAAGAGTTGGAGTTTGTGGTGAAAAATGTTCTTCTTTTGGGAACCATTGGCGTGTGGTTAAGGTACACAAAATATTGCCGTGCCCTCTAGGAAGTTGGAATCGTACAAAACAATATTAGACCTTTTTATCAAGTAGTCAGTCCTCGCCCCAGTCTTTAAGCTTTGCGCTCACCGATCATGCGTAGATGGAGGGGCCTGGGGACAACCACACACACACACACATATATAGCCTCATTTATTGTTTGGTTGTCTAAGGGCTGTAATAAGCCCAGAATCGCACCTATATTTATCATCGTTATTAGTACGTATATTTGTTTGTCTTCCAAATAGTACTGAATGCGCGCATTTACTTTCTGTGTATCTTAGGAAGTTTTTTTTATGGTATCCAAGGTTTTATGTCGATACCATACAGGCAAGCAATTATCATCTTTGGTCTCGGTTTGATTTGAAAATTTATTTCAATTCATCTCATCTAATCGTTACAATTTTTTTTAAATTCATATACAAAATATAATAAACAATTTAACTTTTTTAAATACTAAAATAATAATAATATTAAAAAATAATATTCTAATAATATTTTATTCTACTCATCTAAAATCATCTATAAATCCAAACGAAGCCTAGTCTCATAAATTTACATTTCACTGATCATCAAGAAATAACTTGCGTTTACATTCTTAATATTAGATGAAATCATTGCATATGTCATGGAGTGCGCACAGAATTAATTAATTTGGATTGAACAAAGGAGAATTGAACAAACAAGGGATAGTTCAAACAAAGGACAGCTATATATTGAAGGATACTATGTATAAATTTTAAATAGATAAGTCTGCGTAAATTTTTTATAAAAAAGTTCTAAAAAGGAATATTTTTTTTAATTTAGACTCCATATTTTTACAAAAGCTTGTGCAGAATTTGTTATTTAAAACTTTTACAAATCATTTTTCTATATTAACCTCTACGGCATGCAAAACCCAGAATTCAATCAAACTCATGCAAACCTAAACTTATTAATCTAAAGCCTTACACGAAAATCCAACATATTTTTTCCATATTGATCGCCAGGCTCGATGATCCAAAGCTAGTAGCTACTGGCACTAGCTTGTTCTTATTGGTCAAGACTCAAATTAATATCTCAACACTTCCACCACCTTATCATCACTTGGTACGTGTACTGAAGTGCCCCACAGTAATGTTTGTCGAGTAAACAATTCAATGTACGTTAATGAAAGCCGCAACTCCATTAATAGGTCGATCACGTGGTCCACATTGACCTAGCTAGCTAGCTATTGTATGTTCATGATGTGTAATTACTTTAATTTTCTTTGTTTAAAACATGGATTAATGGATAATGATAAGTCCTAGTCATCAATCACATGTGGTGCTCATCTTGGAACTCTAATAATGCATGGGTTGTTCAGATAACCTCAAATGATTTGATTATAAGGCAATAATAATATTCTTTGTTCCTTTTTGATAGGATTAATGCACTTAGAAAACTAATCTCCAATCGATGCATAGGATACAATATATAGAAAAGCTCCTCACTTATAAATACGGATTCATGCATGAGTGTATTTAATTTTCAGACTCTTGGATAATTATTATTTGGGTTATTTCCCCTATAATAATTTATATTTCAACTTTATTGATATGAGTTACCAATTAATAAATTTAAATTCATTGTTGAAATGTACGTGACGATGCAATTTGTTAAACTTTTGTGAAGAACTTCATGTTAAACGTCCTTTCTGTCTGGAGTATGAATAGTACTTAGATAAGCTACTGGCATTAACATTTCTCAATATATTAGAAATATAATTGTTTTAGTCACATCAAATTTTTACGAAAATAAACTCTCCAACTGATATAAGTTGATATATTAATAAGTTAGATTGTAAAAAAAATAACGTATTTTTATATCAATATATAAATTTACTTTTATCATAACAATTATTTATTAGAAAAGCTAATTTCCTGTATCCGGCACTGTTTAGTACTCAACATCGATGACGTACGTAGATGTTTTTTTTTTTTTTCCCTTTAAACACTTCATGAATACAATATATAGGACAAGACTTCACAAACAATATTATTAGTTGCTCGACCCTTTGTCCAATGAAAAGAAACGATTGATCGTAGAATCTGTTTAGTACTTTTTTGAAATTGTGATAATTAACACAATCAGTTTGAGTCATTTCCAATCAGCTTTAATTTGTTTGATGTAAAAAGCTCTGGTGGCCATGGACTGATCACTGATCACGTCCTTAATAATTTAATTGTAATTAGGTCCCAATATCGGTGAAGTGGGAAATCTCTATTTTTTCATATAACTGACGTTTGATAGATCGTTGTTCTACTTTTGTAAAAATATTTTAGTCGTAAAATATTTTAACTGAGGCGATTTGATATTATATGATAAATTTTAAAATATTTTAAAATATATATAATATATTATATGAAATAATGTCAATTAATTTATAAGTTTAATTTTGTAAGATATGTTATTAAGTTTATAATTGTAATACTTATATGCTTTTTTACGAAAATCTTAAGAATGTAATTTCTTAGGACATGTTTAGAGAATGAGATGAGATAATAATTTTGTGAATAATAGTAAAATAATTTTAGTTAAGATGTTTTATTAGATTTTATAAAATGAGATAGAGAAATTTGAATAAAAATATTATAAAATTATAATATTGTTATAATATAATTTTTTAATATAATTATTGTTTGAAAATTGTTATATTATTTTTTGTGTTTTATTTAAAAGTTTAAAAAAATTAGAATGATTAGGTAATTATTAGATGAATAAGTTGAAAATTTGAAATTGAAAAATATTTATATTTGAGTGGTGTTTGGAAAAAAAATTTTGGCCTCTATATTATTAACATAGCAACACTTGATTCGTAAGAGATTTTAATTTTAATTTTTTCTAACAAATTGAGGGTTCGTTTGTTTTCAGAGATGAAATGAGGCGAGATTAAACTTAAAAAGTTGAATAAAATATTGTTAGAATATATTTTTTAATATTATTTTTGTTTTGAGATTTAAAAAAGTTGAATTATTTATTTTATTTTGTAGTAGAAGTTGAGAAAGTTGTAATGATTAGATGAGATAAAATGAAATATTTTCTGAAAGTAAACGAGGCATGAGTCTTTGTCATATCAATAAAATATAGATTATGTTTGCAAGCTTCCAAAAAAAATTTGTCTTATAAATATCTGAGTGACCAATATTTATAATTAGGATGGATTCGGATTTACGTTGATGTGGCCATGAGTCATGACAAGGTAGGCCGATTTGAACGTTTTTGAGAGTCACAACAAATTTGAGATGTTGACATATCAATGGGCACTCTTGATTATTGAAGCTAGAGCGTAGCCTCCAACTTCCTATTTTTTTTATTCTACCAATTAACCACCCCCTTCCCGACCATCTCATTTATTATTGACAAATACTATCGTTTATGATCCTTTTAATCATAATTCCCTGTCACGAAATTACGATCAAATTCGTGCCAAAATTATAATTAAAAGTGGAATTACGTACCTCCAATATATATATATATAGAAAAATTTAATTACAAGTAATTTTATATATTAATATATGTATTCATTCAATATGATTGATTAAAAAGTAGATTTTTTTAAAAACAGTGCTAATTTGAATTTAGAATATGAAGGCAATAATATTAGTACGCAGATTAGTATACAAACTTGCTTGTATATAGCAAAATTCTATATATATATGCTCTGCTTTGATATATTATTTAGAAAATGTTAAATATACTTAACAAAAATTTATAAAAAATTTACTTCTTCATATATTAATTATTGATATGTTGAAAATTATAAAATTATAAATTTTAATTTTAATTTTAAAATAAAATTAATAAAATAAATCTTATAAATAAAATTATATATATACATATAACACTACTCTTATTAATTATTTAGGCTCGGTTGATCGATCACCTTATGGTCATTTTGGTCGTTACAGTATTTAGTAAATAGCGGTCACGTGTCTGCCATATATACATACATCCCAAGAAGGGTAATCTAAATTTCAGACGGAGTCTCGCAAATTCACTTAAGAAAATTGAAAGTCGTACTTATAAACAAGAGCGGTGCTATTCCGCCGCTCCGTTCCATTTGACAATTAGGTTAATTTAATCTTTTTATTTTTTAATTTATATTTTTTTATCATTTTAAAATATTTTTAAAAAATATAAAAAAATATATCAATATACTAATAATAACTCATTTAACTATTAAATAGAGAAAAAAAACTAAAAAAAAATTAAAATATATAAGATGACAAAATGAATGGACAAACTAAGTAAGCAAAGTAACATTTTTCTATAAATAAATACCTACGCACGTATGTAATGTGAGATTTTAGTATCTATGTAATGTACCTACGTACCCATATTTTATATATTTGACAAAATCACAATCATAATATATATATATATATATATATGTAAGTAATATTGTTATATACAGTAAGTTTTGCATTTTTTCTTTAAGAAAAAAATTAAATTATAGCTATTATATTAAAAAAATAATTTTTTAAATGAATTTTAAATTTCTTCATTCTTTAAAAGAGTACATGTACACGATACTTGAACGCCTAAAAAAATATATGGGAACGTTGTTGAATTAGTTGTTGGTGACTCTCTGTCTCTTTATTTCTTGATGATATGATCATTAGCTAGCAATGATGATAAAAATGATTGTTAAGATTGTACTAACGTTGGTGAGTACCGATGCAATGACAAGGTAACGTTTAAACCGTAAGGAAAATTACATCTTTAAGGGATGAAAACAATGATAGGGGAGTTAGTTAGCAGTCCAAGTCAAGTTAGTTTGGAACATGATTTCTCTACTTTTACATTGTTATTCGCATTAATTATAGTTATTCCAGCCCCACAAAAAGCACATATAATATATATATATATATATATAACATATAATATTTATAATTTTGGAGTGCGTAACTTTAGTTTATTCTTTTTGTCCATGTGTATACTCTACTATATATGGTATTAGAGTAGTTCTTCTCATCTGCGATCTCCTCCACATACACCACAGATTGGTAATGTGGCTTTTATTTTTTATTTTTTGTAAAATGCACGTGTTTTGGTTTTACTCCAAATCAGTTTGGAAGGATTTCGAATCCCCTCCCCACCTCCCCCCCCCCCCCCCCCCCCCCCCCCCCCCCCCCCCCCCCCAAGGGCGTTCTTCATTTGACGGCCTTCACTAACGTTCAGGTGAGGGCTTTTAAAGTTGAACTATGCCCGCCACCATCTAGGCCGCTGTCAAGAACGATCGACCGACTAAGAATGAAATTATTGATTTGAAAACCACCACAACAAAAGCGTCAATGGCGGTCTCATTTTTACTGTATCTCAACCACCTTCTCTCTCTCTCTCTATGTTGTGGAAAATTAAAAATCACGAAATTTCTCTATCTTTTTTTCATTTGATGCTACTTTAAACAGCAGTACCATTATCTTTGGGAAATCATCATAACCACTACGTTTTTCACAACACACATTTTATGCGCTACATCTCTGTTTGGTATTCCTATTTACCATTTATTGGATTTTTTTCCTCTCTTCGAGAAGCAGACTCGTTTGGTGTTTAACGTGCATTAATGAGCAGATGAGGTCCTCGGTTCAGATCTGAAAGGGATGGTATGTGACGTAACTAAAGCTGGGTACTTGCTATTTGGGTGGAAATCGATTACGAATTAGCTACTGGACCGGACTTTTGTTAGACCGGATTTGCCACGTTAGAATCGTGTGATGTGTGATATCAGAACTAGACTAGGAATAGAATAATTCATAGCATTATCCTCTCTCTCTACATATAAGCCAGGTTTGCCAGCCCTCCTAAGTCTTATATTATGGCTCTATCAACTCCAATCTCGATTGCTCCACGCACGGGAGTTCGGGACATATATAGTTTTCAATTTCTTTTAGATCGATCTATTTCCATGAGGGTAAAAAAGGAATTATATATATATTCAACTAAATTCACATATCCTTAAATTATAGAATATGTTTATTTTTATTTTTCTATAATATACCATTTAATGAGCTTATGCTCATGACCCATTTAATTAGAAAAAAAATAAACTGTCCTAGTCATGCACTAATTTTGTACATAACTATAGCAATAAAAAAAACAAAATCCAAACGAAAATTTTAGATGGATAGAAGTCTTTCAAACCACTTATATAGAATATAATATGTTCAAAGTGCTACGTTAAAAATCACTAATTAGGGACGTTAACTTAATGTTAAGATTGATCGAGATGTATGACTCGCATCTGAGTTGGAGAATATATGGGAGGTTTTTTATTTGAAGTTTTCATGTTATGATCATGTTAATTAGAAGATGAAACTATGATGTCCTTAATTCAGACGTATGTCCTTTATTTTTGTCATGGGTTTGGTATCATTGCATCTTTATTAGAGTTTGAATGATAAACTCATCTCAATTCATCTTTATAACTTTTTCAAATTATAATATAATATAAAATATAATAAACAATTTAACTTTTTCAAATTTCAAAATAATAATAATATTAAAAAATAAGATTCTAACAATATTTTATCATCTTAACTCAACTCAGTTCAACATCCAAACGCATTCAAAAGAATTGCAACCAAACATAATTTACGAAAACGGACAATACTAATCTATAGGATCTATTTGAAAGGAGCGTTGTCCCCAATAATGGGTCCGACCAAACGAGCCTAGCCCACGAGATAGCCTAAGGACAACCCAAAACAAAGTTGTATGGGCATGGGATGACCTGGGCCAAGCCCAAAAGAATAACGGCCCATGAAGCCCACTAAGAGGCAACAAAATAGCATGTGCAAGGCATAGGATTAAGCCAGAAGGCTTGAAACATTAACCAGCTACCGAGTCGTACGCACAGAGTTAGGGACACCCACGTCCTCGAGTGCCGACGACTGGATAGAACTTGAGAGGTGGGAGCACCTGATCAATGCCACACCACATTTAATGAAAGATGAAGGCGGGCATGCCACGAGCAGTCTAACAACAAATCAATCCTACCATGTATAAATATTGCCCCCTCAGGAGCAAACACACATATACATTAATTAAGGCTCACATTGGAAAAATTTTTGAATCCGAACTCACTTAAGCATCGGAAGTATCCCTCATCACCCTGAGATCACCTTTTTACTACAGAACAGGTCAACCCTCAACGACAGAGTTGCTCAGGCGGTAAAATACGACATCAAGAATATTTTTTTCATCATTAGAATGCAGTACTTGTTGTATTCTCACGTTTAAATCACGTACAAATTAAGTACCAATTTGCATTAGATCGATGAATATAATGCATAAACGGAGAGACATTGTTTTCAAGGAAATTCCAATATCTTTGCTAGCTAGGTAGCTAGGTTTAATGCATGCAGCCATGCGGCAAAATGCGGTGCTTGCTCACTACTTGTTCTATGCATATATTCTTTTTAATTATAACTTATTTTATTTAAAAAGGAAACAAAATGTACTGTAAGAATAGAAAAATGTCTCTTTCAAATCCTTGAAACCAGGTTCATAAGTACCTTTAATTGAAAACAAAAAGGAAAATAACCCTTCGAAACCCTTCGATCGTGATACGCATGCCATGAAATCCCGCAGATGCAATTAAATACGTAGTACTGTGCATTTATGGGTAAAAAGAAAAAAGAGAAATTGGTGTACGTACGTCGCCTTTTCTTGACATTGGCTAAGCATAATTGAGTGGAGAGACTTTTGGAGCCACAAGATCAGGAACATAGAATTAGGCAAAGCACTAGGAAAAATATAAAATTAGTCATTATCCTTGATAGCAATTGGGAAATAATCTCTCCAAATTAGTCAAAATTCTCCACTAAGAAAGGACGAATTATTCCATTTCAAATCTCCCCCATAAATGAAAAATATAACAAAATTAAGCATACTTCAAATATCTCTTTCGTACCAATTTATAAGTAAAATGATTCTATTTTATTGCTTCGACCCAAAAAGAGTAATGTTGAATACAGTCAAGGAGTGGGTAAACGTCGTACAATTATATTGAAAAAGAATAAAAATTAATATTTTTTTATGTAGATCTTATATTTATTATTTTTTTCAAAATGATTGAGTGACGTTTGTACACTCACGATTACAATTATAATTTAAAATTCTATTTAAAAAATAATAGTAATAATTTGGTACGTGAGAGGAGACTCTAGAATCAAAGACTGGTCATAAAACAAAGTTACACAAAGAACTGATGCTGATTGCTGGAAAGCCTGAAGTACTCCACAATATTAATGATACTATAATTCTAAGACAGATCATCGTGATCGTGCTAAACAATTTTATGAATGAATATATATATATATATATATATATAAGTACAATAAAAATGGCTTAAAGCAGGAGCAAATTACGTAAAGATATCGCCTTCTTTTTGCTTTCACAAAAAGTTGAGTTGTTTAAGCATTTTCGAGAGTCAAGACCAAATAAATAGTCGTAGAGCAGCCATCAAGGTCAAGATGACAAAAGATTGCCATGTGTATTGTGTGAATCAAAATGTGGCATTTACAAAGATTGACATGATGCCACGTGGACGTCACTCTGACAAGGCATTGCTTCCTTCTTCGGTCTTCCTTCAAGCTTTCCTCAGTCTTAATTTGAAAACCTTTTAGCTAGCCCACGTACTAATTTGAAAATTCTTAATTTTAAAAATAACATTTTCCTGTGTATTGCTTAGTTATTTTGTAAATGAATTATCGAATAAAAAATCCAGTCAATAGAAATTAATTTCTTTTACCAAAATGAGCTACCAAATCTTGTATTCTTTTTTTTTTTTTTTTGGCTATACAAAGTTTATATACCTTGTCAACATGAAAACCTTTTAGCACACGTACTAATAAGAGGGAGGAAGGATTTTTTTTTTTTAAGATTTAATTACAAATAAGGAATATCAGGGGTAGATTGTATAAACTCTTTAAATAAAAATAGTATTACATGTAATTATAATTTTACGCATAATATTATTTTACAGTAAAATATCTATTTTCTCCATTTTTAAAATTTAAAATGTTATTATTTTTCAGCCTACCAACGTATTCCAAATTGAAAGTTTTGTGATCATATTACAACAAAAGTGATAATTTGAGGTGGGCTTGGCTTTTTCTATAGAATCGGAGACCAAATTTAGAAAATATGATTATGTTTTTTTAGAGTTGACTGGGATTATTTCTCCAACGTGTCTATTAAAATAATCCCTCCACTTATACTAATACAAATAAAAAAAAAAATCACAGTCTACCTTTCAAATTTAAAAAGAAAAAAAAAAATCTTCCATTTGCTCATTTTATTTTATTTCTTAAATTATAGGAGTTTTTTAGATTTGTTTCATTTTTTTCCCCAATTAAATTAAATTAAACTCCTTTAAAAAGAGCTGATCGAAAGAGGCCTGGCCCCACATGATACGTATCAACTTTACCATGCGATAAATGACATTCCACACTGTAATTGCGTAGCCCAATCGATCTTGAACGACCGATACGCCACCGACTATTAATCTAACGGTGAGGAAAGTTTCACGAAGGTCAGTTGAGCTGTTAATATTTTGATTGTGCAAATCGATGACTCTCATAATCCCATCGTCGCTTTTTCCAATATATGAACGGTCGAGATCCCTTGTTTACTACGTTCACGTACAGTTGCGGAGCACCGTAGTTTATTCCCGAGGCTTATTTCTGGTCGAGTTTCGTCTAAAGGTAAGTAGGTAAATAATAGAAGTACTGTACTTTGGGTTCAAACATTCCTCGATTACCCCTATAAAGTAAAGAAAACGCTAGTATGTCGCCCAACTTCATCGCACTTTTTGACCGCTTGTTAAAATTTTTTTTTATTTAATGATTAAAAAAGTATTTTTAAATATATTTATATATTTTTTTATTTTTTAAAAATATTTAAATATATTAAAAAAATATAAAAAAAAAAATTGCTCAACAATAAAAGTGGGGCGACAGAATAGCCCCACTCACAAAGTAATTAATGACAAGTATGTATATAGGCTAATAATTTCTTGAGAAAAGTTATATAGCCAATTTGGATAGTAAAATAAGATGAAATGATTTTAAATGAGTTGAATAAAATATTATTTTTTAATATTATTAATTTTTTAAAATTTGAAAAAATTAAGTTATTTATTATATTTTCTATAAAAATTTTAAAAATGGTAATAATTAAATGAGACCAAATCATTTCTCTATCTCCTGAATGGCTAATAAAAAGTTGTAGTTAAAGATTTGTGTTTATAAATATAGGTCTACAAATCTAAAAAACAAAACTTAAAATAATTATGTAAATTATTAACCACGAACCCATTGCTATGATATCATTTTAAATCATAAGGATTTTCAAAAATTATAAATATAGGAAAAATATTGATGTGATTATTCGTTTCTCAGTTCTCCTCGTTCTCCAAGTCACACTATTGAACAATATTTAAATATATAATATTATTCATCGTCTCTACAATACACACTCTAACATGTGATTTATCATTTTTTAAATTCTATTTAAACATATGTATTTACACATGCTTTTAATAAGTACTAAGTAAGAGGACCAGATGATTGGAAGATGACAAATAAAATGATATATTTGTGTTTGGTGTAAGAGATGATAAATAAAATTTTTCTAAATGTAAACTCAAATTTAGGATTATTGACTTTAATATCACGTTAAATCGTTGATTTTTTTAAACCGGTTGAAAATATATATTCCAATTATAATTTTAAAGTTGAATTTGAATTTATTGCACCCCTTGACGTCATATTCCCAACATTTTCAAATATCACTGTCACAAGACACCAAAATTGATTAATGCTTTATTAATACGTGGACTAATTGCTCTCAGCTGCATGAATTAATTAATGGCCGCGTAGAATTTTATTACCTCAGTCTATATATTCCACACCCAAACTGCAATAGTGTAAGGTCCGAAGACATGAATTAATATAATAAAATTTCTATTCACCATTCTCCCACCACACACTATATCATATATATAATTTTTTAATTATTTTTATTATATATATATATATAGTATATGATAACGAGTAGAAGAAGATAATTAATTTATAAATAATAAAACTAAAACGTGTCTCAGACTCTCAATGAGCAGAAGAGCCCGAACGTGGCTCTGTCTGGTAATAGCACTGTACCACTACTGTCTAGCAGTAAAAACTAAAAAGCATGAAGCGGAGAAAGGACAAAAGAGGGAAAGGAGGGCCTGATAGGTAAGGCAATGAAAACCGAGTAAAGCTCAGAAGGGACATAACTGTCATTTTTTCTAACCACAATTTTAAGGTTCACCGTTCACCTTTCTCTCTCCGTCTCTCTATCTTTTCCTCTCTATGCCTGCTCTAACTGAAAACGACTGCAAGCAACCTGTGGTCTACCTGTGTATATATCCAATATTGAGATCTAAATAATAGATAAAAATATACCAAAAATCTACCCTATAAATAAATATTTCACACCGCCTCAAAACCACTTACTCTTTTCTTTATAAATCTCAATCTCTCTCTCTCGTAGTTATCTACCTCTTGTTGGGTTTCTCTTTCACATTCTGTCTGTCTTAATTAGCGATACAAAGCTTCAAGCAATGGTGGATCTCCAGACTGTATGCAGCATGTGCGGCGACGTGGGCTTCCCCGACAAGCTCTTCCGCTGCAACAAATGCCGCAACCGCTTCCAGCACTCGTATGTCTGCTTTCACCATCACCCCATCCTCATCAGTACTCATCACCACCACCATCATCATTCATATATATAGACAGAAATATGCTATCAAGTTTTATGGGATTCTTTTCATATCATTGTCCCTGCCATCCTAATCATCACCATCGATATCATCTTTGATATACCATCATGTTTCATAGCATGGCATATTCTCAAATACTAATAAGCGGGTGCTCTTTAGCATCACCGGCCACCAGCATGTTTATTATGTTATTAACAGGTTAAATCCTGCTGTTATGTGATCATAACTATGAGACCCATGTATCTTTCTGGTTATATTTTATGAGTGAATTATGCTGGTTATCTTGTTGATTTTACAGGTATTGTAGTAACTACTACAGCGAATTTGCGGAGCCGATTGAACTGTGCGATTGGTGCCAAAGTGAGGAAAGGAGCACAAGACAAGGTAGCTCTTCAAAGAAATCTGCGGCTGTAAACGACGCTGGAATCACAAGCCGGTCTGAGTATTCTGGGGACAAAATTAAACAGCATGATCGCGAAGAGAGCGCCGAGAAGGGTAAGAGTCCGACACCTTCCCCACGGACTGCTACGCGCAGGTACAAGCTTCTCAAGGATGTAATGTGTTGAGTGGGGGAAGAAAAAAAGAAAAAAAGGAAAAAAGGCAGAGACTTTGGAGTCAAAAAGCCTCGTACTGTTTATAGTAGCATTTGTTAATTATATATATAAGTTGTTTCCGAGTGTTTGTTCGAGTTTCTTGTTTGTGTTATGGTTTTCAGTAAGTTGTTAATAAAATATGAAACTTTCTTAATCGGATCGCTGGCACGAGTTTCCAAGCTTTTCTGTTCGGTTCTCGTTTCTGATTTTGTGGGTAAAACTAGTAGGATTGATGCATCTGGGCGAAGCGAAATCTCAGGCGCATGGTACGCATGAATTAGTAAGTTTCGTGCATCGATCAAATGGTAAACTGAGCGAAATATAGAGCAAAGTTTGTTAAAGAAACATGTTTAGACGCAAGCGATTAACATATTGATAGGTATAATTAAGGTATGGTTGTTGGCCCCAGGAAAGAATGACAGATTGGCTTGTTCTTTGATTAAGTGGCCTCAAGATATATATATAAATATATATATATATATATATATATGTATTATATATTGGGGAGGTGTGTTGACTGATCATACGGAAGATTGTTTCCGTAGTGTTGTGTCTGTCACAACAGGGTTCTGGAGAAGCTAGTTACATCCCCTATTTGCTTTGTTGAGTCTCTTAAGGAGAATTAAATGCATTGGAGTGCCTTTCGGCCGAAGAATTCATAGTACCTGAAGCCTGCTAACTTTTACAGATTCATTGAAGGCCCTTTAATAGCTAGGCCCTCTATTATTGTCAAATGGAAAGGGAAAACTGGGAAAAACAAAAAAAAACAAAAAAAAAAAAAAAAACAAAACCAGACAGATATACACAGACAGGTACATAAAGACGAGAGGCTAGGAAACTTATTTACGAGGATTTTTTTTTTTTTTAATTTTTTTTACCAATATTTGCGTCATAGATTTTTTTCGTAGGAAAAATGATAGACGAGAAGTGGAAGAGTTTAAGTAGGTGGTGTCGCTTCTAGGCCATTCATTTGGTCATGAACTTGCGATATTTTTTTTTTTTTTTTTTTTTTTTCCTTACGTGCATGTACTTGTGTTGGCGACCCATACTCTGTGAAATATCTCAAAAGTCACAAGCTTACATAAAAAATAAAAATAAAAAAGTCACAAGCTGATAAGGCGTCCTCTGGTGTATCGGTTTGCCCATTCATAGGAAACCAACAAAGCCCTTCTCATTGGGGCTCTTGAAGTGATAATAAAGCCAACTGCTCTATATATCTATCCCAATCCTTCTAGTCCTTTCCCTGATCAATATGCAATATTAATTCTTCACCATCTCTCTCTCTCTCTCTCTCTCTCTCGCTCTGTATTCATCTCTTACTTTCTTAATTCATATGCTTGTCTAACCTACATGTGAACATAATTTGAAGATGAAGGAAACTCGCCATAAATAACACATGATAACCCAATGACGGTTTCTCCCTCCATCTGTCCACACTTTCCTTTCTTTCTAAACTACCATCAAGATGACTCACGTGGTTGCTTGGTTTCATGCCCCTTCATCTTTCATTGTCCAAGTTACAAGCAACTTCCAAACACAGTATCTAATTATATAAATTAACTCGTACATGCAATAACACTACGGTCATCACGTGGTTTTTCAATAATTTTATGTTCGTCTTATTTCCAGCATTAATGCTAAACCATGCGAGTTATTGACTACTTTCTGAAAATAAAATACTTATTTTGTATCTAAAATAAATTCTTTGATTGCATGCATGTATATATATATATATATATATATATAGATCAGAGAGAGAGAGAGCGAGAGAGAGAGAGAGAGGTGTATATGGTGATATGCGATTTTATGGAGTTAGTTCCTTGGTGCACTCTCATTAATCTTGTCGGCTATGTCTGCAAGTAAACCATTGCCATAGATACACGACATGCAACATGAAAATGTATAAAGGAGCATCGATCGAACGCGAGTTTGGTGTTAGCTTGATGGGTAACTTTTAACATTACTATAACCGTTAATAAATCAGGAAAATAGTGAAGAGGATAAATTATCAAGGGTATACTTTGAAGTTGTTCGATCTGGTCTGGAAGTTGAAGACATGCATGATGATTATGTTTGTATGATGAGTATATTATCTTGCAATTTTGGAACTTGGAAGCAATACCCATGAGGAATATTGGACCTTGAAACTAGACACCTTTAAGGTTCAGCGCCTAGCCTTTAAATTAAAAAACCTCATGGATTTTATTCTTATGTCCCCTACTTTTTATTCATCCTCACCTCCTTTTTTCTTGAAATTGTTAATGGGTCTGTTATGTCTTCCACGCCTGCTTTCCAGGTAAAAGTAGAAAGAGCCAACTAAACAAATAAACTCGGGTATCCAGGATAGCCATATATATATATATAACTCCTCTCTATCTCTC
This sequence comes from Juglans microcarpa x Juglans regia, assembly GCF_004785595.1. Taxonomy (NCBI): domain Eukaryota; kingdom Viridiplantae; phylum Streptophyta; class Magnoliopsida; order Fagales; family Juglandaceae; genus Juglans; species Juglans microcarpa x Juglans regia. The sequence continues at coordinate 2,635,500 of NC_054606.1, read as the reverse complement.
TTCATTATAAATTATTTGGGGAAATTATATTAAATTGGCGTATGTCATATACTTGTACACTTTAAGCAATAGAACTCATTTTTCCTCGAAGTCTACATTTTTTTTTTTTAAAAGAAAGTCCAAGCATAGTCCATCAAGTTTCGAGTACTCCAACGCTGACATTATAGGACTTGGGGTTTAGTCTAGCAAATTAACAATTAAATAATTATGTTGGCTATACTTGGTGGGTTGAAACTCTTTTAACCAGAATAAAAAGGTTTCGTGGCGGCCTGTGGGACATGTGGACTATCCTTTATGGTGACACGTGGATGCCATTAGCTTCCAAAATATCAACTCTCAGCACTCTTTATCCACGGTACCATTAGTCCATGATGTCAGCGATGAGCCGATGATGTTGAGAGATGATCGTGACCATTAATAATATTTAGAGAAAGTCTACTTTATCTCTTCAATTTGACACCTCTATTTGATTCCTAATCAAAATTTATTTTTTTATTTTATTTTTTTTACTTAGTGGTTAAAGAAGTGATTTTAAGTGTATTGGTGTATTTTTTTATTTTTTAAATATATTTAAATATGTTAAAAAAATGTGAAAAGAAAAAAGAATAAAAAAAAAAAATTTACGCTGGGCGGTATGCCCAGCGGTCAAAATGGGGCGGCATAGTAGCCGCCCCCTAATATTTAACTTGTTTTTAAAACTACCATATATCATACGTATATACATGACTTATATAATATGTGTAATGCTGTCGTGGAGTGCGTATGCACTGCACAATCATTTTAAAAAAAAAGTAAAATTTATTATTAAAAAATTAATTTTTTCATGCATGTAGGTCCCAGATTTATTTACTTTTTTCAAATTGATTACGCAACGCTTGCACACTCATGACTGTAACTATTATTTCTCATATAATATTGAAACATGTCGGTTTTGATGGATTTGGATAGTGGTAGGGTTATTACTACATGTTTACTATTTATTTGGATTTTTTTTTTTTTTTATCATTTTTAAGTATTTTCTTAACATCTTTAATCATTAAAAAAAATTAAAAATATATATAATTTTACTAATAGTCACTTCCTTTACCATTAAGTAAAATAAAAAATATTAAAAAAATCAAATACAAAAAAAATAATAAATAAATAGTAGAATGATAGTAAACCTATCATTATCTTTTGAAAAGGATAATTACTAAACGTATGATCACTACAGTAAATATTATGATGGTGATGATTATATAAATAACAATGCTAATTCATAAGAATGGCAAGGGCCTTAGGTCCTAACTAATCGATTTGTTTTTTGTTTTTTTGGCAGCACTCTCTTGATTATATATATATATAGATACTAGGGAATGGTTCCGAGTGCGTTAGCTCTAAGGTGTACCTGACATAATGATTTAAATAAAAAAAAGTGAAAAAGTCAGTAGTTTATTTGTTTGGAAAAAGAAAATACAAGGTTAAAGAAGAACAAAAAATAAGATTAAAAAAATCTAAATTTCAGCAAAGTATAGGCATTGGTCTGCATCCATATTGGATTATCTATTTACTCTCTATATAATAATAAAATATTATTAATCTTTTATTAAAAAAAATTGAAATAAAAAGAAAGGAAAATGAGTACACTGTTAGAATAAAAAGACATAAAAAAGACGTCAATTCATGTGCATCGTAAGGCTATTAAGGGTCTTTTAGTAAAACATGATCATTCATGAAATTCTACAAGAGAATTACACGTCTAATGGTCAAAGGTTTTAAGAATCTTTTGGTAAAACATGATCTTTCGTTAAATTTTATAAGGAAGCTATACGTCAAATGATCAAGGGTTTTAAAGGCCTTTTAGTAAAACAAGATTTCGGAAAAATAACAAAAGTTAACAAAAAAAAATAAAAATTATTATTCACAATTAGATAGCCACTTATTATAACAGAAGATATATATGGTGAAGCTGGTGATCTATACCGTAACTTGTCTTTAATATTTTATCGTTGGGTGATCGGGTTTGTGCATGCCGTCCGCGTTGATGCGTGTGTCCACGAGAGAGAGAAAAGGGTTCAATTATTTGGACAGCCGGTATAAAAATATGGCATTGTGTTTAGCATTTCGTATAAAAGTATATACTGCATGCAAGTTAATTTCTTCAAACTCGATCGTACGTGTACGTACGTAATACTGACACGAGATTAACTTGTGAAACATAAATAATTTGAAACGTCTGCTTTTGTGAAAAATAAAGCTTAAAACTTCTACCATTTGCGTGTTTCGGAGGGAAGTCCAATATATAAAATCTGGAATTCCAATTGGCTAGACTCATGTACGTATATGAATATATATTAATTAGGACAAAGCTACTACTTCTTAATATAAACTTGAGGAATCTTATGTGGCATGACCGATCGATCATTTGCAAGTCTAGTTACTATCAATATTTTCTAGCTGTTTTACTTTCTAGTATCATGTGTAATTTGTTAAAAAGAAAGCATTTTATAAAATCGCTAGCTAGCTATGGGATCCTGCATATCTTGACTGCTATTGTTACGTCGACTCCCCCGGTACGTAGCTCCCCTTTCCCAGCCTCGTTGGTTCTGTAGCCACATGAGCTTGGAGTTAAAAAGGGATCATGAAGATCAAGAAAAAGAAACTAATAACCGTCTTAGAATATCTCAAACGAGGAAAAGTAGATTCACGTGAAAAGATATGCAGGTACGTACCAGCCAATCAAAGAAAAGAAGAAACATATAAAGAAGGCCGTAGCTAATGTGTGTTGTGAATTAGTTGTTAATTGTTGTTGTCAAATCCTACTATCTTTTAATATAATAAATAAATTACCTTTTAACGTCTGTGATCTACGTACATCTTTAGTATTGCTCCTTGCTGAGAAGAGTAATAAATTAGATCAAATTCAATTTCTTTTTCGTCTGGGATTTCTCTAAAAAGCTAGGGTTCCAACATTTTCTAAGCTCATGATATACGTTAAATAATAAAAATTTTTAAGTCTTCTTTATAGCTTCAAATTCTTAGAACAAACGGTAATCTATTAATATATATAAATATATATATATAGATAAATAGAGTGTCATAAGTTCAAAAGTCTTAATTCCACATACTTTGTTTTCCATTTAAATAAACATATATGATTGGTATGAGTGTAATTGACTTTAAAGATCAAGATTTCTCTTAAATATACGTTTGTATGTTGAACTGAATTAAGTTGAGTTGATATTGTTAGAATATTATTTTTTAATATTATTATTATTTTAAAATTTAAAAAAATTAAATTATTTATTATATTTTGTATTGAGATTTTAAAAAGTTGTAATGATAAGTTGAGATGAGTTTACTTTCCAAACGAAACCTTAAAGCTTAACATGCTTTACTCATTTAATTTATCACAAATATGGATCTCTCTAACATTGATTGAGGTCGATGCCATATTATTGTGATAATCTATGTGGCCTGATTTGAATCTTAAGACATGTAGTGGGCCGGGGCATTTCATTATCAAAGGACATTCCAATATGACGTGTGAAACGGGTTCATCTTATATAACTCAATAAATTAAATTAATCACCTAACTAATTAATATTCCAACTACCCAAAGATTCATGACAAATAAAGCAGATTTTGATCATTTCGGTTGGGTTATCTGATGAAGACGCAAGTTAGACTTTGACACTGACTACATATAAATAAATAAATAAATATTTCTCAATCGAGGGCACTGATCATGATGTGATGAGATCCATTTATATATTTTAATTAATTAATTTGTTCACATCAATAACTTCGGTTTGATCATGAACAAGCATCGTGAGTTGGCCGGTACACTACCACCCAGCCGGCCAGTTGGTGTGCTGATAATTATTATATATACCATATCACCCGATCGATGGTGACGTGCCATTCTCTCCGGCCTGTACGTAATTAATTGGCAACCGGTTTATTTCTGATTAAATCGACCGTTCTACGTACTGAATATTTTTATATAATATGGTCGTTAGAATTTCTTACAATTTTGGTTAGTATTATTTAATAATTAGTTACCTTGTAAACGAACAGAAAAGGAAAAGAAATTAGTTGAATCATGAGATACAATCGAACTGGTAATTGATTATTAAAAAACTAGATCATATATGTTCAATCGAATATTAATGAACACAGTACTATGTGCATTATGCGCTTATATCTTCATAGTGATCCGATCTATATAAAACCACGTGGGCGTACCTAAAGATTTTGGTTAAGCAGCCACTCATGCGCTTCTTCATAGTCTGATCTTGCTAATTCATGTGATCTTAAACCCCAAACAAAACTGATTTTGATGATTTTTTAATCACGAACATAACATCCACTTGGCTAAATCAGGATGCAGTTGACTATTACAAAAGAAAACCAATAAAATAAATAAGAGTATTACAATTATATATAAAGATATTTTATAAAAATAAATTTATAAATTGATATAATTTTATGAGATAATTTAATTCTATTTTAAAATAAAAATATTTTTATATAAATATGATGTATTATGTTAAATTACGTCAATTTATAATTTTATTTTTATAATAATAAATTGTCAATTGTAATAAACCATATACAAAGAGAAGATCAATTAAGGAAAAAACAAACAAACAGAAAGATCTTAACTGTGACCTTGCTGACGATTTATCTTCGATGAAATCAATCATGAACACCAAAAACGTCAGAGATGAAAAATATCTCCGATGTTTGAGGTTGCCAAACTAGTTCAAATTTCAAAGCTACCATGGTCAAATCCTATCTAAGGGCGTCCAACGACCGGCCACCTTATCCTGTAGTCTACGAAACATGATTGTTCCTCCACAACCCAAAAGCCAAAAAACAAAGAAACATTCATTGAAAATCATACGTACAAACAAAGAATCAAAGCCAGCACTGAAATTGCCCACGTAGATGTGCCAACTCTGTAATCAACACCCTGATTTGTGGAAATATCAGACTCTAACAAAGATCCAGTCCTGAAGTTAGGGTTTGATCCATACAGAGCTTGCACTCCTTCCACATCGTCCACTGTCAAATCCAACTTCTTATCCCTAGGCTTCAAGCTAGGGTACATAACAGTCTCCTTCACCGAGCTGTGGGCTAAACCTAGCAAATGCCCGATCTCATGGGTCGCTACAGATTCCAAATCAACGGCCACCGGTGATTTCTCCGTCTCAAAATCAACGGTCCAGGTCTCCGCCGCATCGAGATGGAGTCTCCCGCTCTCAGGCGAGAATGAGTGGGCCAGAACTCCCAGAACCCCATCGAATGGCTCTCCGTCGCCGTGGTCGCCGCTGTAAAACCCAATTTTTATATCTGCGAAGCCATAGTCCTCGGTCTCCAAGAAACTCACTGGTATAACCGATGCCCACTTCGCAAATGCGCGTTTGAAAACGACCCTTATGTCTGATAAGCTCAAGTGGTTTATCGAATTCTCCGGCGAGAATGCGTAAGTGAGCCTCATTGGCATGCGCCGTGACCATCGAGGTTTCCCCGGAAAATATTCGTAATGTCGGGTTGCATGCAACCTGTGGACTGTGTCTGGCACGCCACACCTTGGCTCGGTAATTTGAGAAACTGTAGGGTAATCAAGCTTACCCGTAGTGGGTAGGCCGAGTTTCTCTTGGTAGCGTGTAATAGCCGATTCGAACCGAGCGTCAAACGTGTCGGTGAATGTGTCGTTCTGCAATGTGAGATAGCCAAAACGATGAAAGTGTTTTTTGATTTCCGATATGCCAGTTATGTGGCTGCCTATAGTCGCGTTGAAGAACCTTTCGATGTTGTCCCAATTGCCCTTATTGCCTTTTGCAGTTACCGGGAAATTGATCCACCTGAATCCGGGCGTTCTTCTGGCAAGAATGCATGGGGGCGAGCGGACAATTAGGAAGATGAAGAAGAGCAAGATAAAGTTGCTAGATTTACTGAATAAGAGAAACATTGTAGCTTGGGGTTTGAGGCTTTTGGAGGAAATGGACGGAGCTTTAAATTTACTACCATATTCTTATATTTTCTTTTTTCTTTTCTGGATAGGAAAAGTTAGCACATATAGATCAGGATTTTAGTGTTTGAAAATATGCTTTGGCGTATGATCTGGGTACGTAAGAGTTGATACGAAGTACTGGGATTGAGAAGAATGATCTAACTGGTGGTAATTGTCTTTGTTGAATTGTTAGATTACGAGTTAAGTAGGATAGCTTGAAGCATGCATGGTGGGTGAAGTACCAGTGCATGCTTCATTTTTACGCTTTTCTGGTCGATCGCTGCATGCATGCTGTGCTGTATTCTCCAACATCCAAAGATCTCATGAGTTACATCAGGTTGACGTTTACTATAACTAAAAGCTGAGAAACGGCCAGTACCAACTCCACACCACCTCTATTTTTATTTGAAAAATTCATCGAAACTCGGGTGTGTAAAGCATATCCCTACGATGTCATTTATATGGCGAATCTTGATTTATAAAAAATGCAAGACTACTATATGTTACAAATCAAGTCATGTCATATCAACATCATGGTTGTGCTTTACACTCCGGCTTATAACAATTAGTAGAATAACTTTTTATTCTCATCAAATATTTGCAGTACTGTTCCTGATCTGTGAATATATGATCAAAACTTCATAACGTTTATGGATCTAGAATTTTTTTTATTTTTATTTTTTTTTCTAATCTGTTCTACCTTGATTTTAACGTTACTTAAGTTCTAATATGAAAGATTGACTTAAAGCCGTGAACATTAAAGATTGGACGGCAGGGTTTATGACCAATAAATGGTAGCAGTTGCCTTCGCAATAGGGTGTCATTATAAATCATGCTTAGTATTTGTATTGATTGTTATAGATCTGTAAGTGTGTGTGTGTGTGTGTGTATATATATATATATATATATATATATTAATAGATAATAACGTAATGAAACGCTAAACTTATCCGTATACAAAGATGATTTAATACTATTTATTCAATAATGTAGATCGATCGTCTTTTGATCACACGGTCATGCATGCAATTGATGATCATGTCGGCTAGAACTGTTAATTATTATTATTATGAAAGCAGGAAACATGGTTTGCTATATCGCAGTAAGAAAAACGGTTATATATAATTTGTAATGATTTGCGATTAAAATAACTATTTGTAATGATGAATCGTTTTGATGGAAAATGATAATTTTTGTACAAATAAGTAGCTAGTCACGTTTAAGGCCTTGTTTGGATAGTGAGATGAGAATATGTCACTATTATTCATTATTTTATTATTACTTTTTACCTACTTTTTACTACTATTTAATATTCTATCATTAACATTTCATTATTTTTTTATTATTATTATTCACATAATACTTAAAAATATCTCACTACCCAAACGCAACCTAAATGTTTTTTTGTGTATGTTATTTGGCAAGTATATATACCTACCTGAATAAATTAGAGATAAAAAAAATATATATATAATTTTTTATTAATGCTCTCTCTCTCTCTCTCTCTCTCTCTCTCTCTCTCCGTGTGTTTTTTTTTTTGCCGTGAATTGAAATAACATTTGAAGAGTAGTATGCAGGCAGACTCTAGTTTACTTCGAGTAGAGAAAGGCAAATACGGAGGCCTGCAGGTTGTTGAGATATATGATCGTTGTCGCTATATTCTCTCACACACAGATGTAAATATAATCGGCGTGTGAATGACTCAATGTATTGATCAACTTTGAGAAAGCTGCCTGCCTTCCTGCACTACTACTTAATGTTCAACCCAGGGGAAGTCACAAATAGCTTTCGAGTTAATTGGCGGCCACTACGTCAAATCTAGTTGCTTGCTTTGATTTCTCAAAAAAAGAAAATTCCCTGCTTATCCACCTCCTTCAATTAATTTGTTAGTTCATATATATATTTATATTTTCTTTCAACAAACGACGACGTCTTTTAATTTTACCTTCTTGTTTGACAGTATCCTAAATATTTTCTTGTTATCCAAACAGATTATGCCTTAGTATATGCAGTACGCTTTTTAAGTATTCAGTACTGTGCTTGTAACCCTACCAACTGATTGGGGTAGGCTGTAGCTAACTTTTCTGGCCGATCTAGATTGGGTTAGATTGGCGGCCAATAAGCCCATTTAAGCATCTAGGTATCGGCCCAAATGTTTTGAGACCAGTATGGATGTAATTCGGCTGAAAGGTTGGACAATCAACGACTCTCTCGGTTTTCATCCTGGTAAGCCCAAAATGAAAAAAGGGCAAAAAAAGGAAATAAAATGTTCAATGTTGTCAAAATCAAAACAAGGAATAGTAGGACTTGAATGATTTTTTATTTTATTTTTTTAATCTCTTTTTTTAGCATAGAATTTAAAATTCCTAAACCTGAAGAATTGTGCTACTTGTCATCCGTTAAAGTATAAGAGATTTAAATTTTTAATTTTTTATGCAAATTAAATTTTGTCATATGATATTACTTTACACATTAACTTATAAATAGAATTTTCGAATATTTGATTCAAAGAAGGTGTACGTAACATAATAATTTCACCATATTGTAATATTCTTTGAATTGTCCAGTTTATCCTAATCATTGAATTGTCAATCAATTATTAACATATTCAGATTCTGTTATTCATGTGCAAACAGGCTGATCTTCTCCTGAAATTACTGATCAGACCCATGTCTTTTTCATTTCATCCAGTTTACTTCTGGCCGGAACAGATGGATAAACAAAACTTTGTATAATAATACTATTGATATCACACGTCAACTTCTCATCACCTTCTCCATGTCTATGCTATCCATTGATCGGTATCTTCATGAGACATCGCCTTCCGGATAACATCAATCATGCATACAGTAGACAAGATAGTACTCTGCACACTTAGCAGTGTCAAAATCATACGCAGAACCTAATTAAGCAATCGGAACGAATCATATACGGAACAATAAATGTCCTTTTACATTGAATCTTATAATATATAAGTGAACTTCAGGCGCTGCCATGCATGCACGACGAACTAGCTCCATCCGCCACAACTTGAGCACATCTGCATACGTGAATGAATTCTGTCCATCCAATCAAAAGTACTACTGGTCCCTGATCAAAAAACTTTTTCATCTAGAGGTCCAAAGTGAGAAGAGACAGATGGTGAAATTATTTTGGCATTTCGTTTTTGCGCTGATAAAAATGAGAGCAGGCAAGATGAATGGACCCCATGTACAGGCTTAGATCCATCGATACAGATAAATCTGGACCAAGGATCATTAATGGGTTCAGGGAAAAAAACGAGAAGCATGCAGTGAGAAGGGCCCCCTGTTAAGTCAGCTTGATGGATCAGGCCATGTGCATGCAGGGAGTTCATCTTTCTTGCGAGTTTCTTTGTAAAATTTTATTATTTGCACTGTACGTTGACCTTACAAAATAAATCATGAAATATAGATTTGAAGATAAAAGACAATTTGTAAAATTTAATTCGTATGTATGGTCATATTGTTCTTTCGGCTCTTTCTCTCTCCTAATTTTTACTCTTTTTGTTCTTAATTTTATTTCGTCTGTAGCATTATCATCATCTATTGAGACTCTCTTTAATTTCTTGTTAGAGTATTAACAATGGACTAGCCAAATATCAATACAAGTCCAAACTTTAGCTAAATCTGAGAAAAAGCTTCCACATTGGACTAGCCAATAGTCTAAAGCTTAAGACTTGAGCTACAGTAAATCTTAAGTCCTCTTCAAACATAACTAACTACTATTTACAATGGAGAGCAATATGTTATTATTTCATCACTTCCCTCTCTCTTTGAATGGTAAAACATGCATGGCATGCACTAGTAAAAATTTTTATTTATTCTACTAATTATGAATATTGATAGAGTAGACACATTATTTCTATAAAGCATGAAGATCTAGGAAATATACGAATTGTATTTGCAAAAAAAAATAAAAGAATAAAAAAAATAATATTATATTATTATTTTAACTTTAAGATAGCTAGTCTAATGTAGACTCATTTAGTAAAAAATTAATACTATAACTAAAAGTTAAAATTTTTATTAAATTTTAGACTTGACAATGCCGAATGCTCTTAGTTGGTTTGCTTATCTTTGTGGCTAATAAATCTCTTACCGCAATGTAGTCTAGGCGATTGAGATGACTTCAAAAAGACAAAACCCAAAAGGAAAAGGAAAAAGAAAAAGGCAAACAAAACATAAAGGAAACATCACAGAAAGAATTAATGGTAATTACAATTAAGCAATACCGAGTATACTATAAATATTAATATATAGGAGTACCTAAAGTTTCTGATAGATATCTCTATCTATCCATGCAAAAATGGTCCCTCTAATATTTATATGAAAATGGTCCCCTCCTCCACCATTCTGCTTCATCCCTCTTTTGCAATCTTCTTTGTGTTTCATTAAAAGAAACAATGCATTTTTATTCCTCTCGTCTCGCAGTTACCGACCTCAGTTCGAGTACGGTGCGAGAGAGAATTTGGGATACAAGTTTGGTTGATGAACACGTGTCAAAAGCCCAGTAATTCAGTCCAAGGTGAGGATCTGGCTCCTCTCCTCCCCCTAACCCTCCCCTCCTCTTTTTTTCCCCCTCTCCCTGCTTTCCATGCAGGAACATGTTTGTTTGTAGGGAAAAGTTCTAATTTTTCTGCGATGTGTACCACAATGACCGTACACTTGAGATAAATTATTAATCTCATTTACTCGTATTGGGTCTGTTAACGCGTAAATTTTCACGATATATTGAAATGGAGGAAAGGATTATCCCGGTCTACAATGGTATTGATATGATATTTTTGTTTCGTTTATAAAATAAATAATAAATAAGTAAATAAAAATAAATAAAGAGAGATACTAAAATTTATATAGTTCGATATAAAAGTTTACGTATATAAGCTAGTTGGGAATTTTTTTTATTTAGAAGAAAAGGACGGTATCCTAAATTTAAAAAGAAATATATTTAAGGATGAACTTTACTATAATAAATAATTTAACAATCTCTCATCACTCAAATATCTCATAATATAATGAAAAAATTTTAAAAAGATTATTTAAAATCGCTATATGTGATGAAATTTGTATATAAATAACTTTTTTAGAGAGTTCGCGAAGAATTATCCTTTATTTATAGAGATCTTTTATTTTATAGAGATTTGTTTTCCTTTTTAGAATCTTAGAATTAAACTTATCTTCTGAATCATTTTCTTTCTAGAAATTTGAACCAATTTTTTTTTTCTATTTCTTTATTATTAATAGTAGATTTTCAAAAAGTTGGACCAATAAATTTAGTTCCTAACAGGTCCCACAACTTTGGATACCAGATGATCATCAGTCTTTTTAGCCATACATATTTAGGATAAAGGGCGAGATGTTCAGGATTCGGAAGCACGTACGCAGGCTTTTGTCTGAAATTTACAACCACACAGGTTATAACTCATTGCAACTTCTTAAATTACACTTTAGTCGATGGCAGAGAAAACAGTTAACAAATTAAAGTACCTCTCCCATCCCCCTTAAGATGCAGAGTCCTATTCTGTGCTTTATACTAATTACTAGAATTAGTGCAGACAAAAAAAAAAATTTTCTGAATTTATTTATCTGTTTTGGGATACTCGAAAGTTTTTATTAATTTTTTCTGATATATATATATATATATTGTTATTCTCTTTGTTATATTAATGTCTATAAGAAGATAATATAAAAGCACCCGCGAATAAAAGAAATTTGATTTGTAAGTTAATGTGAGAGACATATTCTTGACGTATTTTATGTTTTTTAAATATAAACTCCTGGCATGTGAATGATGAGGATCTTGAAAAAAAATAATTGATGGTGTACCATGGTGGAGCTTCAGATCATGTAGTACCACTAAAATTACAGGAATACCTGCCAGTTTTTTTATTTTTTCTACTTATTTTTCTGACCATTCAAAAAGAATGCAAGGAGTGGTCACAATCAGCCAATCTGCTCAATCTTTGCTGTATTTGGAGGGAGATCTTGAGGTGGGAACCCATCTATGAAAATTGATATGTGTGTGGGCTGCCCTAATTTATTACTGCATCAAACACTTTACAGTCTGTGTTGTAGAGCTGAAATAATTGAAAGATGACGCGCATTTTGCACAGCGCAAGAAAAGAGAATTATTTATTTACCACAAATAGAAAATCCACATGCGCTTCTTTTTAAGCTATATTTGGATAATATTATCATTATAATTTTTTAAAATTTTTACATAAATTATAATAAATAACTTAACATTTTTAAATATTAAAATAATATTAATATTAAAAAATAATATCTTATTTTATCTAATCTCATCTCATTATTTAAATCAAACTTTAGTGGGACTGGTGATCCATAAGCCTCACAACTTTATCAGCCAAAACTCTGTAATTTGGTATCTGTTTGTTTAACTCAGTCCCACTCTTATCTACTTTATAATAATGTGACCTTTAAATGATCAAAATTGTTTCTATACATACTAATTTGAAACATTAGTTTTCATTCATCTAGTAATTAAGTTTTCAATTTAAAGATTAAAAATAATTAATGCATGACATGCATGGTATTTACAATTAATACTTTCAAAAAATAGGTAAACTAGTACTTGTTATGTTTGGATTATTAGGTTATATTCATGGTAACTTGGATAATAATTTAAGAATCGTACGTTATAGAAATGAATGATATAATCTGAGGGCTCAAACAAGAAGGAAAATATATACTAGGAGCTAGCTCCTTTTACTAGGGTTTGAACTTTGAACTAAAAGAACATATACATCTTTCTTCAAATTTAACTATTTCGCTTTAAGAGCTTTCAAATGAACGTGATATCTAAAAAAAAAATGATATATATAAATTTTAAATGTACACGTCCTTTTTATAAAAAAGATGGTTTCACCATTAAAAAAAAAATGTTAAAACTTATTATTATTATTTTTAATAGAATCCATATTTTTATAAAAAAAATTATATAAAAGTTGTATATTTAGTAATTAACATTACTCCATTTCAAAACGCATCAAATTGAAAGTTAAAAAACAAGCTGGATTGGCTGATATGCGGCCTGTATCTTTACCAGCTGACAGCGATCATTTCGTTTTGTCAAGTAATGGAGTTGAAAAGATTTGACTTTCTCAGTTGTCCCATCTTGCAATTACCGTTTGACGTTTGACGACAAAGTAATTATAGTACTCGGCCAGCTTGAAGAATTCTACTCATTGAAAATACCCGTTGAGGTCTGTGTTCTTTTATCTCCGGCCATGTACAGGCTACAGCTTGTTCTTTAATAACTACTTTTACAATCTGGCTTTGCTTATTTAAGGTGGAGATCAGAACAGTAACATCATATATATAGAAAAAGAAGTTGGTTTATTAGTAGAAAGTTATCAGGTAGTACGTGCTACATGATTTAAAACCCATTTTTATTGTCAAGAAGATTCTTAAAACGCGACGTTGGAATTGATCGAGGGATGCAGAACAGGGAAGATGCTAAAATAATAATAATAATATAAAAATAATATTTTATTTAATTTTTAATTTTTATCTTAAAATATTAATATATATATATATATATATATATAATTGTTTGTTTACAGAGTCTACAGATACGTACTTACTGTGTTCTGTTCGTGTAATTTATATATTTGACGGATATTTTTTTACGCTGAAAAAAAAAAGGAAGATCAGTTTACGTGTGGGCGTTAATCCTCTGCAGGATTGATATAATTAATCTGGTCTCGGTCTAGACTGTATTTTTAAATAAGATAAGATGAGGTAAATTGTAATAAAAATTAAAAATTATATAAAATATTAATAAAAAATATATATTTTTAATATTATTTTTATTTTAAAATTTGAAAAAATTAAATTATTTATTATATTTTATATAAAAAAAATTTATAAATAAAAATAAATAAATAAAATAAAAAATTTTGTGAAAATGAAGTATAGCTACTTTTGGAGGCCAATGTTTGGTGGAGACACATGGACTCTATTGATCGGACTGAAACATTAACAAGTAGATAACATTACGGTTTGACTTTGCGGACCTATCTTACTTTTGCATTGAACATCAAACAAACTAGCTAAGCTAGCCAATAGCTAGGGCTCTGACTCTGTGACACTCCTGGATTGCTTGCTAGGGATCTCGTTATGGGGATGGGTTCAATTCCCTAAGGTTGAGGTTATATATACTCCTGAAAACAAGGGTCATTGCAAGACTTTGCTTCTTTTTTCTTTAGTACTACCGTTTTTTCGGCAAATAAAATGACACCACACATGTTTTTATTTATTTATTTATCAAAATTGTTATTTAGGTGGATATATAAATAGATAGGGAGTCAAAGCTTGTTACTACACAAAGGATTCGATATCCATTTTGCATATATTTGGAGAAGATATCATAGTCACGATCAAAGAAAGCGCGTCGGGACACCTCTCCCGTATTTGCCAGCATAAACCGTGCATGTTATGTCAAAACCGGAGATTTATTCAGTTACTTTACGTGAAAATGCATGCGAATTAGCAGCGAGGGGTCGGTGTTGTACACGGACCTTTTAACTGCTTACATATCCAGAGTTAATTATACAGTCATCGACTATTTCGTTGTTGAACTGGAACACAGACCAGAACATAATAACGGAGAGAGAGAGAGAGAGAGAGTGAGCATCTCTCCCTGTGTGATATCTAACCGATCTGCGACCCCCTCGGGTCTTATCATATGCATACTCTCTCTCTCTCTCTCTCTCTCTCTCTCTGAGCTATGAGCTCCGTCTCATTTGAAGCTAATCACTTGGTCCCACATTCGCACGTGCGCTATCTGATCACCCACTATCTCTCACGTGCCACTGCTGCTGTCTCCCCCACACCCTCTATTCTTCTGTGTCCTCTCTCTCTGATCTGCAGCTTTACAGCGTTCCTGATCTCAAGGATTTTAACCCCATTGGTGTGTAACAAAGAAACCAGACCCCTTTCACTCCTCACTGTCTCTCTCCCTGTTTGTCTCGAAAATCCTTCTTCTTCCTATTCTTTTCTTGTTCTCACGACAAAGAATATTTAAATAGTAGAACCAGCAAATCCATCCTGATTCACGTTGTATACACCATAAACCATACACCATACCCACCTAGCTATAACAGCCATAGGATAACGCTCTTTCATACGAACGAGAGAGAGAGAGAGAGAGAGAGAGAGAGAGAGGGACAGAGAGAAATGGAGATTGGCGGGAACATGATTGGTCAGAGCAACGTTGAAAGGGGGCAAAATGCTAATAATGCTAATATTGGGTGGGATATCTGGGAGCTTAATACTTCGAGGATGGATTGGAGTGGTGGTAACAGTACGTTGTACACCGCCGCCAACGACGCCTCCGCCATCACGGGGGGGAGTTCCAGCATCACGCGTAATCAGGATGCGAGTGCTGCGCACGCGCTCGATTTCCCTCACCTCGACTTGGACTACCAGTACCACCACCACCACCACCGGCAGCCGCCTCTATATTCCGGAGATGGGTCCCACTGCCACCCAGATCCCCACCTAATGTGCTTGAAGCTGGGCAAGAGGCACTACTTCGAGGATACTTCCCTTCTGGGTGATCGCCACGTGGCTGGGTTATCGTCAATAGGCAAGAGAGGCAAACCCTTTTATAGTGGCGGAGGTGGTGGTGGGCCCTCCTCCTCATCTTTGCCGGCGACTGTGCCGAGATGCCAGGTGGAGGGGTGCCACGTTGCGCTTCTGAACGCCAAGGAGTATCACCGGCGGCACAAGGTCTGCGACATGCACTCAAAGGCTCCCAAGGTGGTGGTTCTAGGGTCCGAGCAGCGTTTCTGTCAGCAGTGTAGCAGGTATCCAATCATCATCCTCATCCCATGGCGTTAATTTGACTATATACCCTTTCTCTTCATGCATTTGCTAATTAATAGGGTTAATCATATACTACGAGATGAATGGGGCTGATGGGTGTGAATGGGTGAAAATGACTGCAGGTTTCATCCAGTCTCAGAATTCGACGAGTCAAAGAGGAGCTGCAGGAGGAGATTAGCAGGGCACAACGAGCGAAGAAGGAAGAGCGCGCATGATTCCGCCAACAGGAACTCTACTCAAGGTATACACTTGTTTCTGTAATTTTTATTTTATTTAGTTTCCTTTGATCGTATTGTACTCAATTCTTATAGTCATTATTGATCTCTAGCTAGCATAATTGGCATTTTGGCTGTTTTTGATCCAATACCAGCATACATAAACGATACTTTTAATAATTTTTTTATAAGTAATTGTATTAATCCAAAAATTATTACAATAAAGTTTAAAACGAGCAAAAGGGCTTTAAGCGCATAAATGATACTTGTAGTACTTTTTTTATATAAGTAATTATTGTGTTAATCCTGAAAATATTACAATATTAAAGTTTAAAAGAAGCAAAAGGCCGGCCCCTAGGGCTTTAACCATATGCCTAGAGTTTCATCTTATTAGGGGTTACAATTACCAGTTTACTGCAATCGAAAGATACCTTAAGAAATGAACCGATTAAACTCCCTTAGGCGTTACTCGAAGCACTTGGTTTTCCTCAAGTTTTATTCATTTCCAGAAAGTTTGCATTAAGGTTACTCTTGTTTTTTTATGTTCTCATGATCATGCCCTTAGATGTCAGAAGCTGGTGCATGAGGAGGTACACTTGAACTTCCATTTGTGGGGGTCATCCCTTTTGTTTATTTGGTTACTCCAATGTTCCTCCACTTCCCGACTGCAACAACCTTAATGTCAGCCTCTTTACAATTTTTTTTCCAGGCTTCATTAGTTGATGGGGTATTGATATGATGAGATCTCGTAATGGTTTATGACTACTTAAAACTGCACGCTTGGGGTTTCCAAGTTAATTTCACTTTAACCTGTGTTGGTCTTCCATGATCAACAGCCAAGGACTTAGGTAATTCATTATAGTCTTGAACCTCTATGCAAGTTCAAGCAAATGAAGAGTCTCTCTTAGTGATGATAGTATGTAACTCATAAAAATATTCAATTAAAATACTCTATAGTCTTGAATCTCTATGCAACTCATAAAAATCATTTTCTAGCCCCATTACATCTTCCAACTCTTGGTGTCAAGTTTTTTCGACCCAATCCTTCACTAGTCATGAATACATGGGTCCTATCAAGAAAATATTCAATAAGTATTTTTCCATTGTGTAAAACCCTAATTAGTTGAAGTTTTAGCTAGATGTAATGTTATCACTTTAGCTCAAGTCATGATTCAACAAAATGTTGTTTCAAGTTTCAACAATGATGGTGTTTTTCTGCCGTTGCCTTTTAAACAATGCTAACTTATGTACTTGAGTTTTTTTTTTAACCCGTTGATTTTCAAGATGCTTGTTGGTTTCTTGGACCCCCTTTTTTTAACAATTCTGCTAGGTACAGGCGGTTTGGCACGCCAACCGCGTACCAATTGCTGACATGGCGGCCTTTACATTAAAGAAGAAAATATGAAAGAAGTAGAGGCCCAAACCAAAATCTCCCCCCAAATCTCAACAGCTGACAGAAACCAAAACCTCTCCCAAATCTCCACCGCCTGCAATCGATGTGAAAGTTGTCGTAATTCCACCTGCAGTCAACCAGAAAGTCACCATCTGAAGACGACTACCCCCCAAATCTCTCCCATTTTCTGCCCTCGACAGAAACAGAAACCGTTGAGGACTATAAAAGCTTAGAAATTGATGAATTTTTAACAAGGTGTGCACGTCATAAGTAGCAGTTCTTGGTCCCCCAACTCTGCCTTATCTTGATCTTATCTCCTTTGCATTCTGGAAAAAAGAAATAATTGAAAATATAAAAGCTTGTTTGGTAGGCCATCACTGTTTCCCTCATTCCACGGCCATTCTTCATCTTCCTTGGTCTCCTCCTCAAAGTTCTGGCCAAAACTTTAGTGCAGAGATCATTTCAAAGATAATTTATATAACCAGAGACATTATCAAAACTATTTCTGCTTAGTTCTTGTTATAACTGGGAATCCAAAGGTATCAAACAAGACCTGTTGATTGTGTTTTCAAACCCAACTTCAACTCCTTCCTCCTTAATTTCTCTTAACGGTGTGTGAGATGCAATTTCTTTTTTCTTGCACACTGCCGGAAGATAATGGAGAGCGCTGTCTGAAGGGAGTCAACTCTAGCTCCGACCTCGGTGGCTTTCTTGAGTATAGAAGCGGTGGAGATGTCCTATAGCTCGTCATCGTCTTCTTGGAAGATCAAATCATGAAAGTTGTTGTGTACTTCCGGACTTTTCAGAACAACAATTCCGTCTCCCGCCTCACCCATGCTTACCGTTTCATTAACCTCCATTCCATGTCATCTTCGGTGCGCATGGGTGCGCAAAATCGCTTGAAAAGAGACTTTTCCTTTTTTTATTTCCCTCCCTATAGCTGGCCCTTCACTCAAGCAACGATTGCTATTCTTAGCTTGTGGTTTTGATGGCACTTCCCCACTCATTCCGTTTGCTTTTGTATCATCTTCATCGCACACTCCAAATATGAAACAACATGCACCACTTGTGAATTAAGTATAAACTTCATCCCTGTGTTCACAACTAGCTTCTCTATTATATTTTCATTCTTCCCAAGCTAGTATTAAATCTGACTTAGTTCGGAATTCTTGATTCTTCCGTCCCATTTTCTCTCACTCACTTCTGGTATGGTTTAGTACCCCATTCCTGCCTTAGTCTTGACAACCATACAAAACCTTCCCTTCCATGGCAAAGAGACTTTCTTCCAAGGGCCACCAGAATGCCTTGGTACCTGTTGATTTGTGTTGTGGGGGGTTTCTCTCCTTCCTCCTAGAAAAGTAGTTATTTTCACACTTTGAGTCTCTTTTAAAGAAATAAAAAGGTAGGGCATGCTACCTGCACCTAGTGGATTGGCAGCTGGCCACTCTGCCCTCCCAACACCCAGTCTCATCCTGCATGGGTGGGTGACCCCGTCTGGCTGCCAGGCGGATTGATGGCCATGCAAACCATCCATAATTTGCCAAACAACTTAGATTTTACAAATACCTTCATCAAGTCCATAGATCTTAGAGATCTATTCCTCAAATCCATAGATCAATCATCAAACCCCAAATATACAAACATAGATAAAAAAATATCATCTTAAAAAAAAGCATTGCAGCAATGACCATGGGTTTAAGCAAAGAAATACGGCCACGATTGATCGTGGGTCTGCACAAAGACCCATAGCCCGTCGTGGCCGTGGTTCTTTGAGCAAACCCAATGCCATGTTGTGGCCTATGGCTCAAGGCAAAAAACCTTGGCTTGGCCCTAGATCTAAGCAAAGAACCACCTCCACGAATGACCGTGAGTCTCTTAGCAAACCCACGACCATTCGTGAACTCAGACACACAACCACACCGTGGCCCATTGGTGTCTCACAACCTTGAAGAAGAAAAAGTGGAGGAGAAGGAAGAGGCATGTTGCCTGTTGCGGGGTTGGAAGGGTGACGGAGTAGGTGATGAAGAATAGAAGAAGAGAGAAGAGATTGAGAGATTTTTTTTTTTTTTTTTGGGGCGGGGGGGTGGTTTCGAAGTCGAAGTCGGTGGGAGAAAGAGGAGAGCAGAGAAAATGAAGTAGGGTTTTGAAATTTCCCTTTTATTCTAGGGTATGCGGGGCGGGTGGGTCCGGATGTAGGGGCTTGCCCAGCAGCCCTAAACAAAAGCACAAATAAATATTTTCATTGGAAGTATCCTTAGGAAGAAAAAGCAATAATGCTGGGACTTCCATGTTCTTATTCTGAGAGACACTCCATGATGATGCACAACATTAACCATTTAAATCTATTGTTTAAATATATATATATCTTTGGTTTTTTTTTTTCCCTTCATAACTCAGTAAGTATAATTCGAATATGCTGTCCTTCAGGCCCTATGTATCTTTGAAGTATGGTAGAATTGATTTTCGTATGTGTACTTAAATAGTTAATTATAGGGTCCTGCGAAAATGAAAGTTTAAATTAGATCACCGTGCAAATTAAGGTTTTAGTTTTAAGGATTTATTATTATATCCATATGGAACACAAATGGCATTTTATATTTAATTGGGTGAAGTGTAAAGTTAGGATTCAAATTCAGGACTTTTGCCTAATACCATGTTAAATTACAAATTGTCCAAAAAACTTATTATGAGAATATGTAAATTTAATTATATAAATTTTATATGAACAATGGTGACGAAAGACCCGTGCCAATATGCATAGATGTCTGGTTCTTGAAAGACTATTCCCTTCCCTGCCATCAGTCCGGTCCTTGTTCAATCATCTGCCTGATCTGTCAAGGTTTGACTAGCAAAGTGAATTAATTGGAGTGGAGTTCATCATGTGCTTTACGCTAATGGTATTTATCATAGGAATTGTTATTGTACCATATACTCATGAGATTGCGTCCCACTGATGAGACCAGTTTCTTTCATGGGATTATTTTTCATGATTTTGTTTTTCTGGTATAAGCCCTTGTTAACTCTTTAGTTTTTATAGATTGTATATTAATTGGAGCTTATTGGTATACAGTTCTTTACAGTTTTATATTAATTCAATGCTTTCTCCCATTTCCCACAGAAAGTTCCAAATCTTTTTGTTTTAATTGTCAGTGGTAGTCCCCCCCAAATGCAGGAAGGTGTAAACTGAATAATGGAAATTATATGCTATCTTATCAAATTGGCAGGTGGAGGATTATCATACTTATCATCGCCGACAGGACGTGCTCTCTCTCTTCTGTCATCTAAGACTGATTCTTGGGTTTCTCCTGCTGATCTCTCCTCTAGATCCAGTGCTGCATTATGTGAATTAATAGCAGAACACCGTTCAGGCATCTTGGCTCGGCAGCTCAGTTTGGATCGAGACTGGTGCAACCAAAACCACGGAATGGAGGACCTAGGAGAGATCCAACCAAGGTCCTCCAATTCCCTCTTATCTCATCAGCAGCACATCATGTTTCCCGAGCCACATGGTTGGAACCGGTTCCATGGAAGTGACACCCACGTGACATTAGACCTCATGCAGGCTTCTAGCTCGGCCTTTGGATTGCTGTCTGTGAGGGAGAAAAGCAAGGAAGAGGAAGAAGAGTGTTCCAACGTATGGAACTCCTTTCATGGAGACCCTGTAGCTTGATTTTTGTTCTTTGATTTTGTATCTTATTAGCTTGAGGACATATGTATAGAAGTCGTACTGTAGGATGATTGTTTGTCAAACTGTATAAATATTCATTTATCGATATCGATCGAGCGAGACCAAATTTTGTAGGTTTATCATTGTTTATTTGCCACAAAAGTTCGTCAAGTTCTTTGATACCCAAGGCATGCAGTACGAATCATAGATAATCATATATATTCAAGCTGTGTTGGAAACATCAATATAAATCATTTGGAGTTCTTAATGTGTACTTCTCTCTCGATAGAGCTCAAAAAATACTGGAATAGGATCTTCGGATTAAAGTCAAGACGCTACACACATCCTGGCTATTGATATTCTTGGTGTCGATTATAGTTGTTAAAACGAGGGATGATTCTTAATAATGGGTTGGATTGGACCAGCCCATGCAATATGGGTATATTATGGTCCAACTACTAAAAATAAGACATAACAACATCTCGTGTTCTAACGTTCATCAGTGCATTATGATTAGCTTTAGTTAAGGTACAGCTAGCAATGGTAATATTCATTAGGGGGTCCACTTGATCAAGTCCTGTTTTTTTTTTTTTTTTTTTTTTTTTTTTTTTTTTTTTTTTTTTTTTGTTTCCCTTCGGTTTCAACGGTTAATTAACACAGTACGTACATGCCTACTAATTTTTTACTTCATTCTACAATATTATTTCAAATCTTTATGCAAAAGTTACGATGAAAATGGAATTTAGAAGACACTTCTATTATTTTTAAATAAGTATTATATACAGCGAGCCGATAACATGATGAAAATAAATCAAAAGAAAAATTAAAAGAGACTTCTATTATTTCTTAGTAAGAGTATTACATACAACGAGAGGGCGTATTTCTAACGGCCTTATTCTACATTTTTTTTTTTACAAAACATAATGTTTCATGACTTAAACGAGTACTTAATAATTTGTAAAAACTTGAAGCATTTAATTTGAAATTTCTCTTGAAATTAATTACCACGCTCAGTGTTGTGATTGACTAAATGAATACATAGATACTAAAAGACCTAGTGGGAAATAAAACTTGAGCTACTAAAAGAGGCCTGGAACACTTTGATGTGAAGATCTCCCCGAAGAAAAGGGCAGTGGTGCTGCATGCTGTCATTTCTTGCCCTAATCCTCAATTGGAGATTGGAGACATTGAAGATGCATACCAAACCCTAGCCGCAAAGTGGAGGGGACTTGGAAGGTCAGTCAAAGTGGAGAGGCTTACATAGAGCTCGAAGTTTTTGTTACTAAAGTGGCTGAGGTGGCGAGCCCTAATCTGCCACCACCCCAGAAATAAGACTATTATCTTAGAATTGTAGAGGTATAGCACGACCTCTAGCAATTCGTAGTGTGAGGGCTAAATCAAGAATCATCAGCCTGATTTAATTTTCCTTTTAGAAACTCTGATATGTGATGATAATACTACTAGTATATTGTAAATAGATTAGGGTTCTCTATGTATTTGCATGTCACTCCTTCGAAAAAATGGGGAGGTTTGTTAATGTGGCGTCCGGATATGGATGTTGAACATGTTCATGTTGGTGGTAATGTAATGGCTTTATTAATGTACTCGGATCCTGTCCAAGTGCCATGGCTACTATTGTTGGTTTATTGTCCTGCATAACCACATGAGAAACAAGCTTTTTGGACACTGGTCAACTCAATTGCAGTAGCCTTTCCAGGTCCAATCTTCGGTCTAAGAGACTTTAATACTGTGCTTAGTCAAACAGAGAAGATAGGAGGAAAACCCTTTGCATCTTCCTCTACCCCCACTGGTCTTAGCCTTTTTATGAATCAGCATAGGTTAGGGGATTTAGGGTATGTGGTTCAAAGTTTACATGGACTAATAACAGATTTGGGAAAAGTCATATCTGTGAGAGACTTGATAGAGGAATAGTTAACTCTAACTGGACTTTACTCTTTCATGATACTAAGATTCTACATTTGCCTATTCATACATTGGATCATGCACCACTCCTTCTGAGTACTTTAGCTTTAAAAAAGGTTCATAACTCTTTCAAATTTGAGGGGTTTTGGGCTCGTGACCTTGGTTGTCACTCAATCATTAAAAGCAATTGGGAGAGATCGTTTATAGGATCACCTTCTTATATTTTTTCTCAAAAAGTAAAAGCTGTAAGTAAAGTCCTTAGAATCTGGAACAGAGAAAGTTTTGGTCCCATTCAAACTTCTATCAAGGCCCTAAATTTTCAACTATCTCAAATCCAATCTGAGGATCACTCAGATTCTTCTCTTCCTTCATAGGAGAACCTGAAATTGCGTCTCTCTGAACAATTGAAAAGGGAGGAAATCATTTGGAGGCAAAAATAAAAATTGCAGTGGCTAAGCATCACCACCAATCTTAACACTAAATTTTTCCATATGACTACCACTATGAGAAGAAAGAGGAATGATATTTCATATATCAAGAACTCCTCTAACTAGTGGATCAATGACCCATCCATCATCAAGACCATGGTTATTGATCATTTCAGTAAAATTTATCATTCCTCCTGTCTTGATTTCCCTACAAATCTCGACCAATTGTTTCCTAAAAAAATCTCTTCCTTTGACAACGAAAACCTTTGCAAAATCCCCTCGGAAGAAGAAATCATGGCTACCATTAAGCAAACTCCATTTTCAAAATCTCCTGACCCTGATGGTTTTACTGACTTTTTCTACAAATATTACTGGGAGGTAATCAGAGAGGACCTCATTCATGCTATTAAGCATTTTTTCCAACTGGTCATTTTTTGCAAGAACTTAATCAAACGCACATTGCTTTAATTCCTAAGACTAATTCTCCTAATACTGTTCATCAGTTTAGGCCAATTAGCCTTTCTAATGTGTGTTATAAGATTATTGCAAAAATACTAGCCAACATGCTTAAACTAGTCTTCAATAGATTTATTTCTCTTTATCAATCTACCTTTATTGCTGGTAAAGACATTCAAGAAAACACCATTGTCACTCAAGAAATATTTCACTTTATGAAAAAACCAGGAAAAAGAAAGGTTTAATGGCGATTAAAATTGACATGGAGAAAGTTTTTGATTTCATGGAATGAGAATTTCTTCTTAGTGTCCTAAACTGTCTAGGCTTTCATTCTACTTGGGTAAACTGGATCAGAAATCGCATCACAACTGTTTCTTTCTCTGTGCTAATAAATAGTGAACCTTGTGGGCATCTTCAGCCTTATAGGGGATTAAGGCAAGAATATCATATTTCTCCTTTCCTTTTCATTATAGGAAGTGAGGTTCTTTCAAGACTGATCACTGGGGAAGAAAGTTTAGGAAACATTAAGGGCATAAAGATGGGGGGAGGCAAGGCCCTCATCTAACTCATCTTCTCTTTGCTTATAACCTCATCCTCTTCGGCAATGCCTCGGCTAGAAATGAAAACTTCTTCTTGAAATGCCTCGATAAATATTCTGTTTGGTTGGGTCAAAGGATTAATAGAGGCAAATCCTTCATTCCGTTTAGTAAGCTAACCCCTTCTTCCACAATTAGAGAGATCAGGTCAGTAATGGACTTCAAATTATCCTAAAAAAATTCAAGTAGCTTGGCCTTCATTTGAATCTGGATAGGAGCAATAAAAATCTTTTTGAGGATATGAAGGAAAAGATTCAAAACAACTTGGCAGGTTGGAAAACCAAGCTTTTTTCCCAAGCAGGTATAACTACTTTAATTAGGTTAGTAGCTAGTTCCATCCCAGCTTACACGATATCCAGTATCCTCATTCTAAAAGCCATCGCCTGTAGCATTGACAAATCCCCACCAAAATCTCATAAATTCACTCTTAAATTTTGGAATTCCATTTGTAAACTTAAATCGATAGGAGGGTTAGGCACGAGGCTCACTTCAAATTTTAACAAGGCTCTTATGTGAAAATTAGGTTGGTCTCTTCTCAACAAGGACACAAGCATTTGGAAAACGGTTCTTTCAAACAAATATCTTAATAATAACTCTTGGTTAGATGCTTAAATCAAACCGAGCGACTCAAAAGTTTGGAAAGGGCTGGCAAAACAAAGAGAGTTCCTTGCCTCTAGTCTATGCCATCAGATTAATAATGGAGCAAGTATTCTTGTATGGAAGGACTCTTGGATCCCCTCTCTATCTCCACCCCTCCCCATTCCATCTTCTCCAGATATTTACAAAGACCATGCCTTAAGAGTCTCTGAGTTAACACTCGAAGAGCCAAGAAGAGGGAATACTTTTCTGCTTCAAGTCCTCTTCTTTGAGGAAACGGCCAAAGAAATTGAAAAAGTTCCCCTTGCTTATTATAATTTTCATAATCTAAAGGACAGTGTAAAGTGGCTCCATCACTCAAGTGGGAATTTCTCCGTTAAGTCTGCCTATGCTACTCTAACTCTTCAAACCCATTGGAAATTTAACTCTTCAAACAATATTCTTCCCACTCGGTCCTTGTTAAAACAGTGCATCTCATTTAGTGAGGACCAAATCCTTTGCCCAATTTGTCATTCTTCTGAGGAAACAGTCTCCCATCCCTTTCTATGTTGTCCATGCTCAAGAATACTCTAGATAGAGGCAATCGTCTTGGCCCTTAGACATTGAAACCATTGCAGGGCAGGATATCTTTAATTGGATCTTGGCTATTTTGGAACCAGTCACTAAGTTGCATATTCCTCCTCATGAATCCTTAAATTTCCAAATTGTTGCTATTCTAGCAATGGATAATCTTGGTTCTATAAAAATCAGATTATACATGGATCTCAATCAATTCCTATAAATCAATTTGTGGGAAAGGTCCTTAGGCTTTACCAAGAACATAGCAGGGCTTGGGAAATGAAGAACAATATTAAAAGTCTCATGTGGAATCCCCCTCCCAAAGGCCAGGACAGTTTGGCAGTACAACAATTGCAGTGTGTATGGATCATTCAGGAAAAATTGTTGGATGTGTAATTGAATTTACAAGAAATTACAATTCAAATTGTGGAGAGGCACTAATAGCCTTCATAGGAATCCGTTTGGCAGCATGGAAAGAATGGAAGAGCATTGTCATTGAAGGTGACTCCTAGGTAGTGATTTTAACCTTGAAAAACCCATACCAAAACTCAGACTGGATTATAGAAGCCTTGATAAGAAATTCAAGAACACTGCTTAGCAACTTTGAAAGTTAAAAAACAGTTAAAATTCACGGACTTAGAACTAATATGTGCATTCCATTACGTAATAGGCATCCTCTAACTCAGTGTTTGGAGATATACTTATAATCAAAATATCACAATATCTATTAAATTTTCATAATGGAAAGGACCCACTCAGTTAGATTATTGCTTTTAATTAAATTCTAGTTTATATGTTTCTTCTTGTCCTATGGACCATTTTGAATAATGGAAGTTTTATAAGACTGAAAAAAAACAAATGGTCGATAATTAAAGACTATTCCAGTTTTGGTTTTTTTTTTTTTTTATGTGATGCGACAATTCCTTTTTTTAACACCACAAGGCACAAAGTACGTACTGAAGGGCGCCCCTCCTTATTGAAAAGACCTTACGGGATTATTCCTAGTCCAATCCAGGACTCGCTCCGAAATTATGCTGTCCCTATATCCCTTATTTTTTTGTACAATCCAGTAATTTACAGCTCCTAGAAAATTTCGTACAATCTCTATAAGCTTTGTTCAACCATAATGTTTCGTAGACATAAGTTTTGGTGTTGTCTTCTGCCGACAAAGTTAAATGTTGTTTCTACATTATATGAATAATTGTTTCTTTTTGGTAGGTATGTACGTAGGTGAGTAATTGCTCCTTTTGTTAGGTAAGGACCGGAGCTGAATAATTGTATCCTTGATAATTAGCAGGGATGTGCACAAAAAACAATTGAGTTAGAGTAACGTTACATGCCATCGTAATAATACGTAAATATTATGTAATTATTTTAATTAAAAAATAAATTATTATTAAAATGTTAATTTTATGATGGTAAATATTATTATTTTTTATTTTATTATATGTTGAAGAAACATTTTTTAATAAGTCCTAAACCCTAATACCATGAGTTTGAGTTTAATTAATTATGTTATAAATAATCAGTACTCTCGACTGGTCATTGCTCATATATAAACGGTAATTATAAATAGCCATCGGCTAAGTCTAGATTGTTTTCAGGAAATATTTATCTCATTTCATCATTACAAATTTTTTAAATTTTTATATAAAATAAAATAAATAATTTAATTTTTTCAAATCTCAAAATAAAAATAATATTAAAAAAATATAATCTAATAATATTTTATTTAATTTTTAAATTTGTTTATTTTCAGAAATGAGATGAGATGAGTTGAAATTAAAATTAAAAAATTAAATAAAATATTATTAAAATATATTTTTTAATATTATTTTTATTTTAAAATTTAAAAAAATTTAATTATTTATTTTATTTTATATAAAAATTTTAAAAAATTATAATAATAAAATAAAATGAAATAAAATGAGATGCGATATTTTCTAAAAAGAAACCAGGTGTAAGACAGTAAGCAGTTCTGTTCGTGCGAGTTTGACGTTGAAAATAAAGTTGGACCCACCTGGGAACACAAAATATTTTTCCATATCTCTCCTGAATAAATTGGAGACCCCACACAGCAACGTACTGACTAACCTAAAGAAACCCTCCTCGTGCAGGGTTTGAAAAGTCTGCTCAAAGCCTCAAAAGAAGAGTGGCAGTGAGAGTCAGTAGTTGCATTGAAGAAGGGGGAGGGGCCCAATTCTCTCACAAAGTTTAATCTGGCAATCAAAGTAATGACTCAGTGCTGGAAAAAAGAGGTTCATATCCTCTGCGCGGGGTTTCGGGACCAACAAAACTAGGCATATGGGAGCTATGGAAAATTGCTGATATAAAATGAATTTATAAATTAATATAATAATTATATCTATTTATAATAAAATAATGTTATAATTTAACATAATATATTAAGTCATCTTAATTTATAAATTTATTTTTATAAGATTTATTTAAAATTAAAGCATTTTTTATTGTTGAATGAAAATGTGGGTTGGCTTAGCTTCCTTTCTCCAACAAAAAGACTGCATTTAATAGTATAGGTTTTCAAGGAGTCAACATATATATATATACATATGTATGATGATAACGATCCTTGTTCTTGTAAAGTGTGAAAGCTTATACTTACTTTTACTAGATTCTACATATTGTTGTAAAATGCTTTAAATTCCATGCAGTTAGTGTGTTGCTGAAGAAGTGGAAAATATAAATAGATGTATATATAGTTGTTGCACAAGCTGGGTGATAATTAATATTGATGCATGTAGGTAAGGAGAGTATAGATAAATATCTTTCCCTACCACTCTACTCCTTTTGCAGAGGCATTAAATCTCCCAATTTAGCTACATACCCTTAAACAATTAAAATTATCAGAACCTGTATAGTAATTATGTGATTAATTGATTTTATTTTACTTGGGTATTAGTTTTTGTAAGAAAAAGATGTTATTTGTCACCACAAATTGATGTAATTAGAGACGAAGAAATGAAAGCAAATAATAATCTCGGTTACCTAATAAGAAATATTTTAAATGAATAAAACTGCATCTCATGCCTTAGTCCCTAATTAATTAACTTAATTAGTTTGAAATCACTTCAGTTGCGAGAAGTGTGAAGATGAATAGTAACTGATATATAACAATACACTTTATTTAAATAGTTGACATATATATATGGACCGAATTTAAATGTAAGGCATGATCAGAATAACATTTTTCATATAAAAATTCGAAGCATCATATCCAACAAAATTACAGTTTCTATTTTTTTTTTCGCCATTGGAGTTCTTGTTTAAGTTTGTTCACTCGTAAAAAAAAACCGAGGCCAAGCCAGCCTAGCTAGATCTCCAAATGATAGCTTGATACGCCAATGCTAATCAACAAGCTATATAGGGCTTTTTTCACTAGGGTGGGGGACAGAAAAAGACCCTTCTCCAAACATT
This sequence comes from Juglans microcarpa x Juglans regia, assembly GCF_004785595.1. Lineage (NCBI taxonomy): Eukaryota > Viridiplantae > Streptophyta > Magnoliopsida > Fagales > Juglandaceae > Juglans > Juglans microcarpa x Juglans regia. The sequence goes on along the minus strand of NC_054606.1, from coordinate 2,606,359 downwards.
TCTAGATGAGATATTGGATTCGTCGCTTCGCTTCTGATTTCAGTGTGCATTAAATGTGGCCACCGAAAGAGATTGAGGAGGAAGATGAATTGGGCATGGATTTTAAATTTTAATTAGTAGGCTTTCTTTTTTAGGATTTAAAACATATTTAATTAATATTGCTATAATTCGTAATTATTAATCGAGAATAGATGGACAAGACTACCCCTGCTCAGATCCATGGATCCAGACCGAGAACCGAGCAGCCCTGCTAATGATTGAGCCCATAAATTAGTTAGGCCTATGACCACTACAGTCCATTGCTAAGATAAGCCAATTTTCTTTTTCTTTTTCTTTTTCTTAAAAAAAATAAAAAATCTACCTTATATAATCTATTAAATATACTTTATAATAAAAATAATTTTACAATCTAACTTACGTACCACATTAATCCCTATGATCAATTAGTCAGTTTGTTTTTGTGAAATTTCTTTATATCTAAAGTATACATGTCTCTTCTTTTAATATGACCTAATATGTAATTGACAGATATTATGTTTTCGATCGATTAGGTACAACCTTTTAACTCAAAAACAAGAAACAGAACAAAAAATAAAATAAATTATAAGATGCCACACGTACTTTGCGATTCATTTGATTGTTCAAAACGATGATGAGTTTCATGTAATAAACCACGACACAATGATTCCAAGTTTTTGTTGTTTCTAGTTTATGTTGTTTCCATTGAGAATCAAACAAAGCTAAACAGATGCCTCGTTTGAAGCAAAAGAACAATCAATAAACCATGCAATGCAATGCGTGCAATGAAAAGTTAAAAAAAAAAAAAAATCGAGAGATCAGATGGCCCCACGATAAGTTTCCTGGAAGGTGCAAGGAGGCTTCCTAATCAAGAAACGAACCCTAGCTAGTCACTAGCATCCATGTATGCATTACTTTCATGTGAACTTGACAGACATCAATACCATACATCAGAATAAAACAATTATGAGATTTCAACATCAGCTTTATAATTATCAACGTCTGGTACGCACAAAAGCGTATGACTTGTTGATCATAGAATGTTATATGATTTACTTTCGTCCTAATCATCCATCTTAGTCTATATATCCAAAATATTCTTAATTAATAATGATCGATATAGAGGTTTTTTTTTTTTTTTTTTTTTTTACCCACAACAGCTACAGCGCTAGATCTTGAGACGTTGCATGAGAAGCCCTGCAGGCCAGAATTATAGTTGAATAATATGATTGCTTCCTAAAGAAAGAAGAGTAGTACATTAACCTATTAAATTTGAATTATTATCCATTCGTTTCATCTCATATCATCAGTCTTTTAACAGTAATGCTATATATTATGATCCCTAATTTATATCACTCACTTTATTCCGAATTTATTAAAACAATTTAAGAATTTTAACAATATATATTCAAGACAAAATGAAGCCTGAAAATACAAAAGATAAAAGATTAAAACTTTAGATTACCTCTACTTTTTTATGTCTGTATTTTTAATTTTTTTTTTAATAAATCACGTGACACACATCAAGAGGCAAAGTGCGTGAGTGGTATAGATTAGGGGCATAATAACATTTCTCGCCTTTTAAACGCTAAAAAATACTTCCCCAATAGCTTAGTAGCAAAATCATTGGTTAATTTTTATAACATACTCAAACATCTTCCCGAGAGCGTGTTCAAGAGTACTTAATATATATTAGCCCATAAAATGTGAGAGGGCTTAAGTCATATCTAGATACAAATTAATACTGTAAAGAGTAACTCAATAATTAAGAGATAATCACAATTTATGCCTTAAATCTTTGATATTCTTATCGGACGATTTGATAATAATTTTTGTACTGCTTACAAAAAGTTCAAGCCATATTTAAATCTACACTTCAAAACCAATGTTTAATATTATTCTTTGAGCCAAGAGTTTCATTGGCTTGATGGCGTGTGACCTGATTCTCTAAATGAAAAATTTGAATTCGAAACCGACCCATCAAAACATTATTCTTTGGAGTTCCTTAAAATTCATTAATATTAAAAAAAATAGAAGTTTTTTAATTCCGAAGCAACACAGAATGTCCTTGACACCTCTCCATGATACACAATCCGCCATTACATAAAAGCTAACCATTTGTTTGTATGTATGGACCCATGCGATATATCAAAACACAAGATCTTGCACGTGGTTTTAAGATCCAGCCCCACGACGTCAAAGTTTGCAAGAGTACTTCTAAGCCTATCACTTGTGCAGTTTTTATTTATTTTTATATTTTTATGAGCGCTAATATCACCTTTGCAGTTTATAATACGTCGAGCTTATGGCCCATTGAAGATCTTTTACTTTTCTTATAATAAAAAAACAAAAAAGAATAGCCACACAAATACCGATAATGAGAGAGAGAGAGATTTGATTAGATTCATGGGTTGTTTGATTGATTTCTCCGTAATAACTTTGTTTGGTACAGTTTCCACGAAGGAGACAACTTCACGACGGCTTGAGCACTATTTTCCCTTCACTCTAATTCGCAGGAAAATCTCGTGTTGCATGGAAAGTTTTTCAATCTTTCTGGCATCTTCATTACATTTTCCGGGAAAAATACCCCGTACCAGACGAAAGTGAGTTATAAAATACCCACAACGAAAGTAACCTGCAGACCCGTGTGTCTGCCACAACAGTACCGGCAACCAATCAGACACTATTGTGGGAAAGTTCCAATCCACGGCCAAATCTCGTCCCTCAACAGTTTCCTGGAATTAACTTAATTTCCTTGTTGATGAGAAATGATGAAGAGTACAAAGACAATAAGTACTTGGGAATCTCTTCTCCACGGAAGATATAATATTAGATGCTCCATATGATGTTACAAACACCAATTTAGGCTGATTAAGCACCGAAATACAGGGGAAAATAAAACTAACCCAGGAAAAGAAAAAGAAAGGAAATTAATCAAGATGATGATCACTATGTTATTTGCTAATAATATCCCTCCTCCATTTCTCTACAGAAGCCCTTGAATTGCGTTTTGACAATGTCATCCACTTGAGAAAAAAAGTGAGCTTGATGATGCCGAAGAAGCCGTGGCTTGATAAGGTCTCTGCCTGAAGCAATCCAACGACATTCGTGGCGGGGACAAGGCCACTGTCACCGACGACGAGGAGTGAGCTCCGGAGTCGGGCGGTGACCCTACGAAAAAAAAAAAATCAAGTAAACCAAGATCCCACAAGTCAACTTCCTGTTTTTCTTTTTTTTGTTCGTTCAAGTTTCGCCGGGATGTTAAATAATTATGAGTAACAATCATATATGGTACTACTAGAAACAATGGAACAATATGTGTTTTGAGGTAGAGGAGAAACAACAAAAATGAATTAATTGCATTTTAGTAACAATATGTTTCCGACATATAATAAAACCAGCAGCTGGCTTAATATAATTTACTTGGTGATTATGTCTTTTAAGAGACTTACTAGTGAGATTATCAGGAGGTGAATTGTGAGGGTTCTCCTGCTGGGATTTCAGACTTTCTGGATTGGGCTGCTGATGAGTTTTTCGCCTGCGGCGATTGTGATCGGCCAATCTCTTCCGGCAGCTACGTTTTCCATTATCAAACTCGGAAAGAAGGTGGAATCTGCGGAAAAATTCAGAAACAATCATCAAACAATGACTCAATTCATATATTCAAGTTATAAATTACTGCATGCTATGGAAAATGGAGTTGTATACTTCTAGACAACATTAGCGTACGTAAATAGAAAATGTGGTGAAAAAAAAAAAAAAGGACGTGAAATTTGCGGACGCAAATGCCCTCGGGATCTCCACATGTACGGGGGGGCCAATGATTGGTTCGATAACACATATCAATGGGCATTTACGTCCTTTTGGGGACGAGCTTCAACCATCTTTGGGAACGAGCTGACACGTTAATGATTGTTATTGTTGTATATTTCCGTTCCGGAGGTAATGAAAAAGAAAAAGCAAACATATATGATGTGAAATGCATGCTTGGAGGGTGTTTCTGTCAACTCACAATCAAATAAAACTGTAAGCATGATGAGTTTCAGGATTAAGGTTTAATGATGCCCTACTTAACGAGGATGGCAAACAGTGCGTTAAGGGATGGAAGAAGAAGAAGAAAGAAGGTATCTTCCGGACGCAAAAATACCCTCGGGATTGCCCACTGTTACGTTCGATCGAACGTGCAACCCACCGGGGAACTTTCGTCGTGGGAAAGAGCATCGTAATTCGGCTTTAGAGATCAGATGGAAGAAGAAGAAGCTATATCTGTGATGATTTTGATGACGATGATCATGATGCGAGAGGTGCATGGAAATTGGGAGGGTAATTCCATTAATTCAGCACCACCTGCTACACTGCTGGCAGAATCGCTGAGTCAGACCGGCGGCGATGACAGTGGAGGCCTTGGAGTGGAACTCGCAGACCTTGTGGCGACGGTGGTAGTGCTTGGCGTGTGTCAGATCGGCATTGCAGCCCTCGGCCTGGCACCTGGGCGAGTTAGCCGAACCGGGCTCTGCCGGCCTGGCCCTGCGGTAGAGCCGATTCACGAATTCGTCCTCGGCCGAGGAGAAGTACGTGCGGCCACCCAGGTTGAGCCCCAGTCTGGAGACGAAGTCCACGGGCCTAGAAATCTCTTCGCTCTTGGGGACTACAAGGTACCCGCCTCCCCGCTTCCGGCGGCACCGGTAACGGGATCGAGGGAGAGGAGCTGTGGTGGTGCGTACGGAGACGCGCTGGGTGGGTAGGCGCGTGGGTCGAAGAGGGAGTGGTGGAGCTGTGAATGAGTATGGGTATGGGTTTGTTGCGGATTGAAGTGAGAGAAAGCGGTAGTTGTGGGCTGAGGGTTAAAGCTGTTGTTATGGAAGGGTTGAGCGTAGTGGTCGAAGATTTGGCGAGTTTGGTCAGAATCCTGGTTGGTTTCTTCCTCGCCCGATAGCATGATTGTGCCAGTGTTGCCCCATTCGTATTCCAGCATTTTGCTATGTGCAGACAGCCTCTTCTCCCGGCGGGCTACGACGTTTCTGCGCACAGAACATATAGTGAGAGAGAGGGAGAGAGGAAGCAAAAGTGTCAGCTTTTTATGAGAGATTATCGGGAGAAGAAAAGCTGAAACTTTTTTTTTTTTTGGTCCTTTTTACTTTGTTGGGATATTTAAGCAGTTAAGCTTACCTAAGAATTGGGTGGAGTGTGGAACTCGGAGAAGCAGATAGAGTAAGGAAAACTTGGAAGCCCTAAGTTGCCATTTGCAGGGTGGATCACTGATCTGTTTCTTGCTTTACTACGATGGCGTGGACATCAAAATTTCTTTCTCTCCTTCTTTTCTTTCTCTTCGTCTCCCTCAGTCAGTCAGTCTCTCTCTTTTTTGTTCTAAAAAAGCCGGTTCTTTTGGCAATTCTGGCTATGTTTTTTCTCTTTAGCTAGGCTAGACTCAGTTATGAGGCGGCTTGTGCAGAGAGCAGTGGTGGGATCGTTGGTATGTACCATTTGGGGAGGGTGGGGAGTGGTATATGTAAGTACATAATTACCCTGAAGAAGGCAACGGAATTGCTAGGAAAGCCACTGCAATGAAATTCTGTGTCAGTAAACAAGAGTGGGGTCCCTACCGCTTCTTCCTAAGTCCAACTCGTTAGGAAGTAAGTCTTTCGTTTTGAAAAAACAATTCATTGTATAGTGAGTGTGTGTGGGTTTCTGTATGGTTACCCAAATGTGATGCCACGCGGTGAGCTATTAATGCGAGGCCCACCATCTGTCTTTCCTTTGTCTAAATTCACTAGTTTTGCGCAGAAGATCATCATGATTCATGGCTTTTGTGTAGTAGTTTTGCTTTTCTAAATCCCTGAGTTTCCTCATCTCCATCTCATATTCTCATTAGAGAGAGAGAGAGACAGATCGACCACTTTTTCTTCTACCTTTTTCTTCATCTTTTTTTTTTTTTTTTTTTCTTCTTCTTTTTCTCACTGACTTGAACGATGGGAGTATCGGCTTTTACATGCATGTCTTCCTACTTTCTGTCTGTTTACTGTTACTTTCTTTTCGTGATTTTGTTTTGGAAGTATTAATATTAAGTACTGCCCATTTGTGACATCAATGTAATAAATATTTGTTTGGCTATATTTTATTTTAGCTTTTAATCGATGATCATGCATCAATTTGTAAATCCTATTTAGTTCCCCTAAGACTACTTTTCTAGTTTACATAGAGCACTATAAGTGTAGGGCAATTGCCTAAAGAAAATGCTAGGAGATCAATAATGGTGGCTCCAAAGTGACAAATTTATATATTTTTTTATTTAATAGTTAAGGGAATTATTTTTAGTGAGTTTGTAAATTTTTTTAAATAATTAGGTCCCGTTTGGATTGAAAAATCATCTCAATTCGTCTCATCTCATTTTATTTTTATAAATTTTTTAAATTCTCACACAAAAGACAATAGATAATTCAATTTTTCAAATCTCAATTTAATTTTTTCAAATCTCAAAATAATAATAATATTAAAAAAATAATATTTTAACAATATTTTATTTAACTTTTAACTTTTATTTAAAATCATCTCATCTCATCTTACTATCTAAACGGCAGCTAAAGGTTTTTCAAAATAATTAAAAAAAATACATTTACACTTCTCGGTACAATGCAGGGATACATTTCTCGATCTCTTTAGCATTGTCTATTGCCTAAATACGATAACCTTATAATGATATTTTTCATCCAAAATTTTATCATCGTTAATTTTTTAGATTGATGTGTTATATTTTAAGTAACTTGTTAATTAGTTAATCACGAAAATGAAAATCACTTGAAATATGATTCATCAATGTAATTGAAAATGACAAACTACAAAATGAAAAACAATTATGTCAGTCTCGTGAAGAACATATTAAGATAATTGGTTTTTTAAGGTGCTCTTGTAATAGCCCATTATTAGTATTTGTTTGTTCAATACAAACGTAATGATATATGTGTGTAATCCTATTAAGTTTCGTGTGTGATTAAAATAGCCTGGCTAAGTTATTAATTTCTCATAAATGTTTTGGGTCTCGAATTTGGGATCCAAATAGTATTGTCCCGAATGAGTTTTTTTTATTTTTATTTTTATTTAGTGATTAAGAAAATATTTTTTAATGATGTTGTGAATTTTTTATTTAAAAAAATATTTATAATGATTAAAAAAATACATTAAAAAATTTGAAATTCACTATTCAGATTCTATTCTGGACATAATTTCGATCACTGTTGCAACGCTTCAAATAATTGAAGTAGAAGAACAAAGGCCGGATAAAAATAATCGAAGTAAAAGGACAGGATCGAGTACCTGAAGTCGCGATGGATCGTATCTACAACGTACGACGTGTCATCCGGTGTTGCAAGTACGTTCCAATGCAATCCATACTCGCAGATGCGGATTCATGATTTATACCCCCTGAGAAATCTCGAATTTCTAAAGAAATAAAATTATACTCAATTTTTTTGAATATTTAACGTTTATTATCTCACTATTTACTATTTTATTTGTAAATAATAATTTTCTATGATTTTCTTTTTTCTAAAAAAATTGTATTGAAGAGCTTTAATTCTTTTAGAGAGAGATTTTCTAAAAAAAATATGTATATATTTATATATATATATATATACAAGTTGATAACTTACACACGGTTAACATATTAAATTAAAAATACTTAAAATTCAAATTTTAAAATTTTCATACAAACTAATTATTTTCTCACCATTAACATATTAAATTAAAAAAATTAATTTTTTCATATATAATGTAATGCTCATGTTATACTCATGTATGGGAGGAGGTGGAAAGGGCGAGTAGGGTTATTTGTTTACAGGGAATGGAGGGGGGGTTCGTGTGGGAATCGTGTTGGGGGAGACCGAGTCTGAAAGTCCAAAGTGATATATCTACGTGAGTAGAGAGTCTGGTAGCATTTGGTGGGGGAAAGGCTGACACGAACGTTGACCTACTGTACGGAAATGTCTACTGCTAAAAAAATAATATTAATTTCAATAAATATCTCTGAGTAAAAGATCGATATGTACTCTATCTAGTATCTACTCACGTCCTAAATCTACAAAGAAAAAAAAAAAAAAAAAAAAAAAAAGGTACCTTTTTTACTTTTCATTTTGTTTTGGAGTTGGGAACCATATCTCGTTTGCAGATTCAATTATTGACATTTGAGGGCCCATTATTGGTTTGTACCTGACTTTTAACATTTTTTTTTTTTTTTTCTGAGTTCCTTATGATATTAATTTTTATATTTTTAATACAATAAAAGTACATTTTTTCTACTTCTAAATTATCGAACTCTTTTTTATTTTATTTTTTAAAATTTTTAACCTAAACGATTAATATAGGCAATTGGATGGATGGAATTTATCAGAAAACTCATATTTTGAGATATAAATTGAGAAATATTATATATATATATATATATTAAGAATTTAAAGCGTGGTCTCCCTGTTAATATATTACTTTCCACAACACCTATGGCAATGATTCTACACAGCCCCAAGTATAAATGTGGATGCAATTATGTAAACTTTTCACACGTTACTCAACAATATCTCAAGGACCTTAAAAGAGGCTGAATCATGCACTGTTATGCATCCTTTGTCTTTGTATTGAGGGCACACTAATTCATGTGGAGAAGAATATCTATTTTGTATAGTATCTATATTTTTGTATAAAACATTCATTATTTTAGTTATTATTTTCTAAAAGTGATCAAAACACTAAATACTATTCATTTCAAATAAAATAGAGATAATTCATATCTTTTTAATTAAGTGGTGCTTGATATTGCATCGGGAAGAGCTTTTGGATTTTTGACAAACATAGATATTTCATTAATATATGTGTGGTAATTACTCAGCAAGAGTGAATTACTTCTCAAGTGTTATACTTCTAGTAGCACTTTTGAGACAGGAGAGAGAGAGAGAGAGAGAGTTGTATGATGTTTTCTGGGGTCATTTTCAGCTTATAAAAGCACCTTTTCAAGATGCTTACCAATTAGGTATAAGAATTTCAGTGTTCCAAAGCATCTCATAAATAGCTCTTACTGGCTATATGGACACCAGATTGGAACTTAAGACTCTCTCCTCTTCTCTCTTTGGGGAAGAGCTTTTCCGATTTACCCGGCTGATTATCAGAACTGAATCTGGCCTCGAACCTCGATGATAGCAACCTCTCTCCTCCATATCTACCACAGGCACAACATCCAGAAAAGAAAGAAGAAAAAAAAATGAAAAAAAAAAAAAAAAAAAAAACCTCAACCACCAACCTTAACCACTCCTCCCCACCAAACTTTATTGTAAGTACAAGGAATTTTGTCTTAAAATTGATTGAAATCATTATCACACACTGTTTTCTGTTAATGATCAAATGTCTATATGATGTTATGTTGACACATTGGATTCAACATGTGGATGGGGGCAGGCCTCCTATGAAATTAAATAGGATTAGTTTCGGTAGAGCCTTTTTACTGTACAAACATTCAATAATAATAAAGGGAAATGATTTTTTTGTATTATTTGCTCGGGCATGTGTACGTGTACCTAAGCAAGGCATGGCAAGGCAAGGCAAGGCAAGTGAATGAAGTTAATTTGTTTTGTCTTTATCCTAAGAAGGGTTTGGGCCACTTTCAACTGCAACCAATTTTGCTTGCCAGAAAAGTTGGACACACCCACTAACTTAAATGTCAAGTCCCCCCCCATCTGGTTAGCATCCTACTACTTGTTGGAATTGCACCATCAGCCATCGGAAGAGGAATAGGGTATGTCTTTCCTGGTTGGTGCCAGTTTGTCTGTCTCTTCTTCCCTATTTTGTTCTGTTTCCAAACAGCTTTTTGTTACTTCATATTTCTCTCTCTCATTTAGTCCCTTTACTTTTTCGGATCTCTGAGTGGCATATACTAACATACCTACGCACGAAGTACTAGTTTTATTCCACCTTTCACTCATACTAAATAAAAAAAAGGGTTTTACGACTGTAATGTGCAAACAACTAAACTTTACCCACCCCCACTTTCAAGTGTTTTATTCAACACCTTCCTTGATCTGGCCACAGTTTCAAAAGGGAAATACTCAGTGAATAACACCAATCGAAGTCGACAGGAATCAATATCCATTTCCTGTGATATTTTTACATAAACCAGACATCATCTATGGCATTGTAAGGCACAAGTAGAGAACAGAGACAACTAATGTAATCATTTAAAGAATATTTGGGATACAAAGCGAACCAATCTACGGCAAATGCACAGAAAAGAGCCAGCCACCAAGTATTGTGTATTCAGTACCCTCCTCCTTGCTAGCTCGAGGCACATCACTAATCATCAATAACGGTAAAAACCAAAAGTAAAAGAGGGTAAAACAAAGAGGAAATAAGAGTGGAAATAGAAAGGGAAGTTTCCCATCAGGCCAGCCAGACCAATTGGAAACCTTTGCATTTAAGGGGACCACAAAGTCCAAGAACCAACAAGGGGAGATATGTATCTATAACCTTTCGTGCAGTCCCCACGAAACTTCCACAATTCTGGGAAAAGTATAAAACTACATGGTCCCTCAACCTGATGCCAAAATTTTCTAACATTTCAATTGAGTAGGGAGAAAGAAAGCATATATAGTGAACTAAACGAAAAAGAAAAGCCTAAAGCTATCGTCTGTGGCTGTATAATAATATATCACAATTAGACATAGTATTTCGTGGAGGTAGTGATATAGTGAACAGAACGGAAAAGAAACAAGTCAAAAGCTATTGTTGTTGTTATTGAATCACATACCATACTTTTAAGGAGTCTTTCACCACCAAATCTAAACATGGGGACATGGCCCCATGTATTATAATGTGGAATACTCATCCAAGAGTTCAACAAGGTGTCCGCACATATTTACAATGTTGGAATGCAAAGTGACGTTGATCACTCAGAATCATGTGTTCACCAATAAAACTGTGAATGCAAAAGTAGGACCCAAGAAGAAGTATAACTACAAAAAAGATTAAGATGTTACAAAAATAAAATTCTTCTAGCTTTGGCATCATAATTAGTACTTTTTATATGGAGTCAAATGCCGTAACTGGGAACCCCCATGAGCAGCAAATATTATAAGAAAATGTTGCAAAACTAGTCCATACGTTATTTACAACGGTTAGATGAGAACATTAAAGTTGTGAGCCAGAAGGAAAGGAGATGAAAGTTCCATTTTTTCTCCTCAATGGGGAGGGCTTGAGGTGACGTTACAACCAAAGATAGACTAACTCCCTCAAGAACACTTATTTTGGTTTGTCTGATAGGGTTACGATAGATTTGAGTACACCTGGACTGATCTTGTCAGCAAGGGCACCCATTTCTGAAATCAAAAGGGACTTCTCCTTCACATAGCTCTGTAGTTGTTTCCCATCAAAGTCAAGTTGTGCTTGATCTACAAGGACAAAACCAAATAATCAATATTCCTAATTGAAAATAAAGAAAATAATACAAGATAAAATGAAGGATCATTTTACTTGAAAGTAGTGACTATCAAGTTCAAAACAATTTCAGCCGGATCAATGTTTAGCTTAGAATGCCTCCAAATGGTCTAGGACAGTGGTTTAGCTTGATGCTTGCGTGCATTCAATTAATGCTTTGGTGGTGAGCACAACTTCACCGTCTAATCCAAGCAAGAAAATAAACCATTACATAGAAATTAATTTGATTCCTCATGAAGCAATCACTTGTAAGATTTCGAGTGACAAAGAATAAGGAGAATCACTTCTTTCAGGAACTCTTTACTTTTAAATTGTTGTCCTCTATTTCTTGTCATGGTCCAGCCTCCCGAATGATGTTCACAGCAAGCCTCCTGGAGCACTGGACCAATGACGACCCATGACTTCAGTGCAAAGCCTTCCTATGAAACTTAACAAAATCGTGTCATTACCAAGAATCCACTCTTTTTAGGTAGAGTACTTTTCCTACGAAGGAGCTACATTAGTCGCATACCCAAGATATGTGTCCAATACTTCTTGAACACGTTATATATGTCGAAAAATAGCGGATTCTAACATTGATACTCCAGTAGGGTTGTGAAGATAAGCAAAAAGGTTTTCTTTTTAAATATATATATATATATATTTAAACTCTTTTAGGGTGAACTTTTATAGCTTACAAGTATCAAAGTAACCCCATAATATCTCTACTTTTTGTTGTTTGAAAAACCTTTTTGTTAGGATCAACAAATATCCTGAGGCCTGACATAGGTTTCCCCTTGCTGATTGCTGATGTGTATCATGCTACAGACCTTTTTGTTATCTAAGCCTACAATGGAGGTAGTTGTGAAACTATAGAATCTTAGGGTTGGGTAATAGAGATAATTCACAGAAAGAAAGAAAATTGCACCAGTCTTCTATTTAACGACATAGTTTTTCTTTCTATTTTGTCTGAGAAAATAGGCATCACCTAACTCATGTTGTCAGCTTTCAAATTTTTCCTAATGGTTGAGACTTCAACTCTGCTACTCAAAATTCTTGGTCTCGGAAATATAGGTTTAACTCTTCCCCTCTGATTCCAATTCAGGAATTTTTTTTTTGGATAAGTAGATTTCAAAATCAGGGATTTCATTTTGCATCTGGGTCTAATATCAAATTGGTCATCTCAAGAATATAATTATTCCAATATATGGTGGGGAAACCTTTAATAAAAGATCTTTCCACTACTCCGTAATTCTCTCTCTCCAGGGCAGCTGCATTGAAAGTGTACTTCCCCTATTAAATCCAGTTTCATTTTGTTCTGGTTTCTTTTCTGAAGAAAGCCATCAGCCTCCCATTGTCATAACTGTGTCCAAGATGAAGGAATCCAAAACTTAATTAGTGTATGAAACTTGAAGGAGTTATGGTGCTGTCAACTTGATTCAATACCGCAGAACTTAGCTCAGTCATAGTAGTAAGTGAGAACAAGGGCCATCAGTTAAGTTCATATCTATGAATATAACATGTTCACATATTCACACACACATCTATGCATAATTATACATACATAAATAATGCCTATTATGAAAAAGATAGACATAGATAATGGCATTCATGATGGAAGAGAACAGAAGTTCATTCTGATGTATATTAATTTGTATTTCCTCCAAAAATTACAATACTAGAAAACTTAGTATATCATCTCATTTGATATGTGTCAAAAGATAATGGTATTTGATAGTATAAAAAAACAATGTTAACACTTTGCTTCATACTTATTAAAAAAAAAAAAAAACAATGTTAACACATAGCTATATTAAATAAAAAGACTCGAGAAAAACCTTTTTCTAAGATGGTATGAGCAGCATGAAACGGAATCCTAGCAAAGACATCAGTCCCTGGGAACATCATCCATGTGCGCTCATTGGAATCATGGTTGCCACATGTGACGCACACCTCCTTCACCAAGGGCTTGGATTCAGGACCCCCAATATCCTTCATAATTGACTCAAAAGGAGACGGAACACTAGTCTTTGTTGTTCGAGCTCTCTTCCTCAGTGCAGTGAGCGCTTCCCTGTTCCCATTCCTCACTCTATCATTTTCGACCAGCTACATTCTCTTAAAAAAATCAGTAACTCTCCATTTGCTGATAAAATGTCTCGTAATAATTGCATATACAGGTTCAAATAACAAATGGCACAACTCTTTAGTTACACCACTCAAAAACTTTCAATTAGATTAAATTTTATTTATGACACTTACAATATTAGATTATCGTTAACTCCCAGTCAACCGTTGGATTATATGTGCAACAATGTAAACCCACTTCTATAGTATATTTTGAGTTAAACCCCCCCTCCCCTTTCTCCCTTTCAAAGATGAAAAGTTTAAAACATTTTTTTATATATGCAGCAGTTCTTAATACCTGATTATGTTGAAACTTTGGCTAATCGACAAGCTATGGGTTTGACAATATATTGGTTCCTAGGAGAAGTTCTTCCATGGCGTAGGTTGAACCTAATCCTATCTATCTTATAAACGGTTCTATCTATCTTATAAACACACACACACACAGGCCAAGAGGCCATGCCCGATTATTAGCGCCAGCAAGCCAAATAAAGACCAGAGGAATTTTGTTTCTCAACTGCCATACCACAAAAAATCTTAGGTTCTGTTTGGTATTATCTTTTTTTATATGTCCTCATTTACATCTTTTTTCCTTCTTGTCGTGGGCTTCCTGTTACTTGATTTATTTCGTGTTTTGGAGGCACCGAATGTGTTTTGTGTTTCCTTCAGCATTTTCATTCCACCTTTTAGTTCTATCGTTTGAGATAGGAGTGGCTATGCTTATTCTCAGGAAGAAAGCTAATGAGAAAAAAGGTCAAGAATATCTTGGTTTAAGAAAACTTAACGCAGATGCATTATAGAAAAAAATAAAATGGTTGCCAAAATCAAAATCTGAATTTTTTAATCAATTCCGGCTCTTGCCAAGCAACCAAAAACAGAACGGTCAAAACTGAAATTTGTGAGTTCGATAAATCTACCTGGTGTCGGGCTAGTAGAAGATGCTCAGCCTCAGCTTCAATCTCAGTTAAGCTCTCCTGGAATTTCTTCATAGTCTCGTCCATTTTCTCGGATTCTGAAAAAACAAAAACGAAACAGACCTGAGTGTCTGAAAAGCCGAAAGAGAGAAAAAAGATTAAGCGATTAGCAAAACATGTACTTCAGTGTTTCTCCAAAGTCGATTTCAGCGGCGGGAAGTTACGGCGAGAGTCGAATCACGCCGGCGAGAGAGCTGAAGAAATCCAGGTCGTGAAGCGGTGGAGGATTCCGAGGCCGTCCCTATGTTTCAGCCATACGGAAAGGCGGTGGTACTGAATCGAAGCTAGCAAACCGGGTTTTTGGTCCATGTATTTGAACAATGGATTACTACTCCAATGGACTTGGGCTTTGCTCAGTATTTAAAATTTAGCCATTAAATCATAAAATCTAATCACATTAGAATAGTTAAATTTTAAATTAAAATTTAGTTACATTCATTTCTAAAATTTTTTAAATTTGAAAGGAACTATTCATTCATTAAATATATTTTATATTAATTATTTCTCCCTTTTAAATGACAATTAAAAAAATATAATTAGAATATGATTACTAATTAATATATAATATTATAAATAGTAAAATATGATAAAATAAAATAAATTCATAATTAAAAAAATTAATTTTTTTTGAAATTATTAATTACTTATTATTATATAATGAATAAATAGATAATCCAATGTGGAGATTTGATGTAAATAATCAAAACCAAATTTATCTTATATTATTTTATTGTCATGTAATAAAAAAATGACTATTCTAATATAGGAACTTATGTGAATGGAATAGCTAAAAGTTAAATTCATCTTATATTCATAAAAAATGTACTTTAATTTTAACTAATCCAATGAAAGTGCTTATGTTGGGTTGGGAAGTTGCATGATATATAATTTTCGTTTAAATATATATGTATTATATATTTTTTATCGACCATTCTTCATTTTTATATTGAGTGTATATAATTTTAGTGATTTATATTTAAGATAATTTGAAATATCATTTAAAAAATTAAAAAAATAATATGCAGTTTGAATTTTCTAAGATATTTTTACTTCTTGCTTATATTAATCTTTATTTTCTTCTATATATTTAATTTGTTACAATCAGTAATGCAAAAAAGGTCACGTTTAGGATACTCCACAAAAGCCACACATCGCACGACCAGTCATACATATAATTCTGGAAGCAAGAATTTAGTCACATCATTTAACGAATGATGATTTTATTTTTTTATTTTTTTAAATATGAACTTTAAACGAATGATGATAAATTTAACGAATATCAGAATGGGGCACTTATTCTGCCGGTTGTTCCCAAGCACATACTAATGACAGAAGTCATGTACGATAGAAGTTACAGATAAGAAAGCTAGATGGAAATTAGAATTCCTTATTTCTCATGGATTTGTGGAGTTTCCTCCATTATTCTAATGGGAACAGATTAGTTCATTTCAATTAAGGCATGAATAAGCCAATGATTTCTCCTCGATGAGTTCGTTTGCTGTTGCATCCATCTTTTTTCTTGAGAACTCGTCAATCTTGAGTCCTGCCATTGCATAAAGAATTTCAAATGCTGAGAGTACCGGAATAGTCTCATAGAATCTAAACTTTGGAATATAAGTTGTTGATGGAGATAGGCTGATAGCCTGTGCATTTTAGCTTTTAGAAGCTGGGGATCAGTTCAAACTATCAAGGAAAGGAGATGTGAGATTTACAATATTTTGAAGACAGTTTCTTTTTTTCTCTTCCAGGATGAGTAAGACTCAGAGAACTTACCCTGCACGATAGACCATTGTCCTTTCTCACATGTAACAGGAAAAGAGTAAATAAGGCCAGGTTGGATCCCATAAGATCCATCAGAATACACTCCCATAGATACCCACGTTCCCTAAATGATAAAGGCCAAAAGGAAAAAGAAAAGGTTACAGACGTTTGTACACAACATAGAAGCAAAAAGTTCAATGCTTTTTGGAATGAAGAAAAAATGAACCTTTGGGGTCCCAAGAACCCAATCGCGTATATGATCACATGCTGCACTTGCAGCAGACAATGCACTCGATAGTTTCCGAGCTTTGATAATGGCTGCCCCACGCTGCTGCACAGTGGCGATGAAGTCTGTATTTAACCTATGGCAAGTGAAAAAAAAAAAAATAGACATTTGTTAGAAAAGAAAAGTGTACAGAAGACAAGGATACATGAGGATGTGAAGAATGTCAATGTGACTAGTTTTTTCTTTCCCTAGGCATCAATGCAACTAGGTAGGGGGTGAAGGAACAACAGAGTAGCAAGTTTAATGACTTGCTCAATATCAAAATCACATTCTAATTGACTTCAAGACCATCAAGTATGAAAAATTATTATCGCCTAGATCCCACAAACTGGGATCCATTAACTTAGGTATTTGGGCAGGTAGGTAACACTTGACACCCTAAACAATTGCCTGAAAGAAAGTACGACAATCCATGGAGAGCCTTGATTCCCCTGGGGCATCTGTCTTCATAGATGATAAATCACTAATCTTGAGTGGGAGGGACTCCTATAACTCTACACCACAACAAACTACCTCCAAGGGGTTTGAACATGTCAAACAAGAAGCAAGAAGTAAACAGGTTGGAAATTTGGAGCTACCAATTATCATCAGCAACAAGTTCTCTGACACGTTTCCCTCCACTGCTGGTGGTGACAGCTGCATGGTTGACGTCAGGATATTGAGTTGAAGAGTGATTGCCCCAGATGATTACATTCTTGACATCACTAACATGAACATTTAGCCTCTCAGAGATTTGGCCTAATGCTCTGTTATGATCAAGTCGTGTAAGACATGTGATGTTTTTCTCTGGGATCGAAGGAGCAAACTCTTTCAAGATGAGTGCGTTCGTGTTTGCTGGGTTGGCAACAACTAGCACCTACATGATGAAGCCAATTAAAATGCATCAATTGGGAAACAATATCGTATTCAGTGTATAACTGGAAAGCAACCCTTCAGAATTTTCACTCCAACATTTTCCAGATAAAAATGATCTGGTTTTCAGTACATTGCAAGGCATATATTGGAAAGAAATATGTTAGGAAATAGCTTAAGACGTCCATAGAAAAACATCTACTGAAAAGCAAGGGTATCACATAATAAAAGGATCTGGGCTATATAAACAATTATAGGGAGTCCTAGTAGTAACTGATCTTTCAGGGTATCACATAGATGTGACTAGCTTGTTCTTGGATCATGACACAAAATGATATATCTAAAACTCAAGCAATTGCACATGGACAAACACTAATCTTACATCTAAAACTCAGGAACAGGGTGCGCACATGCAAAAACACAAATTTTACAGCATTGTATTCCAGTAGCCAATGAAATATATATACGTGTTTGACACCTTTCTTGAGATCGTAATATATGACTTGAAGAATTAAACTATAAACTAATTTCATGCAGGCAATCTATGGGGTGTCTCACCTTGCAATCTGCTGCAGCATGCTGCTCTAAGGCTGCAGCTTGAGCCTTGTAAATTGACACATTTTTAGACATCACGTCCTTCCTTTCCATACCTTCCTTTCGTGGGAATCCACCAACCATAATGGCAATGTTGACATCTTTACAAGCTTCGACAACATCAGTGGTGGCAACCACACCTGTTGAACCACATTCATGACACAATATAAGAAACCTCATGGGAGGCAATAGTTTCATCCACTTTGAATTAGCCACCAAAGTCAGGAGGCATACCTTTCAGAAGAGGAAAGGCAGCATCAATCAATTCCATTTTCACCCCATTCAAGGCTTCAGCTGCAGGTTCAATATCAAGCAAGTGCAGAATCACTGGCTGATCAAGGCCTAACATGACTCCCCTTGCAATCATTGGAACAATAGCATAGCCTATTTGGCCTGTTGAGAAAAATAATAATTTTGAGCTAAACCTAAACGAACTATTATCATGTCTGGGAGAAAAAAAGGAAATCACCAACTATGCTTTATACAGGTATAAATGCTCACACATAGAAAGTTAGTAGCTCTGTGAGGAATCGCATCACAGAAAGTTGTGGATCAAATACAAATCAGATGAATTCGAGGACAAGATAGAACAAAATAACTCCTGCCATATTAATAGATACAAGCAATAAATCCAACTTAACCAATCGGTAATTGATGCCAATTAGACTTCCAGATCAATGAATGAGAAACCAACACACTTATGCATGTTTTCACGAATTTGTGAGAAATTAAAATTTGAAATTGGGAAAACATTCATTTTTAAGGTTTTATCGATCTGAATCAAATTTCAGATGATTGGTTCCAAAATTCAGCCGAAATTAGGAAATCTTAAAACTTAAAATTTCAATTAGATTCAGGTAATGAAATTGGAGATATGATGATAGATGCCATTTGAATTCGAATTGAGTTCCATGAGATTAGTAAATGAATTTATTTCCAGCAAGGACAGAAAAAATAAATAAATCACTAGGTATATTGGATTGATTTGCATGCCTGCAGCACCAGTGACCAGTACTCGTACTGGATCCTTCTCTGTCTTTAGGAAGCTCCACATATATCTAATAAGCTTCCAAAAGAAAGCAATAGAAAGCAAAACAACGAGACCCTTCTGAAGCCATTCAACATTCTCCATTTTGTCAATAACAAACTGATTCCTAAGTGGATCCTGGTAGATTTTTACTCAAATCCTTATCTTCGGACGTCTATGTAGATGATGCGTTTACTTATTTTATATGATCAATGAAAACAAGGAATCTTAAAGAGCACCTGGACAACAAGGCATTCAGATACCAATACAAACACCACAAGAGACGCAGAAGTATAAGAGATCTCCCCGATCCAAAGGAAAGAACCTATGCTTATGATTGTTCTCAAAGAAAACTAAAGGAAATTATAAGAAAACTACATTTTAAATATTGATGCTTTCATTGAACGAAACACCAATTCGAACCACCTCAACCAGACCACATGGTTGAGCTAGACTAGGTTAAGAGAAGGTTTCATAATGAAGAACGTACAATGACTGGAATCACAAATTCTGCCAATTTTATGCATTTTCTCAGCGGCTTAGAAAAAGAAAACATTGAAAAATAAAGTCATGCAATGAGAAAACAAGTGGGTTTTCGCCATTGTTGCAAATAGTGGTTCTTCTAGACAAGGTGATAATGGTAATGAAAAGTTGAGCTACAATGGTGTGGGCGTGTGTATCTACACACACACACACATATATATATATATATATATAGAGAGAGAGAGAGAGAGAGAGAGAGAGAGAAGGATCGGAGAGTGACTGGAAATTCGGTAATCGAGGATAGAGATAAGTGTGACGATTACGATCACGATGGATGAGACTGCAATTGCAGTTACAATAATGTGTCGCCAGAGGAATAGTATAGTTTGTTATTGTGTTTTCATATGATCTCTATGCTATCAATTTAAGGGCTAGTTTCACTAGTAGAGAATATTATACTACTATTTATTATTATTTAATATTTTATTATTATTTTATTATTATTATTTAAAAAATATCTGAAATCACCTCACTACTCAAACGCAATCTAAATGTGATGGCAAATATATATTTTTATCTCATCCTTAACAGCATATATAGGGGCAAATTTACTACTAGAAGTTGGATATATAAACAGAAGGAGGTGTTGTACTTTGGGATTGCCTTGCCTTAAGATTTTGGAAAACCCAGAACTTCATTCGTGCGATCATCAGCATGGATCTTGAGTTGATAGTCTGTAACCATTATGATTTTTCTTTTCCTTTTCCAATTTTACTTGCGCAATCATTTGCAACCATCAAGTGACAAAATATATGTAGATTTTTTGAAGGCATGTGACCAAATATATAGAGATTTATATCTATTCCAGTTGCTTCCTTAAAAAGCAAACTACATACCAGAAGAGCATTATTTCCAGATAAAAAAAATAACGGCAGCTTTGAAGTAAAGCACACCATAAATGCTGTTCTCGGACATTAAGCCCCATCGGCAGATGCAAGCAAATTAGCAATACAAAACTGGGTAGATATTTAACCGTCCATCACTTCCTGAAGACGAGAAACCTCGATTACTGAAACTATTTTTAAAATTTAGCGAATAGAAGCTGCTTCATCCTATCCTCATCAAACATCCAATACAACCAGAATTTATAGCTATCCAATTGTTTCCATACAAGCCGAGCTCAAGGCAAGCTTCATGGTAATTGGCATGCATCATTACCGGGAAGGAACAATGAGAAAGGCAGGACAAACATCTTATTGTATAGCTCTTTATAGAGAGAAATAACTAGAATGTGAAATGATACACTTTCAGATATTATGGTACAAGCTTGTGACTGGAAAGTACAGTGGTATTCTACATCAGTTGAACAAAAAAATAAAAAAAATACGACATCTTAAATTTATTTCTGCTTTTCAAAATTAATTGATCACCACAGGATCAAACTTATCAGCTATATGGTTTTCAAAATAAGCTCATAAATCTGAAATTAAAAAAATCCCCGTAACAGCTAAATATCACTCTATCAATAAATATTAGAACAAAATGCTTCAATTGAAACCGCCATCTATTCAGCCTTTGTGCCCTTGTAAGTGTTTACTAATTGCATCTGCACGTCATGAGAAACTGGCAAATGCTCTTTGTATTCCATTGTAAATTCGCCTTTTCCCTGCACAGATAGAAGTATTGACAATTCTTTTGAAAAAAGGTATCAACAATAAAATTACAGACTCCCACCGGAAAACAAGCAATGCAACATTTTTCATTTCACAGTACAATTTTCTGCTTTACCTGTGTCATTGACCGAAGAGCTGTTGAGTATCCAAACATATTGTTCAGGGGAACCTGGAAAAACAAAATGATTTCTATGAAATTTCTTACTTTTAAAACCAACAAAGAATTCAACTGCTACCAATGTAAAAATGGCAAGCAACAATGTAATAAAAATCGGCTCAATGATGCAGACTTTGTTTTTACTAACATAATGGTGTTTGAATTAAACAGAGATAAAAAAAAAAGCAACTTAATACTAGCCTAAAAACCCTAATGTTTTGAATCAAACAATGCCCTAGAAAATTAAATAAATCATAATGATCCAGAGCAACTTAACAGCATATTGGCAAAGTACTCATCAATCACAAATGAAATCATGATGGTTTAGGTTTTTTTTTTTTTTTGATAAGTCACCCAAACGTCAAAACTGTAACAGGAGCCAACTTGCAAGCCAAACAAACAGGAATACAAGTATTAGATTTCTGCTTTAATGTATGGAGATGATATTCTAAGGGTTGGTTTAGGAATAAAAATGGATGTTAATATAAGTTGATAGATTCCATGGACAGTGATCAGATACACAATTCTAGGCAAAAAGAATGACAGAAAATAATAGGAAGAACAACAAGGGATTCCATACATATAAATTGGGGGAACAATTATGAATCCAAATATTATTTCGTAACATAAATTTATAAAACAACTTCATGACTGACAAGCTAGCAATCTCCTTTGAGCAATGCTGGTACTGTTATCAGAATTTCAAGGAAAAAGAGAGATGAAGTGACTGTAGAACATTGTAACTTCATGCCAGGCTTGTAGAGCACAATGTACAACATCCATATATAACACACTTATGCTGCTGATGAAAGACACCTGATTTTTTAGGACCAGACAGGAATTGTTTTTATAAAATAAAAGTTTACTAATACAAAAGGGATGTTATCCCGGCACACAGGAAGTATACATAATCCACTCAACAAACAAAGGAAAATGAAGTCAAGATATTCCAAGATTCCGTAGGTCCATAATAAAATTACCCTAAGCATTGAAGACATGCATAAAAAATCAGAACATGGAAAAAAATGCTTACATTTGCAGTAATAACAGAATCGTCTCCATCCTGGTCATTTCCAACGATGACACCTTTTCTCCTATCATAGCATATATGCAAGAATATTATCGGTTAGAGAAATCGCAAGAACTTCATAATACTCTGGTAAACGTTCAAGAACACTGACTTGTTGATATCACCAGCAACAGTGCCCTGAAATTCTGTTGGAACTTTCAACTCTACCAACATGACAGGCTCCAAAATTACTGGTTTAGCAGCCCCATAACACTGTATAAACACATGGAAGTAAAGAAAGCCAAGTAGTTATGTTAAAATGATATTTGCAAAGTTAACCATTAGCACAAAGCATCAATATACATGATAAACCCATTTACAAAGAACAACACTGAAAACAGGATGTTAGAATGACCTGTCTAAATGCATATATTGAGGCCAACTTGAATGCAAGTTCACTGGAATCCACAGCATGGGAAGCACCATCTGTCAAAACAACACGAAGATTTTCGACTGGATGTCCAATTAATGAACCCCTGTAACATGAAGAACAAACAAAGGTGTACAAGCATTATACCAATTCCAATTCACAAGGAACTAAGTCGGTGCTATGATATAAAATCAATGGTACTTCTCAATCTTATTTATTTTTAAATAAAGGGATTAAATAACCATGACACTTGAAATAGAAGGGTGATATAACAATAAAGAAAGTGGCACTTACGAATTCGCTGCTTCTTTAAAACCTTTCTCAATTGCTGGGATGAAATTTGATGGTATAACTTGCCCAACAATCATGTTTTCAAATTCAAACTTAGTTGATGACCCCGGAGGAAGTGGTTCAACATATCTGGCCAGCATATAAAAAAAAAGAGATTGCAATAACCAAACAGTGGGGAAAAGTAAGCTATTACATCTAATTCACATCAGAACCATCTATTTCGCCAATGCATTGACCTTTATTTTTTTTTTATAAGTATTTTTTTGGTAAGTAAGCAATACAATTAAATGTAACTCACCCATCAAAGGGAATATTTTTCTTTTCTTCTTTTTTTGGTCAAGTATACTCAGAGAGTGAGAGAGAGATCCCACTTCACGTAACTTTTTATTGATCTTCAAGTAAGGTTGACATTAAGGTAACACCCCCGTGATCAAGGAATCCTTTTTGTTCGGTTTATACTTTGGGATGGTAGAGGTCAATAGCATGGCCATTTAACGGGATTAGAAAATTAAAAAGGCAAAGCAGCCATTTAACGGATTAGAAAATTAAAAAAGGCAAAGCAGAATAGCGATAATTTTTTTATCAGTAATAATAAAATAACACACCAATGATGTGTTCCTCTTTCTTATCTGTCAGACAGGCCCAGTAAGGACACAGAAAGAGAAATAAAGAAATGAAATTCATCGTCCCAAGTATAAGCACAAACCTAAAACCTTACCCAGTTACTCGCCCATATTGGCCTTGTCCGCCAGTTTGCTTCTTATGTAAATAATCAAATTCAGCACGTTGTGTAACAGTTTCTCTGAAATTTACACGAGGCTTGCCAACAGTTGCATCAACCTGCTCAAGGAAAGGAGAAACCATGAAAGATGAAGACTAGAATCCTGATATGGGGCTGCAGACTTCCATTAAGAAACAGCATTTAAAATCCTGATTTTCTACTTTAAAAGCGGGGATGGATACCTTATACTCTCTCCTAATGCGCTCAACATATATGTCCAAATGCAGCTCTCCCATTCCAGAAATAATTGTCTAGTCAGGATAGCAATATAATGACAGGGTAAGAATGATATAATTGCTTGGTAAACTAAAGGAAAAAGGTGAAACCATAAAATCAGACCTGCCCACTCTCAGCATCCAACCCAACACGGAAAGTAGGATCCTCTCTCTGGAAACGATTCAAAGCCTTCGAAAACTATCAAAAAGGAAAACATGATAGTTATCATGTAAACCAGAATATTAGCAAAAATATTTCTAAGTAAACTAGCAGATATGCATACAGGTATGCATGCATGCAGACACACTTCAACAAAAACCACTCACTTGTCCGCCTGAATCTTTAGATACTGGTTGAACTGCTAGAGACATCACTGGCTCAGGGACATTCATGGAGGTCATGGTGTATTTTACTGATCCATCGGTAAATGTATCTCCTGATAACACAAGAAAGCATAAATATCATTATCAGGTTCGAAGCCTCAACACAACTATAAGCAGTCTATGTTATCATACCAGTTCCGAATACCAGCATCTGAAAAACAGTGTCTTATTGCTAGTAAGGAAATCCAAACCTGCTTTGTCTAACTATCAATGCCCATTTGACATTTGACATATACCCCTTCTAAAAAATTAAACTTGCACTAGCTCCTCACCTTTTTTTTTATTGGTAAACAAGATTTATTGATCATAAGAATAGGCAAGAAGCTCCTCACCATTATCACGTACCCCCAAGCTATTCGGATAACTAAAAAACAAGAGTAATGCTACTCATCATCCCAATTCTCATCATCCTCTCATCATTCCATGAGGTGGCATTAGATGAAATAGTCTTCAATCATCTAATGCCACCTCATGGGATGATGAGAGAATGATGAATAGATTTTTTCAGAAAACAATACAGAGCTATAAAACATTGATTTATACAGAGAGGTAGTGAGACCTGATGCACAATCCACACCAAATACGGCAACTATTTGACCAGCATGTGCCTCTTGAATATCCTGTAGATTAGAAAAAAATACAAGAAAAAGAAAGGTAAATTAACAGGAGTTGAAACCATAACTCAAAACTCTAAAATCTACTCATCCAACATGAAATTCTTCTATTCTGCAAGATTTTGGAACGAAACCTACCCCAACCCCACCCCTCTATCACCTGAGCCATGAGGTCCATGACCCAAGGACTAACAGAAGACAGCAAAGAAATGTTTCATTTCACATAGAGAAACACCCAATCAAATAATTAATAATTAATTGCTATGACAAATGTCAGCACAATAACTAACCTCCATCTCATCAGAATGCATTCGAACCAAGCGAGGAACCTGCACCAAGAAGATAATATAGCCTTAGCTAGTAATTGAATTCTATGAACACTCCATAATTTCTAACTTGAAGTCAAATTCTTGAAGAGGGACTAGCAAAGTGAGATGGGCAGAGTATCATACAAGCAAAAGAGCGCAAAGTTTTCCCAGTACTTATTTAAAATGATGGCCCAAAGAAGAAACTCAAATTGAAATATCTCAGTAAGGAATTTATTCTGGAATAGTGAAAGGTTTCAGCAACCAAAACTTGCAAGCATTTGCATCTCATCTTCTTTGAAATGACATTGGAATGTGTTAAATTGAATAATTTATAGTATGGTTCTGAACAAATCTCATGCCCATACGCTTAATTTGAACTGAAAACAATCAAGTGAATACATTGCATGCCTTGAACTGACCTTAATCTTCTTTCCAGTGTTTATGTTATGTATAAAATCACCCTTCCGAATAACTCCCTCGTAGATTCTTCATTGAAAAGAAAAAGAAAAAGAAAATGTTAAAATAACTGTTTCTCTAGAGGCCAGAGTACTGATATAACCAGTACACAAATATAAGAATTAGAAAGTTGGATTAGCATAAAAAGAAAATATACACCTCTCAGGATTACCTTAGATATGTCAACTGACCAAAGCGCCCTTCCTCCAATTTAAAAGCTAACGCCACAAGAGGTCCATCTGGCGTTCCCGACAAAGTAACCTACAGGAGAATAAGACTTATTAGTTCCCCAATCAGGTTTTATAACAAATAACAGTAAAAAAAACTCATGACAAAATTTTCATCACTCAAATACCTTCTCTTCATCCTTAGTCTGGTCAAGAGCATGGTTACTCACTTCAGTTGGACAAGGCAAATAACTAAGTACACCGTTAAGAAGTGGTTGAACTCCCTGCAGTATACAAAGGGCAAATTATGAAGAATACAATCAACATACATCTGATATGGACAAACAGGTAGTACAATAGACCTTTTTCACTATGCTATGCACTTGGGCACATACCTGAGCAGCGCATATCATTCACATTGTTTTATTAGGATATAGACCGCATCAATCAAATTCAGTAGATAAAACAGAACATTGTGGGGTGAGACCATTATGCATGTATGCAAATAAATAAAAAGTAATCGAGAGGTAAGATGATAACCAGCATCGACAACAGCAGAATTTAGAAATGAAACAAAAAGAATTGAAAAACTTTGTACGCTTATCTATAGCGTTGTTCCTCCGATGCGAATTTGCCACCCTATGGAAAAACTTTGTACACTTATCTCCCTCCTTGAGCCAGAGTGCCTTTGATTTTTGTCTCCAAGAGATCTCCTCCATCAATATTACTCTTTCAAGTTTGGTGACTACCTGACTCTTGCGAGCTTTCTCGGGTTCATAGAGAGTTCTAGCCTCTTCCTCGGCCTTCAGACCTTGTAGCTCCTCTAAAAGGGAACGGCGATGTAGAAGCATGATTTGAAGCAATGATTTGATAGGAAGACCACCATTGTCGAACCTTTTAGCAATGATTTGATAGGAAGACCACCATTGCTTCAAATCATGTTTCAACACTTTTAGCTTTCTTGCCATTATGAAACTTGGAGAGCCTTGGAAATCATAGGAAGACCACCATTGTCGAACCTTGTCTACAAAGTAACAAAACTATCAGATTTAAGCCACATTTTTGAATTTAAAATATTTTTTCCTCCTTGGATGCCCCTGCAGTCTAAGAGGATGGGGAAATGATTTGAGCATACCCTAGGTAGCCTTCGCTGAGTGACATTCGGAAAATGTAACTCCCATTCTGAAATTAGCAAAAATCTATCAATTCTCGACAAGGATGGAAGTTCACAAGTGTTGGACCAAGTGTACGTGCCTCCCGTTAATGGAATATCCATGAGCGCCTGTTCTGTGATGAAATTAGAAAAATCCCTCATAGTTAGTGTGATATGGGACATACCTGATCTCTCACTCGGAAAACGAGAGACATTGAAGTCACCTCCTATACAACTTGGTAACTCCCACCAACTAAGAAGTCCCGCAAATTCTTCCCATAATGACCTTCCTTCCGCATCAATATTGGGCCGTATACTCCTGCAAAAGCTCATTGGAACCCATTTTCTACATTCTCAAAGGAGCAAGCCATGGTGTATTTGCCCACACAGTCCTTCAACCTTTCCACCACCCTTTAATCAAACATAATAAGAATACCACCGAATGCTCCTTTAGAAGGAAAATATGACCACCCAACACGATGTCCTCCCCATAAATTTTGAATTATTTTCCTTGTTATTAATGCTAGCTTGGTCTCCTGTAAACATATGATATCCCACTGCCATTAACGAAGTAAATTTTTGACTTGGAGCCGTTTGTTGTGTTCATTCAGCCCCTTTACGTTCCAAGAAATTATTTTTGGCTTCATACAAGATCGTTCATTACCCGCCCCTTGAGATGCTCCCAGCTAGCACTCCTCTCCCCTCCATCATCATTCATAGCCCATGTTAGCCTCTTGAGTTTTCTTTCTCTTTTTTTATCCAAATTAAGTGAAGAATCAGCTTTGGATTGTGCACCTCCAGCTTCAATAGCTGTAAGTAATGCCAAAAATTCATCTTCAAAACCCTCACAAGTTATCCCCACACAATAGTTGATCTCTGTGGCTTTTCGAATTACCCAATCTGCACCTTCGGATGGAATGAGTTCGATGGAGTAGGTTCTTCGCCCTCAACAGAGAACCTGCCCCTTGTAGGCTCAAGTACAACCAGAGCCCGCTCCATTTCATCCTCCTAAATTACCCAGGCCTCCCACACCATCAGAAGTACATGTAAGGATTTCTTGGCAACTAGAGGTTTCTTGTACCAAAGTGGGTGCTTGCACGGCATGGTGGTCTGTCGACTACCCGGAGGTCACAACAGGAGTGTCTGTGGCTTTCGTAGAGCTCAGCCTCCCAGGACCTCCTTCATCTCAGCTGCATGATCTGAGGTATTTCCACCAGGTGCCGGGACGACATTTCTCAGCCGTGGTGGCGGGATCGACCCAGAGAAGGCCGACGCATCTTCTGTGCCTCTCCGGGAAGTGGCTCTCCCATCATCGAGATTTCTGCTGCACAACCTCCACAAACGTCTGCAACCCCACCAGTGCACTGTTTCCTACAAAGGTGACTGTCGACGAGGTTCATTGCCGACGACGAGATCCCTTGCCGGTGAAGGCCCGGCATACCAACAGCCCATCTGAGGACGTGGAGCCCTTCTCAAGGAAGGCCAGTCCTTTCAAGACACCATTTCAGCCTAGGTTGGGCTTGACGAATCCGCCCATGTTTAACTTAGCTTTCCCTTTGTCAAGCCTTAAGTTCAGCCCGTTTCCTTTTAGTTTAGCAATTTTTGTGCCAAATCTCTTACCAGCCCATTCAAGCACAGGTCCGAAACCAAATCCAATTTAGCTGTAAGAGTTTCTACAGCCTTCGTTAAAGAGCCAAAAACTTCTTTCAAACCAAAAAAGGACCCCTGCACCTCCCTTTCTACTAAAGCAGCGTGGCACAAGCTGCCACCCCCCCCCCTTTTTGGTATAGTCCCTCAACCATTCTCTGTTGCTCTTCCTTTGTTTGTCCTTTTCTTTGTGGTAGTTGCACCAAAGAGTGGTTTGAACCACCCAAGACAGCCGTTCGTTTCCCAGCACCGCCCATCGCTGCTTCTGTGCAATATTTTACCTCCCCAACCCCTTTCCCTTGTTTGGTGCTCTGTCCATCGGTGGTACCAATGCTTGCTTCTTGTTTGCCTGACCATGCATAGGCAGAGCATGTTTTATTTCCCTTGAGAGGTATTTATAGCCCCGTCCCCTCCTCTTCTGTTCCTTCCGGGATCACTAGAGGACCACAACGCCCACTGCCACCATATTCAGTTACTTCTAAGTAATGCTAAAATCATTCGACAGCGATGTACAAATAAAGCCTTCGACCCATCCCGATACGACTTGTAGAAAGTTTTGCTTCCCGCCGATGAGGTGCATTCTTCCACTGTATTGGCCAGCCAGCAGCACTGCTTTGCCTGAAAACCATCTCCTCAATGGTCTTTCGACTCCTCTCAATGATGCGTAGACAGCTCCCCCTTTAATGATAATGCAAACATCTCCGTCTCTATCAATAGGTGTTTTAAGACCCATCTTAAGCAAATCACAGCTAAAACCAATAGAAATCTTATGGAGAAGAAATCCGGCAAAGTTCACCAGAAATTTTGCCATTATAAAAGTGTGCGGAGAGAAAAGTGTATGGAAATTCAGATTATATACATCTAATATAAAATATATATATATATAATCAGCCGTCTCGGCAGTTTGAACCAAGTTCGAACCATCCGATGTAGGTTTTCATATTTTCTACCGCCAGCCAACCGGTTCTAGGCCAATTTTGGACTCCGGCGGCCGGATTGCGTCGATGACGGCTGGTGTGGTTGGTTTTTGTACAGCCCTAATTAATACGAATAGGCATAACCCAAGTACACAAGGGGGATACAAAAGAAACACATATTTAGGAAGAAGAATAGAAACCAGAAAATATGAAAATTGAGGCCATTGAAATCGAGGCAATTGGTTTAGAAGCATCACCAAATATATTTTAAATATACAAGTATATTCTTATGTTACCTTGTTCTTAAATGCACTACCCATGAATACAGGTACAAATTTCCGTGCTATAGTTGCTCGGCGAACTGCTTCCTACACATATAATAACAATTTTTTTTTATAAGTACATATAATAACAACTTAATTTCCCTTAAACAGACAATGACAACAGAAGGTCAGCAGTATTTAAACAATGCAACGAGTTATATAACCAATAATAAAAAAAATTCTAAGAGTGACTTTCCATGAACTTTTTATTTGAAGGCGATGATAAATTTTTTTATAGTTTTTTTCACAAGAATGTTAGTCAGCTAAAAGGTCAGTGTTTATAAAATTGATAATCTTAGTCAGCTATAGACTTACTCTATGCTATTTCCACCAAAGATTGCAAATGGAATTATTGTCCACAAACAAATCTGAGAAAGCCATGAAATGAGGTCAAATGCTTCCTTTAAATTGATTTCAGAATTGACATGTGTAATTCGCAGGGACTGTATGGCTTTAAAGGTCATGAAAATAGTATCTAGGGTTTCTAAAAGTCTTCTTTGTTATTTATTAGAGTCAAGCTAGTATCTTATCCATCAAAATTCAATTCTTGGAGCCATAATTCAATCTACAAACCCTAACCCGACTCTTCTGAAATTCTAGACCATAGGTTCGCAATTCTTCAACCAAAGCTACCGTAAGCACATGCAGACAGGTTCTACATCAATATCAGAAAGCATACTGACACACCTCAAGTTCAGTAGGCGATATGGGCTCATCATTTAGAAATGCTCGGCAAGTTTATCATCAACTTCAGAAACAGCCTCTATTAGTTCACGTCTCTTTTCTGCAACAAAAGTTCTCCATATCGGCAGAATTTCTTCAATACAACTTTGTCACTGCAATATGCAATAAAAATTAGTAAGATTGGAAACATAAGACCATGTCAAAGAACCAAAAAGATTGAAATAAAGATAAAGAAAAAAAATATCATATTCATAGTAAAACTGACCACTGAACCATGAAAATAATATGCTTTTTTGTTGCACAAGGTCAACAAGACCCTTAAAATCATCCTCCAAACCCAATGGAATTGCAAGCAGCACTGTGATAGCCGGAGCTTAGACCTTGCCTACAAGGGAAATCAATCTGGTCAGCATGTCAATGTTGAACATTTGGATTTATTTATAATCATCTACAGTTAACTTGTCTAAATTTCAAACTAAAACAAGGGAAACTACTTCTTTCAGATTTCCCTAATTCTCACAGGATTGTTGACCAACATAAATCTAAGTATTCGAGCTCTCAACATTTTTTTTATAAGTGAGCTCTCAAACATTTTTAAAAAATAAATTAAATTAGGTTCTTCGCTGAAAATCGTGGACAAGGAAATTGTAAATTAGATGCTTTACCTTCCATTACAATAAGCAGTAAATAAACTAAGAAATAAAAAATTTGATTTTTTTATAAGTAAAAAAAATATTTTTTGATCAAGTAAATAGGCAAAATCCATATACACGGGAAGTATATATGGATAACACCTAGTTACAAGTTAGGAAGAAAAAAATTCGATATTTCAGGGTGTATCATAATTCAGTAGAATACCTGTTCAGAACCTTCCAAGGATCTGCTCCATTCGATCAAGTTTGTTAATGAATGCAAGCCTGGGAACCTCATATCTTCTCATTTGCCGATCAACAGTGATCGACTGGCTTGCACACCACCAACACTACAAAGGACAAGAATGGCACCATCAAGAACACGCAAAGCCCTCTCAACCTCAATAGTGAAATCAACGTGACCAGGGGTGTCAATGATGTTAATCTGCAAATTTTCCAATTGCGGATATAAGAGAAATCCAGCAAAGCAGGCAACTTAATGAGCCAGGTAAATGTTCAAATTCACAACACTCCAAGCTTTTAAGGTATATATTCAAATTCATAACAATCACAAACTTTAAAAAGATATCAATAATTCAAGTTCTGCTTAATATGTGTTCCTCTTATTCACTGCACCAAGAATAAAGACTCAAGCTTTGACGTGTTGTCACGACTTGGGATACACTAATTACATTGGGTTCAATATCACAAGAGACTACTCACAATTTGGATTCACCATCTAGAACACGCCATGTAACACCTCATGAAGCATAATCTCATATTCAAATAAATCTTTTTTTTTTATAAGTACATATTCAAAAAAATCTTTGCATAAACAGCCATGGCGAGGTACCAAAACCTCCCACTCAAATCCATATGTTTCATAGGGGGGATCTATATCATGCTTCAGAACCCTGAACCACAAGGTTGTCTTATATTGGTTCTAATTCTATTTGTTACAAATTGAGGACGCGCTAGTCATATCTGCAAAATTCTTGACAATGACTGACACTATTCCCTCAGCATTCAAGTTCTTGTTTTTCTTCTTATGTGGTTTCTCAGGAGGCAGGTTCCAACTGAAAACAATGGCATAACGCCGTAAACTGAAGAACCCAAAGCTCCTTCTACTTATTTCCCTCATTTATCGGTTACCACAAGAAACCGGTCATGACTGATTCTGAATCGGAATCGAGGTACAATTAGCACATTTCAATGGTAACATTATCTTTTGATCACTTCTTGCACTTTTAAATGGAAATTGATTAATTATTTTTCCTAAATTTATAAGCAACCCCTTCTAATAATCTATTTCCAGCTCCTTCTACTTCTTCTACACTTTATCACCGAGGAAACATAAAAGAACCGAAGCCAATAATAGGACAACACATGGTACCTGATAGCCGCTCCACGTACAGTAGGTGGCGGCGGACTGGATTGTAATCCCCTTCTCCCTCTCCAAATCCATGGAGTCCATTTTGGCTCCGACCCCATCTCTCCCTCTGACCTCGTGTATTTCATGGATCCGACTGTGTAGTAGAGGACCCTCTCCGTGAGCGTGGTCTTGCCGGAGTCGATGTGAGCCGAGATACCGATGTTGCGGAGACGATCCATCGATTCCTTCCACCACGGCTCCTCTCCCTCCTTTGCAGCACGCGCCAGGTTCCCAGACGAAAAATGGCGGAATTGGAGGTGGAAGTTGTTGCTGAGGAGGGTGCTCATTGGGGATGGAGACTGGGACGCCGTCGCTCTGGTGGAGTAGAGTGTGTAGAGAAGACGGGGTGTGTAGGGTCTTGGGAATCGTGCCATGGCGGTGATTTCTGTCTGCGTTGGGTTAAGGGTTTCTGGTGGTGGTGAGGAGTTCAAACTTCAAACCCTAAACCCTAGAGGGTTTTGTGTCTCCGACTGTGAGGTGTGTGCAGACTGGAGAGTAGGGGGTCCTAGGAAGCGGGTCCGTACGTAATCATAGGGCCAAGGACTGTTCAGAACTGGGCCTATTAACTCTTTAAAAAATAGAAAATCATACTTTAACAAAAAAGGACCGTTCGGAACTGATTTTTATTTTTTAAAGAGTTAATTGTAAATTCCAATGTTCCATATTTTTTTTTTAAGCGAAAATTGATGGTTGCTTTTTTTTAAGTTGAAGTCGATTTGTTGTTGTACTGCACTTAGTTGAATTGAATTTGGTTTAAATTTAAATTTTTTCTATCATCTAAATATTTAATTTTTAAATTATTAAATTTATTTTAATTTAAAAAAAAAATTTATATGTAGATCCACAATCTTTTTCAATTCAATATTTCTTTACACGTGAAACTAATAACTTTTTTCAACTTTCTATAAATATATCTAAAATCATATTAATATCCAAACACATTTAAACTCATCTTAAGTGAACTTCACAAAATTCACCTCACCATCTCAACTCATTACTAGTCATAGAGAACTTAACTCAGTTTAACATTTAAATGCAACCTTAATTTTGTAAAAGTTTTGAAAAACTAAAATTTATAAAAATATAAAATTTAGGTTGATTTTACAATTAGACCCTTTTTTTAAGACCCACGAAAATTGTTCAGCTACGTGTTGTGCGAACTGTATTTTTAACAAAAGTTTAGAAAACAGGTGAACAAATAGTTCATTTGCATCAACCGCAATGTTGCACTTTGACCCAGCCAACAAAAGAAGGAAAGAAAACGGCGGCGGGGGGGGGGGGGGGGGGGGGGGGTGGTGGTGTGTGTGTGAAAGGTTACCCAAAATTGGCTTAGCTTCAAGATGATTATGAAAACAGGCCACACGAAGTATACAGGGAGTTATTTATACTGCATTCCAAAGAAATACTGTCATGGTGAATGATTTGAGGCAAACCAGTTGGCTCTAACCGTCCCATTCACCAAACATCATGTTATCTCGTAGATAACGTGTTGTTTGATTAATTGATGTTCAGAATCATCTGGCTAATATTGTTGCTATTCATGGCAATCCAGTAATGTTGATGTATAATACTCTTTAAACACCAAGAAAAATTAAATAAATAAAGCACTTTGATGTAAGGCTCTGTGCATGTTGATCCACTTGACCCAGAAACAGAAATAGAAATGACGGAAGGAAATTTCTTTGGGGTCCTGCATAAAATAATTGAAAACACTACAAAGGCTGAATCTCCAAATTGCTCTGTTTTCCATTTTCGGGGGCGGATGGCACAGACTCCTCACCAGCGTTCATTTCTTGAACTGGTGGAGGATTAACAACGGTCATGGCCACAGCAGCATTATCAGATAAATGGTTCTTCATCTCCCTGTGCTCCTGACATATGGCACACCAATGCATGCAGCAGTGCACCAGCAGGGGTCGCATGGTGAGTTCTGCAAACAAGCAACACAACGAGTCAGCACACAGCCACGAGCACATCTGGAAATGATGCTATGTGAAAATGAAAAGTTCCCCTTGCTTTCAGTACCAAATGAATCTTCAGGGTGTCCAAAACAAAATCAGAAGCTCAACATGTCATGATCAGTTGTCTAAAACCATACTAAAGTCATACATTGCCAAAGCCAAGTTACTCTTATGATTAAGTAATCACATTAAGCACATCGCAATGGACATGGTAACAGGTTTGTTATTTAAAGAGTAACCTGGACAACTTGTCTTCCGAGGATATGGTATCCTTCTTAACTTAAAAGCGTTTGTTGGTTCCAACTAAGGATTTTGACATTTTGTTGTTTCATTTTTTCCTTATTCTTCTTGCCTGAATAGA
Source organism: Juglans microcarpa x Juglans regia (assembly GCF_004785595.1). Taxonomy (NCBI): domain Eukaryota; kingdom Viridiplantae; phylum Streptophyta; class Magnoliopsida; order Fagales; family Juglandaceae; genus Juglans; species Juglans microcarpa x Juglans regia. Next base: position 2,571,197 of record NC_054606.1, on the reverse strand, counting down.
AGAGAGAATTAAGAGAGAAAAAATCTCATCAAGAGAGAAAAAATCCTTCTTCAGAGGATTTTCTCATTTGTTACCTTCCATTATTGCCTGAATAGAATCTCATGAATTAAGAGAGAAAAAATCTGAAAATACAATGCAGGCAATAATTAGAAAAGGGAATAAAAGTGAACCTAAACCTCCATATATTCACAGGCCATCTACATTTCCATAGTTCTCATATAGTGCAAAACGCTGAAAGCATAAGTGGACTACATATCTGAGCTTGTCTATATGCAGGTGATTCCAAATTCAAGAGAATGCGTGATCTGGCTTTTGGCTTTTTGCAAGGGATGAAATTCAAGATACTAACAAGAGAAAATTGAAATTACCTTGAGATGATATCTCTTTTGCAATGATTGTCGAAATAGACCAGTGTAGATGCCACACATCCACCAACCAAAAAACAGGCCCTCACAAATGAGAAATGATGTCTTAGGATCAATACCATGTAAGAGAGCTGTTGCTGCTGCAAGTGCAAGTCCACCCTCAACACACATGCCATGACAAACGCATGCATTGGTCCACGGAATTTCTTGCAAAGCTTCAACATTACGCCCAAACAATACACATGGGCAGAAGAGTCCAGTCCAACCTGCAACATGACCTCAATGACTTTAGAACGATCAACAATCATGAAAAGAACGAACAAAGTAGAGAAACCCCAAAAGGTAGTTACACAGCTCTTCCATTTCTAGCCTTCTATTTTTTTTATTTTTTTATTTTTTGATAAATAAACAGATTTTATTAATAAAAGAATGGGCAAAATGCCAATTACAAAACTCTTATGCCCTAGCTAAGTAGGCGCATTAGAAGCAAGGAAATCATGTAAGTCCATGTCATTAAAGTCCATAACAATAGCCCAAGTACAAAGAGTTCTAAAAAATAAAACTTTTAGCTCCTCCACCGATCTCTCCTTGTCCTCGAATGTCCGCTCGCTTCGAAATGGACTTACAAGGAAATCATTTCTAGCCCTTCTACTATGTGTTCTGAAATTTAAGCAGTCTATGATATACGATTCAGCGGAAAATTAGCATCTCTAAAATGCACTTCCTGTGTGAGTAATATAGCCTCATAACCCACCAAGGAAGTAGATTTTTTTTCTTGCACATTAAACAGCTGCAGTTGGCCAAATCCAAAAGAAAGTTGCAGTTCCTAGTACTCCTAGTATCATGATCTTGAGAAGAACAATTCTCTTCACTTTTATTGAAAGTATGCTTACATATGTGGAAGCAGAATGTTATTCTGGTATATTATATAATAATGCTCATATGGATAGTGTTCAACGAGAAGAATAGAAGAATACAATCAACTCGGACTTGAACGTAACTGAGGTGTTGGTTAATGAAAAAACTTAGTTGTTTGATGTGGTGCTTATGGTTGGAAAGGAATGGGCAGTGGTTTGTAGATAGAGAACGTTCATTTGGAGGAATTAGAGAGTTTTTCTTTCGAACTTTGTGTCTTTGGGCGAATGTTCTCATTCCGAATGGGGATAATTTTCATGATTTTCTTTTAGCTTCTACTAGCTCCTAGCTTGTATTTATGTGTTTTTACTTGTATACTTCCTATGTAATTGGGCTATGCCTATTTACTTGTTTCAATAAAACTTCTTATTACTTATCAAAAAAAAAAATTTGAGGCAGCATATGTGTTACATTAGCTATAATCTATTTCAATCTAACAACAGATAAGTATGATTCACTCAAGTACAATCACACACTTTCATTGCCCCATAATTATATCTGTATATAAATTATAATACCTACCCGGTAATATAGGTATCAAATAGGCCACAATTTTTGTGGATTCTATTTCCTAGTTGTTTTCCTAGGCGTTCCCTTTCTGTAAAAGTTTTCACCAATGCATCCATGACAGAACTCTCCAATGCAGACCTCATCTAACCCTTTCCATCAGTATCCAATCTCAATTTAAACAATCAGCAAACACAACTTCTAGACTTACCATAAATGTGCCATATTATGAATTCCACAAAAACTGAACGGGGCTTGTAATTCAAAGTTTGAATGCCAACTCAATAAAAGTAAAGCAATGGGGCCCTTACAACTTTCAGTATCATCAGCACAGCCACAAATCCCAGTTGTCCAATCTTCATCAGCAGGTGGCTGATAGCTTTCTGCAGTGGTTGACCACATTCATTACATTTATGAACGATTAACTGTCAAATAGGAGATGAATTCTGGATTAAAATATTAAAGCATAAATAATACTCAAATTATATGCGGATAATAACCCATGAAATGGAATCTCATATTCTGCTTTGGAATGTCAAAATAAAACCGTTTGTGTTGGGAGGGAGAGATTGGGAAGTTAGAGAAAGCTGCAGATTTTGTTTGAATGATTATTCAGAGTTTGTAGACAGACAACGAACATCTTTCTCTGCATGGTGCGTGTGTGGAAAATGGAATCTAAGAATTTCAGGCACGGTGCAAAATCAATGATTGTGGAAAATAAATAGAACATTTTTTCATATGATCAATGAAAGCCAGCCCCATTAAGCAAATATCATGAATGCACAGACAAATGACTATAAGTTCAATGTTCACAAGCCGAAGAATCACACTCAAACAGTTGAATGCCTTTTTGCTACGCGAAAAATGGTTACTCTAGGACGGAAATTCATCAGGATACTAACCCTTAGTTCAGCTTGAAAGAAAAAGGTCAAACTGGAAGTGGAACGATTAATAATGCATTCAACCATACAAATTCCATTGTTTTCGACCGCTCCCTCAAATACCTTTTCCAAACATTTTTCTCGGCAACCAAACAGAGCAAGATCTAACTCCAATACAACACAAAAAAACCAAAGATCGGTATCATAGAATAAATAAAAAAAAAATCAAGTAAACATCGGGCCGTCGACGAAAAATGCACAATATAATACAACAAACAAACCCCTACGAGAATACACAAAAACGACACAACCAAAATGTCAATAAATGTAGTGACTCTAAGACGCGAATTAGGATTTTCAAAAATGGATGACCTGAGGGACTTGAATTGGCTGGTTGAGCTCTCCCGGGGTGATTTCTTCCAGTGGTGCTTGATCCTTCGTCAATTTCACGTACCGCGACTGCGGGTGCGTGTTCCCATCGGCCATCTGATCTCGCCCCAAAAAATAAACGAAAAGAGAACCCAAATAGATCAGAGAGAGAGAGATGTGAAACCAGAGACACGAAGCATGCGAATGGAACTTTGGGCAGACCCGATGCTTCACTTCTTCAATCCACAGTCTAAAGTTTTAACAGCGAAACGACGTGGTGGTTACATTTACAAATCAACTTGTATTAAAACGACGTCGAGATTAATTTTTTTAATATATATATATAGGGATTTTATTTATGAATTTTGGACTAAAAACAATTAACCAAGTATATGATCAAGGAAATAATTTGCCTGAAATTTTTATTGGATCTTTAACATTTTTATTTGATCAAGGAAAGGGGAAAGAAACAAAGTTGAAAGAGAACTCTAATAAATATGAGTCATTTTATTTCTGATGATCTCATTCTTATGATTATTCAACTCCCTATTTGGATTTGAAATTCACATCAACTCATCTCAATTTATTTGTTCTGACTTTCTCTATCATTACCTCCAGGGAAAATTCAGTGAATGGAAAATATTATTTTCTCTGAGCTAGTTGATATTGAATTCGGGCTAGCAAAAAGAAGCAACTTAACATTACAAGAATCCAAAAATATATACAGAGATCCCAGAATCTTAATAATATCAAAAACTAATTAATTGTCAGCAGCCCAAAAACCATGAAAACCGAGAGGGAAATTCAGGTGTTTGGGGACTTCAAGTCTTGCTACGAGTGCATTGTCTTCCCCAATCCTCTTAGGATCGAGAATTACAAGATAGCACCTTTGTACTGAAACGGCATACTGCAAAATGGAGGAGGGGAAAAAAGAAGAGAGAAAGACATTAGCATACAGTTGATGATCAAAATAAACCCATAATGCAAGTAAATGTCATCCATGACCAATTGATTCTGTTTCATAGATGAACATGTCTCATGTTTTCATCTTCTAGACATCCAAGGTTAATCACTTAACCATGTTATGAAGTGAACCCCCACAATATTTATTATACTATTAGCGTGAGTTTTTCAAACAGTATTAAATGCTTAATATATAAATATGTTGTAAGATCCGGTTCATATGTTTATTCATCGATCTCCCACTTAAATTCTCAAATTTGAATAGGAAATGAGAGAAAAGATGATTTGGTTTTGTTGCACATTGTGATCAAGACATGATTGCTCACCTCAACCACAAGAAGGTATCCATCGTCTTCTTCATCTCCTTTAGGGACAAAAATAGGCTCGCCAATGAATCTCCGATTACCGACAGACCATGTATGGGTAGATTTGCTGCACAGGTTCAGCCTCACCACGGTATCAAAGGGAAAGTGCGGCAATGTTGTGCGAGACCCAGAAGAAGATGCTGCATAAATGTACTTGTTCCTGCTCCCAGAAAAGACTGGGTTAATAGCAGGAAAATCTGACGAGTCTTTCCTCTGATTCAAAGGCTCCACACTACATCTTTTTATGTTCCCATTGGTATCCAGTTGAATGAATACCTGCATGCATACATGAATTAGGTCGACTCGTTTTATTGATTGGAAATTTCATACACTTTCTATATTGATTATGCTGGGCTACCGCGTTTGCCATTTTTATAAGCGTTTTATAGAATGTGCTATCTAACTGGTACGTATAAGCATTGATGTATATATATGAGCAGTGAACACACCCAAATGGAAAAAGATTTCCTCTGAATTTAGGAATAGAATCAGTGAGATGAAGAGTATTGACTTAGAATAAAATGATGGATATTTTGATCATTTTACGTCTTGTTGACAGATGAGATGGCTAAAGCACCTCATACTCTTTTTTTATATAGGTAAAAAAAGGATAAAAAAAGGTGTGGGGAAGATGATTGTTGAGAATTTCAATGGTTGAAATGAAATACAACTGCCCACCTTCCCCAGATGGATCTTGCAGGGTGTACCTCATACGTACTTTATACCATCGATCCATTTCAAGAGGATCCTTCGTGTCTTTGAATTTGAGGGTCTCAATCAGGATAGAGGCACATTAAGTAAGCCTTACAATATTTATTACTACTTGCATGAATTTTTCAGAGAGTACTAAATACTTAATAAATGACGATAGAGAACCTGAACAAGACGTGCCATCGGCTCATTTTCACCTCCGTTGACATTCATAGCAGAAGGGTCTAGCTTACCATTTTGCCAATTATATCCTGTAAAATGAGTAGGTTAAAATATTTTCTGTCAAAAGATGTGTAGCATGGCTTTATGGCTCATGGCAGTAGCCAGCATTAACATGCTCCAAAGTTAAAACTGAACAATGCAGAGGCTGAGATCATAAACTCCCTGATAACTTTCTCCCATGCCCCAACTCTCGTTTGTGGTATATATGCTTATATATAATTTTATTCCCATTTAGTATTACAATATTTGAATCCAATTCTTTGTGGTTATGGTTATAATTCAAATTTACTTTGGCTAGAGACTTTAGTACTTGAACCCAGTATTAATATCACATTATCACCCTGAGAAAATTTCCATTAACCAGCAATAAAATAAAATAAAATTGCAGGAAAAAAAAATACGTACGTACCAAATAGTTTTTGAAAGTTGAACCACTGGTAAGAACAAGTGGCTGCCAGTATTTGGATCTCTGAATCCCCATTGACATCCTTAACCTCAAAAGCATTGCCAACATGTAGCAACCAAAACTGTGAAGGAGCTTCAACAGGCACTCTCCAATCTCGACTTCTACCACATTTATCTGGAAATCGAGGAAGTAAATATATGGGAGTTGTGGGCTTACTAGGATTCACCGATAACGCCGATATCATAGGAGATATCCCACACACTGCTGCCATTGAACCTGAACTTCGAATCATACAATTCAATCTTATTGTTGTTGTAGCCGTATAACTTGGTAATATTTTTATGACTTTCAGCAACATATAAGAGCATTGGCATTGAATTAATCAAATGTTTTTTTATCTTCAAATTTAGCAAATATCATCCATATGTGTTCCACATTGAATTAGCTAAATTATTTTCATCCAAACTATAAGCTACAGTAAATTCATTCTTCTTTTCAAATATGAAAAGTATTTTTTGAAATTATTATATTATAGATATGAGATTTTATCATCTATATACATATGAGATTATTATATTATACATTGTTAGATTGTGAAAATGAAAATGAATATAATTGTTGGAGGTTATTGAAGATTATAAAAATAAAAAAATAAAATATAAATTAATTAAAAAAATATAAATAATAATATTTTATTATTATAGAGAGTGTGATGACTAATCCAATATAGACTTCAAGTTTTAAATGATTAGCTAAAAGTGAAAAAGTTACATATTAATTAAAATTTGAAAAATAGGATGATCAATCCAATGCCAATGCTCTAATAAATCGTTATAATCCTAACTTTTTTTAATTTTATTTTACCATTTTCAATCAAGGTGTAATCTTTGCTTTCTATTAGGCGTTTATAATTTGCACCCCAAGCTACTAGCTAGGTGAAGAATCTATTTTTCATATAGTTGGGGGGTGAAAACCGTTTGAACATGTTCCTACAGACCTGGAATTAGTGTCCTGTCACTTCTCGGTAGTTCAAAACAGAACAACGAAAAACATGAACTAGTTATTTACAAACACAATGGCTTTTGCTATAACCAATTGGCCAATGAAATGGAGTAGTACTCAAACGTGATTTATATCCTTCATGGCAAACAACTCAAACGTAGTAATTTATAAGCTAGAGTACTTCGTTAAGTACTAATGATGTTATCAAGTTTTCAAGTTGGTGACATGCTTTTCCTGCATCTCTTTGTGTACAGTACTGTACATTACCTGCAAGATCAAGCTTGATGCGATTAGCAAATAGTATATAATGAGTTTCCGTGAAGGCCCAATCATGGATCATCAAGTGATCAGGGATATTGAACTCTTGCTTCATCAGCAACTTGAAATTTGAATCAAATTCTGCAAAAGATAATTAATTATTTGAAGAGATATTATACGTCTGTTGTGATTTGTTAAAAGGTTAAGTACTTAATACGCCTTATTTATATATATAGCACTTGTTTACCGTAAAATGAGAAGGAACTGCGCGGAAGTAGCATGTCCTCTGCATTGCATGACGCCGTAAGGAGTCTGTTCATGCGAGCATCGACCTTGTAATGAGACAACAGTCGCTTTGGTGGCATTTTAAACACTCCTGTGGAAGTTCACTCCAATATAATTAAGGGGAAAAAATGGATAAGACATTTCAATCACGAGCTTGCTAGTTAGATTATTATTATTATTTTTAAATATTGTATCCAATTTTATTAAGAGAAGTAATGCAATTACAAAGAGATCAGATAAAAATAAACTCATAAACTGTTTTAGTTTTATATGATCTGTTAAATTTATTCTACGATAAAAGTAATTTTATAATCTAATGTACCACATCAATCTGTATATTTACTTTTATGAGATCTTTTTGTTGTTAAAATATTTTTCTTTTTTATTAATAAAGAAATAAAATATCATATATACTACAAAAAGAAGTTGAAAAAGAACACAAAGGTCTTATTACCCCCCCCCCCTCTTCCCCAGCCAATAAAAATTCAACACGAGGAGCAATTTTCCACCTCATTCAATATATAAACATTTTTACTATATTAACACAAACGAAATGGTAATTTAATATATATTTCGTCTATCTTGATAACAACAGGCCGTGCTTTGTACCCTTCCTGATTGCAGTACCCCTTCTGATCTCCAATAGATCATATTACAAGATCATATATTAATGCTGATTCATGCATGCATGGGTAAAATTTTCCCCCAGACAATTTATTTTTCTTTCTTTCAATTTTATTATAGTTCATTGATGACGTAAATTATATTATGTTGATTTTCAACAAGAATTTATTGATTGGGTGTCATTTTAACAAAATGCATGCAACCAGCTGTGGCCTTAGCTTTACTCCATATATATGCAATTAAATCACGATTCTTTTTCATATACGTACCATACAAAATTGGCTTCAAAAGGCCGGCAGCTACATCCCATATACCACCGCTATTCTTCCCACTATGCGGCGGCGAATCACAACCATCAATCACATCGAGCCTCCCAATTGTATCCAACGTCTCTGATTCAATCTCATATGGCTCTCCACCTTCCCACAAACACAATAGCCTCCCTCCCCACCGCAGCACACTTGTATTAGCCACGTTCTTCATCACCTTCGTATTCCCAACCTTCTGTCCCCCTTTCAGCACTGAAAATGGTCCTCGATGGGTGAAACGCCACGTGTCAGTTGCAGGATCATACTCCTCCGCTTGAGCTTGAGTTCTAACATACCTAGCCATGAATTTAACCTCTCTGCATACCCCATCAAAAGTGAAAGCCCTAAGGTAGCCATGACCATCTAGTGGGTGAACTGTTGAGCCATGGTCATCGGTGAACAGCCCTGGTCCGGTCAAGTAATACGTACCGGAGGGAAAGTCATGGGGTATTGCACCGTCCACAACGCAAAGAGTGATCGGTTTGGTTGTCTCAAAGCGCTGTGACACAAATAGGAATTGGTAGTCCCAATATGCGGCCACGGAGTCATCAGCAGCATGATCTAGGATTGAAGGGCTTGAAGCATGGGTATTATTTGATGTGGGAATGGATATGGCGTGTGGAGGTGCTATTTTGACTTGTGATGGCACTCGGTGCACCACCGCCGGTAACTTTGTTGGTGAAGAGAAGCACGTTGGAATAAAATGGTGGGGTTTGGCTAGCATCTTTGGGCAATGAATATTTGGAAGTGAATGAGGTTTTGTTTTGAGCGGTGGTAACTAGGCACTGAGGCATATATATACACACATACGAGCTAGGTGTCACGAGTCCCGGGATATTTGAATTGTTTTATCTTATATCGAAGGGAATGCTGGTGTGACATGCAATTGGTTCGGTAATTATTGACTTCAAAATATTTATTTGCTATCCTTGTGCTGTTGCATGCATGGTCGACGTTTGTGCTGGTACAGTACTGTGTGCATGGTGGGGGCACATGCATAAAATTCATGGAAGACATGTTTTGCATTTTCGTTGTGGCAGACATAATTTTTGAGATTTTCATCTTTTTAATTTGTTGTTTAATGTCAGGGCAAGAGCATGAACCCATTTGAGTCGATCGACATTAAAAAAAAAACAGTACTATGAAATCATTCATAAATCCTCCACTTGCACAAAGATATATATACCACTTTGTTATTTTACTTTACAATATTGTGTACCGTTCCAATTTGACATGAGGAGCATATCTCGACCTTCTTTCATAAACTGACATTTGTTCCCATCTAATTATAACAATACCGAAATATGAGTAATGTTACATATAATCGTGAAATGTGAAAGTGTTGTGCAATCGTTTTGAAAAATAGTAGAATCCATTCCTAAAAAATTAGTTTTTTTTATATGGATATTATATTTACTCACTTTTTTTAAAGAAATTGTACGACGCTTATACAATCCATGACTGCAAATATAATTTCTCATTAAATATATATCATATATACAAGTTGGGTTAATTGATACTAATTATAATTATAATTAATAAATTTTAAAATAAAAAATGCATTTGGGACGTCGTCGTTGGAAACTTTTCGCTAGTTACGAAAAAAGAGAGGATGGAAGCTGATCTCAAAGGTGCACTTAATTATTAAAGTATTAGATTAGGGAAGTGGAATGAAATATTAATTAAAACAATTAAAATATCTATATGGGGGTTAGTGAAGAAAACAATGATTATGAGATTGATCCGAAGAGTGATATTGGTACGATACTGTCCGAGTAAAGACAAGATCAAGCATATACGTACACACACACACATAGGGCCGTTTATAGAGGAATCTGCTTAGCTCATCCTCAACTCAAATCAAAGCTCCATTTTGGGGTAGTTAATTCCCATTTGAACTTCACTATGCTATGGTTTTTTGTCTCGTATTTATAAGTCCATTTTGACTCGATTTGCATTTGGTTGGACGTTGGTGGGTTCATTCGTGGTACTCAATCAGAGAATCATAAACTAATTTACTAATATTTTTAAAATTCAAGAGAGCAGACGTACTACGTGTGTTCATTCATGAAGAAGTTCTACAGAAGACATTCCAAGTTATGAATTGTTAAGTCGTAGAGAGATTGAAAGAAGTATTTGCAAAGACTACCGTATTAATTAATTGATCAATTACAAAAGTCTTGTGCGATCCAAAGAGGCCACACATGAATTAAAAAGGTCACAGTCGATTTCTGTACGTAGTAGTACTCTTTCCGTAGATCATGATGATCAGTTTATAGTATATACTTGGTTTGATGATCAGTAGATGAGAAAAATGATCACGAGCAGATCAGACTGATCAAAGCAGCAGCCATGATCAAAACCATTATACTGATCGTGACGTTCGGCTAACATATATATTTGGGCAAAGTCTATATATATATTTGGAAGTGAGTGAACCTTTTGTTTTCAGCAGTACTACTGGTAATTAATTAAGTAGCTAGCTAGCTAGCGGTAATATTGCACGTACGTACGTGAAGATGGCAATGATATCTGGTGTGTGTGTGTGTGTATTTATGCATATATTTTGTCTCGGGCATTGGCTTCAGAATACTTACATCTTGCCATCCTTGGCTGAACGCGTGCATGATTTGTGCATTTTCAATGTCTATGGTGGCGCTCTTCATGTATATGTATAAATCATGGAATTAGACATGCATGCATGTAGAAGTTTGCATATTGAACGTGGCAGACATAGTGCCTGAGATTTCGTTCTTTTTGTTGTTTATTGATCTTCTGGAAAAGAGTACACACACATCATGAACCCACTCCACTTGTGCCCTACATTAAAACATCGAATATATAAAAACTCCATTTGCAAATTAATTAGATATTTATCACTACTACTACGTACGTACAGCTAGCTTCAGCTTGTTATTTTATTGTAAGTCGTTTCTTGTTCACGAGTTCCAGTTTGAGAAGATGGTCGAGCATATCATTTGCCTCGGCCATCCAAGAAAGCCTGCAATATTAAGGAATCAAAGTTACAATTTGGACTATTAATTATATATTATAGATTAGGACCGGAGGTGAAATTAATTGAAAGTATTTATAATTAAATAATGGGGACGTTAAATTAGCAAAGAAACAATGATTGATAGGTTGATCCAAAGCGGTGTTGCTTGATATATATTCTGCCACGTGGCATATGCACCAACCTTCGCTAGCTACTACTTCTACATTTAAACAAAAAATAAAAAAAGGAAAAGAAAAAAAGAAGAAGAAGAGAATTAAGAAGCATTTGCTATATTGTTTTTACAAAGGAATTATGTCCTAATTAGCTCATCCTCAACTCAGCGAGAGTTTGGTAATTCCCGATTTGAAGTACTACTTCACTGTGTTTAATTTGTCTCGTAACACGATGACTCTATTTTAACCCATCATTTTGTTGATCATGATTTGTGTTTGGTTGGATGGATTGTGCATATGGTGGATTCATTCGTGGTAGTCCATTATTAAACAAACTAATAAGTAGTTTATGATTCCAATTGTTTGAATTAATAATAACAATAGTCAGAAGAGACCACAGTGCAAATAATGCGTCACATTGATGATTAGAATACATGTTAGAACATTTTGTAGTCCAAGGTGTATGTTATTCTCTTTTTTATAATTTAAAATATGAGTTATTTTATTTTAGTCTAAGGAGATGAATATCATTTGTAAGAATTAATTTATAAGATTTAAATTTTAAAATTTATCTTTAAGTTCTAATTATATCATATAATTACTGTACTAGATATACTCTCTATATTGGTTAGGATAAAATTTTATTTAAATATGAATAATTATATTTAAAAGTTTTTATACTATATCTTATTAACAGATATAATTTAATTTAAAAAATAAATTTTAAAATTTAAATCTTATATATTAAATTATAATACACAAATTTGAAAGAATACATTTCAAAATATCGACGATTTATACAAGTAAATTAGAAGTGTTTTAGACCTAATTTAAGTACTGAGATTATCGCAAGTATTATTAAAATACATAACTATTATTTATTATTTTATTATTATTTATTATTTACTCTTTAATATTTTATTATTATTATTTACAGAAGATTTAAAATACTAACACAACTTACATGTCAACAGCCTGAACACATCATTTACGAGCCACGTGGAATTTAGAATTACCAGCTCACCATTTACAACGGCGATATTACGGGGTGGCATATTGAATAAATTCAGAACTCCGTGAAGGACATTCTCGTCAAGGAAAAGTCTCACACGCTCTCTTTCTTCCCTCCCAAGCTATAATTTAAAAGACAAAACCTGTGTTCTACTTCTGCACCGTTAATCGTTCGGACGGAAACAGATGAAGTACGAGCAGAGGCTCAAAGCCGCTGCGGAAATTATATTGGCGTTCGACGCACGCGCCGTTGACCCTCCAGTGGATGTCGCGGACTTTGGCGTTTCGGCCACGCTGAAACCCTACCAAGTTGAAGGAGTCTCGTGGCTCATACGGCGATACACTCTCGGGGTCAACGTTGTTCTCGGTATGATTTTAGCCCAAATTTTCCGATCGCTATGTTTGGTTGAGGAGAAAACATGAGAAAGTGAATGATTAAGGGGTCAGTTTTGAACCGTGACTTTCTCAGCAACCAAACATAGTTCATTGAACTTGCATCGGTGCAATTCGTTTTCATTTGTATGCCGGTTTACTGGGAATTGACATCTTAATGCTTTCTCTCGTTGAATTTGCAGGAGATGAGGTATGACTTCTACAGTGACTCTGAATCTGTCTTGTAGTTTTATCTTCCATATGGTAACGTTTTGCCTGCTAAATCTGGCTTCTAGAAGTAATTATGAGAAAAAAGCATTTAGAATGTAGAGGAAGTTCTAATTTTTTTAACTCGTTAAGAGGTCTTACGGATTTGATCCTTGTTACTTGTTCTCTTCATGCAAAAAGCCTTATAACAGATCATGTTATTTTTTTTTCAAGACTTACAAAGACGTCATAATATCAAGTTGATTTTCGTTCTGAACAGCTTGGCCTGCTGATGCATGTTAATTTATTTTGCAATATTCTCTTCGATGCAACTTAGCTCCAGTATGTTCACCCATGAGAAGCCTAATGGCTTTGTGCTTAGAGTTTAACAACCTTCAAATCTTCAACCTTACTTAACTGAGCAGAGATAGGCAGAACGATAGTAATGCATATAAAGTGCATAAATCAGTGCATGATTTTAATCAGTGTGCTCTGTATTTAATTGAGTTATTGGCAGATGGGACTAGGCAAGACATTGCAAGCTATCTCTTTATTGAGCTATTTGAAGGTTCATGAGAGGTCTCCTCGGCCATTTTGTAAGTTAAGAATTTTTTGTGTTCTGAAAATCATGGAGTGCTCATTTTTGGCATTAGTTTGGAGTTTGGACAGAGATGTTTTTTGGCTTCATTATTTACATTCAATTACTTGCAGTCATAATGTGTCCTCTGAGCGTGACAGATGGTTGGGTGTCAGAGATGGTTAAATTTGCTCCAAACCTAAAAGTTCTTCAGTATGTTGGTGATAAAGAACATCGCCGAGGTTTGCGCAGGACAATCTGTGAGCATGTAAGAGCACAGTCTTCGTCATGCAATGTAAGTTTATATGGCTTCAACGACTAGTATCAGGTGATGCATGTTGTATTATTAATTTTTTAATATCATATGACATTTGTAATTAATAGCACCTAGAATTTTCTCTGGTCAGGCTTTCATTTGAAATATTAGCTTCTCTCTGCAAGTTGTATGTATTTGTTGATTTTTTTTTCAAGTTGAATACATTGACAGGGCGTGCCATTGCCTTTTGACATACTGTTAACAACATATGAAATTGCCTTGATGGATCAAGATTTTCTTTCTCAAATACCATGGCAGTATGCTGTAATAGATGAAGCTCAAAGACTCAAAAACCCTTCCAGTGTATGTTTAAGATACCTTGAAATTTCACTCATATATTCATGTTAAATCTTGCATTGGGGGTTTGCTGGTGAATGAAGCACATAGTGCTTATATATTTACAATTTCTTGCAAAATGACAAATTTGAGACCATGACTAAAAAGACAGGCTGATTTTTTTCTAAAAAGCCTCTAAATATGGAACTATATTAGGTGGCCATTTGTCTTGGTTCTAAGCAGATTAAGAGCATTTTTTAATTTAAAAGAGTTTTTTCTATTCTTATTTCAGACACTTAAATGCTTAAACCTCAGCAGGTTCTCTATAAGCTCCTCAAAGAGCGCTTTCTTATGCCAAGACGGTTGTTGATGACTGGCACGCCTATCCAAAACAATCTCTCTGAACTTTGGGCTTTGATGCATTTTTGTATGCCTTCAGTCTTTGGGACACTAGATCAATTTCTTTCCACCTTCAAGGAAGCTGGAGATCCTTCATCAGGTTATCGTCTATCTGACATCAGTTTTTCTGCTCACTTTTTTCTTTTCCTTGGATGAAAGCCTGCCAACAGAAAGTTGTTCAGTAGTTTTGGCTCTTCCACAACAATGCTTTGTGACAAGTTTGAGTGATTACTTCTGCTGTAATTAAGTATGATATACATTTTTTTCGAATTCTTACCCATATGTAAATAACCATGTAATCAGTTGAAAGGTTGGTTAGCAAAGCCAAATGGCTGTTGATGCAATTATCATAAAAACATACATGAAAAGATGGAAAAATTAATTCATGGGTAAAAGAGTCCAAGAAACTATCAATGAAAAGAACTTTTATCAGTGGGCTCGCTGCTTTTCAGAAATGTAATGCCATCTAAGTTGCTAAAGATCTTAATGGGATAACTTTTCACCCAGTTTAGGTTTTGAAACAGTGATCGAGTGTCTAAACCTGTAACATCAAGTTCTCACCTTTCTTTAGTACCTAGTTTTTACTACTCTGTTCCTCAAAATTGAGAAAAAAAAGTAATGATTAGGACTATCTTTTTTCCTCCTCCAGTCATAAACCAAGTTTCTCAATCATGAGAGGTTTACGGTTCAGGTCAGGACTTATTTGTGTAATTGTTCTGGTGAAGACAGTTTTGGGAAATTTTCTTCTATGATTAAGACAAGAATTTTATTATTCTTGAACAGGTCATGGTGCAGCTGAACTCAAGGAGCAATTTAGAAGTTTAAAATGTATATTGGGAGCCTTCATGCTTCGACGAACAAAATCGAGGCTTATTGAGTGTGGAAATCTGGAGCTGCCCCCTCTCACTGAGATAACTGTGTATGTTTTCAGCCCTGCTTTACTTCACTGGCAACTTCAGCAAAGATTTGTAGGCTTCCTTACTTTTTAGGTTTCTAAGGTACCTTATCCAAACAGAATGGTGCCCCTGGTCAGCCTGCAAAAGAAGGTTTACATGTCAATATTGAGAAAGGAGCTTCCTAAACTGCTTGCTTTATCTTCAGGAACTTCAAATCATCAATCCTTACAGAATATTGTATGGAAATTTATCAAACTTTTGCCCTTAGCACGTTTCTTCCTTGTGATTCCATATGCACTTTGCAGAACTGCAATTTCTTCGTTCCTTAAATTCTAGATATCCACATGGAAGAATTATTTTGCTTATTATATGCTTTAGGTTGACCAAAAATTATATTATTCATATGTAGTGATCGTATTTTTCTGGTGTGAGAGATTTGCGTAAATCGTGATACTAGGGCTGCAGATGTATTGTGCTTTCTCATAGGATTTTTTGAAGCCAAATGTGGGGACTGATGGATTACTTGATCGATTATCCCCTAAATATAGGACTGAAACTCTAGCTGGCTTGAGCTTGGGAATTATTATGTTCACAATCTGAAAATTATGTTAGGCTTGTGGTTTGCATGATCCCTTTGCCATTGGCCTTCCTCATAATTGGTGCTTTTGCTCACCTAAACCTATTCATGTGGTTCACAATTTTCATTCCTTGGAAGTGAAGAAAGAAAAAGAGCTACAAAAATATTACTCATTGAGCCTTATGGACCTAGTCCACTGGCTGAAGCTTGTCACTTAAAGAAAGAGTGCACTGGAAATTGTTGAGTCCTTGTTGGACCATCCAAAAAGTGATGTTAACATACAACTAGGTAGGGGTGGGCAGCGGAGCCCTGCACCCTGCATGGGCGGGGCAGGGATTTGTGTCGGCAGATGCAGGGGGTGGGTGGCCAAGTTCGCATCTGGCCCCCCAGTGGAGGCAGGGTTTTTTTTAAAACAACCCACCCCGGACTAGTCTCTCATCCTTGTCTACTCTGTCGTTGTCCCCCCATGCAACCCCTTCTCTCTCTGTCCTCTGAAACTCTTGAAACCCCGAATCTCTCTCTCTTTCTCATCCTTGTCTACTCCGTCGTCGTTTGTCTGCATCTCCGTTGCTAAAGGCCCAAGGTAAGTTTTAAATTGAAATTAAATTAAATTTTTTTTTTTTGTTGAGTTATGAAGATTGGAGGAAGGATGAGATTAAATGGAGGAGTTGGAGGATGTGATTGTGTCATTGTGAATTGTGTGTTGTGGAGAATCGATTTGTGCATGTGTTTTGATGTTTGTGTTATTTTTTCTTGTGATTTTGTGACTTTTAAGGTTTCGGACTGGGATTGAAACCCCTAAATTAATTTAGGGTTTACTTAAATTAATTTAGGGAAACCTTCCTAAATTTTTCCTACATTAATTTTGCATTTTAAGTGGATCTCTAAATTAATTTAGGGTTTCAATCCTAAATTAATTTAGGGAAAACCCTAAGTTACAATTGAGAGCTCGTTTGTTTTCAGAGATGAGATGAGATGAGTTGAGATTAAAGTTAAAAAGTTGAATAAAATATTGTTAGAATATATTTTTTAATATTATTTTTGTTTTGGGATTTGAAAAAGTTGAATTGTTTATTTTATTTTGTATGGAGATTTGAGAAAGTTGTAATGATGAGGTGAGATGAGATGTTTTCTGAAAACAAACGAGGCCTGATTTGAAATTTGTATTTTATATTAATTGCTGAAAATTGCTGAATATACAATTGATGTTAGTGGCTGTGAATCTATGGTGTTGATGTGAATCTGTGGTGTTACTGTGAATCTATGGTGTTGATGTTAGTGACATGTTTTCAAGGGCAGGTTTGGGGGTGGGATGAGACACAAAATACTCATCTCATCATTACACCTTTTTCAAATTTCTATACAAAATATGATAAACAATTTAACTTTTTCAAATCCCAATTCAATTTTTTTAATTCCCAACACAATAATAATATTAAAACATAATATTTTAAACTTTCAAACAAAATACAAAATTCTCATCTCACTCCCCAAACCTGCCCTGATTTTTGACTATTTGGAGAATGTTTACTCCATTAGAGTTTAGTGATAACGCTCCTATCCCTACCCCAACACCTAACCCTACACCTGCCACTAACCCTACGGGCTCTAGTCCTAAACCTACGGAGATGGAACCTTGCCCTGCCCCCAAGCCCACACAAATCAAGAAACTAGTTTCCATAGTTTGGTCTCACTTTACCAAACTAGACCAATAACCTCTGAGCGAAGTGTAATCACTATGGTAAAGTTTATGGATATCACTATAGGAAACATGGTATATCACAATTAAAGATCCACTTAGAAGAACAATGCAAGAAGAGTCCAGTATTAAAATCCTTACAAGAGGAGTCAATTTAGACTAGAGATTGGACTAAAAAAATGGCGGATGGACCAACCAACCAAATGATCTATTCTCATTTTGATTAATCAGATTTTAGTTTGTAATTTTAATTTTTGTTTCTTGTTTATAATTCTAATTTATTTTTCTACTAAATTGTTAATGTTTCAGGTTTTATGATCTCATAGTCTCACAGCAGGCAACACTAATTATCTTTTTCACTCATGACCACCCCAAATGTCAAACAACTCACTTATTTGTATAGTTGTATTTAATGATTCACTTATTTGTAATGCTGCTACAATGTCCCTTATATGTTTCTAGTTTTGTAATTGTTTTCTCTTAATTTGTATTATTGTAATAGCTTAGTTATGATTATTAATTTATTACTTAGTAGTTAGTACTTCTGTAGTTGGTTGCAAGTAGCAACTTAGTAGTATATTATTTTTATTATTGTAAATTCGTTTTTTTTTTTTGTTATTTGTATTTTTTGTTTTAGTTAATTTCTGGGCTGATGGTCCATTTGGGGGGCGGGCGGACCCCCGGGGGGGGGGGGGGTGCTTTTAGGAGTCTTGGGTCATGCTATTCTTGATTTTGGGGCCATATCAATCAATATCAATTTGGCCGCTTTAGCATGGAGGTGAAAAGTAACATCATAATTGGTATGAGATGCAGGAAAATGTTAGAATGGCAAGACAGTACAATTGACCTAGGATGGTTCTTCAGCAGCTTGCCAATTTGGGAGACATAAAGTCATCTTTTATATTATCTGCTTTGATATATGTCTCTTAATTTGTTCTGGCATGATGAAGCATAGAATATGACTTCATGGTAGAATTCTATACTGTTGGTGAATCGCATAGAAATCTTGAAAATCTGAAAAAATGATGTTACTTTTGAAGTTCTCAACGTGTATCTAAGTACTAACATAGTACTGTTTGCCTTTAATGTTGTAGTTCTTGATTTACTGCTTTTCAACTTTAAATGATTTGTTTGGTTCCCCGTCATAAAAAAAAAACTTTAAATGATTTGTTAATTCTTTATTCATTTCTCTTCTTTTATGCAATTAATCTTGTTGTTTTCACTTATATGAGTATGTGCTTTTGCTTGTATGGATGTGGATATGTACCACTGTAAAGCTTACAAGGTCTTTGACCATTTGATTGCCACTTTATACAGGTAATGCAGCTAAGAAAAGCATGCAGCCATCCTTACCTCTTTCCTGGTATTGAGCCTGAACCCTTTGAAGAAGGGGAACACCTGGTTCAGGTGCATTACCTTGTTATGTTAATTTTTTTAGAGGGATTATTTTTTGATAGTTGTTAATAGTTGTTAATTTGATTCAGCCATGGATAATTATGTCAGATGTCAATCAAGTTGTGTGGTTTCAGAACTCTATTACTTCTGAATCATTAAAATTAAAAATAGGGGGACAAAAGCTCGTTAGTTGTGTTATTGTGGCTCAGAATGGAAAAACTCTGGGCTCGATGTCTGGGTTCAAGTTTAAATCTGCCTTTTGTGCTCTGATGATGTATCCTGCTGTTGGAATTTCTATTCATTTGTGATTTCCTGATCAGGCCAGCAGTAAACTAATGATTTTGGACCAACTACTCCACAAGCTACATGATTGTGGACACCGTGTCCTTCTCTTTGCTCAGATGACACATACACTTGACATTTTACAGGTTCTTGTCTTTTACCAAAAGATAAAATAATCTCTTCCACTAAATTATGTATTTTTTTTAAAAAAAACTATTATTTGAATACCACTAAGTTGTTTGTTTGCAGTTTATTTTAAAATGTGTTCCATATGCAATGCAGGATTTTCTGGAGTTAAGAAAATATTCCTACGAACGTCTTGATGGATCAGTTCGAGCTGAGGAGCGCTTCTCTGCAATAAGAAGTTTCAGTGGGCAATCGGTTAAAGGGAGCTTGAATTCTGAATCTGACCAAAATGGTTCATTTGTTTTTATGATCTCTACCAGAGCTGGGGGAGTTGGCCTGAATCTTGTGGCTGCTGATACTGTGAGCTTTATCAAACTCAACCAACTGTGCACTTGTCATTGTTTAAATTGGAAGCTGGAACTTTAGACTTGTAGCTTGGTGATTCATCATTATGATCCAGTTAATATGTTTTTGTTGTTCACAAGGGAAATGATATACATACATACATACATACATACATATATCTATATCTATCTATATAGATATATATCCAATACCAGATATATTAGATCGTTCTAGCTGTTGCTAAATTCCAATCATTTTCAGTCTATACTTGTAATGCATGCATGAAAAATGTACAATTGCAAAGAAAATTAGTTCTTGAAGCTACATGGAAACCCAGTTTCTAGTAATAGATGAAGGCTTGTGCTGAGAAATAAGATATATATGCATTGACACAAAATGAGTTATATGTATAGCTTTTCATTTCCTTCTGATTGGATGAACTCAAGTTCGTAGGGTAATGACTACAATGAATGGATTGGACATATTACTGTTAGATACTGAATGGTTATTTTACTCGTAGAGAAACTCACTCTCAGTAGTAGGCTATCCAATTTCATAGGATGAAGAAATTATGAGATGAGGAAGGACTTCTTTCATCAATAGGTGAATAACCACCATTTTTAAGAACAGATGTAGCCACCACGAAAAAAGTAATGGAAAGTTTACTAAAGGTACTAGCCAGGCTGTAATAATGTGAAGTTGTCCATTTGTTGGGAAGATGGTTCAGTGGATCAATAAAAAATGACTAGATGGCATCTTTCAGATGCATTAATACAGATGAATTTGCTAGTAGCTTGGTGAGCCTTGCATTGGAGGTTGAAGTCAATTTTTTTCATAAGTGGAGGCTGAAGTTAATTTTGTGGGGATGGCATGGAAAATACATCAGAACATGAAGGCTGTGATGATGTGGCTGGTTCTAGTGATGACATAATTTTGAATATATCTCGTAATGGTAAAGCTCAGTAGTGGTGATTCTTGCCAATGGGAGTATCTTATTGGATGTCTTAATCCATTTCCCAACTAACAATGTTTAAGAAATCAATATGATTATGTGGAAAGAAGAGTGTTTCAATAATTTTTTCTTTGTCTTACCCCCGTGTGAAATCGACTTCAAAAGACGAGCATCACTTGTCAAAAAAGAAAAACTGCTTGAGAAGGTAAAATGCAAATAGCAGAATAAGGTACTAATTACAAGTTCATTGTTTTTAGCATTTCCTTTGGAGGCTTATGAATTTCAGTTGCTTGCATCTGACCAATGAGAATGTAGTGATAAATAACTGATAATTATTTTAGAGTTTATTACTTATCAAAAAAAAATTATTTTAGAGATTATATTAACAGAAATTTGAAGGTGAGGTTACACCCCAAGTTCAAAAGGCCCTAATGCAGGTTGTGCCTGCTCTAGGTGTGAATGAATATCAGACATGATATCGCTGGAGTTTGAAAGTATGTTATGGTTAAGGAACTTACTAGTGTAATGTAGAAGCCTACCTAGATCTTGATCTTCCTTGAAGTTGCTTTAGAGCACAACTGTGTTTTCTTATGATATATTTATGTTGTAAAAACATTTGGTTTATTTCAACCCACACTGTAGGTTATATTCTACGAGCAAGATTGGAACCCTCAAGTGGATAAGCAGGCTTTGCAGAGGGCACACAGGATTGGTCAAATGAATCATGTTTTGTCTATAAATCTAGTTAGCAGGCATACTGTGGAGGAGGTGGGATTTTATATATCAGGCTGTAATGTTGAAGACATCAATATATGGTCTGTTGGTGACATTTTTGTTTATGTAGGTCATTATGCGGAGAGCAGAGAGGAAGTTGCAGCTTAGCCATAAAGTTGTAGGGGATGATGTTATGGACTCAGAGGGTAAAAACAGGGCAGGAGTTGAAACTGGTGATTTGCGGTCTATCATATTTGGGTTACATATGTTTGATCCTACCGACATCAGCACTGTGAATTTAGGTGAGTTGCAAGTGTCTGAACTGAATGTTATTGTTGAGAAGGTACTTGCAAAGCGATATGAAAAGATTACAGACAAGGATTATAGGAAATTTGAGGTCAATCCATTAGATCCATTAAGTGAATCTGAGACTGTTTTTGGGGAAGTTCCTCCTCTATAAGTTTAGATCCTGGTCTTGATGAGGCTTCATATCTTTCTTGGGTTGAGAAATTCAAGGAGGCGCCACAATCAGGTAGTAACCCAATCCCAGAGTTTCGAAGTAGAAAGGAGGCCCATGAGGAAAAGTCTCTAAAACTTGAGGTTGCAAGGAAAGAGGCTGAGGAGAAGAAGTTGCGTAATTGGGAAGCCCTTGGATACCACTCATTGATTGTAAATGACCCTATCGACCCTGTGAATGGTGATATGATGTCAGAATCAGGTTTCCTTCATTTTGTTTATGGAGATTGTACCCATCCATCAAGAGTTTGTCCATCTGAGCCTACTGTTATCTTCAGGTAGGTTCATTGTTCTGGAAGCCCCTTCATGTTACCTTCTCATTGGTATAACAAGGGCATTGCCAGTTCATATTGTTTCTCCTATGTCTTATACCCTATTTTGGCAATTTGAAGATCCTTTACTAAGGTTTATTTAATTTTTTTAATCTTTTAGCTGATGACACTAACATTGCAGTTGTGTTGATGACTCTGGAAACTGGGGCCATGGAGGAATGTTCGATGCACTGACCAAACTTTCTGCAAGTATCCCCGACGCATATCAACGGGCTTCTGAATTTGGGGACCTGCATCCTGGTGATCTGCATCTTATAAGAATTAATGGTCAGCTTTTGTCTGCTCTCTTCCCTGTATTTGATTGTTTATTCCCAAATCTGTTTGGATTGTTTAAGAACACACACAAGCACATCTTATAAGTTCTTCAGGTATTGATTACAGGAATTTCACAACCGTGTTCTACTCAGAGGTCTAACAGGACATTATTACTTGTTCAGACCAAGTAACAAGTCCTGGTACCTATATATGTCAGTAGAAAATTGTGTTAACAGTGCTTCAAATATAGGTTTTTGGTCAAGGTCATTTCAAATCATCTTGTTCTCAAGTATTTCAACTTTAGAATTCCATCTAGATGAATTCTTAGATTTATCCGAGAAGGTAGTAAGCTCCACTGATGGCCTCATCCTCAACTATTTACAAGCTCCTTGAGGAAGGACACCCTGGCCAACCTCATGTTTCGTTGCCTACAGCTTGTTCCCACTGATGAGAAAATTTTAAATGCTTTTACTCTTGAAAGAATAGAGAAGCCCAAATCGCATGTTTCCAGTTCGTAATTGATGACTTTATGAAGAAGCATATAAAAAATAGATAATATTTATATAATGTCTCCATATAAGAATATGTAACCTTCATATGGTCCATCTTATAAGAGATTTGGGATTATCATGGGAGACCATGCAGTATCAGTTGGCGTGTTAACATATGCAGATACCATCCTTGGAATTCGAAATGAATCCTAGTTAGGTGTTACTAATGTTTACTACCTGTGTACTTCAACTTGTATACCTTGAAGAGGTTTACATTCACTTGCCACCTAGATTTTATCCTCAGGGCAGAGAGTGAAAGGGCGCCATCCAATATTGGACTTAGTAGGGTTTTGGTTGAAGTGCTTGACAACATAGAAAGAACTCTATTGATCCCCCGAGGGCAACCCATATAGGATAATCAACTATGTTCCGACTTTTAACTGATATTAACAACTAATCTGATGAGTTTTATTTTTCTTTTGGTTAGTAAGATTGATAAAATTTGTTAGCAAAACTTTTCTAGTTCAATTTCCTTAGAGCATTGACAGTAATTTTTGGATGAACCAACCTATAAAAAAGAAATTGTTTTGGATGAACCAAATTCTGTTGTTTTTTGATGAAAATAATCTCTATTGTTTACCTTGGGTACTTTGTGGGTAATATCCTTACTTAAACTTTTAGTTTTTTCTTTCAAGTACTTATTTAGTTTTTTTTAAAAGTACGTGTTATTTAATTCTAACCCATTTGTTGCTATGCAGAGGATTGCAATGAGGAGAATACGGATGATTGTCCTCCGCAATGGGTAGCTTTGGCTGTTGTACAATCTTACAATTCTAGGCGTAAAGTCCCCCGCAGCAAGATCTCTCTTTCTGACTTGGAATGCTGCTTATCAAAGGCATCATTCTCAGCAGCTCAAAACTTTGGTAAAGTCTCCACACATTAAGTTGGCTCAATAGGCTTGGTGGTGGGTGCCTTGCTGCCCATCTGCCTGCCCTCACTGGCCAACCCCTACTTGGGTGGCCAAGTGCCCCCTGCTGTTATATGCCGGGGTACGGGCCTCCATCTGCACTTGAGAACCTAGGCGGGAATGGGGCTCAGGCTAGGCCTAGGCCCGCCAGCATTGGGCCCTATTTGTCTGCATATATGTATATATATTTAAAAAAATTATTTTCGTTAGTAAAATGACGTCGTTTTGATATAGGATTTTCTTATAAAATCCCCCAACCCTTCCGTTCCTCGTGCTTCTCTCTTTCCTCTCTCTGTCTCTTCGTTTTAGTGTTTTATGGTGTCCCCTTCGTGGTGGTCTCTCTCTCCCTTTCGTCGTCGCCCCTAGCTAGTATCTCTCTGGTTGGTAACATGGTGGTTCATTGGTTGCCTGTTGGTTGGTGGTTCACTAGGTAGGTTTTAGTTTTTTTGGCGGTCGTGAGTGGACGGTGGCGCTATGTTTGAGGGGGTGGGTAGACAAACTAGGGGGTCAATCTGCCCACGACAGCATGGGGGCAGGGTCGGAGCTTGGGGCCCAAACATCCCACCCTGCCCCAGCAAGGGCGCGGGGGTGGGATAAGGGTACCCTCCGCTCAGGGGGTGCTGGATCACCTTTGTGACTTAATGTAGAACTTGGGATTTTTTTGATAAGTGTTTTTAAGAAGTGTTCTGGTGTTTTGTTACTATAATATGTAAAAAGTATTTTGGGGTGTTTTTTTCCTGTAGCATTGAGAAAGTGTTTGGGTCAGCTCCATCATGTTAGGGTGTTTTTTTATTCTAGTAATTGTTCTCAAATGTCTTCTATTGGCAGAAATTGAAAAGAAATAAGACACATTAGGAGTACAAACTCTTTTAATACAAAGAGCTTACACATCAACGTGTCAACCTCATGTAACATTATCGAGTAAGCCTAAAATATCAATTAATAATAAAACTACCTCAAAATGATTTTTTTTTTTTTTTAAAAAAGGCAGATTAGGATATAGGCCCACCCCAACCACGCCCCAGGTGGCTCTAGTTTGCAGCCACCCAGCAACACTAGTTAGTGAGACAATATATTTGGATGATTTTCAAGTGACCCTCAACTGCGGCCAAATCTACCCTGTGAGGGGTGGCTCCAGTGAACACAACCAAAAAGTATGTTATCTAATCCTTAGCAAACCCACAATCAACACTACTTTACAAAAAAAAAAAACTAATGTAATTTTATCCTTTTTTTTAGGCCAATCTTATCAATTTTACAAAAGCCAAAAAAACACATCCTAAACTCTAAACTTGAAACTAACCCTAAACCTCAAACCCTTAAATCTTAAATCCTAAATCTCAAAATGCCTAGTTGAGAACAAGTTGTACTTTCATGAGTACAAGGGAAGCAAAAACACACACACACACTACGTGTAAATCGTAAACACTAAACCCAAAACCCCAAACCCTAACCACAAACCCTAAACCCCTAAATAACCCTAAACCATAAACCTAAAACCCTAAATTCGAAACCCTAAATCCTAAATACTAACCCCAAAATCCTAAACCCTAAACCTAAACCTAAATCCTAAACCTCAAACCCCAAACCCCAAACCCCAAACCCTAACCCTAACCCTAAGCCTTAAACCCTAAAACTCGAAACTTGAAACCCAAAACCCTAAGACCCTAAGACCCTAAAATCTAAAACCTAAACCCTAAAACCTAAATCTAAAACCCAAAACTCTAAAACTAGCCCTAATTCTAACCCCTAAACCTAAAACCCTAAAATCATAAACCCTAAACTCTAAGCCCTAACCCTTAAACCTTAACCCTTAAACCCAAAACCCTAGCACTTGGTACATACCAAAAAACTTTTTCTCAAAATTCTCAAAATCTTATTATATGCAAGCATGCTCTCTCATTAGCCAAGAAGATAGGGAGATGTCTTCAAGAACATGCTATTAAATGAAGAGTTGATATTTTCTTCTGATGGATTAATATTTAGATTGAATGCTTCAAGTTAGTTATAGTTTACTGTTTCAATATTTACTTCTAGCGAACAGTTTCATTGACTACTAAGAATTCAAATCCTTTGTTCATTTCTCATTTTTGAAACATCCTTTTTTTTTCAAAAGCTTCAATCCACATGCCACGAATTGGGTATCAAGATGGATCAGACCGCTCAGATTGGTACACAGTGGAACGTCTTCTACGAAAATATGCTTCCACATATGGCATAAAATTTTTTGTGTATGTCAAGACCCCTTCTCTCTCTCTCTCTCTCTTCCCATATGTGGCAAGTTAATTCTTATGATTTTGCAGGTATTATTACCGACGATCGAGTTGAGCCTTGGCTTTGTGTTGACAATCTCAAATCCTACAAGAGTTGTGGCCTCTAGTATAGTGAAGAAGGATATGTGCCTATCCCTCCTTTGACTTCCTCCTTTAGCCTAAACTTTTCTATTAGGGTGTAAATATTTCTTTTATTATACGCTGCATAGACATGTAATCCTCAGTGCTAAATTACAAAAATCTAAGATCCTTGATAGGGCTGGGCGGCACTCTGTCCGGCATCTGCCTAGTTGAGGTGTGGCCTTTGTCTGCAGATGAGGGTCAATGCCCGCACGCAGTTGTGGGGTGGAAATACTAGGGGGGTGAGAAATATGTGGATGCATAAATTGGACAAATTAGATAGAATGAGAAAGTAAAGATACATAGTAATTAGAATCTGTTCATAAGGTACCAAGTGAAACAGGTAAAAATTTAAAACAAATCTTGAATTCATGCAAGTTTAGTGAATAAGTAAACCAAGGCAATTTAAATTACAGTTTTTTTATGCATTAGTAGATGTTATGCCAATGTTTCATTAAGTTACAAAAATAGAATGCACAATTTGGTGGGAATGGATATTTTGAGTTTATGTCGGTGTTTCATTGACGAGAGTGATGGATAAGACGTTAAATCACTTATGGTGTTGTTATCGAAGCTTATCTACTTCTATACCAAGGTGGATGATTCATTCATTTTTTGAAACTTGTGCTGCAATATTTTAGAGATGGTAAAGGGTCCAGCATGAAATGAATTTAGGGCGTTAATATGGTTATTGTTGTTGTGTGTTAGGCTAGGCAAAATAGTGCCAAGAAAAGGTATAAACACAAACAACTGGCAAACTAATAACTCTATTAAATAATTAAATGGAATAGGCAAGGTGTCTTCCTAAACAGATCTGCCAGCATACATGATTCTCATCTTGATAATGTTTTTATTTTTTTTAAGAAAAAAAAAACCATCTGGAAAGTAGGCATAATGAACTATAGAAAAATATAAGCTAGTTTAGAGAATGATGTAAGGTTTAATAAAGAAAATCTTCACATAGCTGGACAGATACATTTAGGAATGCTTCAAAAGAAATTATTATTCCAACGTAGAAAAAATGTTAACATGGGCTAGAAGTATCCAACCCATAATAACTTTTTCCTTTTTGGGTAAGTAAAACAACCCAATTGTGATGAGTGTGGATGGAACAATCAAAACATAGTAAGAAAGAATAATGCATTTCAAAACATGTACCTTTTAATTGTGAAGGCTTCATCACAAAAACTCCGAATCATTCTCTAGAAGCTCATCATAACAAAAATGAATAAGCTTAGAGAGAATTTGGCCCAAACTACCAAAACGCATAACCTTCAAAGCTTTTCACCTGACTTTCTAGTTTCACATCCTCCACAATCAAGGATGCAGACGCACTTAGATTACAATTGCTTTTGAAGTTTTCTCCCCACATGTTAATCTGGTAGATAGGGTCATATACTCCTATCATTCTTGGGGTGACAAACTAGGCTGATGGAGAGTTCATGTTCTCAACACTCATCATAGAGGTAAATCAAGGAGCCTTTGGCATCATACAAAGGTAAGAAAGAAAAACACATAGATTAAACATAGAAAAGAAGCATATTCGATCTTATAAGCTTGAGATTTCCACTTTTAGTGCAAGAACTTGATATAATATATATATATATATATTTATATATATATATATATCAAGAAATGCATATGTGAAATGGTTGATTAATATTGAATTGCAAATGACAATGGCACAAACAATGTAATCCCCCGAGAACTTGAAAAATTACACTGATTTCACAATTTTTGAAATTATAGTAGAAAATATAACTGTGCCAACAATGATAATCATTTACCCTTCATCCGGATGTTGAGATTTTTTTCGTTATGAAACGAACTTGAGGTACATACTAATCACACAATATAGCTCTTTACTATCGTCACAGCTACTGCTTTTGACGGATGAGAACCAACTAGGATAGGCATGCAAGAAAGGAATGAGAAGAAACTGAAATCAAACAATGGCCACCCTCTTCAAAGTATCACCTCTAAAGCTTAAACAAACCAACGAAGAGGGTCGTCTAGGAAAATGCTCATCTCAAAGCCTTTAGTATCAGCTTACAAAATACACACAAAGCAGAAGTTAACTTTGCTTTAGGCAAAAATTTAGCTACTTTTTGTCTTACTCTTGGGCTATAACGAATTCAACTCCAACAAACAAGATATGAAATTTTACCTTCATGATACTTTTGTCTTGGAAGAGGAGATGAATAGGAACGGACAAATATATGAACCACGAGTGATAAAGACACTGTAAGTGACCAATTAACTGCCTACGAAATGAAATTTTCCAATCTCTTTCTTCCATTAAATACAAGACTATGTTACTTTCTCCATCAAAACCAATACACACTCATAATAGGGATCACTAATTCAAAAACCTCTATAAACCATTAGAAGGGGAAAAAAGGTTTTCTGTTGTACAAAGTACTATAACAACAATATCAAAGGACCAATGAAAAGTAAAATAAGAACACAAGAGAACATAACTTTTAAACTCCCAAATCATTAACTACTTACAAGTTACAACAATTAAAAAAACTCAATAAAAGAGAACCAAACATTTCTTCATGCCAAGCTAAAACTATTATTGTTATTAACAACTAAACCATAGAAACTCAAAGCCCAACTTTCTTTTTTCTTTTCGTCACCCTTCCTTGCAACCAAACAGAGTCTAAGAATGGCCAAGAAATGAAAAAAAAAAAAAAAATCGAACCTTGGTGAAAGCCAAAGCTCAAGTCTCAGCCTTGGGAGCACCAAAACCAAGCAGAAACCTCTTCCGCCCCAATCAAAACCCTAGCTCTATCTCCTCCTTCAAAACCTCAAGTTCCATCATCTTACAGTAGAATCGAATGAGAACAATGATAGAAAAAAAAAAGTTGTCATCGGTAGGGGTGATAAACGGTCGGTTAGGACTAGAGAAATCGATCGGACCGATAGTTTCGGCTCGAACCAGACCGATACTGAGACCAATCGATCTCGGTCCATGTTTTAGAGGATCGAAAAGCTTCGGTTCGGTCCTTATTCAGGATTTTTCCACCCCAGACCGAACCGAATGAAAAGTAAAAATAAAAATTATATTTTATATATATTATTTATATAAAAATTATATAATTTTCATTTAACCTATCATTATTAACAATATAAAATTTTAACTATGTTATTAACACCTGTTAATATTCTATAATATCAATTAGCTAATTATATAATAATGATATAAATTAATAATGTAATTTTCTTCTAATTTATTATCATTGACAATATCAAATAATTTTTTTATTAAATTAGTTACATAATCCACATTAATAAGTCACTTAATTTTAATTTAATATTTTAAATAATTTTTTTAATTAATTGATTTAAAAAAAAGCCGGATCGAAAGGACATGACTGATAACTACCGATCCGATTCGATTCTAATGGATATTCAGTCCGATTCGATCCAAAAAAATGATAAATTGAGACCGGACCGGACTGACGGATTTGCACCCTTAGCCACTTGTAGTAAGGTAGATATAAATATTTTTGCTTTCGTAACGCTGGCGGCCCGAGTTGCGGTATTTTCTATTGGGAATATTCTGAAATGTTTTCTAAACTAGAGAATATATAAAATAACAAGAATAAATTAGAAAGAGAGAACCCGATGTTGAGGCACGTTATGATAGACGCTTTCTTTAGAATAGATTCCGCCGCCTCTAAATTTAAACATGCACTAGGCTTCTTGACAGTCTACTTCCAAGATACAACAACGTCGGTTCCCATTAATCTCCTCGTCGGTGCACACAAAAGGAGATCCTCGAACCCGATATAAAATAGTCAAAGCCCAAAAAAAGAAAGAAAAAGAGAAGGAGGAAGTGTTTCTCTAAGTTTTTAGAGAATTTGGAGTTAATGAATTTATGGGTGAGATTCTCTATTTATAGAGAATGAAAGGGCACTTGTGAAAAGTCACAACTTATTTAAATGAAATGGTACATGTGAAAAGTCACATTACATAAATGAAATGGTACTTGTGAAAAGTCACAACTTATTTAAATGAAATGGTACATGTGAAAAGTCACATCACATAAATGAAATGGTACTTGTGAAAAGTCACAACTTATTTAAATGAAAGGATACATGTGAAAAGTCACATTACATAAATGAAATGGTACTTGTGAAAAGTCACAAATATTATTAAATATATTGAAAAAGTCTCTAATTCACCAAATGACACAACCTTTTATTTGGTTGAGAAGCAGTTAAAGCTCATATCCTCAAGAGGCATACATTGATTCAAGTACCAAGATACATTTTCATTTAAATTTAGATAACTAAACCGATACATTAAACAATGATAATGATTCACATTATTTTCACTTTATATCAAATATTTTAATCATTTATAAGTTCAAAAACCAACAATTTCTTCGGGCTAGAGAACAAGCAAAAACCCCACAAAGTTCAAACTGTAAACTAAGCAAAACCCATAATTCGTTTCATGGCCACCATTCCCAGCTCTCGCAGTCGATTATTTGCACTCGTTAGAATGCCATTCTCCATGTCAAGCTCTCAGCATCGTTCAACTCCCAGGTTCTCTGTTTAAAACTCTCGTCTTGCCGTTCATTACTTTTTCATTTTTCTCACTAACCAAACACAGCAAAGACGTATTGCTTTAACTACTTGTTTGTTTGTTCCTTTAACTACTTCAAAACCCAGGTGCTATTGTTCTCAACAGAGCATTACCTCTATTGAGGACGATAAAAATGGCGACGAAGAATTGGACCGCTTTGTTAAATCCAAAGCATCCGCCAAAACAAAACGAGCTAAAGCCATGGCACGGCTTATTAACTCCAAGCCCTGGTCAAGTGAACTTGAGTCCTCTCTCTCTTCACTCTCTCCCTCACTATCTAAAACCGCTGTACTCCAAACTCTCCGCCTTATCAGAACCCCATCCAAAGCCTTTCAATTCTTCAACTGGGTACACGAAATGGGTTTTTCTCACACGGACCAATCGTACTTCATGATGCTAGAAATCTTGGGTCGTGACAGAAATCTCAATGTAGCCCGAAATTTGCTATTTTCCATGGAGAAAAGGTCTAATGGGGTGGTTAAGCTCGAGGATCGGTTCTTTAATAGCTTGATTAGGAACTACGGTCGAGCTGGGTTGTTCCAAGAGTCTATAAAGCTTTTTACGACAATGAAGTCTCTAGGTGTCTCGCCTTCTGTTGTTACGTTCAATAGTATTTTGACAATTTTGCTTAGACGGGGTCGAACTAATATGGCAAAGGATATGTATGATGAAATGCTCAGGACATATGGTGTTACGCCAGATACATATACATTTAATATCTTGATTAGAGGATTTTGTAAGAACTCAATGGTTGACGAAGGGTTTCAATTTTTTAAGTTAATGTCACGTTTTAGCTGTGAACCGGATGTTGTTACATATAATACGCTAGTCGATGGATTGTGCAGGGTGGGGAAGGCGAGGATTGCACATAATGTGGTGAAGGGTATGAGCAAGAAAAGCATGGACTTGAATCCTAATGTTGTTACTTATACGGCTTTGATTAGAGGTTACTGTATGAAACAAGAGATTGATGTGGCTTTGATTCTTCTTGAAGAGATGACTAGTCAAGGGCTTAAACCGAATATAATTACCTATAATACACTAATTAAGGGACTTTGTGAGGCACAGAATCTGGATAAGATAAAAGAGATTTTGGAAGGAATGATGGAAGTAGGAGGATTTACTCCAGATACATGTACATTTAATACAATAATCCATGCACATTGCAGCGCTGGAAACTTGGATGAAGCACTGAATGTTTTTGAGAAGATGTCGGAACTGCAGGTTCGATCAGATTCAGCAACCTATAGTGTTTTAATACGAAGCTTGTGTCAGATTGGGGATTACAGTAGAGCAGAGAAGTTGTTTGGTGAGCTATCTGAGAAGAAAATCCTGCTTTGTGATGTTGGATGTAAGCCCCTAGTTGCTGCATATAACCCCATGTTTGAATATTTGTGTGGAAATGGGAAAACTAATAAGGCTGAGAGAGTGTTTAGGCAGTTAATGAAAAGGGGAAGGCAAGATCCTCCTTCATACAAAACTTTAATCATGGGGCACTGTAGGGAAGGTACGTATGAAGCTGGATATGAACTGTTAGTCTGGATGTTAAGGAGAGATTTTGTGCCAGAGTTCGAGATCTATGAATCCTTGATTGGTGGTTTCTTGCAGAAGGGAAAGCCTCTTCTTGCCCAGCAGACTCTAGAGAAGATGCTGAAAAGCTCTCATCTCCCAAAAACGTCCACTTTCCATTCTATACTTGCAGAACTTATTGAGAAGGGATGTGCCCGTGAATCTTCCAGTTTTATAATGTTGATGTTAGAGAGAAAGATTAGACAAAATATTAATCTTTCAACAAACTGTATAAGGCTACTTCTTGATAGGGGATTGCGAGATAAAGCATTTCGGATTGTTGGCATGATTTATGAGAATGGGTACTCAGTTAAGATAGAAGAATTGGTTGGTTTCCTTTGCCAGAGTAGAAAGCTGTTAGAGGCGCGTGACATGTTTCTTTTTAGCTTGGATAAGCATCAAAATATTGACACCAACACATGCAACACACTTATAGCGGGCCTTTGTAAAATGAAAAAACTTTCGGAAGCATTTGGCTTGTACTATGAATTGGTGGAGAAAGGAGTCCATCAACAGCTGACCTGCCTATATGATTTGAAAACTGCCCTAGATGCTGGGGGAAGATCAGATCAAGCTGAGTTTATATCTAAAAGAATGCCAGGACAGGAACATTTGGACAAGCCTGCTTCAAAGTCAAGACCTAAACAATTGTATGTCCTGTGTGTATTTGTGTGTGTGTTTATCTTCAATCCTCTCTGTTCCTTTGTCCATGTAAGACTAGTGCTGGTTAAAACCTTAACAAAGTTTGCTGTTTTGGGAGTAGATCCATACGGCATTGAGTATAAAACTCGCTATATCTGAATGTTGGTTTGATATTATTTAATCTCTTTTACAGGTTAGGAGGCAGAGGTCACAAGAATAGGATGGAATCGTTGCATGGAATGTCAGCTTCTAGCATCGGGACTCCTTGATTAGCCCATTGTTGATGGAGAGATACTGTTGATAGAACACAGGCTCCATTTGGATAACTTCCCAAATAATTGAATAGATTTGATGAGTTGGACATGTCTGAACTCTTAAACTCTGGTGAGTAACTTGTTTGCTCAGTTTTATTATTGTAGCTGCATATTAATATGGGACATGCTTTCATTTTTATTTTTGTTTTTCCCTGAAATTTCTATCCATTTGTTGCTGTGCAGAGGGCCATGCTGAATGAGTGTGGACATGAGTTTCATCAGTGTATAGCTTTGGCTGTTGTACTATTGCTTAATCCTTGTTGCGACGGAGGAAATTATTCTGCAACACTAGTTTTGCATAACTTGAGCAAAAACGTAAACATTGAAAGATTGATTATGCTTCCTTCCCTGGTTTTGCAACAGGAAAATTTTTGTACTTGAAAACTTGGTTTTATAATGACTGGCTGATGAGATTGGAAAGCAGGACTTTGGTTGCTCACATATATTTATTTCAGAAGAGGAGGTAATCTAAGTAATCGTAAAATCAGACGGGTAACTGAATTTACAGCTTCATTTTGGGCCCTTTTTCGTCTTATTTTTTAATTAATTGTTGTTTTTTAATTGGGTCGTGGATCAATTGAAACGGCAACGATTGGGTTGGTTTTTTTTATTTTTTTTTGTGAGTTGGGGGAGGGGGATTTCGAACTCCAGACCTCTATTTTGGAGTCCGGAAGTTATGTCAATCAAGCCACAAGCTTTTGGCATCATGATTGGGCTGTTTGGAAGATTTCAAAAGTCAGGAAAATGGTATGAGTAGAATATTTAGGGTATGTTACCTAATTTATATTTTGCATATAATATTCTTTTGGTGCTACGATTAATGTTTTCTCTCAATTTCGCATTTGAAGAAAAAAAATAACAAATCTTACCAAAAAAAAATACAGAAAAAACGCAAAAGGTTATCCTTCATTTCGGGGTTTACTAATTCTTCTTTTATTTATTTATTTGTTCTTTTGAAGTTTTTCATACTTCCAAGCAGAAAACGATGGTAAGTAAGAATTGGGTTTGGTGCTTAACCAAAAAAGGATAAAGATCGTTGCCTTGTAAATAAACCATCACACTTCCAACCCAAGAACCCAAAAGGCAACCAAACCTATTAAATTAAACATTTCCTCTGTTTTCATGCTACTCTTTCTTGGCACCAACCTCTCCCCAAGAACAAACCAAGCTCCCCCATTTATACTCCCCCCGCTCTTGATGCCAACTCTCCCTAAGTTCGCATCAGACCCAGATTTATCTATTATCGCAACAACTCCTCAAGATGTCAAGGACTAATGGTAATGGTGCTGTTAATGAATATCCTGCACAAATTAGACGCATTCCTACCCCAGGGAAGGCAACAGTTCTTGCTCTGGGCAAGGCTTTCCCTAGCCAACTCATTCCTCAGGAATGCTTGGTGGAGGGTTACATTCGCGACACAAAATGTGAAGACCTGTCCATCAAAGAGAAATTGGAGCGCCTGTGTAAGCAAAATTTCTTCAATAATTTATGCTTCTTGTTGAGAGCAATTTCATGACTTGTTGGCTGCTTCTATGCTGTCTTATAGCTTAGTTTTAACATCATTGCAGAATGCATGTGCTTTAAGAAGTTAAATAAGTGTTGAGAGGATAAAAGCACTTTCATGACTTCATAATGCATTTTTCCATTCCTCTCCTCTTTTGCTAGGTAAAACCACCACCGTGAAGACAAGATACACAGTGATGTCCAAGGAGATCCTAGACAAGTACCCGGAACTAGCGACAGAGGGGTCACCAACGATCAAACAAAGGCTTGAAATCGCAAACCCGGCAGTTCTAGAGATGGCCATGGCAGCCAGCCTTGCCTGCATCAAGGAATGGGGAAGGCCAGCTGAAGATATCACCCATATCGTCTATGTTTCTTCGAGTGAAATACGATTACCTGGTGGAGATCTTTACCTTGCCAGCCAACTAGGCCTAAGAAATGATGTTGGCCGTGTGATGCTATACTTTCTAGGCTGCTATGGCGGTGTCACTGGCCTTAGGGTTGCCAAGGATATAGCTGAAAACAATCCAGGAAGCCGGGTTTTGTTAACTACTTCCGAAACCACCATACTTGGTTTTCGCCCACCAAACAAGGAACGCCCTTATGATCTTGTGGGGGCTGCACTTTTTGGTGATGGAGCTGCGGCTGTGATCATTGGAACCAACCCACTGAAGGGTCAAGAGTCTCCTTTCATGGAACTAAACTATGCTGTCCAACAATTCTTGCCAGAGACGCATTCTGTGATTAACGGGAAGCTTTCCGAAGAGGGCATAAACTTCAGGCTTGGAAGAGACCTGCCCCAGAAGATAGAGGACAACATTGAGGAGTTCTGCAAGAAGCTCATGGCAAAGGCTAATTTGATAAACTTCAATGATTTGTTTTGGGCTGTTCATCCCGGTGGACCAGCAATTCTTAATAGGCTTGAGAGCACCCTCAATTTAACAAGTGAAAAGCTAGAGTGCAGTAGAAGGGCATTGATGGACTATGGGAATGTGAGTAGCAACACTATATTTTATGTCATAGACTATATGAGGGAGGAATTGAAGAGAGGGACTGACGAATGGGGGCTTGCCTTAGCATTTGGACCAGGCATTACGTTCGAAGGCATCCTCATCCGTTGCCTGTAATCACATCTTGCAGCCATTTTCCTGGTCTAAAGTGCATGTCTTATGTACTATGTTATGTTGCATTTGAAGTTAGGAATTCTATGAAATCGGTTGAGTGTGCAACTTCTAAGTCTCTCTAAGTTATGGAATAACATGAAACTTGATGGCTAGCTGTTTCTCCAAAAGTTTCTTTGTGTTATTTGAAACGGAATAATTTACGGAACTATAGTACAAGATCTAGGCATTATACTTTCTATATATTAAAAAAAGTACCGGGAAAATTTCTTCAATATCTGAGATAAATGGTGGCAAATGATCTATGACCAAATTTACAAGTTGATAATAACGCAGTTGTATGTATATATCTTCCATTTTTAGTTCAGCAAAGGTTACAACTTGAATAAAAGTCTCCCGATCCTAGCTAGCTAATTGCTTGGATGGTGCAATATTCATCATTGAACAACTACCACCCATCTGAAGCAGATGCCTCCCGGCCATGCGCGATCGAGTGAGGCTCTTTTGACGTTAACAGTATTGGAATTTTCGCAGAAGATCAGGAGGCATGAAATTTCCATGATGAAATTATGAGTGAGGCAAGTGAGGTCGCGCGGTTTTCATTTCATAATTGACATGAGATCATGCGGAGGTTGGTTGTTCAGTCACTGTCGACCGGCCTCTTTTCTTTTCCCGATCATCACTTTGCTTTTTCTCTTCTCCAATCAAATCGAACGAGTTTGTATACAGTACTATAGCAGATTCCCGGCCAGATCAATAACTAGTGGAGTCCACAATGAATCAATCTCTAGAAAGCAAAACGTGAAGCAATCATGCTGAAAGAGATTTCCTCACTTTTGAGTGTGGATGAATATATACATACACATGTACATATAAATATAGAAGTATTGTATAAGTTTGTTGTAAAAATATGAATCTCATTAATTTTTTACACATTTATTTTTAGAGACTTGTTATGTACAAGTGGTTTGGCCTACTAAATCGCATACCAACACTCACATAATTTTTTTTATTGAAAAAAATAAAAGAAAATAATTTTTAAGAGAATAAGAAGGTCTTCTATCTCATAAAAATTATTTTCATTTTCAATTCGTACTGTTTCATTAAATAGATACCTTACATTTAATATTGATGTACGGTTTAGTATACGAAATCGCTTGCAAGAATTTTTTTTTTAGTAGAATTTATTTTTTAATAAAAAATTTGCGTGAAACTTATATATTTAGAACTTTTATATTTTATCCCTCATAAAGATTTTATGTATAAACTGTCAATACGTAGGATATGGTTGGCATGATATATTGAAAAAAAAAAAAAAAAACTCTAAAATTTTCTTATAAATTAGTTCATGTCAGATGACTCCGATCAACGATATAGATGGTGTAACCTTTTGCACTAGCTACACTAACTTGCAAGTAGCAATTTTCTTATAAATTTTATGACTTTTCTTCTCGATCAAGAATTCGGACAAATATTTTAATAAATTAATTTCATGTCTTCATCTATTTTTTTAGTTTTATTACTCACCAATCTCACACACTATATATCACATTTATATTTATTTATTTTTAATTTTTTTAAATTTTATTCTTCTTAAATCAATTAAATTATTTTATTTATTATCTATATACTACATATTTAATAAAAAAATAAAAATAAATATAACGTGTCGTGTGTGAAATGATATAATCACAATCTCAAATTTCGATGTACATACCTTTTCACATAAAAAACTCAGGAGGTTTCCATAAGTACACAGCGTTAAATACCAATCCCAAACAAAAATAGGGTGCGCGGGGCACAGCGTGGACCTTCTGCAATGGCCAATGGGACTCCACCACGTCACCCCCTTAACGTGACGTAATCATTGCCTTTTAGATACCTCAAACAGGTGGACGTACACAAACTCCGCCGCGTCCAATACCAGAATTGCCCTTCATACTTTCACAAAAATCCAAGCACTGTTTTTTTTTTTCTCCTTTTTCCATTCAAAATACAAAGACTTGCGCATTTTCTCTCTCCTCCCCGTGCTTCAGAGTTCAGAGAGATGGAGAGAGTTCGTCTTTAGAAAGAGAGACACTAGAGAAAGAGAAGCCGTCTGATCCATACTCTCGGAGAGACGGAGAGAGAGCTTACACTAGGTTTTAGGGAAATCATTGGTTGGAAGGTAAAGAAGAATGTTATTTTTGGGTTGGGATTTTTGATTTAGGGTTTTGAGGAATTGATTAGTCTAGGGTTTGTTTCCGGATTATTCCAGTTCTTGGAATTATTTAGGGGGTTCTAATTTGTGGGTAGTATGCTAATACCGAATCTTGGTGTTGCCTAATGCGAGTGGAGCTTGGGGTGGTTGGGTGCTAGGGTTTCCAATGGGCAGCACGGGTGAGCCAGACCGGAAACGGCGTCACTTTAGCTCCATATCGCCCACGGCTGCTGCTGCTGATGCGGCTGCTACTGCTAAGAAGCAGCCTTTCTTGCCCATTTCTGAAGACAAAAAGGTTAGGAACGCTAATTTCCGTTGTTTCTAATTTATCAAGAATTATATTATTAACTCAATAATTTGTGTTAATTTTTTAATAATATTTTGGTATGTTGGTTCTTGGATTTTATCATTTTGTTATCTGGCTTATCTGAAATATTTATTCCTGAAATTCTGTGACCAGTGTTGGATGTTCTGTTGAATGACCCGGAATTTCTTGGAATCTTTCTTTCCTGTTGTTCACAGCCTTTTTCTTTTACAAGAATTATTTACCTTCAATATGATCGAAGTTGATATGGTCTTCTCTGCCAACATTATTGGCATCTGTAATTTGGTTAAATAAGTGTTCACGTTTTTCTTTGTATCGTGCTTCTAATCTGACGAAGGTGTAAAACCTGGTTCTTTGACCAGGACAAGGTGGTTTGTCTGGAAGGATTTTTCAGTTGGAATAGTTATATGCAGTGACTTTACTTTTAACATGATAATACTGACATCACTTTTTCTCACCAAGTGTCTTCTACTGCATGTGGGTTACAAAATATATATGGTATTCTATATTATCTTGTTTGTTTTTAACTTGTGTTTTCTGTTTGCGGTGATGTAGCTTGATATTGCTGTTCTTCAATATCAAAATCAAAAGCTTGTACAGAAGTTAGAAGCCCAGAAGGTAGAGTATTTTTCCCTTGAGAATAAATTCTCTCAACTAAAGCAGACACAACAACCGTTTGATTTGACATTAGCAGTGGTCAATAAGTCATTAGATAAGGTAATAATTGTTTTTCTATACATTCCCGTGTTCTTTAATAATCTTAGGCAGATTTTTTTTGGTTTATATACACATAATTGTATATTTCTTGATGATCAATTCATTCTTATTTTGGAAATCAGCTTGTGAATGACTTGGAATCATTTTCTATCTGTAAAAGAGATTCAAACTCCAAACGAGATAGCAAACATATGCTGGTTATGGATGGTAAGGATCAACTGCCTTAATGATTGTGTTGCTTCTTTTGTGGTTGTACCTCCTATTTGATTAAATCGTTAGCTTATTCTAAGTGCCCTGAAATGTTATTAATATAATGATGTTTTGTTCTTGTATGACTTTCTGATTGCTTGTAATCTCTAGCTCCCTCTTCTAGATTAATAATCATTGCCATTCAAATATATTATACATATATATATATATATATGTTCCCTTTGCCTGCCGGACTGGAAGATGGTATTGAAGTCTGATTTTGTGGTGGTTTTGCAATATTAGTTTTCTATATTTGTGGTGGCTGTGGTTCCTACTCAGCAGACTGTTAGATTTGTGTCACTAGCAAATGCCTAGAATACATTATACTTGGGGCTTTGCCTATCTTTATTAATAACATTATTGTTTACTTATAAAAAAAAGAAAATGCCTAGAATACATTATTGTGCAAATCTACTTGCTGATAAGACTGTTTTGAATTGCTTGCCAGATGGGGTCCCATCTACATCTAAGGATGCTTTTCTTAGTCGACTCACACAAACAGGTGCAACGGAAAATTCCTCTATGCACGATTGCACAAATCGCATGAAAGTAGATGGGGAAACTGCCACTGAAAAGACTAAGAACATTTTATGCAATGTAGTAGCTGCCACTGCTAACCTGTGGTATCTAAAGGATGAATTATCCGCTGAGATTTTGAAGGAGCTTCCTGAAGACGGTAAGGATTAAGCAGGATAGAGGAATTTCACATAATTCTTGCTGTGAACTTGTTCTTCCTGTTGAGTTGCTCCTCACTTTATTCATGGATTGCTCTTTTTTTTAGGTTCATGCAGGCAAAAGACATCCCATAATTTAGTGAAAGAAGTTAAGAAATTGAGGATGGAATTTAGTGATCTTCATTTGAAGCACAAATTGCTTGCAAGGGAATTGCAGAGACGCCAAGATATTCATGCAAAAAATAAGGCGGAGATGAAGCATTTAAGAGGTGACTTTCATATATGTTAAATGTTCAGTTATTTATTTCTTGCAAGTTTCAGTCATTATGATCGAATCTTGAATGAGAAATAAAAGAATTTCGGATAAATTGTTGGGTAGCCTTTTTCTCAAGAAGAAATTGTAGAATTTAGTTCTTAAAGAGGAATTTGCATATTTTGGGTTAGGTTTGGTTGTGCGAGGCATAATTGGATATTTTAGCAAGCTTACGGTTGGGCAATGGTTCAGGGTTGGCATATACTATTAATTGTTCTAGTCCCTAGGCAATAGCAGACAGCATCATATGTCTGTATGTTTGCTCATATGTATACATGTACATGAATATATATAGATTTGAGTGAGTATAATATGTATGCATATTTATGGTTTCCACATTTGTTTTAGTTTGGGTGTCAAATATGGATTTGTTCCTATGAAGTACATGACTGTGAGCATCATTTATTTATTTATTTATTTTTTTTGATCGGTAAACAAAATTTTATTGATCAAAAATAGGCAAAAAGCCCAAGTATACGGGACATATACAAGAGCAACGCCTGTGCGTACTAGTTTAGAGATACAAGGAATTCATGAAAAGACATGCCATGGAAATCAATTATAATTGACCAATGAAGCAAGGTATTGAAAAACAAATTTCTAAGCTCTCCATCGATCTCTCTTGATCTTCAAAGCTTCTTGCATTCCTTTCCCTCCAAATGCACCACCATAGACATATAGGTATCATTTTCCATATGGATGCAATTTGAGGGTTGCCCCGAATACCTCTCCACGAGACTAGGAAGTCACATTCCCTTGCCGGCATCACCCAAGCAAGACCCAATCGAGCAAAAACTTCGTTCCACAAGATCCTGGCAATCTCACAGTGTAGTAAGAGATGGTCAGTGGACTCGCCCATCTTCTTGCACATATAACACCAGTCCATAATTACGATTCCACGTTTCCTCAGGTTGTCTATAGTAAGAATCTTCCCAAAAAAGCTGTCCAAACAAAAAAGGCTGCCTTTAGTGGTGCCTTTGTCCTCCATATGCTCTTCCATGGGAAGGAACGGGCTGAGGTGTGCATGGTCAAAGAATGGTAGAAAGAACGTGCTGTGAAAACTCCCTTCCTAGAAGGGCGCCAAGAAATCGTCTTCGCCTTCCCCCGACACTCGAGTGGAATACACCTGGTCAAAAAACACCGAAAATTCATCCATTTCCCAGTCTTGTGCATCTCTAAGGAAAGTAAAGTTCCATTGTGGAAGACCATT
This sequence comes from Juglans microcarpa x Juglans regia, assembly GCF_004785595.1. NCBI lineage: Eukaryota > Viridiplantae > Streptophyta > Magnoliopsida > Fagales > Juglandaceae > Juglans > Juglans microcarpa x Juglans regia. Next base: position 2,529,314 of record NC_054606.1, on the reverse strand, counting down.
GGAGATGAGAACTAAATCAGCTATGGATGCCTCTTTTATTCTTGCTAAGCCATAAACTTGAGGAAAAACTTCCTTGAGTGCCCGATCACCAGACCATATATCATGCCAAAATTTTACCTTCACTCCATTTCCAACTTTGAAACAAGTATGTGCTGCATATGTATCCCAACCTCTTCGAATATGTTTCCAAAGCCCAACTCCATGAGGCCCACTTACCTCATTGGAACACCAACCACCCCATGATTTTCCATGCCTCAAAGCAATGACGGTTCGCCACAATGCCTCCCGTTCATTGTGAAATCTCCATAACCACTTGCCTAGCAAAGTGTTATTGAAAGATTTCAAATTCCGAATATCCAAGCCTCCTTTGATGGGAGAGCAAATTGTGGCCCATTTCACCAAGTGGAATTTAAATTCATCCTTTATCCCTCTTCAAAGGAAATCACGCTGCAGTTTCTCCATACGATGGGCCACTATGGCGGGGAGCGGGAATAATGAGAGAAAGTATGTTGGTAAGTTGGAGAGAGTGCTCTTGATTAGAGTCACCCGACCCCCTTTGGATAGGTACATCCGCTTCCATCCGGCTAATTTCCTTTCCATTTTTTCTATCACATCATCCCATATGGATTTTGATTTAAAAGCCGCACCTAATGGAAGACCAAGATATTTCATGGGCAGCTGAGATATCTTGCAGTCCAAGATGGACGCTAAACTCTCCACATTGGGTACAAACCCCACTGGCACTACCTCAGATTTGGCCAAATTCACCTTCAACCCTGACACGGCCTCGAAGCAAAATAGAAAAGCCCTTAACGCCCGGATTTGCTCTTGTTTGGCATCACAAAAGATTAGAGTATCATCAGCAAACAAGAGATGTGAGATGTTTATCGAACCTGAGGCTGCCTCACCAACTAAGAATCTTGATAAGAAACCACCCGCCATTGCCCCTGCCATCATCTTACTGAAAGCTTCCATCACAAAAACGAAGAGGAGTGGAGAGAGGGGATCCCCTTGTCGCAATCCTCGGGAGCTTTTGAAAAAGCCTTATGATGTCCCGTTCACCAATACAGAAAATATGTCGTAGAAATACAGTATTGGATCCAAGTACGCCATTTAATGCCAAAGCCACATCTCTCAAGTATATAAAGTAAGAATCCCCAATTGACGTGATCATAAGTTTTCTCCATGTCCAATTGGCAAAGAAGTCCGGGCTCTCCCGATTTAATACGACTATCCAGGCATTCATTGGCGATAAGTACTGAGTCTAGGATTTGTCTCCCTTTAACAAAGGCATTTTGAGGCTTTGAGATCAAACTCTCCATTACTTTGCTTAGCCTGTTTGCCAGTACTTTGGATAAGATTTTATATAGCCCAGCCACCAGGCTAATGGGACGGAAATCTTTGACCTCTACTACGCCGATCTTTTTAGGGATTAGTGCTAAAAAGGTTGCATTGGGGCTTTTCTCGAACCGCCCGCTTCTATGAAATTCATGGAAGAATCCCATGATATCTTCTTTAAGGACATCCCAACAATATTGAAAAAAGGCCATGGTGAAACCATCTGGACCTGGGGCTTTGTCGCCCGCCATACCTTTAACTACCAATCTAACCTCTACCTCCTCAAACGGCCTTTCAAGTTGGTCCGACGCCTGCGGATCAAGAACATCAAAAGCCAGTCCATCAAGTCTTGGCCTCCACGAAAACTGTTTCGAAAATAACTTATCATAGTAATTGACAATGTAATCTGAGATCTTGTTTTGGTTGGATGAGGCCACCCCGTCTATCATCAAAGTTTCTATAGCATTGTTCCGCCTATGCGAATTGGCCACATGGTGGAAAAACTTGGTGCATCTATCCCCTTCCTTCAACCATAAAGCACGTGATTTTTGTCGCCAAGATATTTCTTCCAAAAGAGAGATTTGTTCAATGTCCGCAGTTACTTGAGTTTTGCGCGCCCGCTCGGTTTCAAGTAGTACCCGCTCCTCTTCCACACCCTCCAAGCCCTTAAGCTCCTCCAATAGAACATTTTTTGGCTTTCCACATTGCCAAACTCTTGTGCATTCCACTTCTTTAAGTCCTTTTTCAAAGACTTTAATTTACATGCCAAAATATAACTAGGATTGCCATGGAACTGATAAGATGACCACCATTGACGTATTCTGTCCAAGAAACCCTCGGACTTCAACCACATGTTCTCAAATTTGAAGTATCTTGGACCTCTTCTAATGCCTCCGCAGTTCAACAGGATGGGAAAGTGGTCCGAACATAGCCTGGGTAATCTCTTCTGAATAAGGTCTGGATAATGAGCTTCCCAATCCAGTGAGATTAGAAATCTGTCTAGCCTAGACCAAGATGGAAGATCTCGGTTGCTAGACCAAGTGAAAGAACCACCTGCAAGAGGAAGATCCTGTAAGTTTAGTTTAGAGATGAAGTTAGAGAAGTCTACCATAGATGAGTTGAAACCCAAGCCACCCGATCTCTCACTTGGAAAACGAGTGACGTTGAAATCACTACCAATGCACCAAGGTATGTCCCATACGCTGCCAATACCGGCCAACTCATCCCATAATAAACTTCTGGACTGATCAAGATTAGGTCCATAAACTCCGGAGAACGCCCACTGAAACCCATCCATGATATTCTTGAACGAGCATGCCGCCACATAATCTCCCAGAAAATCCTCAATTTTCTCCACCACCCTCCTATTCTACATTACTAATATGCCCTTGGATGCTCCAATGGACGGTAAATAATGCCATCCCACTTGACTAAAACCCCACAAACTTCTAATGATACTCAAAAGAAATAACCGCAAGTTTTGTTTCTTGTAAACATACAACGTCCACCTTCCATTTACGAAGCTGATTTCTAACTATAATAAGTTTTTCTTTTTCATTCAGCCCCCTTACGTTCCAAGAAACAATCTTTAGTTTCATAAAACCACATCTTTTGCCCTTCCCCTCACCCTTCCCCGGTTAGATCTCTTTTCATTTACTCCATCATTGACTGTCCAGTCAAGTCTATGGAGTTCTCTTGCTCGCTTCTTGGCTGATGCAATCTCCCGGGGTGATCCCAAACTGTTCTGCCCAGCTTCCATAGCTGCAAAGTGGGCAATGAGCTGGTCCTCAAAACCATCGCATACAATCCCCATGCTGAATTGCATCTCCTTTGCCTTGTTCAGGACCCAATTTGAAGCCTGAGAATTACTGTTCTTCAACGGATGCAGGGAGATCAGTGGAAAAGGGTCTTCCCAGCAACTCTCATCTTCACACGCCAAGGAAGCTGTGTCTGCTGTCCCTGCACTACCAAAATCCATTTCCGATCTCATGAGTGCAGTCACTTCAGCCGTCAGCATGGTCTGTGGCGCTTCGAGAACCATAACATGGTCCTTAGTGCTTGACGGCAGCGCCACCGTCACTCCCCCTCGTCCAAGTGACCAATCACCAGTTCGCCTGTCCCCGTCGACCCATTCTGTGGTGGTCCCCCTTGCCATCTAAAGGAACCAGCGCCAACTCGCATCCTGTTGTCTCCGTTACAACCTCACCACCCCTCACCTCAGAACGGTCCTTTTCTGACCTCAATAGAGTGATCATTTCAGTCGTCGGCGTGGTCTGTGGATATTCCATAGTTGTTGGGCTAGGTTCGACATCATTTCTTGCTTCGAAAACCATCACAGTTGCCTTAGAGCTTGACGTCGGCGCCGCTGTCACTCCCCCATCGTCCGGGAGCCCAGCCACCAACTCGCCTGCTCCCGTCGACCAAGTCTGCGGTGGTCCCGTCCAGTGGTTGTCTGTCGCCGGTAGAGACGCGCCAGACGTTGACCCAACCTCGTACGTGGATGGGCCTAAGAACTTGGCCCTCCATCTCTAGGTCTTCTTCTCGGCCCTCTTTCCCCAAGCCTGCCTTTTCCAGGCCTGCTTCTTGGGCCTAAATGCTGACCAGCCCACTCATTGTCTGATCTACCATATCCCCCCGTAACCTTCTGCCGGCCCAACAACTGCACTTGTGTTCTCACAGCCTTGGGGGCCCATTTACTTGTCCAGACCCCTGGTCCATGCCCAAGTCCAAGTCAATGCTATCAATTAACCTCGTGAGCCTCTCCCTCTCAGCTATCAGTTCCTCCTTTATTCTAAGTAAGGAAACCTTCTCAGCTTCTTTCCCCTTGATCAGAAGACCTTCATCCCTTCTTGTGTAAACATCTTTGTCATGCCCTTCCACTCTGCCCTTCTTCTTCTAAATTCCATCCATGCCCTTCAATTCAAAATCTGAACTAGTAGCAGCTCCTCTCATGGCTGGACCAACACCAACTACGGCTTCAGCATAAGTCTTAAATGAGGTGTTGTTCTGTACAGGAAGGTGATTGGGGACTTCCCTGCCATACTTCTCCCCCGCATTTTTCAGCCCACCACCACTCATCTCTCTGATCTCCAGCGCCAGCCTTCTCCATCCTTGACTTCCAGCATCTTCTGGACAATAATGATGTTTCTTCTGCCACCACCTCTGTATTACACAAAGGCTATATGTCTCCCAAAATCATTAGAGGATCTCTGAGCAATATAAGCACTGTTGCCATAATTGAAGGTTTTTATGTATTCCTTCTGGGCATCTACTTGACCACAGCCTTCAAGAGACTGCACAACCCATCTCGCAGTGGTGAAACTGATTACCAGCTCTTTAGTCACCTTTCTTCCCCTCTCAATGATACGTAGAGCTCTGCTTCCTACATGCACTAACTCAAATAACTTCGATTCTATAAGTACTGCCTTTCTAGACCCCATCCTTAACTATAACAGCAAATACTCCGTAATCATGTGAATCTCAATCAAAATCCATGGGAGCCTTCATCAATGTCAATACTCAGAAAAAAGATGTACGGAGAGAAAATGTATAGCACAGAGATATTGACCATAGGATTAAAGAAATTCTTCGTGAGCATCATTTATTGAATGGAAAGTTTATGCTTCACCTTTCACTATTTTAGCTATATCTCAATTTGTATAAGATATAGCCATGATCCTTGAAAATTTAGCCAATATAATCCATTTCAAGTCAAAACAGATCCTGTTTTTCTTTTACAAAAAAAAAAAAAAAAATTGTAGATCCATTCCCTTGGAGAGTTTCTTTTATTTTAGTTATTTTCCCTAAAACTCTTTTCCTATCCCAGATGCAAGTTGAAATATATGATCTCCTCTTCATGATTCACCTTGCCCCAAAAAGAATAGAGGGATTTTTAACAATGGTAATGTCAATTATGACTATGTAGTTGAGTTGCATAAATGTCGATGCATCTGGCATATTCACCCAAAGCATAGGTATATTGTATGGCAGAAAAATTTAAGCATATTATTTTTTCAAGCAGCAAATGATGCATAAACATTAACATTACATGCAATGTTTAAATATTTGAGCCTTCAAGTGTCGGGTGTCTATTCTTGAGAGCTGCCCCTTCATGTAAGGTGAAGTTTGGGACTGTATTCAACTGTAGCTTTTCAGTTCCAGTATACCCTGCTGTACTTTTCTCTCTCTCTCTCTCTCTCTCTTTTTTTCACTAAATAAAGGATAGAACCTAGTATGTGAAGACTGTGCCTACATTCCTTTGCATTACTTGATATTGTAAAAAGCCCACCGTACTAAGTCAAGATAATGAGACATGGTATTTGTTTTATGTTCCACATTTTTTACAGTCCCCTCCAACCAAACCAAAAGTAAAAAAAATCTCAAAAGCAATGAACTGGATTGTGCATGGTCATTGATTTTATGCTGCACGTGGGAGTAAATGATACTCAATTTTTTTTTTTTGAAGATGAGTTGGAGGTTACACTCACAGAATTAGAAGAAAACAATTGCAATTTAGCATCTCTAAAAGCACAGAGAGATGCTGCAAAAGGTGCATTTTTCCCTGTCTTAAACCTAAGGAATAAGCAAGGTGCTGGTGATAGGGTCAGGGATAAGCAAAAGGATCTGCACGATATGGAGTCCTCCCTCAAAGAACTAATGGTAATCTAGTGACTTCAGCCTTTTATTCCTTCATCTTGGACTCTCTCTTTGGTGAACATTTGAGAATTTTAAAACTGGAAGAGACAGTCATATTAATTGGGTTCAGCTCCACAGGACCAATCTTCACGTCGGCTAATGGAACTGAAAGGTCTTCATGAAGAAAGGATAAAAATATTGCAGCAGTTATCTAGTTTGAGGGTTAGTTTCTATAAAATTGATGCCTCTGCCGGTGTGATATTACAAAATTTCTTTCCAACTGATAAATTTTGAACTACAGTTCTATTTACACTGTTAAATAATTTGAATTGGGATATTCGTGACAGAACATGTTGAAGAATGTTAAGTCTATTACCTCTTCCAGTGCTTACATCCTGGTACAAGATCAAATAGAAAAGTCAAAATCAGAAGTTCTGCAGTATCAGGCCTTATTTGAAAAACTACAGGTTGTAACTGGTTGGTAGTTTCATTTATGCCTCAATCTGTTGTCTTTTTTGGAAGGTTTTGGTTCTGACTTACCATGTCATTTCCTTGGAAATTGCAGGTTGAGAAGGACAACCTTGTTTGGAGGGAGAGAGAATTGACTATTAAAACTGATATAGCCGATGTTTTTCGAAGATCCTCTGCTGTTGCTGATTCTAGAGCAACTCATCTAGGGATAGAGATGCGGAAACAAATTGAGGAAAGAAATGTGATTGAATCTAAGCTGAAAGATGCATCAAGAGAACCAGGTTACAATGAATATGATCCTTTTCTTGGTCATTTAACATGCAGTACTGCATCTCTGATGGGCTATGTTCAATAATGATGAAGATTTTTTTATAAGTAAAATAATAATGATGAAGATACTTTGCATTTCAGGAAGAAAAGAAATTATTGCAGAATTCAAAAACTTGCTTTCTTCATTTCCTGAAGAAATGAGCACCATGCAAAGTGAATTAAGTAAATACAAAGAGGCTGCTTCAGATATTCATTCTCTTCGGGCTGATGTGCAATCACTTTCTAGTACTCTTGAGAGGAAGGTGGGTATTTTTATTTGTTTAGCCATATCCTTAGATGCAGTTCAAGGCTTCGAGCTCTTTTTTTTTTTTCCCCTTAGCAGGTGAAAGAATCTGAAACCTTCTCTGCCAGATCTGCTGACCAAGATGCAGAGATGCAAAAGCTGCAAGCTATGGTATGATGTCTGTTACTTGCATCTGGACCCCAAACTATTAAATGGATACAGGATGTGGAATTGCTGTGAATATTTTTTATTCGCTTCTGCGCTTGTGTTCAAGAATTGTTCAGCATGCAGATGACATTTTTTTGGAAGTTGATTTATACCATGTAGTTACCAGCTTAGATTGCCTGCTACTGAAGGGTAAAAATAGTTCTGCGGGTGATTCTTGTGTAAATTTGACCTATCTGGTTGAGTGTGCTATGATAGTACTGTTCCTTGGAGACTTGTCTTAAATCAGGAGGCTACCCTACTACTAAAAGGTTTAGCAATTGTGGAGAATTACTGAACCTTTTTTTTTTCTTTTTTTCTAAGCATGGAGAATTATGAAACTAGATTTTATATATATATTTTCTAAATAGAAGAATCTTACGCTCTCATTAATACACAATCGTTTACTTATAAAAAAAAATAGAATGGACAGCAACCATATAGCTGTTGAGGAGGTTCAGGATTTGAATGCAGGATATGGCGGGGAGGAAATTATGGGTTTGTCGTTGGTGCCTTGTGAGGAGCAATGTCTAGGGTCGGGAGTGCAGTTGGGTACTGTGTTTGGGGATAATGTTGTTCCCCTGGTTTCTCTTCCTCCGATAAACAATATAGCGGGTTCACCATCGGATTGGGTTCTGCATAAGGTTAACGAGATTCAGCATATCGTGGGGCTTTCACATGGAGGATGCGAAGACCAATTTAAAGCACTACTCACTGCGATTGAGGCAAGCCACTCGCTGGAAACCAGATCAATTTTTAAGAAAAGCAGGGAGTTAAAGTGTCTTTCTTGGTCAATCAACTACGATGCTAGGGGTGGTAGCTCAAGTCGAGGGAAGACTAAAGGGAGGATATTATGAAGATGTTCTCGTAGAGGGAGTTTTGGGTGGAGTATTAGTTTTACGGGAAACAAGGGGTTGGGGTTGGGGAGGTGTGTTCTAATCCAATTCGGGCTTGGTGTATTTTGGGTAGTTTTTCACTGGCTTTTTGGGTCATTAGGAGCTCTCTGGTATGGGTTAGGTGTTTTCTTGTATATGTTCAGTGTACTTGGTTACTTTTATTGATATATATATATATATATAATATTTTTACTTATAAAAAAAAAAAAAAAAAAAAGAGAACCTTATACCTGGTTGTGTCATGTTGATGCATTTTTGTTAAAAAAAGAATATCAAGCCCCGTTGTGTGTTTCATTGATCTATTTTGCTTGTGTTCTTTTATCTGAATTGATGCAATCTCCTGTTAAACACATCACCCACCCGCCTGCCTGCATGCCATTAATAGAGTTCTTGAGAAATATATTGGATGATCTTGGTCATCGATCGCATCTTTGTTCAGAAAGGGTCCAATTTGCATGTTCTTTATCATTGAAATAGTGAATCTATCAATAATTTGGCTTTAGTATGTTTGGCTGTTTTCACTGGCAGGTCCAAGATTTGAAGGAAAGTGATATGGAGTTAAAGTTGATTTTGGAAATGTATAGACGTGAATTTACTGATTCAAGGTTAGAGAATCTGCACATTTTGTTTTTCCTTGTCCACATGTCTAATGATATTGGTATCTTTACTTAAAAAAAACACTGCAAATTTGATATACTTTGTTAAAGGCCCATAACTTTGTCCAAAGTTGTTAAATGCACTGAGAGGAATCTTTCTACAATCATCACATTTGAATGGATAAGTGTGTGTGCTTTTTTGTCGGAATTAAACATAAATAAACCACCAAATCTCTTAGATGGGTAAATGGCATTCCACAAATTGCAAGATGCTGTTATCTTCTTTTATAACGCCTACATAATGTTGGTTCTGGTTCTGTAGTGTCGATATGATGCTACAACTGAATTTTGGATAAGAATAAATAAATTTTGCACATTCAATTCCATTATTTTTTACAGGTTGCTCAGATGATGTGATATATATTAGTTTGTTTAGTGTTATGATGTCACTATTCTTAGAAGTTTACAAGATCTGCAGGGATGTCATGGAAGCCAGAGACTTAGAATACAAGGCATGGGCCCATGTTCAAACTTTGAAATCCTCTCTTGATGAGCGCAACTTGGAATTGCGAGTCAAGACTGCAAATGAAGCTGAGGCCGTATCCCAGCAAAGGCTTGCTGCAGCAGAAGCTGAGATTGCTGAGCTGAGGCAGAAATTAGAAGCTTCCAAAAGGTTTGATTTACGTTGACAATGATGGTGAAAAGTTTTGTTTTAACCTGATGCTGCTGTTGATCTGAGATGATTTTTAATGTTTATTTTCAATTCAAGTGGCTTCTATGAATCTACTTGTGTGTGCGGACAGCTGCAGTTGTACTAAGCTTTACAAGTTGTTGATTGGTATGTTGTGTGACAAGACAGTAGACTCCACTGGTTTTTCTGGGAAGCTCTACCTATTAGTTGGTTTTTCCCTTTCAACTTCATTTGGAGATGTATGGGATGGTGCACTTGTTGGGTATCGATATATTGTCAATTGGAAAGGCTTGGAATGTAGCTTTGTTGTGAAGAATGCCATGAGCTGATATTAGAACGTTTGAGGTTGTTGATCTACCAGGGATCAAACTTAACATTCAATTTCTAAGATCTCGAATATAGCCCTTTGTAGGGGTGAAAACCGACGACGTCGGCGCGGTTTTTGGGCAAAACTGACGCCGACCGACGTCTGGAAAAAAGGGGGAGGCGCTGACCGTAACTAGTTGATGGGGAGGAGGACACCGGTCGAGGCGGTTCTCGGTCAGCGTTGGTTCTCGGCGGTTCTACTGAGAGAGAGAGAGAGAGAGAGAGAGAGTTGCAGAATCGAATTCGGGAAGAAGGGCATTCGGGAAGAAGAAGACTCTTATCGAAACGACGCCGTTCCACTTAAACTGTTCCACTTAAGTTTAAGTGGAACAGCGTCGTTTCAAACTTATTATTTTTTTTTCTTACGTCCTTAATAAAATGACGCCGTTTGGTTTTATGCCAAACGGCGTCGTTTCCAGTATCTGTTGTAATACGTATTAACTAAAACGACGTGGTTCTACTTAAACTTAAGTGAAACGGCGTCGTTTTGATAAGCGTATATTAAAAAAAAAATTTATTATATCGGTCGGTTTAGCGGTCTGGTCCAACTTCAAATTGAGACCGAACCGCTGAACGTCGGTTTCTTGAAATTTCCACCGCACGCCGACCAGTTCTCCACCGGTTCCGGCAGGTTCCTGACGCGGCCGGTCAGTTCGCGTTGGTGGCGGTCGGTGCCGTCGGTTTCTGTACAGCCCTAGCCCTTTGATTGGATGATTATATCCAGCATATTTTTCATTTACTTTTTGGGGACTAGATTTAGGAGTTTTCTCATTCTCTTGTTTGAGTTTAGAGTTTAGTTCTCCTGTATGTTTCTAAGTTTACTAAGCCTGGTTGGTATTCTGTGTGAAGAGTTAATGAAATATATATATGTTTAACCGGCAGGCTGATATTATAGCATTAGGTGGGGATTGTTTAAACTTGATAATGGTGTAAAAGTTCTTACCAAGTGTATCGTTTACTGCTATTTCAGGAATACCTCTAGGCTAACTGATGTTCTAAAATCCAAAAATGAAGAAAATGAGGCTTACTTATCTGAAATTGAGGTTAGTTTTCTGCTTTTTTTTTTTTTTTTTTTTTTTTATTATTTATCAAAAAAAATTCTGTTAACTAATGTGGTGTTCAACAAGGCTGTTATCAATCATGAAATTGATATAATTATTGTTCTGGTTTTTCTCCAGTCAATTGGACAGGCATATGATGATATGCAGAATCAAAACCAACATCTTTTGCAGCAAATTACTGAGAGAGATGACTATAACATTAAGGTAATCGTCTGTCCTACCATTTTCTTTTGTTGTAGATGAACTGGTATCTTTCTTTCTTTATATTCATATATCTGACCTTTTTGGTTTCAAGTAATGCGTTTAATTCTTGATATGAAGAGATGTTCTTATGAAAAAATGGATACGAAGAGCTCACATGTGCTTCATTGTCTTGGTGTATTTTTACTAATCTTATTTATTTAATTATTTTCGTATTGGTGGCTACTTTTCTTGATCAGAAGTGATGAACCATTATTGACATGGACCTCTTTGGATGCATACCTGTAAATTTACGGAAGTAATGAACCATTATATCTGTAAATTTTAGAGGGCTTTGCCTTCTCTTATGAATAAAACTTCTTGATTAAAAAAAAGAAAACCTGTAAATTTTAGATCAATTCTCTCTTCTGGACAAATGCAAGATTTCATTGAGATGATTTGGACGCATTTTGTACTTGCGAAAGATGAAACGAGTGGGTTGGCAGTGTTTATCTCTTAAATCACCTGGGATATTTGTGTTGTGTGGTTACAAGTCCTGCTTGCTCCATACCTCGAATTGGCACAAATTTACCTGCCTTGGTGCTGTTAGTCGAGGGCTATTACAACAGCTCTCTGCTCATAAACATGTATTCTTATTTTATTTTTGTATAGAGGTAGTAACTTCTAGATATGTTAATCTTGTTGTCTGTTTGGAAAAAAGTTTGGCACCTCAGCATCTGCTTTTTATACTGGAAAAGCGATGCCGATGTGTTTGGTAAAACACGCTAGGTTGCCATGATAACTCCTTGTAATTTTTCTCCATTCATCCCATGATATAAGTTGTGGGCACTTAAGATGTTTGCAATGTTTGTATAACAACAGCTATGACATGAAATATCGAGCAATGTTGCAACTGCATATTGCTGCTGCTTTAAATAATTAACCAAACAAATTTCACTAAAAGCATGTTGCAGTTCTGCGCAGAAATTCTTTCACAGAAGCTTCTGCAGTGCTTTTGTGTTTGCTATTAATGGATTTATCCTGCAAATGTCACTTATGTTGATATTTTTTTAATAAATAATGTGCATTTTATACTTAAATTGGTCATATGTCTCCTGATGCACATATTGATGTGTTATATTGTGAATTGCCTGTGTAAGTTTTTCTGCATCTAATATCAATTTATGGTTTCCTTGTTTTTGTTCAGCTTGTCTTAGAGGGTGTCACGGCAAGACAGCTTCAGGATACAATGATCATAGAAAAACGAACCATGGAGAGGGAGGTTCAGCAAGCGAATTCATCTCTATGTTTTTATGACATGAAAGGTGAAAGGGTTGAAGATCAGGTATATCTGAGCCTTAATTTTGGATTTGAATTTAACTTATGGAAAAAAAAAAAAAAAAGAAACTGGATTTGAATTTATCAGGTATTGCTTTGAAGTTGGAAAATTTTGCCAGTACCAATTAATAACTTGCTTTGCAGTTGAAAAGTTGCTCAGAACATATTCAGAAACTTGCAGATGATAAACTTCATAGTTCATTTACTTTGGAGAATTCACAAAAGAAATTATTGGATATGAGAAGATCATCACAACAAGCACAGGAATCATTGGAGGACTTGCAATCTAAGGTTGAAAAAAGTCGAGTGGCAGTTGTGGAGATGCAGATAGAACTAGAGAGGGAAAGGTAAAGAAAAGTTTTTACTTCCAATTTATTTTAAGTGCAGGCATTGGCTCATTTTTCATTCCTTGTCAGGTTTGACAAGAGAAGAATAGAAGAGGAATTGGAAGTTGTAAGGAGAAAGGCTTCACATCTTAGAGCCCAGACTGAAGGCTCATCGATTATCGAAAATCTCCGGGAGGAACTCAGAGAATATCGGGATATACTGAAGTGCAGTATATGCCTCGAGAGGACAAAAGAGGTTAGTATTTGATTTGTGATCTTATTACTTTGTTGTGTTGTTCAATGTTTTATTTTTAGCAAGCAGTAAATGAAATATGGTTCCAAGAAGTGGATGTGGAACATGGAAAATTGAGTCTTTTACCTGTAATAGGTGAAATGATGAGGATTAGATAAGTGGTAGTTCCAATCATTTTTCACCTAATAAGCGCATCTGAAAATGGTGCCCCCACCCCCAATCCTCGCCTCTCTCCTTTCCCTTTGGCTGCATGTTTCTAGTTGACTTAGATGAATTATTTGGGAAAGTAGAAATGAAAAATGTAAAGTGATTTCTAGTTTACGAGTGCCGTTCCCTTTTTTAAATGCTAACTTGTTACAAGTTTATATATGGTGTATTTCAAACTATATATTTTATATTTTGAAAGAGGGTGAGTTTATTTTGTTATATGTATTTGCTACGATCATACAGGAAGCTGGCTCAACCTTGAGTTTTTATTTGTTTGATATACAATGGAATTATCAGAGTTAATACCTGGGGTGCGTTTAAATTTTATATTTATGATTAAAGGGAGAAGATAATGTGTATCATTGAGCTTTGACTCTTCAGCTATGTTTCTTCATGCATTTGGCAAGTCTACCTGCAATTCACGTGTGTTTTTCATGGAAGCTCTTTCCTCCGTCCTCTTCTGGGCTTATGCCACTGTGCATTAAGATAGGATTTAGGCGGGAGTGGGAGAGGTTACCAAATAAAGACATCTATGGTTTCCATGATGCAGCTGTCTATTACATTGCAGTTTCCTGTTAAACGGCACCTAAAATCATCTCTTGCCAATTTTAAAAAATGGGGAATAAAAAGATTATCAATATCGTTAAAGGTGTTTGCTCTTCGTTCAATTAATTACCCCATATAACTTGAAGATGACAAGTGTTTTATATTACCTTCAGGTTTTTTAACAGATCGATATGCTTTGTTCAATTCTTGTTCTCACAAGGAATGATTGTTGCTTATACAGCATGAGTTTGGGAATACACTATTATCCTCCCTAAAATCTCGGTGGTATGAACAATTTGTTCAGTTATGGCGTCCTCATTTGGCTAAAGGGCAAATCTGCTGTTGGTTTGTTATACTGATATCTGGTTGTACTGGAATCTCACTTATACCCTTGGTGCTTTGGTTATGTGCTGCTATTGGGTTAGCTCAAGAATAGAATACAGATATTTTAGTTTGTTTGGAATGAAGGTCATTGATCGTAGATTAATGCTAGATACAGTTATAAGGTGCAAGACCCGCACACTTCCTTTGAAAAAAAGTGGGGTTTATTAAAAAAATGATTTTTTTACGTGGGTTTCAAATTTACTTAATTTTTTCGATGGGAGTGTGTGAAACTTGCATACTTTAGGACTGCAAATATAATTTATCTTGTTCTTATTCAGTATGAATGTAACTTTTTTTAAAATATGTTTATCAAGAGCCTTCCCCCTGCCAGGTTGTGATCACAAAATGCTACCACTTGTTCTGCAATCCCTGTGTTCAAAGAATAATTGGAACTCGCCACCGCAAGTGTCCAGCATGTGCCGCAAGTTTCGGGCCTAATGATGTCAAACCCGTATACATCTGACAGGATGCTGAGAAAACTTTGTTTCCTGATTCTTGGCGAGCCGTCTAATGCTGTCTTCAGGTGCACAAAGCCTGGTGCACATGATTCGACGCTTGATATATGGATACCAACAGGTTCACATGTATTGTTAATAGAGAATTGTAGAGAAGTAACATTAGCAGGAGCCAGTCAAGTTCTTGCCCCTTTTACCAACCAGTGGAAATCATCTTAATTTTGCTGGTTCTAGTTCTAGGTGGTTGATTTTACTATTTTTTTTTTTTTTCCTTTGCTTTCATTATTTTTATTATGGTTTCTTTCTCATTTAACTGCTTGGAGCCCGTGGAATCTTTCAATTTATTGCAGATTAATCAGAACTGACCCACTGCTTAATCCCAGAGAGCTTGGAGGATGCATGAGCTAATGAATAAAAATAATTTCGCAAGTTTGATAGAAGCGTCCTTGCAATTTGCGCAACACTGGGGCGATGTAGGATGTATGAAATTTTGTATATTTTGTTTTTACCCAAACGCGTTATTTCTGGTGAAAAAGCCTGGGCGGTGGCATAAATTTTGGCTGTGCGGTTTCAAGTACATATGTTGGTCAGACCATAGAACATGTCGGTTCCAATTTTGTCGTTTCTGGAACTGGTAATTTGTACAATTGTAGCTTTATTTCCCGACGTTCTATTGTACTCAACGGTGTGCCAGAGGTGTAAAAAAGAGAATGCTCATATCACATAATCGTTCTTAATATCCAAGCGGTTATTTACCCCCACCACAAGCATTCCGTTTATTTATCTGGCTGTAACTTCGTACCTTGATATCTGTAGCTATGCAAGTCAGGCTTCAATTTACTTCGTACCTTCATATCTGCTGCCTTATGAGCTGCTTCTTGAAGACGTGATCCGAGTATCTTTTCAGAATATTGGTTCAGAGTTTGTTAATGGTGAAAACTATTGGGAGTCCCACAGCTGGTGTGAATGAGGAAACAAAGTCTGGGATCTGCTATGATAGCTTATCGGCAAATAATGCTTAGTTGAAAGATTATTTATACGGGTCTAGGGGGTCGAGTCTTGTACAGTTCTTTTAAAAAAAGTGAGAAATTTTGTCATGGTAGGGTCTGGCCTGCAAACCCTAAATTTGCATCTAACGTTACTTTCTTTGACTTGTGCCCGCTCTGTTTTGATGCCAATCGTCAGAAATCAAAACAGAGCGGGCTGTGCTGGAGTACAGGATTGTAGTCTTCCCATTGCATTGAGAGAGAGTTGCGATGTTGTGCTGGAGTGTCTGGTTTTTTAAAGGGAAAATGATAGTTACACTGACAAAGTGTACCATCGTAGCGGCATCAGGAATCGCTAATCGGCGTAGAATCGGAATATAAAAAGTGAAATTAATGAGGTAATTGCATTAGTTTAAGGAAGTAGGGTCACCTCAAGAAACGAGAGGATCTTGGATGAAATTTGATAATTGAGGTGGAAATAGAAATATTTCTCAGTCTAGCATCTAATCAAGAGAAATAAATATGCAAACCCAGGCAGCAGAATGGAGACTAGGCGTCCTCAAAAATCAAATTGCAGACGAGCTGGAAAATTGAAATTTAGATAATATTTTGTTGTGGAATTCATATATGTACACTACTACTGGTAGACGCCAGTCACTAGGTCTGCAATTCTCAGTATTAGATGTGATGACTTCTCGTAATCCATATATAGTCCACAATTGAAGAAGAAATGCAAACCGATTCTTTTAATCTTTTTGTTAATCATGTTGGAGTAGTTTCTCATTTATATATTAGGTAAACGAATATATAATTACTTGCGACTCTTGATCCCCATCTCTTTAATTATTCTCATTCAACCGCCCGAGAGAGAGAGAGAAAGAGAGAGGTCATAAATACACCAAACTCGTATTAGAATTAGTTTTAACTACGTACTGATCATGATGATCTATACATTTCAAGATTTAAAAGAAAAAAAACTATTTATGAGTTTGTAAATTGACACATCAAATACACCACCAATATGCAAATTAATCAGTCACATTATTAATTAATATTTCTATTGTTTTATAATTATAATGAATCTCGCAGTAAAAAACATATAGCTCGATACAAGTGATGGATATAAAAACAGATGAAATCAGGAGGGTAGACCCGCGCGTCTACGTACGCGACAATTTTCATCCAAAATTCGACTTCAAAATCTTTGGCCCCGTCAAAACGTCTGAAACTAGCTAGCTTACTACATCTGCATGCTTAGTTACATGCATGCATGATGACTAATTTTAGTTTGAGGGTACTTCAAATCGTGACGAGCGATGACATAAGTTGGGAATCATTTTCCTTTTTGAAAGGACAAGGAGCTCAAAGACAATTGAATAGACCAGTACTTCATGTGGAGCCTCGTTTCCATCGAGAGAGACGTGGAAAATGCAGATAGCACCGCTAGCTAGCTGAGGAATTAATTAATGCATGTATGATTATTGAAACCCCAAGGACTGGGATTTATAGCGACAACGCTGGCCGCGCGCCAAGCTTGCATGCATCCCCCCAACCATGCATTCCTCATGATCTCTTCCTCTATATATGGTCCAGATCAAACGCAGCAAACCTATGCATGCATGCAGGCAGCTTCATAGGAATGAGTTTTTTTTTTTTTTTTTTTTTGAATATATAGTAACGAGTCTTGGAGTATATATGATTGCCTGTATTAATTTTGTATCTATCTTTCTCAGTGATACATATATATCTCTGCAATATTGACTTCGTCCTTGCTGCGTATATAATTTATTTGCGCTTTACATTCTAATTTTGAGGTGGACAAGGCCTCCGCCCTGCATATACCATTAATTGAAAGCGATGTTACTTATTGTATCTTTTGGCCACCGTACGGATTAATTAATTACAGTTGAAAGATACAGAAGTGGTATGTATTGATCACTGCATGTAATTTTATTCGCGCCCAATATGTCATTCTGACGTCAACATTACGTTTTAAATATATTTAAGCTAACTTAATAAATAGTAATTATAAGCATTTTCATGTCATTCCGACGTCAACATTGCGCTAAAATTATTCAGGCTATATATATAAATTTTAGGCTATATATATATATATATATATATATATATATGTAACATTTTAATTTTTGCTGAAATAGGTTTCAATTTGATCCGTACTTGATGTAACGTATATAGGCTTATCTCCTTAACTAGTTTCGGGCCATCGTGGCCGGGGTATAGGCTTTAAATTCTCCTTCATTTGATTTTTAGATGATATTTTATTATTCTATTTTTTAATTATATATATAATGTAAATATATATTAATTGCATGTGGCCATTAATTAATTAATTAGTTCTGATATACTGTCTCTAACATTTAATTACTAACAGAATTATATATGACAAAAATGAGTGCATGACCTCATCGGTCTTATACATACATGCATACATATATATAAATATATATATATATATATATAATCACATGAAAAACTAAAAAATTCAATTAAAATTGAAATTTAACCCGTAATATCATATATGATTGCCAAGTGATCAGGGAGTACGTAGTACTAGACGACTCAATTAATTAGAGTACTTTTATGCATGGTACGTAGAGATCATTATTAAAGGGTACGTACGTACGTACTCACGAATATATATATTGTGAATAATCATTTACGGAAGAAGAACATAGTGTTTTTTTTCTTTCTTTTAAACAGAGATGGTTTTATAAATACATGCAGATTATAATTTATAAACGCGTCCATTTATATATATATATATATATATATATATATATATATATATATATAATATGGGGACAGCACCAGCGGCCACGAAATGAGTCCAAGCAAAAACGTCCAATTAATCTTACGTGAGCCGAATTAATTTGCAAGGCCGTACGACCGATTTGGCAAATGCATTGAATACTCATGTATTATTTTTGGTTTTACTCATCAATTTTATTCAAGCTGCAACGTGTTGTACAAAAGGATACAAGGATCCAATTAACAGTACGTACTAAAATCCTTACTTTCAAACATTAGATTCTTTGTGTACGTTTTTCGTCCTCATCTTTACCACGAAATTACGTACCCACAATGAATCTGAATGAATGTCATGATCATCATGATGATCATGAGCCTACGCACGTACATGAACTGATCAAGAAGCTAGCTGCATGCATTCATATTATATGCAATAATATTATTCCTTTGTCATGATCATTTCTAGCATCTTTGCATGTAACAAAGTTGGACAGGTAATTTGGAACGTCGGCTACTTTTTAACTGAAATTCATATCGTCGACCCCTTTCGTTTTTTAGTGAAAGAAAATCACGACATGCAGTAGTACTAATTGCCCTATTCATATATATATAAATAAAGCATCCCAAATTTACAAATTTAATTACTCCATCTGATCATCTCTTTATTCTTTCCTCTTAATTATATATATATATATATATATATATATATATATATATATATAGTAGATCTACTCACGCATAGAATATATATCTAGTATCATGATATTCTTAAAATTACCAGCTACATGTATCATGCATGTATATATATACCTAAAATATCTAGACCATATATATATATATATAATTAACTGTTTGAATATATATAGTATCGTATGATATGCTTTTGTAAGGATATATTTTTTTATGGGATTTGAAAGCTTGATCGTATATTGGCCCAAAATTACTATGTTCCACTTGTGTATGTGTGTGTATACATATATTCGAGCTTCCCTGCTGCATGCAAAATCCGCCGGTTCATAAATTAAGTGGATCAGCTTGCGCTGGTCGTTGTACCAACTAATTTAGTGATCATAACCAATCGACATTAAAACCAGACGATGAAATTAATTACACAGACAGACAGACAGAGAGAGAGCAATACTTTTATTCAATCATGCATGACATGATAAGATTTTTTTTTTTTTTTTTAATAAAGGTACGTAGTACAGATGCAACAATCTTTATCATTATTTATTATCCATTATATTAGTTTTTGATGTATCGACTTATAATTAATGAATTGTAATATTATCAGTCAAAATGAATTTTATTCTTTTTAGGACGGTACCTCAAGCTTATTGATAATCTTCACTTGTGACGGAAGAAAATCATGATTATAAATAAACATCTGGGGGTTATAAAATATTCATAAAGGACCAAAACTCAGACATCAAAAAACCTAAAGCAATTAAATAATAGACAAATAACCAAGGAATACATATAACTCAATAACAAAGAGAACCTTAGCAAATAAAGAAAACTACCTGCAAATAAACATCAATGCACACAAAAAAGAAAATTATTCAAAGAAAAATAGACACAATTAAACAAATATCTCACTACGAAATTTGCAAATAAGAAATTCTAATTTTGACCATGCGAATAAGACCCCTCGATTTACTGGGTAAAATATTTCTATCTTCAATCCAATCTATGTTTAAACCCTCATCTACCTGTTTAGTTAAAAAATCAGTCACAATATTTCATTCATGAAACACATGACTGACTCTATAATCCATGCTTCCTAGGCATATCTGAAGCTCGGCCCAAAAATTTTCAAGATACCAAATATTACATTCTCCCCTAGTTAGCTTAATTTTCATTAATCAGCTTAATTTCCAGGACATGATCATGCATGCTAGCTGCTAGCTAGGGCATATAAATATATATATATATATATATATATATGTGACGTAGTACTATATACTGCTCTCTCTCTCTCTCTCTCTCTCTCTCTCTATATATATATATATATATTCAACATCTATATAATTATAGACTATAGTTCAAGAATTAAATACTACATCATGAGTTGATAATCGCTGGTTAGAGATTTCGCCCACCATATATATAATTATCATGCGCACTTATCCATGATAGTGTTAATATATAGTTCCTAATTAAACTATTTGCTTGAGAATTGATATTAATAACTGATAGTGGGACAGAAATACAAGCTAAGTGATCATCGATTGATCATGTTGATCTTTATAATTTAATTGATTGAGATTGCAAAGCACACATTTTATTATATTATGCACATGCTGATCTTGAATGAATGCAGCATTATTCCTGATCATCACTTACGTGCGTGCATAGACAGATCATTGTAAAGTATATAATTACTAGCTTGTTAATGTATATTAATGTATATATATATATATATAGTACTATAACAAGCTCATATAAATAATATATAGCTGGTAGTAGTACTTTATTTATTTAAGCATCATTTTAATTAATAATTATTTACGGGACAAACTCAGTGACTCAAAATTGCGTCTCTGAATGAGTATCCGATACATATGAGATAATTAATTATATAATTAGCAGATCGAATCCGTGGCATAAAAATTAAGCTAGCTAGGCCGGTCTATACAATAATTGATTTACGTCCTATATATTAATTTTATGTACTTGATTATTACTCATGCATGATGGCTACTGATATAATAATAATAATAATAATTGTTACATTTGATGATCAGATCATCAGAATCTAATTAAGTTATTGATCAACTTCTCTAGCTAACAAGAATCGTGATCTTCTAGATTTCATATATATATATATATATATATATATATTATATTAGCCTAACAAGCATTTTCAAATTTAATCTAAAAGAACGATGCAGTAATTAATAATTTTGTAGAGTGGTACTACTGATCATAAAGGTTGAGATAATTATTACTTTGACATGCATGTACACATGCATTAATATATATATATATATATATACACACAAAAAAATGGCAAGAGGAAGAGGCTCGATCGAAAACTGTTAATTGGCATGCGTTGTCTGGAATTCTGTTGACAAACCAACCATAAAATATAAATATAATGAACTTCATGTTAGAAATAAGTACATCCTCATGTACAAATTAATTAGCCTAATGCCCTCAACCTAGCTAGAGATAAATGCAGATGTCTCTGATCTATATAATATACCACGAATAATCAGCTTGGTCATTATTGTGGGACTAGTTATAATCCAATAATAATTAGTCACATAAATAATAATAATAATAATAATAAAAGTGTACGTATATACCACTAGCTAGCTAGCTAGTGATCATCATAGATATATAATATCGTTATCAAGGTGCATGACATGCAAACACCATATATTTTACTTGTCAATCAATTATATATTAGCAGATATAAAAAGAAATTAAGCGAAAGCATGCAATCATTTATAATATTCTTGTTTCGATTTTAATTATTAGTGTCGTTATCAGAGTAGTGATTAACACCCTGCTTTTAGTTGTCCAGCAGATAAAAAGATCAAAGCGAAAGAAATATATAATATTATTCTTATATATATATATATATATATATATATATATATATATATATACACCCATTTTTGACCATATACATGAGCTAGTAGTAGTAGTACTAGTACTGTGTCAGATTCCAAAATCTTTCCTTTCCTTTTATATATCTCCACTGTCGTGTCGTCACATTATAATTAACAAAGTTTCAATTATAATTAGTTTTCAATTCACAGAAGATTAATGGATCATCAATAATTAGATTCCCGCGTGGGGCAGTAACCATACATATATATATATATATATATATTACCTTTTAATTAATAACTACATGAAGATTTTATTCGTGGAGGCAAGAGAGAGATTATGCTTTGTCTCCCTTGAAGTTAGATCTAATCTAGCAAATGTCCAAATGAATGAATTAAGCGTGGAAATTAAAATGGTGGGGACATATATATTGAATATATATGGGGGAAGATAGTGATGAAGATGATGATGAGGAGGTCACTTGTAACCACTAACAGTACTACTGTATATATGGTTTGAACAAGTCTAATTGCATGGATACGTACTGCACATTTAAGGGACTTTTGCTTTAATTGCTAAATTTAAATTTTCTTTAGTTATATGCATGATGCTAGCTGTCACCTAGTTCGGGTACACACGTGTGCCCACACAGCTTGGGGAATCCGGATTATTATTATTGCTTTGTTACAGTATTCTTAATGAATTCTTCATCCTATTATTTAAATTTTTTATTTTTTATTTTTCATATTAAATTTTATAATATACGATATATTAACTTATCTATTTTTTTTTATATCATTTAAATATTATACTTTTTAATCTTTTTTATTTATTTCAAATATTTTCTCTAACTACTAATGATATCTCTATATCTTTTGATATTTACAATATCTCTCTATATACGATGTCATATAATTATGTTCTATTTTAAATTAATCCAAATTTATAAGTTAAATCAAAATATAAATTAATTCAAAAAATAAAAAGAAGAAATTATATAATGAAAATGTTCTTAAAATATATTATGAGAATATTCATTCTTAATAATTATATAATGTGAATAAAAAGAGTTGAAGAAATGAGAAACTTAACGAGAGGAGGGAAGAGAAATTAATTAAAAATATTTACAATAATGAATACAGTATTCTCTATATCTAGAGATTTACTGTAACAAAATGTAAAAATATCTTTAAAATAGAATATCTAATAGATGGTACTTTTGAGAACATCTCTTTATATTTTTAAAAAATATATATTATAAAGAATCAATTAGAGTGCTCTTAATTATCTTGGCAGCAAAAGTGACAGAGGATCAAAAGAAGTATTCGATCCAGTACCATGGCACCATGATCGGAGCAAACTAGTAGTACTGTTATCTTTATATTTTCCAAAGCGTAGTAAAGGGAAAGAGTCTATGGAAATTGTCGTGACCATATGATTCATTACATTGATCTCTCGGTGTCTTTCCAACTAAAAAGGGAAAAAAGAAAGGAGAAAAAAGTTAGAAGGGTATCTAAATTTATGAAGGTTGGAAACTTTAGGGGTGAAGTCAATCACTTTAAATTTTCATCAACGTGTTTGGGATCTAAATCTACCAAGCTTAGCTAGGTGCATGGTTTTGATTGGAACTTGGAAGTCTTCAAGTCATGTCCCTAATCCAGACTAACCCCATATATTTATATATATATATATATATATATATATATCCCATAAAATCTCACCATAAATAAAGAAATAAAGAAAATGGTCTGCAAAGTAATCCAATAAATTCACTCAAAGATTAACTCTCATTTATTATGTGCACTATTTCTGATATATTACAGTACCCCTCATTCTTATTAATGGTTCAAATGCAAGCGTACAAGAGAACCTCTGCTGCAAATGCAAGCTGAGCCAGTACACTAGACTGAAAACCAACCCATAGATGATCTTTAAAAGACTTTTTTCCCCATCCGGGTTTCTTGTTGTACAGACCACGCGGTGACCGGTGATTACACGTCATGATGAACTTCAAGGTTCATTCCTTCTCTAGCTAGTAGTACTCCCATGAATATGGTTCTTCAAGCCGGAGCCCGGTATCAATTGCACACATCTGCCACGAGGATGAATAATAGCAGAGCCCGTGATCGCTTCGATGATCAGTTCCATCGATGAAAAGATCGGGAAGGTCAAACAATGTGTCATCCTCATCAAGAGAAGGTGAGCATGTCGATTCTTGTGTGTTGTCCATGGACAGATTGATTATTGGAATTGGCTCGGATTCTTCACAATGTATTGGCTCTACAACTGTGGCAGCGGCCGCCTTGGCAGCGGCGGCTTGGATGTCCTTCGGAGACTTGCTTTCTGGCCGAGGAAGTTCTTGGGCCAATTGAGGAAAATTGAGATAAGCAGAGCCACCTTTGATTGCAAGCGCTGCTACATCATGGGCTCGAGCTGCCATTTCGGCTGTAGGGTATGTTCCAAGCCATATTCTTGATTTCTTCCTTGGCTCCCGGATTTCAGACACCCACTTGCCCCATGCACGCATTCTTACTCCACGGTACATGGGGTGCTTGCCATCATTGTCACGCTTTGGCCGCTTCCTATCTTCTTGATCTTCTTCTTCTTCATTGTCCAAGTCTTGAGCTCTTCTTGAACCTTTTGGCCGAGAACTCTTTGAGTTTTGGTTTGTACCTGAATTCTTCTTGGTTGTAGTGCCAAAATTTGTCCAAGAAGAGGCTGTAGAGGAAGAGGAGGTGGTGGTGGTGGAAGATGAGCTGAGCAAATTGTCTTGAGCGGCATCACTCACAAGGTTGATATGTTCTTCCATGACACAGCCTTTAGGAGTGCGTGCTTGTGTGTGGAGCTAGAGAAAAGAATATGAGTGATTGGTCATAAAACAAGAGGTATTGGGCTTTTATGACCCTTAATAAAATAGAATATTAAAAAAGAAAGAAAAAGAAAAAAGAAAAAGAAAAGAAATAAAGACAAAGAATAATAAAGAAGGTTGGGTCCCATTGACACAAGGAAGACCAGGTCAGCAAATTTGTTTCTCCCATGTGAGAATCGAATAATTTGGGCTATCAGATTAAATATTGAGTACACCCATTTGTTAGTTGTGACTTACCATGGTCTGTTTCCTGTCGACTTGTATCAGTGAGAAAAACCCTGTTTCATTTTTTTTCCTGTAATGTACATTTTTGGCCTTACATTGGTGGCTTCAGAGTATTGGTGTAGGCCATTCTGTTTTCTCACCCAACCCATGAATTTCACATGAATTCTTTTGGAGTGGGACCCCTTCTGGGTCCCTCTATTATTCTCACAGCTGATTTGCAGGTCCATCTCCTACCCATCTAGATCTTTCATATTTTATTCGAGTCTTTGCTACGTGTTCCATAGTAGTATGACACACATACACTGCATATAGAGTATCAACACCAAAAATAAAATGAAATTAGGTATCCTAAGCAGGTTGATATGTCAGCTTCAACTTGAAAAAATATATGTTTCAACCTGATCTGGCCTCTGTAACAGTTCCTTGTCCCTAAGCTGTTGATAATATAATATTTTTGCTTCTCTCTGTTATATATGGGGTTCAATGAATATGAATTGACCAATCTTGGAATATGAATAATATATTTTATATATATATATATATATATTAGTGTATACGTGGCCATCACACGTGGCGCACATGACAGTGGGGCCAAAGCCGGATTTCTAGCCAATGGACATTAATTAGTGAAGTAATCTTTTTTTTTTTTTGTTAATAAATTATCCTATAACCTTCAAAATTACAGCCTATACTGTGGTGGCAGTTGGATGGTTAAGATAATATCGTTGAAGAGGTCATGCATGTATTTGCTAGCATTACATTATAAATTTGGGTGCGTTCGGGTGCTTTAAGAAAGTTATCTTTGGTATTGTTTTGCCTTTATTATTTTGTCTTGTACTGAACTCACATCTAGAAATTACATTATGTCATAATTATCATTATATAGTTCCCAAATAGATTCATTTTAAGCAAAAAGGAATGATGTGCTTTCAATTCTACTTTCCCATAAATCCTCAAGAAAAAAAAAGACCAAATTGAATTCAAGGTCGAGATCAGTGCTTAAGATCATTTTCAAGGAGATTAGTAGAGAGAAGATTTTCTAGGGAAAATATGTATAGTTGGATTCACCAAATTAAGAAAAAAAAAAAAAAAAAAGGGAGCGGGGGAATTGGCCTGGGGACCAAGCTGGCCCAAGGTTAATCTATCTTTTTCGCAGTTTCCACCAAGAGGTTCATTTCATCATCAGCTATGCATTTTAATTACCACAGATAGCTAGCTAGGTATATATTATAAAGTGGCAAGTGCAAACCATTTTGAGTAAGTTAGGCATTTGAATTTTAGAGACACGTTGCATACATACAGAAAGCGAAGGGCTAATATGTAGCAAATTATGTATATATAGAAGAAAAGCAAACAGCCATGGATCTAAATTATACAAACATGGCTCACTAGCTCAAGGATATGGTCAAGGTCAAGCCAATTAAGCTCGAGCTTGATTAATCTTTTGGCAGTTTTCTTCACTGGGTCATCGTGTGCATGGTGTTTACTCGTGATAAACATAAAATATTCTTCTTCCTAGCAAAAACAAAGCAAAACGTAAGGGAAAAGAGCTCTCCTTCCATATATATAGATATTAAAAATATTTTGGCATTTTTTTTGTTTTTTTTATGTATATTAGCATATATAGATAGAATGTGGGTTATAATTTGCAAGGGAGTGCTGTATGGTATGGCTTTCAATATCCCATAATTGCAACGACACCAATATCTGTGGAACACATGATGACATGAAGTCGATCGGTTGAAAATGATAGATTTAGCAGATACGTGTCACAAATACATGTTGCCTTGTCACGTCAAGAAAAATTAATAAAAAATTGTATTGAAACTAATTAAATGAAATGAAATTATAAAAAAGGGGGTGGCCCTTAGTTTTTCCATCGTACTTCATTTTCAAGTTTATCTATTATATATTTTTGATATGTGTCTGTTCAAGGACATGAAAAATAGTGCCAAGTTAATAATTTCCTTTTGTTTTATCGAAGAAAAAAAATTGACGAGATGTCTGCCATGTGTGACATACGGTACGGAAGTCCGAATTACAATTCTTGTTGCTAAAGTTAAAAGGCTTGGTTTCAACAATGGGTACCTGTCCTTGTTTGGAATCACACGAGCAGAAGGCCAAAGGGTACTTCTTGTCCTTCTCATGAGAATTCATCAGAAATCATGAGAGCTGTCTATCTTCCAAACTCTGAGAGATCCTTCTTGGAGTTAGCTCTGTGGTTAGGTAAAAAAATAATAAAAAGTTTATAACTAAGAGGGAATTATTTATAAATAATAGTAAATAATAGTAAAATAATATGAGTTTATTTCACTTATCAAATATAGTAGAAATGCTAATATTTTCGATCTTTTTTTGCCACTTTCAACACATCTTGTATGTTTTCTCTTAGAGCGATGCTACTTTCACTACTGAAAGCTCCTGTTGGGGGCTCTGCTAGTTATTTTGAGATGATTTTTTTTTTGTATCTTTTTACATGTATTGTTTTAACACATTTAAATATATTTTAAAAAATAAAAAAATTCATAATATTATTAAAAAATACTTACTTAATCATTAAGTAAAAAAATAATAATAAAAAAACTCACAACGATAAAAATTAACAGTAGAAACAAGCAGTAAGAGTAGTATTTTCCTTTCTCTTAAAAATTGAGTAGTGTAGCCGAAAAGGATCATAGTTTTCAACACCCATGGAACAAACCGAGGCACCGCCGTCGGTTTTGGTGGTGGGGACCTCCTGAACCTTTGCAGATCTACTCAAAACTACGGTATCAACGAGTTCCTCTTCTGGGATTCCCTTGGTCTCACCAATTCAGATTAATGGTGTGATAAAATCTGAATTCTGCCATGAAAGTTTCTGCAAGAAAGATTCAGAGGAAGGAAGAAAGAAAGAAAGATGAACGTAGAAGAGAGAAAAAATTTAGACTTTGCTTGTATTGAATCTGAATACTTTTTCTTACATTTACAGAAATATATGTAAAGTATTTATAGTAAAGCAGAGTATTTATAGTTAATGAAACTAAGTACATTACAACCAATAGAAATGATCTAAAGTGCCAACATGGCTATTTCTAATATGGTGCTCTTGCGTTTATTTTCTCTGAGAAGGAGATGGCATCTGTTGAGAAGAGCGTGAAGAATACTTTGGTGCTAAAATTTCCTCGAGGCCGACCCTCTCTTGATACCATTAAATTGCACGTGGTGAGGGCAAACATACCCACTATTGGAATTTTTGACAACAAAAACATCATGGTGATGCTGAGAAAGGAAACAGATTTTGCACAAGCTTGGGCAAGGGAAACTCAAATGGAGGGATTCACTTACCGTGTTTTCAAGAGGTACCCGGAGTTCAATGGTCAAGAGGAACACCGCCGGCTCCAGTTTAGGTAAACTTTCCATCTCCCTCTTCACTTCTTTGATATTCCTTATTTTCGTATGTTTTCGGGTGTGATGGGGAGATTTTTTAGGGTTGATAATGCAGGTGTTTGTAAAAATGCCTATGAGGATATCATGCCTACTAGAAGGAAAGACAAGGCTCCGAAATATCAGTATATTGTTAAAAATCATAAAGACACCACTACAATAGTGAGTCAAGAGGCTCCAAGTCAGGATACTAAAGTGTTAATCGAACCTATGGAAGATCAACATCAATTTGTGAGGACAGATTCATTGGTGAAAGTAGACAAGATTCTTGATGGAAAAACTGATAGGATTACTATGGATACTACGAATTCTAAATCAAGAGAACAAATCCAAACAAAAAACAATGATAAGTCCAGAAAGAATATAGTCCATTCCGAACTGCAAAGTCATAATATTGAATGGGTGGAAGTCAATGGTATTACACATGAAGAGGAAAAAAACACTTGGCCAAGAGCTTAATGATAGTGTAGATATGTGCATAAAATAGAGGACCATTCAATCCAAAGATGATTCTGACAGCAACCATTCAAGGAAGATGAAAGATAAAATTGAAATGACTACTAGTGGAATTATTACCTATCTTGTGGCTAATAATATGAAAGAGTCTAATGATGAATATCAAAATTACCAAAAGGAGCCGAGTCACATTAATAAAGTTGATTCAGATATATAAGAGGGATTTGTGACTCCTCTCTCAAATTCGTTCAATTCCCTTAAGGATCTGGATGATGAGGAAGGATTAAGTCATAGTCAGCTCTCATAAGGGATACAAATCAGATTCTAAAAAGCAGCCCAAGCTGTTAAGAAGAAAGGAAAATAGAAAAAATATTTGTCCCTAGTTGACGGGATTATATTCACTAATTCTACATGATCACAACAACACTAGTATGGAATATACATGGGATTGGTAATCTGCCCACAGTAGGGAAGCTGAAAAAAATAGTTAGAAAGTTTCAACCTAAAGTTCTTGCTATTTTTGAACCTTTCATTCCTTGTAGTAAGGTTACAACGATAGCAAAAAGATTAAATATGCATAATTTTTTATCCAATGAGGAGCAACACGGTAATATATGGATACTTTGGTCAGATGATATTTTGTTTTCACCTGTCTAATTCATCAATAGGTTATTATGGGGTTTATTGCTAGTGGTACACAGGCATTTATGGCTTCTATTATTTATGCTAGTTGTGGTTATTTAGAGCGAAGGAATCTTTGGACTGAATTACAAGTAGTTTCTATGTTAAGCCCTAAATGGATGATTTGTGGTGATTTTAACACCATAAGAAGCAATGCCGAAAAGATTGGAGGGAGAGCTAAACCTAAAGTGGTTATGGATGATTTTAACAATTTTATTCACAGCTGCAACTTGAGGGAACCTAATGTTGAAGGCTTTAAATATACTTGGTGCAATGGTCGTGAGGGGCAAGCACATATATGGGCCAAGCTTGACAGAACACTAGTCACTCACAGTTTGCTAGCGGAATTTCTCCAACTTTATATTTCTGTTTTGGCAAGGACGTGTTCAGATCATAGCCCCCTCATCATTCAAACTAAAAAGGCTGCTCCTAGATATGGTCCTCCTATTTTTAGATTTATGAGGATGTGGTGCACACACAAATATTTTGATCAGATTATTCAAGATAACTGGAACCAACCAATATATGGGGAAGGACTTATGAAGTTTGCAGCTTAAGTAAAAAGGTTGAAACCTATGCTGTGAACTTGGAATAAAGAGACGTTTGGTAGGGTGGAAATTCACGTGCAGAATGTTGAAGATGAGATCATGTATCTAGAAGATCAGTTGATGGCGTACCACAATCATGACCAGAAAATCTAGCTACACGCTAAGCAAATGAAACTTGAGCAGTTTCTACTCCAAGAAGAAATTCACCTAAAGCAGAAATCTTGGGTGAAATGGCTAAGAGAAGGGGATTCAATTTCCAAATTTTTTTCATGCTACTTTACAACAAAAAAGAAATAGAGGGATGTTTAAGCAAATGACATTAGAAGATGGAACACAACTTAATTCTCCTAGGAGATTCATGTGGAAGCTGTTAAATATTTTCAGTCTACATTAACCACAGAAGGGGTGCATCAGATTGATATACATGGCAGGATTTATTTCAAGCAGTAATTATAAAGGAGGAAAATGCTTCTCTATGCTAGAGCCCTTCTTTAGAAGAAGTCAAAACAATGTTATTTGATATTCCAGAAGACAGTAGCCCTGGACCTAACGATTTTGGATCATGTTTCTTCATAAAATGTTGGGACATCATTAAGGAAGACTTAGTAGAAGCAGCAACAGACTTTTTTCATGGGACTCCCCTTCCTAAATTTTATTCTTTCACATTCATTGTTATTATTCCTAAGTAAGATAATCCTTCAAGTTTTGCTAAATTCAGGCCTATTAGTCCGTGCATAGTGATTTATAAAGTTTTCTCGAAGATTATGGTGAACAGGCTTAACCCTCTTCTTTCTAAAATTGTTTTGAAAGAACAATGAGCTTTTATCAGAGGCCGTAATACACATGAAAATATTGCACTTGCCCAGAAAATGCTTAATGGCATAAATGCCAAGGTGCGGGGAGGCAATATGATTATCAAAGTGGATATGGCTAAAGCATATGATCAACTTGAATGTGAATTTATTTTAGAAGTACTTCAAACTTTGGGATTCTCTGAAAAGTGGAGACAACTAATATCAAATTGTAAAACCACCCCGCCTTTCCCTATTTTAATGAATGACACTAGTAAAAGCTACTTCCAATCATCACGGAGATTGAGACAAGGGGATCTGTTATCCCCATATTTATTAATTATTGTGGAAGATGTATTGAACTGATTATTTAAGAAGAGTGTTTCGGATGGTAAGATGCTTGAGTACAAAACTCACAGAGGATGTCCTAGAATTTCTCATTTTCTTTATATGCAGATGATCTTATGATATTCCTGAATGGATCCAAAAATTCTTTAAATGTATGTATGGATACACTACGTTTATATGAAAAGATTTTTGGTCAAAAGGTGAATCATAACAAATTGGCTATGCATTTTGCTAAACATACTTGCACATCTCACAAGACAATTGGGTTTCAAGCTACAGGTTTTCATGAAGGTATGAAGGTTCTCTCCTCTGTTTATATTTGGGTGCACCTATTAGTACAAGTAGTACACGGGCCTCTCATCTAGGCCATTAATCCAGAAAGTGCAAAAGAAATTAGCCTCATGGAAATGAGCTTTACTCTCTAAGGGAGGTCAAATAGTGTTGTTAAAGCATGTGTTGTCCAGCATTCCTATTCATTTTTTAGCGATGCTAAATATGCCTCTTAGTGTACTTTATAAGCTTAACCAGTTTTTTACAAATTTCTTATGGGGAAGCAAGGATGGCAAGAAGAAAAAGAAATGGGTGGCATGGGATAAAATTTGTAGGCCTACAACAGAATGTGGGCTCGGAATATGGAAGCTAAAAGGCATGGAGAAAGCTCTTCATATGAAATTTGTTTGGCAGTTCCTATATGGAGATTCTCTTTTAGGTAGATTTTTTCCGAACCAAATATAGGCATAAGTGACACTACAAGAAAAGTGTGTTTTTATGGCAGCCTAAAGTCGCCTCAACAAGCATGAATATCGTCGCTTATTAACTTTTACCGCAACAAATCGATCAGGGAGTCTGCCGGGAGTACAGCCTCGCATATACGCTTTCTCTCGCCGCTTGCGTTCTTCGCAAACAACAGAGGCCAATAACGTCGATTTCGACGCCGGTAAAACCAGACAAATTTCCCGCTGCAAATCCCATGCTTCCAACTGATTTTCTCGTCGCAAGAACAGCAATGCTACCTGCAGGATTGGGTCGTTGCACAGCTGGATCTGTAGCGCCGGGAATGGTAGCTGTGATTCGACCAATCATCGGCCACCACCATCGATTTGGCCGCCGGGAACAGAAATGAAAAACCCATCGACCAATCTCGTCGATCTTGTTCTGCCGAATTCATCTGTAAAATTGCTGCTGGAAATTACATTATTCGGCACGATTTTCTCCTCGCAAGATATGGTTTGGGTTCTTGCGGGATTGGTTCCTCACAGAGCTAGATTTAAATCATGGTCCGGGATATTTACCTGCGATCCTTCAGATGCCTGGAAAAAATCAACAGGAGCTTCAGCTGCAACCATTTACGGCGTGGAAGATTTCGCCCCCAATTACAAATTGGTGGGGTTTTTCGGCGCAATAGGGGAAATCTCTTCCGGTGGATTAGATGACAGAAATACAATTTTATTAATCATGAACAGTGCTTGTAGGCAGTAAAATTGGGGGTTAGTGCCGAATTTTTTTCCCAAAATCAGGTCCCGGATATTTACACTCTCCAGTCGACCCTGAACTTTCAAGTTGTCTCCATAAACTTTCAAGGTTTGACACTTAACAATTTTTGTTGTTCCCTTTTTCTCACTTCTAGATCTCTATTAGGTTTGCACATGATAGAATTTTTACATAATATGTATCTTATTAATTTGGTCTAGCAAATTAATTATATATATAAACCAATCATGCTGGACTGCAAATTTGGTCTAGCAAATTTAGTCCAGCAAGAATTATATATATAATTCTATATAATTCTTGCTGGAGTACTGCATGGTCGTTATATATATATTTATATAAACCAATCATATATTATATGCATATATCAGCATTCTACCAATTATTACCATTCTACCAATGATAGATAGAGCCTGATGCCATTGAAGATTTTACATAGTACTATATATAAATTGAATGAACCATGTACATGCTATATAAACCATGGATTTGTCAAATTCATTCACGTTCATTCACTAATTTAGCACTATCACAATGTTAAATACTTGAAGTTTCAACATGCCAGCAGTACTCAAAATCCCTACACGTACATACATGCACAGAGGAATCTTTAGTTTCTAGGAGTTGTTGGGGTCTTGGCTAGAGCACGACCAAATCAGCACTGCCCTTGGAATGCATTTTTGACCTGTTGCAATGGCATAAAGTTAGACCATAGCATACATTCATGCATAACCATTTTAGGAAATAAGTTCTGAAAAATCATAGCAAACCCTGCACTGATTTTTCTATGCTGCAGGAGAAAACCTTTAATTCTAAAAATAACTACAAAAATGCTGATTTTCTGATTCATTGCAATTTCTACTTAATATCAATATATTGGATATACTTGTCAAAAAAAAAAAAAATATCAGGTTGGATGCATCTTCAAACCTCACATGTGGCCTTTTTTATCTAGTAAGGGGAATGACAGATATGAACATTCTCATTGGTTCATCTATCATCATGGGATTTATTTATGATTCAAATTCATAAGTTTTTCGAATTCATATACTGCATCCAAAACTAAATATGCCTAACATTCAAATTCGGCTATAACATATGATGAAAACCCAAAAGCTGATCACACCATATTTCTAGGTACTGGAACAATGGTTAGATGATCAAACACTTGTTACTTCAAAGAAACATGAAAACAGGACAAACAACCCATGCCATCAGTAGGATACTTAATTTATTCACTAGCCAATTTAGCTTTGCCTTGGAATTCAATAGCATGCAGTAAAATATTCTGAATTTTGCCTAATATTTGGTTTGGTCAATCATTGTAAATTATCTACTACATATCAAAGAAAGCATTATTGGTGTGCACTATATATATTTAGGTTACATTCACAGATGTCATGCTAGTATACTTAATCACCTACTACCAAAAAAAAAAAAAAAAAAAATTAGTTTTAGTCTCAATCAGCATGGTTTTTCTAAAGTACCCAAAAACCCAACTGGAAGTTATAGTCCTCTTCCTATTTCAAGCACTCCTACTTCTCCTTGTGCATTAACATGTATTCCTTATCATCCAATCTAAGATTACTAATTAAGGCCTTCAATGATGCTGTTAAAAACTCAATCCTTTGAAAATACCACAATGAAATACTTTTTGCAACCAGATCAGGCCTATCCTCACACAAACCTCACACAACTTGTAGAGTACTATATAATTCATTAGTTCTAAGAAAAATACACACATTCATTGAAACTATCCCAGCTCCCTTTTGCATGTATTTTAATCATCAACTAGTATTGAAAGAACTGTCTGAAAATGGAAATACATTGAAAAAGTCACAAGCAACAGTTATAACCCATCAAGAAAAAGGAATTACCGATTTTGTTTACTGCCCTCTACAGCAAGAGCATACTTCCGCGGCTGTGCTGAACAAAATTATTACTTTCAAACCATCTCCCCATTACACCTTTCATCAAAAGTGTACCAAAAGTGTACGTCAAAATACAAAATGAAATACTGCTGACATGAATGCGGCTAAGGATCTACATTTTGAGTCTCTCTTTGAGACTCTAATTCTGTTTCCAATTCTGACATTCGAATGTTTACACGTTGCTCATACTCCAACATATGGTTCCTCATTTGTGCAAAACCACCTTCAATTTCGATAACTCGATTTTGGTAATACTCTGCATTTTTTCTATTATGTTGATTTTCCTCGGCAAGGCGTTCATACTCCTCATTGGGCACTCCAGCCACTATAGATTTCTCAGGCAGTACTGAGTGGCCCAGCCCTCTAGAATAATCAGACCTATATCCTAAAACCTCCCTAAATATGACTGCCGCTGCTTCATCAGTACGACACTCTACCTCTTTGGCATTCATCATTGAAACCATTTGATTCTGTGGCATCAATAACTTTCAGCATTAGCATGTAACAAATTCTGATCAACTTAGCTTTTAAGTGTGGAATTTATTATGTTCTATCATCTAACTACTTCATAGGTATTATAGCCATGTTTAACAATTCAGCTCACCAATTTCAAATATTACTATGGAATGTAGAATATTCTGTCTTGTAAAAATTATACATGTAACCCAATTTCTGGTACTTTGTTTGGCATATAAGGACATTAATTTCTTAACTAAGACTTTGAGACGGTTGGACAATAGATGTAGGCATACACTAAACAATACACAATAACTAAAGTGCTAACTATTGCTGCATAAACAAGGTAGTGCTCTCATAATTCTCTTCTGTGGTTGGTGTGATGAATCTGCCCTTTTTAATCGACCAATGCGCATCTTTGTAAAAATCTATCAGATTCTGTCCTTCTACATATTCAGAGAAAGGCAAAAAAAATCTAATTACCACATCCCATTTCATACAATATGCTCATTTCCTTCACAAACAAATCTGGATATGTAAATAATGTCAATACCTTCCTTTCCATTAGTACAACAAACGACATCCTTCCACTTGTGTGGTTTACCTTTTGTTTATGCCTATTTTCTTTATTTTGACTAGACATTTTCTGTAATAAAACACAAAATCAGAGTGTAAATTGTTCATCATTTCTCTGTTTTAATTGTCTAATACGCCATCTTTCATTTTTACACTTAGCATAAAATAGCTGAAAAATCATAACTTAATTATTTTGCACCTGATTTTAAATAGTAATCTCATCATGCAATAATTAAGTTCTCAAGCATTTGGGCATATATACTACATCTATTGCCATAGCTAAAACACAAAATCAGATTGCAAATAAATCATCATTTCTCTGTTTTAACTGTCTTATACAGAATTTTTTTTTTTTACACTTTGCATAAAATAGCTGAAAAATAATAACTTAATTATTTTGCACCTGATTTTAAATTATGCTTGCATTGTGTGTGTGTGTGTGTCGGGGGGGGGGGGGGAGAGGGGTTCTTTTTATAAATGTATGAAAGAACATACGTATAAACCAGTGTTTTATGTGTTTAAGAGTAATCTCATCATGCAATAATTAAGTTTTGAAGAATTTGGGCAGATATACTACATCCATTGCCATAGCTCTATGTGGACATCATCTTACCCTAACACAGGTGTTCCCATTTGTTAAATTAAATGACTTTTTACTACTTGACATATGAATCCTTCAATAACTAAATTAATAATGCTTATCTTGAATTCATCACTCACCCACCGTTTACATAACCATTCCCAAACAGGCTGTTCTACCCATAAACGTCCATTAACTACTGCCTCCTCATGTGTTTCATATGACAAGTATTTCCGATGCAGCGTGTAATGAAACGCATTGTATGCACGAGATAGCTGAGTTGTGACTGTCCGACGATGATTTTGCTTGGTCCAGTCGAACACAAAGTCAGCCTACGAATGCCATTGTGTTAATACACTAAGATTGTGTTAAAACCCATTATTAAGCCTGTTAAATGTAATATTGAGTTAAAAACCCATTACACATACAAAACAGGAATTTAGTTAAAAACCCCTAACAGATACAACATGCAAATTTGATATAAACCTGAATACTAGAGATATTTAGATAATCTTTGTAAAGGATCAACACTGCAGTTCATTTAATTATTCAAGATAAAAAACCATACTCGAACACGATCAATAAGTTCATCTTTATCCTTGACGTCGACGACACTCCAACTAACATGCCTCATTTCTGCATAGTGTTTGACAATCCAAGGCACTCTCGTTGTGTAGATTGTTGTGTTGTTGCATGATGGACCTATCTTGCCATCTTTGATATCTAGTGGTATCTTCCCATAGTTTCGCAACCTTTCAAACTCCGTCCCTTTGGCTACACCTCTACCACGTTTACTAATGTTTGGTACTATACCAACAGCAGAAATTTTCAAACTTTCATGCATTACATTAACTAATTTCTTTCATATTTCTGTTTTTTTATCAAAATGTTAAAAAGCTATAGGAAAGTAGTGTACTTACCCTCAGATGTTGTATTCACCTCTGCAGAAGTTGTCTCCAAAAATGTTTCACATACAACATCTGGAGGTTGAGTGGAGTCAGCAGATTCCACCTCCCTTTCATCTCTCAAAGTCCAGCATGCAGCTTCTGATTGCAGGTGTTGTCCGATAGGAGGCAATACTCGTGGCCCTGGTCCAGCTCGTCCTCTGCCTCTCCCTCTTTTTGACTGAACCATTTCAATAACAGACCAATCTCCAAACACTTTCCCCTAGCAATAAAGTTAAACTTAGATTTCCCTACTCCTGCTTATGGAGGTCGAACATCACTGGAGTTGAACAACCAAATGTGTAAAAGGATTGTGTAAAAAAGAGACCTACCAAGTTGTTCTCTCTTGACAAAGGAAACTTCACTTCAAAGTGCCTTTGCTAAGTATAACAGACTGGGAAAAACCCAAAGAAAACTAGCTTTAGTTAAGTCCTAGCAAAACGTTAAAAAGCCATGTGTTTCTAGCTCTATTGAACTATGTTGTGTGATAGATATTTTCAATTTTCTGTCCTTGGTAATGACAATTTGGTTTGGCGCTTATATTTTTTTCTTCTCCCGCGCAGGTACAGCTTCTGTCTCTCAAAACCCATGCCTTTGGGGTGATGGTGGGAAAATGTAGATCAGATTTGACTCCCCGAAACTCAGGCCATCAGCATCAACCATGAGCTGTACTCATCCCAATTCAGTTATTTGGATGTTAGAGATTTACTATATTGGTGTCAAATTTTCGTGGCTACATATTCACACGTGTACCATGTCAGAGGTTTACTTTTTTATAGTAGTACGCTTATTGTGCGGCACATATTTAAGTTGAAAATTGTTGACATTCTTCATTATTGTCTTCAATTGATTTTTCATTGGTTTTTTTCCCACAACCTTGTTCGGCTACAAGTGGCACATATGTATACCAATATATGCCCGGTGTTTTTTATCTAGACATTAGACCATTAAATGCAATATATGGCAGGTGTTTTTTATCTAGACATACGCTCCAAACTACTACTCATATTTTCCTTGGTATTTTGCGGACAACATGAATTAATGAAGATCATCTTCAATGGATTAGCCAAAGCTAAAAGACAATTTTGATGAATATAAGATGAAATTTTTTCATAGAATTGTTATTTTTCATTATATAACAATAAAATATGCTAAAATGAATTTGACTTTGGTTATAAACATTGTCGCTCCACATTATATTATCTATTTATTCATTATATAGTAATGAGTAATTAATAATAATGAAAATAAATAATTTTTTGTAGAAATTAATTTATTTTAATTTTTCATATTTTACTATTCTATCTATATAGTAATCATATTCTAATTAAATTATGGATTAAAACATTTGCCTATTCCGTTGAGACTGCTCTCAGAGAGTTGAGAATCTTTATATATATAAAAAACATTGTCTCACTGCTAGAGCTAGCAGCTTACAAAATTAATTCCACAAAAAAATACACATCAACAAAATTTCCACTGTTGGTATTTTGTGGACATGCAAAAATACAAAAAGCATTAATGAGATTTGTGGTATTATACAAACATACAAGAAGAGCTTAGAGAGTTAAGAAAAGCATTAAATACAAAATGAGCTTAGAGAGTTAGATACAAAAATACAAAATGCAAAAATACACCACATTAATGTGCCACATCGTTGAGCTTCTGTTAAAGGCCTTCACATTATCTACTACATCGTTGGGGCTGAATTGAATGCAGACTAGCTGCACTTTGGCTCATTCTTATATCTCTAACAACTTTCATGATCTACTCTGGAACACATTAAGCAAAATATTAAGCTGAATTTTGATAATTAATAGCTACTGGAACACATATTAAGCAAAATATCAACAAATGTCAATGGGCCTAATTATTAGACCAATCCTATTTAGAGTTTTAGTTAGCTACTGAAAAATGAATCACCAAATGCCCATGCATCAACAACACCCA
This sequence comes from Juglans microcarpa x Juglans regia, assembly GCF_004785595.1. NCBI lineage: Eukaryota > Viridiplantae > Streptophyta > Magnoliopsida > Fagales > Juglandaceae > Juglans > Juglans microcarpa x Juglans regia. The sequence continues at coordinate 2,490,232 of NC_054606.1, read as the reverse complement.
AAAAACTGGAATTAAGAATAACTTGGAGGTCTGCAACCATATTTGCACATCCTCTTTGCCTTCTAAACATTCTAACAAACCAACCATATCAAATTACCACTTATAAAAGAAGGAATAAGTCATGAGACTCTATTTGAGATGCTACAAATATACCCAATTTGTGTTACTAAACAAAATCAGTAAAAAACAAATATTCATACTGCTATCACATACTGGTAGAAAATTGTAGGAAAATAACTTGGGTCAGTAAGAATGCTTACTTCTAAGAAATACTATAGAAGCATACATAAATATAAGGGTAGCTTTCTTATCAATAATTTAGCATCAGATCTCTAAAACTCAAATATGCATCAGTTGGCTAACGTATCAGTTGTATGCATAAATACTGCTATCACATACTTGTGTGGCAGTATTTATTGTAAGCATCTAGAAATATATCATATTATACTTGCATTAATCACAGAAGGTTAAACCTTGTACATCATGAAGGAGCCAAGAGATATACCAGTTGTCCTCGAGATCTATTTCGAACATCACAGCTAGCCTTATGCCCTCAGTGGGTTAATTTTCAAATTCTGCAAATGACATAGTCCAGATTTATTGGTGTCAGCTACTGCCTATTTGCACAAAAATGAGATGCAAAATTATTTGGTTAACTAAGAAATTAAATAGGTTCATCTATAACGAAACAGTAGCATGTTAATTCAATGTGTTAAATTGTAAAATAATAGTACAATTCTAGCATCAATGCACACCATCGTCAGACAAACTCCCATTGTCCGACAGAAGGTCTTCATTGCTATGGGTCTGGTTATCATCATTTTCATCCTCTTCATCATCAATAAACTCTTCATCATCGGGAAGGGGTATCGCATTTTGCAATGGTGTCAAGTTAGGAACATGGCTTGGTTCTACGTCAGATCTATGCAAGGGATTCCGCATGCCATTTTCAGTATTCTCGGGTACAACTTCTACGTAAGAGGGGTCGTTCTCTTGGAAAGCAGCAAAATTGGAATTTTCCTCCTCATCGTCGTCATCATTGACCAATGGTATAATTGGAACATCAAACATATTTCTGTTGCTCACCTTTTGCACGACAGACCAATTACCACTCAAGTTAATGTCTTTAAGGTAAAACACTTGAGAGGCTTGACAGGCGAGGGCGAATGGCTCATCCTTATACCATTTGCTAGAAGTGTTGACACTAATTAGGTGGTCCCCAACACGTATTCCTCTCCTCCTATCATTGATATCAAACCAGTCACATCTAACCAAATATACATGACGCCAACCCATGTAACGTAATTGCAATATGTCGATCAATACACCGTAGAAATCAACAGGCATTGATAGGTGTTCCCCTTTAACAACCACTCCACTATTCTGGGTTTTGCGATATTGTCCACGCAACACAGTATGGAATCTGATGCCATTCATTATGCAAGCAAAATATGAAGCAACCCATGGATCTGGTCCACAAGCGAGTGCATATACGGATTCAGAGACGTCATCAGGATTAGCTGAACATAGTTCTTGAATCTATAAATAATGGTGTGCAAAATGTTAGACATACTCTAGAAAGAAATTGACAAAGAGCAATGTGAGAGTTGATTTTAGAGGTAACCTACACGTGTACGGAACCAACTTGGAAAGTCAATTTCATGTCTACACTCTACATTATCAGGGGAAATTTCTTTCATCTTCGTATAGTGCTCACTACAAATACATAGTTACGAATTAAGTTGGGCCTTGAATATAGAAGTTCAAATATATATATATATATATAAGGTAGAAGTACATCGAAACAACCAAATACTTACTTTATGTACTGACCAATCTTTGGACAATTATTAAGCACGTACCACCTTGCCTTTGCAATGAGAGTTTGATCCAATCGATTGGAGGTAGGCGAACCCAAAGGATGTACCTTTTGTGAGAAAACAGGCAAATTGTCAGATTCTGCACCCTTATCTATATCTCTATTTCGTTCCTCCCGATTATATATGGTCTCAATATCATGGATGTACAAGGAGCAAAAAGTCAAGCATTCAACATGAACATATGCTTGAGCAATTGAACCTTCTGGACGAGCCTTATTTCTGACATAACGCTTGAATTTTCCCGAATATCTCTCAAAAGGATACATCCACCTATATTGAATTGGCCCTGCAAGGTATGCCTCGCGGGGTAAATGAATGGCAAGGTGTACCATGATATCAAAGAAAGCAGGTGGGAAAATCATCTCAAGCTTGCAAAGGATAACTGCAATGTCGGATTGTAGTCGCTTCAATATTTCTAATGTCAACGTCTGTGCGCACAAAGCCTTGAAAAATGAACTAAACTCAGTCAATGCAAGCCATATATCGGATGGTAAAAACCCACTAATTGAAACTGGAAGTAATCTTTGCATGAACACGTGGCAATCGTGACTTTTCATTCCCGATATCTTTCCATCAGAAACTGAAACACATCTAGAGATGTTTGAGGCAAAACCATCTGAAAATTTAACAGATGCAAGCCATTCACAAAAACGTCTCCTCTCTGCTAAATCTAGGGTGTAAGAGCCAAGCATCATTTCGTACCCATTTGTTGAAGGTTGTAAATGTAATTCCTTCCTTAACCCAAGCTCCATCAAGTCCTTACGTGCATTAGCAGTGTCTTTCGCTTTTCCTTCAATACCCATCAATGTTCCTAGGATATTGTCGCAAATATTTTTTTTAATGTGTATGACATCAAGATTATGTCTTAATGACAACATTGACTAGTAAGGTAAATTGAAGAATATACTTTTTTTAGTCCAATTCAATTCATCTGGTCTGCATTTTCTCTTTCGAGAGCCTTTGCCAAATTCTACATTACGAACATGCTCTAGTTGATGAAGTAGATCATGTCCCATGAGCTCTAGAGGTGGCAAGCGATGATCCTCTCTTCCATTGAATGCAGCTTTTTTCTTTCTTCAAGTGTGGGTTGATGGCAAGAAGCGACGATGACCCATATAACAATGTTTTCTCCCATGTTTCAACCACATGGAATCTGTATCTTCATTGCATAATGGGCAAGCCATCTTTCCTTTTGTACTCCACCCCGAAAGATTGGCATATGCAGGAAAATCATTAATAGTCCACAATAGTGCAGCATGTAACTGAAAATTTTCAGACTTTGACGCATCATAGGTATTTATGCCGTTCTCCCATAAATATTTTAATTCATTCACTAAAGGTTGTAAATAAACGTCGATGTCGTTTCCTGGTGCTTTGGGACCAGGAATGAGCAATGAGAGTATTAAGTACGGATCTTTCATGCATAACCAAGGGGGCAAGTTGTATGGTACGAGTATCACAGGCCATATGCTATAAGGTTATTAGTTATTATTGAACGGGTTGAACCCAACTCTAGCTAGCCCCAATCTGACATTGCGAGCATCTTCTGCAAACCAACTGTGGTCTTTATCAAATTGTCTCCACATTTTAGAATCAGTAGGATGTCTTAAAGTACTATGGTCATCAACTCGTTGTTCTCTATTCCATTTCATGGATTTTGCTATATTCTTTGACATAAATAGTCTTTGTAACCGAGGCTTCAAAGGAAAGTATCGCAATACCTTTTGGGGAATCTTCCCCTTTTTCCTTCTACTTGACACCCACCTCGACTCCTTGCATTTAGAACAAGCTTCTTTGTCGGCATTGTCATTCCAAAATAGCATGCAGTCATTTGGGCAGGCGTCTATTTTCACATAACTAAAACCCAACCCATGCTCTAAGCGTCGGGCCTCATGGTATGAGTTAGGCAACTGAATATCTAGAAAAGCTGTTTTTAACAAGTCTAAAACCATGTTAAATGACTTTATAGTCTACCCACCAATTGTTTTTATATGAAGCAGCTTAACTATAAATGAAAGCTTAGAGAACTTTGCACAACCAGGATAAAGTGGAAGTCTCACATCCTCTAACAATTGGTGGAAATTTTTCGATTGCCTCTCACTCATGGTGGGCTCTGAAGTAGTACCATGTCCTGGGAAATCATGGTCCATGAATGCTCCAGCCCGAATGTCCTCTATCATCTGATCCATATCATCAACATAATTTTGACTTTGATTATTAGTATCGTCATCATCATCTGACGAATTAGCACTCCAACTTTCACCCTCCCCATGAAATATCCAATGTGTATAACTTGGGTCAATACCTATCGTGAATAGATGATCTTCGACTTCATTTATTGGTAGGAAAATGTTATTACAACATCTCTTGCATGGACACCTGAAGGTAGTGCTTCCAGGTGCATAGGCTTTTGCCATTGTGAGGAGTTGATTAATCCCAGCACCATATTCCCGTGATGTAAACCTGTTTGGCACATGCATCCAATTCTTGTCCATTTGTCTCAATTGATATGAGGATATTTCTTCACTTTTACCATAATAGTGAACTAAGGCCACTTCAATAAAGAAGATTTAATTAATGATTATCATAATAAGGAAATGGTGTTCTACACTCTTGATAAAACTACATACCGTCACATAATTGCATATCTTAACGGGCAAAGATTACATATAAAGATAGTGAGTTAGTAAGGGTACATAATTTAGCATGTGATTGTTGAGATTTAGGCTTCATGCGTAAATGTTCAGATTTAAGAGATTCACATTAGAGCACTCTCATTAGCTCTGGCAAAGTTTTAGACAAAGTTTGGTTAATATGCCAATTTTAGCCTTATGCCTAATTGGATGCAAACTTGGACTTCACATTAGATTAGTTATTTTACTCTATATTAATATGGGTAATAATTATTTTTTTTTAATTTTTGTATATAGTTTTTAATGCATTATTAATTATTTTGAAAATACATTTTATTTTCATTACATAATTTCCAACAATGTCTATATAAAAAACTCTATCAACCTAAATTAACTTCATAATCTGTCAAACAGAATTAGTTAAAGGTCTTAAATCTGTCCTGAATTAATTAAAGGTTGGTGGTGGGAGTCTTTGTGCTTTCTTGTCCTAAATCTATCCTGAATTAGTTGTTGGTTTTTCTGTCCTAAGTTTTAATCTGTCCTGAATTAGTTAAAGGGTTTTCCATAATAAACCAGTACCAACACCACAGTTTGTAATCATGAATAAGTAAATTTATTAAATGAAATATAGTTTCAAAAAATCTGTTGCTACCATGATCAAACAATTTTTTCTATCTTGTGTTATGCATAACGTCAGTTACGATGTTTTAAGAAAAAAATCATTACCGTTTAGATGCAGGGGATTGTTCAAATTTTTGTAAGAAAATACAGTAGGATCAGGTACTAAATGCATGCAGTAGCATAATATAGGTTGTCTATTTGACTAAAAACATAATGATTACTTGAACAAAAAGAAGTAGCAAATAATAGAATCCTGAGAGTTATCAAATATATTAAATTTGCATGCAAACCCAATGTTTTAGACCTATAGCACAACGTATGCTAGATATGTTAGAGACTTGACAAAAGGATATACTCTATGGGAATTTACTCAACCAACTGGCATGCGTGAAATCCAAGAACAAATGACTCCATTCAAGTATTCAAAGCTTATACATGATGTGCTACAAAGTAAAAAATATCCAGCTGAAACAAACAAAATGTAATGATAATTTATTGGGATACAATACAATAAACAATATGCAAGCAAAATATTCAAACAAGTCATGACAGAGATGATCATATATGACAGGATACCCGAATTCTAGTAACCCAACAAAGATGAGACCCATCGAAATACAAATAAAATGAAGATTTTTATTCTCTTGCAGTGGCTAAGAATTCGTTATGCTAAAATCCAGAAATTAGAATGCAAATTGTTGCGTACCTTTCACGATGTTTCACCCAAGACCAACAACAGTACTCAAGGATTTGTCAATTTATTATGGCCTATTGCATTTTGAGAGGAAATGCAAAGTCGATGTTAGATTCACACAAAACGACACCATGAATGGAGTGGAAGGGCAGCTACCAAAAGCACGATACAACCAAGTTGTAAGCAACGACCTTGATGGGCAATTGGTTACTGAGTTCCACCATGGTTTGATGAGAAGAGGGGTTTAATGGATACCCAACTTGATTGATGGCATCGTGAAAGGCATTAGAATGGGAAAAAGAAGGAGAACATAAAGCAATAATCAAACCTTTCACAATCTGGGTCAACGAAGGAATGAGCTTTTCACCAATGAAGGAATTGCAAGTTGGGAAATATACTCTACATATAATTGGGAAAACCAGAACTGTTGGGGGAAGTCGAAATAAACGGAACTCCAAGAAAAGTTACATTTTCTTGCGGCGATGATATTGGTCCCAATAGGAATAAATGTCGTCGCTATAGAGGGACATAGTTCTTACGACGGATTACCGTCGCCACTTCTCAGGAATTGAAATGTAATATTTATTGCGGCAAAATCAGATGGCGAGAAAAGGCCAAAAAGCGATGCAATAAAAGAAGATACTGTTTCTTACACTGCGTGGCTGCTTTTCCGGCAAGTATGTTGCGACGACTTCAAGTTTGCCGCACAAAATCTTATTTTGCAGTGATTTCTAGTTCGACGGAAGGAAAAACGACGCAAAAATTGGTATTTTTTGTAGTGTGAGGGCTGCCAATAAAATTAGAATACCGTCCTCTTCCTAAAAAAAGAAAAAAAAGAAAAATGTTTTGTATATAATCTCCCACCTAATGTTTCATATAAGAAGCAAAACCTAACTTTGGCCCATCCATATACCAACCCTTTATATCATTTGGTGTGTCCATGCTAGTTGTCTTTGCCCTTTGCTTCGTTTTCTCTTTATTCTTATGGCATTAGCTCCACTTTGCTTCTTATAGCCTTTGAATGGCAACGTACTGTCGCAGTTTGTAACTTGAGAAGTTTGATTAAGTACCTAATTTGGCTTTTGCTTTAAGAAAAATTAACCCAAATGATTGGTCATATATCTTTGGTCATCCTCAATAAATTCGGTAAATTTTCCAGGCTAAATATATAGAGACGTTGTTGAACTGAGTAAATTGAGACTTAAAATCTTGTTTAAAATGTGGGTTTGGAAATAAAGTATGTTATTATGGACACCGATCCTCTTCATTTTATTTAAAATTAATACTATTTATTCAGTGTAAGAAATATTGGAGTCGAATATCTTAGTCATTTTACTAATCAATCAATTATTTTTAGATATACTGCGATCAAAATCTTATAATTTGGAGATGGAAAAATCTTGTTTGGCAAGTATTGATCTATTAGGTAAACTTTTCTTTGAACTTAAGTTTATACCGATATCAGATCGATGCTCGTTTGTCATCAATAGTTCATGAGATTTTACAAAGGAACGTCATATGTCAACATATATATATATATATAATATATATATACAGTATTAATTAATGTCTTCATTTTCCCATCTTGAAAATTACACGTTCGGTTCATTAAATTCAATATAGTTTTAGTAAATGATGTCTTTCACTCATGGGATGAGTATTAAAGAGATTTATTGAGAGCGACATACATATTACAATTCCAGTTTAAACGGATTAATGTGGTAGAATTAAGTTGCACATTGATAAGAAGTTTATTGAACTAATTATGGGCCATAAAACAAGGGATTATTTTCTATCAGTTCTCATCTTTTACAAGTTTATTATTAAATACAGAGCAAAGCTACGTACGTAGTCCCCAAGTGGGGACTGTAAATAAAATTTCTCTTAAATATAAGTTCAAAATTTACAAGTTTTGTGCAAACATTGTTTTTAAAAAAGAATGTGAAATCTACAATAACTTTGTAGAATTTTTAAAAAGTCCCTTTTTTTTTTTTTAAAGTTTTTATATAAAATTTACATACTCTAAATTTATACAAACTATTCTTCTATGTTATAGGAGATTCGTTTGGTTATGCAGTTTAGATGAAATGAAATGATATGTCTTATTGAAAGTTGAATAAAATATTGTTATAATATAATTTTGTTTTGGAATTTAAAAATTTTGAATTGTTTATTATATTTTGCTTAAGAGTTTGTAAAAATTGTAATAATTATATGAGATGAGATAATTTTATTTTGTATAACCAAACTCTTCGCCTTCGGTAAACTCAACTATTAAAAAATTTGAAACATTCTATATAAAATTTGGTGTAGAAGACACGTGACCCTCTGCATATATGCAGATTGATTTGGCATAATTCGATTTTTCTGAAAAGTTTAAAAATTAAATTTTATAAAAATAAAATCTTTACTTTATCTTATAAACAATAGGAAAGATGTATCCGCCGCACCAAAACTCAAACTAATTATAGGCTGATCCTCTAAAACTATTTGGTCTAATGATCAATTTAAGGGCTATACGAACACACACCACGCCCCCCATCCCCCCTCCCCCCCCGCCCCCCCCCCCCCCCCCCCACACACACACACACACACACGACTACATGAACTCTGCAATATCAATAATCTTTTGCATGGCTAACTGCAATATCAATATTAGTTGGTGATTAAGTTAAGCAGGCCATCAACATTTCTGCTAGAAATCTAAACTCTAAAATATGTTCTAGAGTTCTTATAATATATATGATTGATGAGATAGATATCCGGTAGGTGGACATGGAACTTTATATGCAAACAAGCCATTTTCTTCAATATTCATGGTCAAATTTTCAATATTCAGATCTAGAATCTTAAACCACATTAATATATCCGAATGAAAAGTATTGAATTAACTATATTTACTTTTCAAAAACTTTGAGAAATATGGCTTTTGTTTCTTAGCAAGAATTATTCTTCTGGAGATTTTTTTTTGCAATTATAAAAAGCAATTTTATTTTTCTTCGGAACAATCAATGAGAATATATAGAATACATGATATATATTGAGTACTCATGGAGGATTTCTTTACAAATCAAAAGATCTCAGCCGGCGCAGCTTTCTTATAATTCTACTTGAAATCAACAAGAGGTTGTCCGATCTGAATGTATGATTTTAATGGGAAGCCTGAATGCCCCGCACTCATGTGCACATGATGAGATGTCTACGCCTGGGGAAGTTTGAGTTAATTATACAGGAAAGCATACCCCAGTACTTGTCTTTCCGATAATATTGTACATGAATGGTAGGTAGCAATGACTACTGTTACAAAATTAAGCAAGAAATATGGCCTGAAATCTGCAAAATTAATTTACTATTTCTGAAGACATTCTATCTCAAACCAGCATTTCAAATTAAATTAATGCTTGGAATTTACTCTCGAGCTAGAATGATTATCCAACCTAATTTTCAACGTGTAATTAGCTTCAAACAATCACATGATTCTTATACTAATATTGACCATTGATATACCTAACGTACGTGTTAGTTTCATGTAATTTATTATTTACGTTGCATAATGATTCGATCATCTTATAGTTAATGGACCTTGATGTCATGTTTTATGTGTGTACCTAATTGATTTATTAATGATCTATAAATACGTGCAGTATCTAATTGATAACTGAACCAGATTAATTCTCATGGATTTATCTCTCTCTCTCTCTCTCTCTCTCTCTCTCAGTCTCGAGTTAGGCCAATGATTTGTCCCCACTAATGACGGTTTAAGAAATCTTCTATCCACGTAGCCTGGAAGGAATGGTAGCTCTGAGCTTAAATGAGAGATGGGAAAGGAAATGGACAGGTTATTTTATCTTGTTCGCGTGTTTACACACACTTCCATCATGCATGCATGTGCTTTGTCATGAAGTGGCCCTCGAACAATCTCCTAGCAAAAAAATAAATTAAAACAATCCAGCCCCTTGAAACCAATCGGCCGAATGCCACATGAATTTCATGTGTTTTTGAAGATCATTCAGTAGAACCTATTAATTTAATGCAATTTTGAACGAGTAAAACCAAGAAAATTGCATGCTGTTATTTCCTGCAAATTATGGAGATTTAAGTTTTGTTTGTTTCTCAAGATTGAAGTGTCTCCAGTTTTGGATTTGATGTCTGTATCGTGTTCTGCGTATTGTTCTTCAATGTACGTACTTTCGTGAGTTTAGGTTGAGTTTCATTTCAACTCATCATTATAACTTTTTCGAATCTCAACATAAAATATAATAAATAATTCAACTTTTTCAAATATCAAAATAATAATAATATTAAAAAATAATATTCTTATAATATTTTATCATCTCAACTCAATTCAACTCAACTCAGTTCAACATCTAAGGGTAGCCTAAAAAGATAAAAAAGAAAATGAAAACAAAATGAAAACCAAACAAAAGGTTTCTACATGGGAATTATTAGGAAAGCGATCGATCGATATTGCAACATTCATCTGTAGTAGCATTTGCTCGATCCAAAAGAATTAGGCCTCATTTGCTTACATAGTTCAAATGAGATGAGATGAGATGTTTTGTTGAAAATTGAATAAAATATTATTAGAATATAATTTTTTAATATTATTTTTATTTTAGAATTTGAAAAAGTTAAATTATTTATTATATTTTACATGAGAGTTTGAGAAAAGTATAATGATGAATTGAAATGAGATGATGTTGTGTATCCAAACTGGGCCTTAAACCTTGGCCATTTGAAAAACGAGCAAGTTGTTTTTGGGCGACTACTCCGAATGAGTAATGATAAACACACAACACTTTACACAATATTTTTTACAATACATTATAAAATAAGGATATTTTTGTAAAATGATGTTAGTTTTAGCAGATATTTTACAAAAATACCATTCATTTTAAAATATTATTGTATAAAGTGTTGTGTGTTTATCATTTTTCACTTTGAATATGTACGTACGGAACAGACAGAACAAATGTAACTTCCAAATTTCTTCAATCGTCTGTCTCCCAGAAAACAAATACACTCAATTGAGAAAGGAAACGCACATTTCTCGTTCAGGTATCACAATGATTGTGGCATTTAATCATTATACCCATTTTAGAGAGGTTTGTACTCGAATTAGTTTGTAGGTGAATACTGTCTTACTATTTACAACTACAATGTAATAGTCTATTCCTTTAAGCGATCAAGAACTGAAAATTTAAGAAGAAAGCACAGAGTTCAGAATGGACAACTTAAAGCCGACGTCAAAACTAAAGTGACTTTTGGCCTTCCCACCAATTAAAGAAAATGAAGTGACTGAGCTTCACTGTTCTTTGTGATTATGAACTCAAGACCTTGGAGGAATTCAAGCTCTGGAATTCCCTACAATCATAGCATATTGTAGTGGACGGTGCTGTACAAGATGGAAATATATATGCACTGGAAGAATAATAAAATGGAAAAGTCCTCGGTATCACATTAGTTGGATCCAAGAAAACATGCTTATTTATTTATTTATTTCTAAGAAGATGATGGTACGTCAATTTTATTAATAGTACTCACTTGTGACGGAAGAAAACTATGGTTACAACACATATAATAAAAAAAACCAAACCCAGGTATCAAAATTACTAATATCACTGCTTACAGAATAATATATCAAAGAAGTACATGAGAAACGGTATAGAACCAACCCTAGGCAGCAGGACAACAGGACAACATGCTTTTGTTTCTCACCAAATTTAACTAAATCTTGATCAAAATAGATCTATGGATTGACCTCTCTGAATGTTGATTAGGACAGAGTCATGCAGACTTAGAAGTTAGAAGAGAAATATTGGTCTTTTTTTTACTGTTGAATTTCGAACTTTCTGTATTGCCTAATGAATCACATACCAGCCTTCCTGCATGAGTTTTGCATACTTCCGATGTTGACAGAATCAGAAACGTTAATCATTCGGACAATGTGGTAAATCTATATGTAATTGATATTAGCAGGAAAAAAAAATCTGACCCAGTTTGCAATCATTTTCTAGGTAGTGCAACAAAAGAAAGCAAGAATCATTTAAAGACACAATGAAATATAGGTTCTTGCAGACAGTCCAGAACTTAACCAAGGTTGCTCCTTCATTGTCCATGATAATAAGCCCACGAATGAATTAGGATTATATATGACATGAAAAAACAAAAGAACCGAAAAATATGGGAGTTCTGGGTATGTATGAGATATTTTAGGTGTAGCAGTTGGGGTGGTTTCTGCGATTAGTTTGCTTTTGCAGTTTGCACCTGTATGCTTGTGGTCTTGGTTTGTGATGCATCTCGATTTTAACTCTCTTCGATTGCTACTTGTACACGGTTTTATGGAGGCCGCTAGGCTTTGGTTGTGAATCTGTGATTGCTACGGAGAAAGGGGGAAAAACAAATGGACATAAACGGTGACATTTTCGACCCTGCTTGGCAACTACTCGTAACTTTCTGGCTCACAAGTCAGAACAGTACCTTCAACACTGACATTGAATTCTCGATGCCAAATTATATGGGCAAGGAGAAAAACCCTTTCTTGAGAAATGCAAATGCATCGCCATCTACCTAGCTACCGGAATAATCACATCTTAATTGGTTAAAATAACCCATGCAGCTATATAAATCAACTCCATTAAATATCATATCAAGATGATACTCAGATGGCAAATTGGCGATCCTTGGGCTGAATCAGTTGAAAAGCAATTCCTTCATTGGACTCAAATATTTTGGAAATAGCATTCAAAACAATACTACATAACAAGTAAACCATACGAAATATGACTGAAAGAATACATCCCAAACCTAACTATAAATATTGATATAGCAATACAAAGCTGGCCTGGAAGCCTATGAGATAATGAGAAATACGGTTAATAACTGGCATATCGCAAACACGATACTGCCCTGTAATTGTGTTTTGCTAAAATAGTGACCAAAAAAGATGTGACTACGACAGCCTTACTGCTGTGCACACTGCACTCTTGGCATTGATGGCTCATCATCTTCATCATATGCCTCTGGGTATTGCTGCTGCTGCTGCCGCCTACGTCTCGTCTCATCCTCCATGTTAACATCATGCAAAGTGGTCTCCTCACAATTGTCCAGCTCCATGTCTGTCAAGTGCTTGCTAGCCCTTGGGGGCAGTACTGTCTCTAGAGTCCGGCATTGTTCAGGAGAGAGAATTCCCGACTCTGGGAAATCCACATTGAAGTGAATGTAGAGCCGACCCTTAATAAATGGCCTCTGGTGATGCGGCATTCCTTCCTCATTGATTGCTTTTGATTGACCTGCATTTAAAAAACTTGATGAGCGCAAAGCAACAAAAAAATTAAGGTGCAAAGAAATTGAATCAGGTAGTATCATGTAAGTCACTATGTAATACCAGGCTTAATGATCTCCCCAGGATTTGATTTGATCAGAAGTTGTCTGCCATCAAGATGGGTAAGGGCAAACTGAAACCCACAAAGAGCCTCTGTTAAACTGATGGTGTGCTCTACATAGAGATCATCAAACTTTCGTTTGAACTTGGGGTGCTCCTTCAGTTGCAATACAAAAACAATGTCACCAGCGATTGTATCAGGCTGCAAACCACAAGCAATATGTGCAAATATTAGTTGACACCTGAAGTGCTGGAGTTCACAACCGAATAGAATGGACTTGCAAACAAAATATGCTCAAAACCTAGCCAATCATGAATGTAATTTCACTGACCGCTTGATCAGCTTGTCCCTCAAACACAATCTTTTGACCATGCTGCATTCCTTTCTCAACGTGCACCTCCAGCACCTTCTTTTCTTGAGTGACCTTGTTTCCTTTGCATTGGAGGCATTTATCTCTGTCACTGATGACCTCACCTACATTTTTGACAGATGGATTTCCAGAATGAAAAACAGCAGAGTCCAAAATCAGAAATAAGGAGCAGACAAGTCTCAGTTAAATACCTGAGCCTCTGCATTCAGGACAGACGTGTTGCATCTGTTGAATCATGCCCAAACCAATCTGTCGGGTCGTAATTTTCATTCCTGTACCTTGGCACCCATAACATCTCCCAGATACTCCACTTTTCGAGCCTTTCCTGTCATATTTAGGTGAAATTAAACACTAGCATTGTATATAGTTTTCTCCATCAAGCCATTTCTTCAATATACCTACCTGAAATGTGTTTTTCATGTTTATTGGGGATCACTGGGGAAGGAGTCCCAGCGACTTCCATCAATAGGTAATCTGTTGTCCCCCTTCACCATATACTCATTTAAGAGGCTTAGGATGGAGAAAGGGGCCAAGATTCGATATATTGAAGACGATAAAAGCACTCACATTTTTCTACATAACATTGGCAATGGCAAGTTTACAGTATGGGAAATAAGACGAAGCAGGGAAAAAAAATATTTCCAGCTATAATCTTGCAAGTTAAAAAAAAGGAACCAAACAACCATAAACTGAGCACTCCCTTAAAATGGCCATAAAAGAACCCTTTTATACAATTTAAGTGAATAATATAATAAGCTAAGATTGAGAAAATACCCTTTACATTTTTGGCACAAGATATTCCTAGAAAGGGAGAGTTTCTTTGATGTGCCATTGTACAGGTCATCCAAAGAAACCTTCAGAGTATGCACCACATCCTCTCCATGTTTCTGCCTTCTTACTCGTGAACTGCCGCCACCTGGATCAGAGCAACAGAAAAATATGGCTTATGACTGAAAAGTTCTTTGATTGAAAGGCCAGATATCTCAAAAGGAGTGTGTGTGTATATATATGTATATGTGTGGTATATTAGATGTTCCATACTCTCTTACCACCAAAGGCTCCTCCGCCAAAAAATGCCTCATATATATCAAATGGATTATGTGAGGGACCAGCTCCTCCCATTCCCTCCTTGAGAGCATCTTCACCATATTGGTCATAGATTTCTCTTTTCTCTGGATCGTTGAGAACATCATAGGCTTGAGCTATCTCCTTAAACTGATCCAGGATGCAAGCAGAATCGTGTTAAGAAAGAGAGAATAAAATAATATTAGACCAAGTAATGCATGCCATCAAAAGGTACAAACTATTATGATTAGCATAATTATTCTTCTATGTGATCACATAAAGCCCTTTTCCTCGATAATATTATTCAAAGGCCACATTGCAACCTTAAACAATTCATGAGTGAAAATGCCTTAAATCATGCCAGTTAAAAAATAGCATATCAAAGACTATTCTTTTTTTTTTTATCAGTAGCATATCAAAGACTATTAATCAAGCAAAATCTAAATAAGGGGCATGTTTGTCACACACACCGACTGGGAGAGGTGGCCATAATGACCACATCCACAGGTTGGCCATCTTAACCATTTCAGTAAGATTTTTCATCACAAGGTGTGAACTCCAGTATACTTTCTCGGGCTTCTTGAAAAAATGATTTCCTGGATCTGAATTAAAAAGGACTCAAAAAGCCTAAAGACTAAGATATTCTTATCAATGTTGTACTTATCACGACTTTTAAAAAAAATGTTGTAATTATCACGAACAACAACATTTCATTCCCGTGGAAGAGTATCTAGAAGACTAAGACACCTTTGAAAGCATCTTTCTTTGTATGGACAGCTTGCTTGGGGAAGATCCTCACCAGACAACCTACGGAGATGCCGGATCATCACAGTGGAGTGGTGATGCACGTGCAAAGAGAGTGGGGAGATTGTGAATCATTTACTCCTCCACTGTGAAGTGGCCATGACCTTATGGAATGAATTCTTAGCTAGGATAGGGGTAGCTTGGGTGATGCCGAGAAAGGTAATTGATTTTTTAGCAAGCTGTAGGGGCTTGCATGGCGACTCACAAATATCAGCCATATGGAAGATGGGGAACCATTTTCCTATGGTAGTGTCTTTGAAGGGAGAGGAGCGATAGCATTGAAGATCATGAGCAGTCAATGGACAAGCTTAGAGTTTTCTTTTTAATACTTTATTCCATTGGTTGATTGCATTAGACTTCAATGGTCTGAATATCCATGATTTCCTTGTATCCCTAGTCACTCATGATTGGGTGTTGCTCTTGTCTATGTCCTATGCACTTGGGCTATGCCTAGTCCTCATCAATAAAATTCTTATTTACTGATCGAAAAAAATGTTGTATAGCCCTTTCAGCATAAATAGACTCTGAAACTAGCACTCAAAGATCTAAATTCACTGCATATATATGACTGGGCCTAGAATGCATTGTTTATCAACCACCATACAGATAATGCCCAATAGTTTCCCTAACATAACAAACATTGATTAAAAAAAAGTTTTTCTAACATGACAAATGAGGCACGCATATGACATACATCATATATAGGTATATACATATCAGTATGTATACAAGTGTGTGTGTGTGTGTGTGTGAGAGAGAGAGAGAGAGAGAGATGGAGAGAGAGAGAGAGAGAGAGAGAGAGAGAGAGAGAGAGAGAGAGAGAGAGGACCCACCTTCTCAGGATCTCCACCTTTGTCCGGATGATTCTTGATTGCAGCTTTTTTATATGCCTTCTTCAATTCATCTTGACTTGCACTTTTTGAAACACCAAGAATTTCATAGTACTTGGTGTTGTCACTCTTCTTTGGCCCACGCCCAAACATGATTGAAGCCTTCAAAACTTCTGCATATTCAAAAAAGGGATAATCCATAATCGAACTCCACAGAACTCATTAAACCCCACATAACTCTAAGGGGAGGTTTGGATAATGAGTTGAGTTGAGATGAAATGAGAGTTTAACGTTGAATAAAATATTGTTACAATATAGTTTTTTAATATTATTTTTGTTTTGAGATTTGAAAAAGTTGAATTGTTTATTATATTTTTTTTAAAAGTTTGGGAAAGTTATAATGATTAGATAAGATGAGATGAGTTGAGATCAACTCATTATCCAAACAAGGCCCAAAGGCCAATGCAAAACTTGAAATGAGTTTGTATAACAAGAAATTTTCCAAAAGAAAGACGCGAGGAAGCTAGTTGGTAGTAAAATAACCCTTAGGGGTTGGCTCAAATGGTAAAGGCCTCGGAGGGGTCTGCTCCCCTAAGTCTAAGGCTCAAATCTCCTTGGGTGCAAATCTAGGGGCCATCAGACTGGGAGATTTTCTCTTTAAATTACCCGATATGCACTTGCAAGAACTCCTTGCTGATGGCCAGTGCACTGCCGGGATAAGTCGAGACGCTGCTCCCGGACACCCGGTGCCAATAAAAACAAAGTTGGTAGTAAAATCACATAAAAAACTATACCCGAACAACCACAACAGAAATAATGCACATGCAAACAAACAAATATAACTACATATAAAAAACAAATAACATAGGCATGTTACACAAAAAAAAAAAATGAAAATATCTCCCCATAAAGAATTTT
This sequence comes from Juglans microcarpa x Juglans regia, assembly GCF_004785595.1. Lineage (NCBI taxonomy): Eukaryota > Viridiplantae > Streptophyta > Magnoliopsida > Fagales > Juglandaceae > Juglans > Juglans microcarpa x Juglans regia. Next base: position 2,473,032 of record NC_054606.1, on the reverse strand, counting down.
TTATGTGTGTAATAAATCTATATTGGATAAGCACAAAAGGCCCAACTCAAGTACACGAGGAACACCCATCTAGAAGGCGAAGAGATCCAAGTTTCCAACAATTTTCTTTCAGGATCACTTATCTAGATGAATATATTATTTTTGAGTAAGAAGAAATATCAATATCCGAATTCCATTAGCATGTACGTCATTTTTTTATGGCGATCAAATGCAGAATAATTTTTTAGACTAGTGGAGCCTAAAAGAAGTAACTCATCTAATCATCCCATTATATATTGACCTTAATTTCTTAACGTCCTGGATTGCAGTGTGTTTTCTGTCCACTTTCTTTGGAATTCCAATAGAAATATGCTTCACAACTTAGTTCTAAATATAACGGTGCACACTAACAATATACTGATTTTGTATTCAAAATTGCTAGTAATGATTGACACAGAAGAGTTCCCAATAAACATGTAGAGTTTCAAGTAATCATAACAATTCACAAGGAAGAAGACTGAAACTAAATAACAGATGGTAGCAGACCAACCTCCCAATCAAATCCACTTAAGGCATTATTAACCATTCAAAGCAAGAATAGGGCAATAGTCGTCCATTTCACATCCTACCAAAAGATCCAATCAATATACAAAAAGAAAATGCTGGAGAGAGAGAGAGAGAGAGAGAGAGAGTAAAAAGCCAATTCCAGAACGAAAAAAAGGAGTCGTTATACTGTCAAAACTATAAGCTTACTACAACCAAATGTATACACATTCGTTAATGTCTGAACCACCCCCTCTCAGCCAAAAAAAAGCCTCCCAAAAAATAACTTCCTAATTACCTATGAATCTGAAAGACGCCCAATTCCACAAGAGAAAAAAAAAAAAGAAGCTTCTTTAATTTTTAAACAACAAGGTTGCCACGATTACATGCATGCTCTGTACCCTTTATCTCTAGGAAAATATCAATAAGTGGGTCTAAACTCTAAAGTACTGAGATATAAAATTTCAAACAAGTGCTTATGCCTCGTGGAGATTGGGGATACGAAAACTCCGTAAGTTTGTTTACAAATTTACACAGATATGATCATAAATTTGTTGACTAGTAGCAAACATCTTATAATTCTGTACATAGAAATTAGAATTTTACCAACAAACCAAAAAAATCCCTAATTTCTACAAATCTAACAGAAAGACGAGAAAAATCTGAATTTTTTAAGAATGAACAGGCTTCCATGGAGAAAGAGTACAAAGAAAGATACTTACGAGCTTAGAGAGAGAATATGGATGGTAGCGTCCGCGTCTCTCTCCCAGATGCGCAAAGGACTTCGAAGTTTTAACCCTGTCGTTGGCGATCTTCTATAGGAATGGGAATTGCTACTGCCAGAACTGGATTTGCTTTCTCTTAAAAACCTTTCACTTTAGGGCTCTTTTTGATTGGCCGCTGGCTGAGGGCTATATCTGGAAATAGGTTTTCCTTTCAGCGCGGGAAATATGACGGCGGTGATGTTATTACCCGTGCTGTGAGCTATCAGCTAACATGCGGTAAGGTGATGTACCATTGGGCCCACCAAACGAAGTGAGCTGTTATCATTGGCTGTGACGTTCACGAGTCACGTCCGGAGCCACCAGTAGTTTCAACGGCCAGATCTACATAACTCCATTCTATGATCTGAAGGCTGATATTATATGTGTGTGAAAGAGGGTCTTGTCTGCCACGGTGCGTCTTGGTCATGCATGTCGGCTGAGGGACTCGACGACGACGTTCCCTGCCTTTCGTCGAGGCAGCTAAAAAATAAATGGAAAATATCAGTGAAAATCTTTAAACTTACCATTTAATCTTACTGTTCATGTATTTTAATTTTTTTATTTATTTTTACTTAATAATTAAGAAATGAATATTAATAAAATTTTATATATTTTTTTATTTTTTTAATCATTAAGAATATTAAAAAGAATACTTTAAAAAAATCAAAATAAAAAAAAAAAAAATTTTGTACGAGCCCGCTAGCATGATCCAAATTAAAATGCCAGTATCACTCTGCAAACATTTCTTAATGGTTAAGAGAGGGAGAGACCACAAAAAAAAAAAAACCAACCTAATTCAATGCATTTCTTAGTATTTAAGTGTGAAAGAAAAAGAAAAGGAATGCTCCATCGGTCTACCTAGCTTTTAAACATGTGTGACAGGCTGCCAACACCACTTTTTAAACAGAGTAACGATGGATATAAGTCTTCGTTTATATATTGTGATAAGATGTGGTCTCATTTTATCTCAATTTAATATTTAAATGTGACTTAAATATAAATATTTTTTAATTTTTAATTTTTAACTTTTATTTAATTAATATCTAATTATTCTAACTTTTTCAAACTTTCAAATAAAATATAAAAAATAATTTATCTTTTTTAAATTTTAAAACAAAAATTATATTAAAAAAGTTATATTTTAACAATATTTTAACTTTATAATTTTTTTATTCAACATTTTCTCTCTCATTTTTCAAAACTTTATAAAACATTTTAATTCAGAATATTTCATTATTATTTATAAATTATTTCACTACTATTCATAAATTTTGCATCCCATCTCAACATTCAAGCAAGACTTTAAATATATAAGTTTTGTGAAGTCTTTTTTATAAAATAATGAATTTCATCATGAAAAAGTATAAATAAAAAAAAAAAATTTAATGAGACTCACTTTTAACAAAAAGTCTACGTAAAGCTTTGCACCACTTAGACAGGTTTATTCATTATTTTATTACTACTTTTCTCTTACTTTTCACTACTTTTAAATATTTTATCATTACGTTTTTATTACATTTTCATTACTATTCACAGAATACCTGAGAATAATAGCCTTTAACCACAACTCCAAGCTCCCTTCTCTTGTAACATTTGTAAATTGTAATGAACATAGCTCCCAACTTTATAAATTAGTGAGTTTACAAGCAATGGACATATAATCAATGCAACACCCATGATCTAGCTCTATGATAGAAACAATTAGATATATAATTAGAAATGAGCCAAATTTATAGAACATGTGATTGAAATAGAAAGTAAAGTGTGAAGATAATGTTCGAACTCGTAAATATTAGTATAGTATATATATATATATATTTTTTTGATACAGTATATATTAAGTTGCGTAATTGGTTGTGTCAAAAATTATTTCAAGCACTATTCTTAATTATATTCTGTATGTAATCGTTTAATTAATGTTCTAATCATTTCCGGCATTGTTGGGCAATTGACTTAATTTGCTACTAACGTGTATGGAGTGTTAAGAAAGAAGATAAGTCAAGCAATCATTCAGTCATACAAGAAGAAGAAAGCACTAGTGCATGTACAGCAAAGGCACACATCAAGTCGACTACACGCACAACAGAGGCAAGAAATGCACAACATAGCAATGAATAATCTTCTATAATCAAAAATACATTTCTGGTAGGATAGGTGGCAATTGATCCTACAATTGTGGAAAGAATAAATCTTCATAACCTCCCCACACTCCATATTCCACTTTTTTTTTTTAATTTTTATTATTTTTTTTCTTTTATTAAATATTTATTATATAAATAATGAATAGAAAATTTGAAATAATTTAAAAAGAATAAACTCAAAAAAAATTTAAAAAAATATAAAAATATAAAAAAATGTAGAGTGTGGAGTGTGGAGTGTGGAGTGTGGTAGAGGTTGTGTAGCAAAACTCGGGTAAAAGCATAATAGAAATAAAGAAAAGAAAATAGAGCAAATGAAAACTGTTTCTTCCTTTGAGCATTCTGTCGAATACTTGATATGCATTCTAAGCAGCTATCTCATTATGGTATCAAGAGCTATTTGAAAGATTAACGTCTTCTTTTTTGTTTTCTTGTACAACCAAATGGGGTTTGCAGACTAATCTCCCATCTCCTCTACACAAAATCCAACATCCATCGTCAACCCCACGATTCACAACTCTGCAAATCATTTCATTACAATCAAACTTTCTATTGATAATTATCTTTTAGGGAAAGCTCAAATGGTTCTATTTCTCAAAGGACACCAATTACTCGGTCATGTGGATGACACTTCTACAATGCCTCCTCCCATGATCGACGACAATCCAAACCCTGAGTATATTTAGTGGCTTTTGTTAGATGAGCTCATCCTTCTAGCTCTTAACTCTTCTCTCTCTGACCAAGTACTTGCAATGGTGCTCGACTGCTCCACTTCATAGGAAGTATGGACTACCTTGCAAAGCTTATTTGCTGCACAATCTTTGACCCACGTGATGCAAATGCAATATCAGTTAGCCATACTAAAAAAAAGGTTCTGAGTTAATCACATAGTATTTTCATAAAGCCAAAACCCTAACTGCATCTTTAGGAGCTGTCAACCAACCTTTGTCTCCCTCTGAGCTTTCCGTGTATCTCCTTGTGGGACTAGGAACAGATTATGATTCCTTAGTTACCTCCCTCACCACACGAGCAGACCCACTTTCCCCTCATCAAATCTATAGTTATCTTCTTAACCATGAGTCTCGTTTTGCACATTAAACTCAAACCCTTCTCAGTGGGAACCCTTTAGTCTCTCACGTAACTACCTCCAAATCTTTTTCCTCGTTCCCAACTTCCCTTAGAAGTAGAGGTTCTTGGCACTTTCGTGGTCGACGTAGAGGAGGTCGCACCAATTCGACTTTCTTTTCCACTCGACCAGATTCATATCCATATTGTCAAGTCTATAATAAACCAGGGCATATTGCCCTTTCGTGTTATCACATATTTAATCACAGCTATCAGGCTTTAGCTCCACCTTCCCTTTCAGCCAATATCACCTCCATACCCTCACCATACCAAGGCACATATCAAGTGAGTATTGGAGATGGTTCTACTGTGCCAATTTAGCACACATGCTCCACAGTTGCTCAATATGGAGTATGTGCCATCTTGATTCAGATTGACTTGATCTTTTGTCTTTCTTTAATGTTTAGTTAGCATTTAAAATGTTGTTTATAAGTAGAGATCGAGATAACGCACTACAAGAAAAATTGGTCTTTCCTAGCGTTTGAAATTAGCTGCAATAAATACTTAAATCGCCGCAATTAACTATTCCTAGTGATTTAAAAATCTCTGCACGTCTGTTGCATTTGTTTCTTCACTTCTTTTTTAACCCAACGAGTACCAAAAATCAAGGCAAATGCTTACTTTTTCTGGAAATTTTTTCCCTGCAAATACCAATCAAAACGCCACAAATGACCATTCGGTTTGCCTATAAAAAATTTGCCGGCAATAATTGTTTTGCAACGAATATGTGTTTTGACGCTAAAAGCTGTCCATGAAGACCTTTTTTGACGAACGTTAATAGTCGCTATTAACTATTTGCAACGGTGATTTATCGCCGCAAATAGACTCTTAATTGTTGCAACTGTATGTGACCGTTTTCTACGATCTTACATTTCGTCACAATCTAAGATATTTGCAACAGACAAGAAAATCTCCGCAAAATAGATCCTACCGCCGCAAAATATCAATAGCGACATTCGATCATCGGAATAGATATTTGCATAGGTCAGGCATATTTGCAGTGCATACAAAATGCCGGAATAGGGTTTTTTGCATCGATTTTTCACATCGCCGCAATACCACTACATTCGTCTGGATTCTTTCTTGACGTTAACGTTGATTTGTAATAAAAGTTGGCTTTTATTTGCATGATAGCTTAAGTCATTCTAAATTCTAATTGTTCAAATTGGCATTAAATTAGTCTCTGAAATGAGTTGCATGATGCTCCGATCTTTAAATTCAAGCATTGATTTGGAATCCCAGATGTATGCCTGCCTGCCTGCTGCTAGCTTCATACATATCTAGTGTCTTTCTCCAGCGGTTCAGTTCTTCTCTGAAGATATATATACATGTATTCAGCCATGGAGAACAAAATAATTGGCGATTTTACATCTAACATTACCAGTGAGCTTGGTGTGTTTCTAGTTTTCTATCTCCCTAGCTACTTTGAAAGTCTTTCCTTTCTTCTCAGCCTGTTCTATATTTTCTGTTTTCACTTTCTTGTTCTTTTTTTTTTTTTTTTTTTCAAATGGTCTACCCTATATAGATCATGGGCTTCAAGACATGATTTCATTAGAAGATCAATAATTGGCTGAACAAATGAAGGCAGAGTACCAGATCATGTTTGCCAATGTGCATGTACCTCATGTTTAACGGCACAATTTAAGTTATCAATAGTACTTAGTTTATTACAATTTCAGGGGTTTCAAGGTCTGAGCTAGAGAGATCTTCCGCCAGCTAGCTCACTATACGTTGAAGATATTTTCATACAGCTTAGTGTGCAAGGCAAATCTAGAGAAGTATGAATCTGGTGTCCTTGAAGCTGGGGGGTACAAATGGTAAGCCCTATCAAATGCTCCAATACTTGCATGGCTTTTAATTACTCTATTAATTGCAAGTCATATATATTATAATCTCAGTAAGTTTATAAGCCAAGAATGGTTTGATCTTTTTTTTCATAAGTTTCTGCAGCTAGCCTAGCTATCTAGGTGTTAAATTAACAAAATTATCCCAATTAAGACTTGAAAGATGACAAATTTATATGGTACTGCGTCTTCATTTATTTTGAAGTCACGACCCTATATAACAAATTTGATCACATAATTCCTTTATCTTTACACTGTATTTATTGTTTAATTAATGAACTCTCGTATTGCTTAGCCTCATAATTTATGCTCCTTCCTTGAGGTTGAGTTTTGCTCCTCCGATCCACTGATCCCTTGTTTTCTTTTTCATTTGCTATATTAACCATATCATATTATAGAAGATGTTGGTCGACAAAGTTGCATGTTTTTGTGCCCTGCAGGAGATTGTCCCTTCACCCAAATGGAAACAAGATTGACCATGGAGATGGTTATATATATTTCCCTCGACTTGGAAATGGACGAGCCTGAAAAACTTCCTCATGGTTGGGAGGTCAATGTCAACTTCAAACTGTTTGTATTTGATCAGATACACCGCAAATACTTAACGAGCCTGAAGAAATGTGACACAAACACGTGCATGCACATATCTGGGGACTAGGAAGTAGGATCACAATATTCATATCATATATTACTAATATCAATTTTATATATATGAATTTGTATAGATTCTGATGGGGCGAGGCGCTTTCAGGCGAAGAAGACAGAATGGGGTTTCGGGCAGTTACTTTCCCTTTAAGCTTTCGAGGATAGTTGCAATATTGGATACCTTGTCGACGATACCTGTGTCTTTGGCGCAGAGGCTCTAGATAAAAGATTTTACTACTCGGCTTTCAAGTTCGGGGAGGGGAATATTTGGTATGCACTTTCTAATATTAATTGGTGCATTCCATATCATAAACTAACTACTAAACTTAGATGGGTTAATATTTTACTATTAATTAATGCTTCTGTTTATGACTTATGATCTTAAATTGATTCAGGAGGTTAAAGGTTTTCCCAAAAGGAAATGACGCTCAAAAGGGCAAGAACCTGTCCCTATTTCTTGAGCTAGTAGACGGGGAAAACCTTCCACTTAAGAAAACAGTTTATGCAGACTACAAGCTGCTAGTAGTGGACCAACTGCATGGCAAAGACTGCGAGAAAACAGGTTAATTCCATTGTTTTTAACTGCTCGATTCTAGCCACGTACCGTTCAAACATCCCACCACTTCCACTGCACTGCAAATCGTGTAAACATCAGACACATATTATTGATTTTAATTCTCTCTTGCAGCTAACCACAGCTTTTCTGCCGCAAGCAAGGTCTGGGGATACCCTGCCTTCATGTTATTAGGGGATCTAAACGAAGCCTCCAACGGCTTCATAAAAAATTTGATTGTTGAAGCTCAAATTCTTGTCATGTCTGAGACTAAGGTGTACTCGGCCTGAACTCTCCATAAGGGTTTCATAAAAATTATGCTTTAGTTGCTGAAGTTCAACTTTTTCGTGTCCCTGATCACCAAGGTTTTCTCGTAAACTCAGTTAGCATTTAAGTTTGGAACGGTTATAATTAGAATCCAGTTGGAGACACTATAATATT